>NW_004524600.1:9786363-9833570 GCF_000260255.1 Octodon degus | reverse complement strand
CTCCTCCTCCTCCTTCTCTTCCTTCTCCTTCTCCTCTTCCTCCTCCTCCTCCTTCTTCTCCTCCTCTTTCTCTTTCTTCTTCTTTTTCATTTAGTGCAGGGTCTATAGGGTCTCAATACACAGATCTGGTAGTGATCCTCCTGTTTTAAGCCTCCCAAGTGCTGGGATTATAGGCACTTGCTACCATGCCCAATCTGAGGGTAGAGCTTCTAATGACTTAACTACCTCTGAAACATCCCACCTTTCCACACTGTGGCACTGGGGATTATTTCGAACATACGCACCATGTGGGATGCTCTCAAACCATAGTAAGATGTGATGAAAACATGTGACTTTAGCCAGATGTGGTAGTGCCTGCTTATAATCCCAGAACTCTGGGAGGCTGAGGCAGGAAAATTATAAATTTAACCCCAGCCTCGGCAAATTAGTGACTTATGAGATCCAATCTCAAAATAAAACATAAAAAAGAGTTGGAGATGTAGCTCAGCACGGAGGCCCTAAATTCAACACCTGCTCCCTGCCCAGTGTCATTTTGAGGACATTTGGCCTAGAATGAGGTTCAACTACTAATTCTTCCACTCACTAGTCTTTTGGGTAAAAGAATCGGAATGAACCCACACGGTGGCGTAGGACAGCTTGTGTGTAAGGACGGCCTCAGTCAGGATGCAAACATCACCTGGAAAGATTTACTTAATGAGTCAGTGAATACCTTAGCTTGAATTTGTTTGTACTGAGGCAGGCGGTGCCAGATGGGTAGGTTTGGGTGCAGGAGGCTGAAAGGACAGCTTGAAATTTGGGGCTCTGCCTCCGAAGAGAAGTCACAGGGAGGCTGGGCTTTGGGACGAGCGGGAAAGTGGAATGACAGGGCGCAGGGAAGAGAGAGACTGTATGGCACTTGGGTGGACCCTTTCTGGTCCTTCTCAGGAGCTGGTGTTCCATGCTGGGCCTCCCACAGCACTGCCACCCCAATTCATGGTCACTGGGGCAGTTATTCAGGGACAGTTGTTTGGCTCTATGATTCTTTTTCTTTTTTTCTTCTTCTTTTTTTTTTTTTTTTGTACAAGGAATCAAACTCACGACCTTGTGCTTGGTGGGCAGGCGCTGGGTGGCTGAGCTATTCCCCAGGCCCAGGCCCACAATTCTCCTCTCCTTTCCCTACTAAACTATTAGTTCCTTGAGAGTAGGGGTTATTTTTTAACTTCTAATTCCCAGTTCTTTGCACATTGGGATGAGGAAAGAAGATGTGAAAGTCAAAGCAAAACGTCCTCAATTTGGTAATTTTACCCTAACAGCCTAGTTTTTACAGTCAATAATCTGAATACTAAAATGTATTGAGATTTCAGGTTTTGAAGCAGAGAAGCAGAGTACCAAAACCCGAGAGAATCAGGCACAAATTTATAACAAGCAGGACAGGCAATAAGACAGTTCACATGCCTTTAAGGAACAGATACTTTCTCTGTCACATGCCCTAAAACTAATTAAAAAAAAAAAAAAACAGGATCTACCTGAAACTGAGGTGAGTGTTTCAGGCTTTCCATCTTTACAAGCCAAGTCCAGTTAGTTATTCTGAGGATCTGTTTTCTGATAAGAATTAAGGGGGTGGAGGTCAAATCATCCGTCTGGTGACTCGTTTGAGGCATATTTGATTCGTATATCTATACTAACCCAGCTTTCCAAATGAGTAGAAATAAGTCTCTTTCTTCAGATGTCACTCCCTCAGAGCAAGACCTGCCCACGACATCCTCAGGTCCCCGAGAACACTCTCGGTAATGAATGACAAATGGCAGTCTGTCCTTTTAATGACCTGGTGGGTTGACAGACATCATGCTGGTGCAGAAGGCAGAGTGGGGAGTGTTCTCTTTGGAGATCACTCACAACTCTTCTTCCAGGTGTCAGAGACGTCATAACAGGACACGAGGGTAAGAGGTTCAATTAAGGTGAAGGCCTTTCGCTCCAGAAAGTTTTTGTTATTTTTTCTCTTTCTTGTACATCCCAGTGAATGCTGCAGTTGCAAATGTCTCAGCATGACTTAGTCAAAACTCACTCAACATTATGCCAAAAATCTGCTTTTAAAACTATGCTGTCAAAATTTGCAGCCCTGAGAGGCTTGGATCATTTAAAAGATATCTGGGTTGCAGTAACAAGATTTCTAGTTCTACTGAATTTCAGACTCTTTCAAGAGCCTCAATACTGAAATATTTTTCTTAAGTGCAAACAAACTTTCTGAAATTTAAGGATATTTCTTCTTTACCAACTTTAAGAGAAACTTAATTAAGAGGCCATCAACTGTGAAACATTGACAATAATAGTTAGAATATTATAATAATATTAGAACCTGTATTTTATGTTTAATACACTTTAAAACCAAAAATATCACGATAAATAAAAATCTTAAAGTGGCTTCATAACTATTTAATGACGGAAGACATAACCTAAGCGAGGACTGGTTTTGGGATTTATGAATTTGGTGTGGGAGGCTTTAATCTACAGGAGGCACTTGGGAAATGTTGCAAGGAATGCTGGGCTGTGAAAATGACACAAAGGGCCAGAGTAGAATTTAGTGGAAAGGAGTCAGGTATGTTCTGTACAACAAAGGATGTTTCAGAGGCTGAGCAGGTATTTGTGTAGGTGAAAAGCCTGTTTATAATACTCTGAACCTGGACCCCAGCTGTTTTTGTTTTATGCATAACTGTAAAGTATTCCTTTGCACAGTGTTGACTTTTCAGAAATGGCACTACTATGTAAATTAAGGAAAGAATATAGTTTTCTCAAGAATGGGGAATGGAGCTTAGGGAGGAGGAAGAGGAAAAGGAGGAGGGAGAGAGAGGAGGAAGAAGAGGAGAAAGAGAAGGGGAGGAGGAGGAAAAGGAGGAGGGAGGGGAAAGGAGGGAGCTGGTGGATAGAATTTGTCAGGTGCTAATCTCCGTCTTTGGAAACGATAAGTGGCAAGACCACTTGTGTTTTTTTCTTCCCAAAATAACACACTGGTGTCAGCCTGCACTAGTAGCTGACACATCAGGTATGTGCAGGTATTCTATATGTAGCTGTGAAAACTCTCCATCATTATGCCTTTTAGGGTGGTAGTTCCCCAAGCATTTGCAGATTAAAAACATTATTTAAGTCATAAGTTACTTTCCTTATATGTCTGCTTTGTCATACAGCGAAGATTGTATATATTTTTGAACTTAGGTGAATAAATGGGCTATAGATTTCCTTAAAAGATAATAAATAAAAGCTATTATAAAATATGTGATTAAAAGGAAGTGTTAGGTTTGAGAGGGTTAAAAACCATTTTACTAGACAAAAACTTAGATTATGTGGTGTTGATGTAGTAGTCTCCTGTCTGAACCATAGAAAGACCCTTACAGAGTACAGATCTGGTCTAAGTGGCCCAGTTCCGAGTGAGAACTAACTGAAGTTCATTCATCTGCTTGACCTTAGTATGGCTTTTTATCACATTTGCCAACATTACATATCAATTCTTTCAAAATCTAATAAATTCATTATCACTTTTATGTATCTTACATAAAGTAGGTATCAATAAAATGTATAAAATGTGCTAATTCTATTTTCCCCAGTACATATTAAAATAGACACCATAATAATTAAAGCAAAATAAAAAAGTTGTTCTGTAATAAAAATGCCACCTCACATGGCTTTAGCATGCATGCCACACTTTGGAAATGGTGCCATGAAGGTCTAAAGGCTTGGAAAGTAGGACCGAAGGATAAGGAATGATCCAGTCAGACCCCTTAATTTTCTGTGTTCTTCAGAGAGGGCATGTTCTTTTATTAAAAAAAAAAGTATCCTGAAATTATATTTTAAAATATTGTTTGACTAAAAATGCAAATAAAGCAGAACGGCATAGAGGTACTATACCAGCAATACCCGTACCATGTCATGCGGATAGTATTCAGGCAGACACTTGCTGTAAGTTGGTTATGTCCCTCAAGATTAAGATTAAGGTGGAATCCTGGTCCCAGTGTAGCAATTTGACGGGACCTTTAAAGCACGGGGCCGAGTAGAAGGTCACTAGCTTATTAGCGGTACTGCCTCAGAAGGATTAAGGTAGTTCTCATGGGACCCTGGTGAGTTCTACAAAAAGAGCGAGGAAGGCCTCTCCTGGTCCTCTCTGGTTTCCTTCCTGTGTCACACAGTATGATTCTGTCCCTTTCATGCATCTCTGTTGTGATTCCATTCATCATGTGACACAGGCAGGGGACCCTGTTTTAGAGCTGAGCAGAGCTTTTGAACCTCCAAAACTGTGAGACAAACCAGCCTCTTTTATTTATTAAGAATTCGGCTTTTCCATGTTGTTATGTTGAGCTGTGGGGGACTCAGGTCAATAATTTCTGACATTGCCAGTTAAACAGAAGACCCAATGCTACTATGGGCTACTGGACTCTTTTAGAATATTTTACTGAGTTTACACACCTATAATATTCAACAACGGAACTTAAAAAAATTGGGGTATAACTATGAATGTCCATTTTGTATCTGTGTATTCAAAGTGGTTGGGATAGATATATAGTTGCATCCTCTTAATGAATAGAATGATTTGTTCTAATGGTGTTTGTAAGTAGGATCACAAGTCTGCATCTTGTACAGCAATTAACCACTAAGAAGAATATATGCAGTGTATTATTTGTTGAAACTGTACTTTCAATTTGATTTGAAACTGTCTCATTGCTATATGTTTATCAATAAAACTTTGAAAAGAAAAAAAATAGAATTCGGCTTTTGGCATTTTGTTCTAGCAACAGAAAACAGAATAACATAATGCTCTTTACTGAGTTCATCTTTGAAAGACTTTTTGTTACAGGGCAAATTCCACAGCCACTATTGTCAGCAAATTATGTATAACAGAGTAAGACATCCAGAACAGCAGATCTTTTTGAATAAACAACTCAGTTTGTTTACTCATTCAAAAATATTTGTCATGGCCTCACTAGGTATAAAGCATTGCTTTGAGTCCTGCAATATAGCAGTGAATAAAATAAAGTTGTTTTCTTTGTGGAAGTCATATTTCTTTACCATAATATAAAAAATGAAAGCAAAATTGACTTTCACTGGCATTGAGAAGGAAATGGTATATGACATTAACTTTATGTCAGGTAGGTGGCTACAAATTAGCACCAGGGGACGTGCAGAGCCGATCCTTTCCTTTGGCATTGATTTTATATAGAGTACCGAAGCTATTTTAACATCTGTTTGCATAGCTTTTTTAACAATATAATATTTTGTTGATGTTTTGTACGTATGAGTCCCATTTAATATTGCATTCCATAATTTGAGGAATAGAATTTAAGAATTTCTTAGTTCTTCTGCACAAGTTTTAATATTTCATATATAATTCAAATTGTCATTAAATCACATCCAAGTCATCCTTTCCTATTCTTTATACCATTAATATCATTGACAAATGGTTTCCAGGGCTGGGGAGATAGCTCAGTGGAATAAGTGCTTGGCTGGCAAGCACAAGGTCTTGAGTTTGATCCCTGGTACCACCAGCATAAATAAATAAATAAATAAAAATAAAAAAGATAAATGATTTCCAGAGCCTCTTATTATTTAAAAAAAGTATAGGCATTCATTTTCTTAGTCTTTTCTACGTAAGACACTTTGAAAATAATCTTGAAAGGTGATTTAAGGTAGTGAGAACTATTCAATTAGAGAATTCAAAAATACTCTAGGACAATCATTCTTGTCAGAAGGCTGTGCGACACACCTTATTGTTAATTTCCATCTAATGAACGTTTCTTACATATCTAGCTATTAACGTCAGATGAAGTTTATCCATTGTTTTCTACTGTTAGTCATTTCCAAAGAGCTGAACTAAAAACCCACAGCTTTAGATTATTTTCAAAATCTCCGGTAGCACTCCTGGTTTTTATCTGTTCAGAAACTGGAAATTTTAGTATTAAGGAAGCTTAACTCTCCACAAAGCTTGTTTAAAATAATTGCCTCTGCAGTATTCTAAGGCTACGAGAGGTCATGGATCACCAAAGAAAAACTAGTTATGCCCCACACAGTTTTCTTTCTTTGGTTATGAGATTATTTGAGTTATGCTATAATTCTTTCAAAACAAGTCATCCATGTTTAGCAATTCTCAATTAAGGGAACATTCACCTGACTGGAACTTGCTTGACTTTCAATATATTAAGCAACCTTTATCTTTTAAGGCTTTTCCTGTTGAGGCATCACTATTTTCTGTGGAAATGATTTTTTAAAAAATGTATTTAGTGGGGCTGGAGAGATGGTTCAGTGGTCTAAAGCACCTACTTGGAACAAGCTTGGCAAAGCACAGGGACTGTGGTTCGATCTCCCAGCACCACATGCCAGCTAGCCGCGCCCCCTGGTGGGCTGAGCTGGCCACACACACACACACACACACACACACACACACACACACACAATAAATGTTTAAAAAAATGTATTTAGTACAGGGTCTACAGGGTCTGACTATGTAGATCAAACTTGCAGTGATCTTCCTGTTTTCAGCCTCCCAAGCTCGGGGATTACAGGTGTGCACCACCACACCCAGTCTCAATCCCCATCTCAGCAACCCTGGGAGTAGAGCTGGTACAGCATGCTGGGGATTGAACCCCAGTCCTTGAATCTGTCTGAGCAGGCACTTTAGTCTGCTGAGCTATCTGGCTGGCCAGAAAATAATTCTTTATGTAAATATGACGATGTTTTGGCAGTGGGCTGGGCATGGTGGTGTACATCCGGACTCCCAGATTCTTGGGAAGATGAGGCAGAAGGACTATAAGCTTGAGGCAGCCCATTCATCTTAGCAAGACCCTGTCTTAAAGAAAGAGAATAGGTCTGGGATGTGGCTCAGTGTGAAGTCTTTAGATTTAATCCCTAGCAACACACACACACACACACACACACACACACACAGACACACACACAGACACTACAGATACACACACACATACACACACACACACACACAGATATTTTGCCATTGATATAGAGAATGCTGAAATTCTGCAGGCTTAGTGTTCCCTGTTAAAGAACATTGTAAATGGGAAGGGGAATCTAGAAATAGAGGGAAGAGGGAAGAAGGTAAGGGAAAGGAAATAAAAAGAGTGCATATGTATTAAATATATATATCTACTCCCTAAGATGAAATATAAACACTATGTACTGCAAATATGCCAAAAATAAATAAAAATGGAAATGGAAAACATAAAATGTGACAAAGAAAAAAGCATAATTATTGCTCTAATCAAGAGGAACAAATGTGAGAGAAAAAACATTATGAGAGATGAGAGCTTTTAAAGGAAGGACCTCTTGTTTCCTCAACACTGCTTGAGCTATGCACGGACAGTGCCCGACACATAGTAGGTGCTCAGTAAAAACCTACCAAGAGAGTGAATGAGTGGACAGGAATAGCTCGGCACCCCTGCTGATGGTGCAGGCCCCTGCAGGGAAGGTGGCAGAGGTGTTGGGGGTGGGGACAGAGGAGGATCTCTAGAGCCCATGGGAAGGCGTTGGCCCTGCCCAGCCCCACAGCACTGCATGACTTCTGTTTGAAGTCTCTGGTGTCAACAGAGGATCATGGTAACTAACAAAGCTACCACATTTTCAGGAAGAATAAGGTTATGACTATAAAGTGGTTAGCACCTAGTCATCTTCAGTAAGCATCCATGAATGCAGAGCTACAATTTTCAGTTGTGCAATTAATTGTACATTCGACATTGCTGCCAGTTTAAATCTTGGATTTTCAATGGCACAAGTTTGAAAGAACATTTGTTATTAGCTGATTTCTTGATGACAGCCCTTCTTTCTGGGGTGGGATAGAACCTCAGCATTGTTTTAACTTGCACTTCTCAAATGACCAATGATACTGAACATTTGTTCATATATTTACTTGCCATTTGTATTTCTTCATCTGAGAAGTGTGTATGCATCTCAGATGTCCATTTTTGGACTGGGTCTTTGAATTTAGGGGGATCTGATTTTTTCAATTCTTTATATAAAGATAACAATTAATGTATTAACAACTGTTATTCCATTATTTTGTTCTGAAATTTTGTTTTATTTTTGCATAAAATAAAAAATAAAAATATGCCAAAAATGAGGGGGCATTTATTTTATGTTTTCCAGGGAAGGTTTCCTTTCCTTTTTTTTTTTTTTTTCATTTTTTTCCTGTTCTTGTGGTGCTGGAGATCAAACACAGGAGTTTAAACATGGGAAGCAAATGCTCTACTGAAGAATTACATTCTTAGCCTCCAAGTTTCTGGTGTGTGTGTGTGTGTGTGTGTGTGTGTGTGTGTGTGTATGTGTTGTGAATATTTTAGAGATTGACCTTGTGGCTTCTGACCAAGCTACATCCTCAGCCCTTTTTATTTTTTATTTTTCTTGTTTTGAGATAGGGTCTTACTAAGTTGCCCAGGCTAGATTCAAATTTTGATTCTCCTGCTTCATCTTTCAGAGTGCTGGGATTCTAGGCATGTACCACAACTGTCTCAAGAGAGAGTTTTGTTTTTTGGATAGAGTTATTTTTTTATTTTTTATTTTTTTGCCAAGAATTGTGCCCCAAATTGAAGAGAAAGCTGGTGCAGTAGGGCACAGAATGAAAGAATGAGAAAAGGAAGGGAAGGAGCTGGGGTACTCTCCTTCCTCAGCAAGGACTGTCAAAAATGGTGATCGGGAGAAGGAAAAGGACACTCAGGCTTGCAACCTCTGCTGTGGCCAGTATGCCTACTGGCCTAATTTTTTAAGGCTTATTGGGAGAGAAGACCCCATGATAGTGGGAGTCAGAGCCGCTGGATGCAGAAGAGCAGAAGGGAGCTTCTCCCAAGGAATAAGCTAGCTGTGGCCATGACTGTCTTCCTGTGGCTGACTCCCCATGGTGGTTGGGGTGGGGTGAGTGTATGCTGGGGACAGGTGGGACTTGTGCTTGTTCTTGTGTGTCCCTGTTAGATTCTGTCACCTGCAGGGCACAGATGAGCACTTGAGAAAGGGCAGGTCACACACACTGTTAGTTCTGGTCTGGGGGGAGCGTGGGAGGCAGGAAATGTGGCAGGGTGGTCTGCTCTGCCTTTTGGTGAGGACAAAGCTGAGGGCAATGCGGAGACCTAGCTGGGAAAGGCCATCACATCGTTGATGAAATCTCCCTTTTTCTGATGCCGTGTGGTGATACTCTGATGATGCCATGCTGGCGACCAGCTCTCTCTGGGCCACATTGAGAAAGAGTGCCACAAATATATGACCACCAACTTCGGGTGGGCCCTGAGGCTGTCCACTCGCCAGCACTCTCTCTCTGGCTTGCTGCCTCACAGAGAAACTGGAAGTCATGGGATGGGAACTTTCTTACCTTTCTGTTACAACACCTACAAAACTGTTTTCACCCCATGCTTCTGACCTTCCCTCTGGTTCTGGGAGGAGAGTTGCCTCCTCTCTTGAGGCCAGTCTTCCCCTTCAGTCTCCTCAGGATGCTTTCTCCTCAGTTTTGTCTTTTTGCACCCATCAACACCATTGCTTTTTCTCATGTAGTTCTTTGTCACCATAATTTCAGCCCTGCTCTGTGCTCCCTTGCCCAAACAGAAAAAAAAAAGGGACCCACTTCTCTAACTCTACTTTTCCACTATCATTCAGCCTCTCTAATGCTTGATTTGTAATCCTGCACTGGAAAGACATGTGTCTGGATTATGAGGGGAGTTCAACAAATATTTGTTGAAAAATGGGAAGAGGATAATCATTTGATCTCAATAGAAGACAAGTGCTTCATATTGAATAGCCTATATCCTTTTTCTTTTTTTCATTTACTATTTGGTATAGGGTCTCACTACGCAGCTCAGACTCATAGTGATCCTCTTGTTTTCAACCTTCCCAACCCTGGGATTACAGGTGTGCGCCACCACATCTGGTTTCATGGCTGGCACTGCGCGCCCAGGGTTCGGGACGAGTACGGCATGCGGTATAGAGGATCAAATTTGGGTCCTTGGGCCAGGCAGGAGCTTAGACCACCAAGTTATCTCTCCAGCTCCTGGATCTTAATTTCTTAATATGTTGTAGTGACTCACGAGTCGGTTTCATTTTTTGTGGGTCTAATGATCTTGAGGGCACCTGTGACGGTTAATCTTTCTTGTCACCTTGATTGGATCAAGAAAGGTCTAAGAAACTAGTAAAGCATACTTCCGGCTTTATCTGCGAGGGCATTTCTAGAGACAACCAGCTTGTAGAACAGTAGACTGAGGAAGGAGACGCATGCTGGATGAGGGTGGCAACAACCAATAGGCTGGAGGTGCAGATGAAACCAAAGGTAGAGAGCGGAAGCGCGCGAGCACATTGCAAGTCCCTGTGCCCCCCCAGTCCCTATAGCCCCCTAGTCCATGGCCCCACCCCCTGTGAGATGAGCAGCTTCCTTCCGTCACGCCCTACTGCCAGGACGCTTCATCCCTGCTGCAGGTCTAAAAGCAATGCAGCCAGGTGACCTTGAGCTGAAGCTTCTGAAAGCATGATCCAGAACCAACCCTCCCTCCTTGAAGCTGTTACTCTCAGGTGTTTTGTCCTAGTGATGGGACACTAGCACAACCTTCGCTGTAGAATTTGACCAAGTGTGTAAGGTCCTGTTTCAGTGTAAAAACTTAGTTCATGCTCATTGAATAAACGGCATCTTTGCGTGACATCACGTACAAAAGGAGACATCATTACAAAGTAGCACATATAACTTGAAAAACTTATTTATTTATGTATTTGGTACAGGGTCTCACTATACAGTTCAGACTCGTAGTGATCCTCCTGTCTCAGCCTCCCTAGTGCTGGGATCACAGATGTGCCCAGGATCCTGGGGCTGGCATCATGCAGTACTGGGGATTGAACCCCAGTCCTTGTGCTTGTCAGACAGGCACTTAGACCACCGAACTATCTCCCCAGCCCATATATGACTTTTGATAATCACCCAACTTCACAATTTCCAACTGGATTTTCAAGGTGGCCTATGAAATATGGTTTGTTGGTTGCAACTTTATTTTTCGTTTGACAGTATTTTAAGGAAAACAATCTATTTCTGGATGACACTGAGCTTTTTAGAAATAAAATCTCATATTTTTCTTATTATAAGAGAAATACATACTAATGGTAGAAAGAAATATAAAAAGAAGGATCTCAAAGAGACGAATCATGTTAGAATTTTGGTATACCTCTTACAGACATACTGAGATCTTATTTGTAGATATAGAATTTTGTGTTTTGCTTCTTTTTATATAATGTATTATAAATGTTTTGATAAGCTGTTTCTTTCAGTGGTGCAGTTTGCATGACAGGAAATAACTAACTCTCCCTCGAGAAAAATTAAAGCAACTGGTGGCAGACAGAGATCTGACTTTAATTTGTCACAGTAGTGATTCCGTTTCCCTTTTCTTCGGGGACAGCTCATGTAGTCTCGGTTGTCACTACTGCACTCTTTCTTATCAAAGAGCGTAATGTTCGGTGGTGAGATCTGCTGCTTGGCACTTGCCGCCAGGGCAGCAGGAACACTGAAAATTCTAGTGTAATTGTTGGAAAACCTAATATTTTAGATGTTTAATCATTTATTTCCACATTAAGTTATTGAAATATTTGTTCAAATATATTGAAGTATTTAATATCAAAAAAGAATGCTCTGAATGTACTATAAAATAATTATAACATATGAAAAATATTAAGAAGATTGTCATATATGTATTATATGTGACAGGCTGCATACGTACACTGCCTCTATATATTAAACTTACACATAAAATGGAAGTATATTCTACTGTCATTAAGAGCCTATGCTCTGAAACTATATTTTGGGAATCTGAATTCTAAGTTATAAGCTGGTGACCTTGGAGGAGTTATATTTTTTTTCCTCTGTCGATCTCAGTTTCCTTATTTTAAATAGTTGTGTCTGCTTTATAGTGATTTTTTTTGGGGGGATTAAATGAGATAATTTGTGTAAAGTACACAGGTGATAGGTAGCCCCCAAAGGCTCCACATTTGCTATTATTATTACTATTTGTCAGAGTACGCATATGGCGTAATTGACATGTATCCGTGGTTCCTGAGACCTCAGGGAACGTCAGGAGCTGGGTAGTTGCTCTGGATGGCCTCAGGATATTTCAGAAATCCTGGGCTGGGCAGAGGTTCAGGTACCAGGAGTTTGCAGCTAAAGTGTGGTGTCGCCTTCCTGGAGATGGCATGGGAGCGTGGACAGCATAACTGGCTAGACCTTTGGAATAAGGCTTGGCCCAGCTCATGATGGCAGGGCAAGGGCTCAAGGGTGAACAGATGCTTCCTAGGAGAAGAGGTGGCTGGGAAGAAGCATTCTCAACAGGCAGAGAAGAAACACACAAAGTTCAGTGACAGCTTACTATGGGCCTATCAGAAGAAAGATGAGCTGCTAGCTACATTTATCTCATATACTTCTCTGCACAGCCTGCCAGGAGTGGCATTATAATCTCTTTCCAACCTGCAGACACATTAAGTAGTTTGGCATTTCCCCTAAACTCACAAAAGAAGTGGATTTGAACCCAGGTTAGATTTCAGTGCTCATAGTGTTGCTGTCTGCTCCCCATGTCTACATGGCTTAGTGTGTGGGGGTGCTTTGAGAGCTCAGTGTGCTCACAGAGGTGGTGGCATGGCCATACTAGAAGAGGCGGGAGGCAGCCTCGGCTTGGGTTGCAGAGGGCCTCTTCATTCCTTCTGGGTCCACAGCAACGCTCCTGCACTCTGAGGCCTCACAGAGAGCCGCAGTTTGTGAGGGCTCAGCCTAAGAGAGCTGCACACCCACCCTGGTGCACCCTGTGCCTGGGATTGGGCTCCCCGCATCTTAATGCTTGTGTGGTGGCTGTTGGAAGGTGCATGGCACTGGCCACCTTCCTCTTGGGACTTTCCTCTGTAATTGCTGCCCTCCCTCCCAGGCTTACCCAGGTGCCCCAAGGCAATTTGGTTTACTAGTTACAAAGAATAACAAGATCTTGTTGATTGTGTATGTGTGTTAACTCTCAATTTGGGAACACACAAAAGATGTTCAGGAAAGGGATATTCTCAAATTTTCCTGATGTTTGGAAGACTGGGGTGCATGGTGAATTAGCTCTTCTGAAACTCTGAGGACGTAATCCCTTATTTTGTTTCTGGATGAAGTCAGGAGAGATAAGCTCTGCCTATTCTGGGCAAGAGGTTGAATTTAATTTTATTGAATAAACAAGCCATTCTGGCTCAGTGACTCATAGGGTAACTTTAGTCAAAAGAAACCTAATTTTACTCCCACTCTCCTCTGTATTTTATTGGCTCCAGAAATCCAAAGAGGACCGTGTACCAGAAATAAGCAGCCTCAGGTTCTGCTTAGGGAAGTGCTGCAGCAGAAAATTGGTGTTCATCTGTGCCCTGTGCAGGAGAGCGAGGCCAGACACAGTCACTCAAGTCTGACGTAGAATTCATAATGGTGCATTTGTGAAGTGGCAACCCTAGTGCTGAGACTGACATGAAAATCCATTGTAGGTGGAGCTCACTTCTTTTTTAAAAATTTATTTATTTATATTCTTTTGATACAGTGTTTTGCCATGCAGCTCTGTCTTACAGTAATCCTCCTGTCTCAGCCTCCTCGCACTGGGATTACAGACATGTGCCATCGTGCCTGGTTTTGGGGTCCGCATGGCATGTAGTACCGGGGATCGAACTCAGGTCCTTGTGCTTGCCAGGCAGGTACTTATGCCTGTGGGTTTTTATCACTGAAAGTTTTGTAGTGTTTTTTCTAAATCAAGTTTATCAGAAACTACAAAGATGAGGGCTCTTGAACAAGTTAGCTGTTGACTTTGGGTTATGTGTTGTGAACATACGGTTCACTGAATGACGTGGTTCCTGAGGAGTTCTAGAATCGAATGCTCATTGGCACCATTGTCCTGCACTTCCAGCTGCCTCCTGGCCCTTTCCCTGAACTTTCTGCAAATGCACCCCGCCCAGAAGAGCTCACCATCTTTCCCTGGTGCATCCTCCGACTTCCCTACTGATGGAGTCTCCCCTTTCTATTTTTTTAGGCCACCTCTTGGAGCACATAGTATTCAGCATTCAAGGCTTACTTCCTCTTTCATATAACATCTCTGATTTGTCCTTTCACTTCCACTGCCTTAATAGCCCGCCACCTGACTACATTTCTCTTCATTCGTTGTCTGTCCCTCCTATGTATGTCTTGCTCAACTTTTTCTCAAAAGGCTCTATTGATCCGTTTGCTTACTAAATCAAGTTCAAATTCTTTATTTCTAACATCCTAAGACTTTCATTTTTCTCTCTAGCTAGCATGTATTAGTATTTTTTAGGCCTTCTTTGTATTGATAACTTTAGTTCCCAGATGTTAGACTGAATTCTTATAGGTAATTCTTTAACCAGTCAATACTAGTTTGTATATTTCAAGATTCAGCATATGGCTATAAAATTGAATTCCTCTTGTTTAAGAGATTCCAGTAATCTGTAATTTCAGACTTACTATTTATGTCAACTACTTTAAAATTATTTATTCTCTTGCATGTTCCTTGATATAATATATATTTGTCAGGGCCACAGAGGTAGCTCAGGGATCTAAGCGCCTGCCTAGGCAAGTGCAAGGACCTGGGTTTGATCCCTGGTACCACATGCTATGCTGGCTCTATGCTGAGCTAGCCACAGAAACTGGGTTTGGTGGCGCATGCCTATAATCCCAGAGCTTAGGCGGCTGAGACAGGAGGATCACTATGAGTCTGAGCTGTGTAGTGAGACCCTACCAAAAAATAATTAAAACAAAAAAATCTGTCTTGTCCTTGAAATGAGACTGTTAGCTCTTTGAGGGTGGAGGAATATCATAGGTTCCTTCTGAGCTCTCAGAACCCTCAGTGCAGAAGAGCACATATAGTAGTTGGTCCCATCCCTTTCTACCAGTTCTTATCAACTTGAAAGAAATTATGGGTAGATATTTTTTGTTGACTGTGTCTACTAGGGGACAGCCCTGCTGTCTGAGGCAGAAGCTACCCATCTTGTAAAAGGCGATCTTAGTCCTGTGAGTCTTGGTGTGACTTGGGGGGGGGGCCCAGGCTCCAGCCTTCTTGGCACAGAGCAGGTCTCTGTAGGTTGCATGAATGAGTGAAAACTGAGGGGCAATATGTGGCTCCCTGACTCAATGTTCTGTTTTTCATCACTCAGACAAAAAGTAAATCCACTTGCCAGGCATGGGGTGCACACCTGTCACCTCAGCGCTTGGGAGGCAGAGGAGGAGGAGGAGGAGGAGGAGGAGGATAGCCCTGAGTTCAAGGCCAGCCCGGGCTACATAGCGAGACCTTGTCTCAAAACAACAAAAGAGCAAGTCTACTACATGATGTCAGCCAGCTTAGCAGCAGGCAAGGGCTGTTTTAGTTCTTACATTAGAAGGTAAAATCTATTTTTTAAAAATATGGTTTTGTTTTGACATTCAGGGCTTTTTTAAAAAACAATTGTTGGCAACTGTACTTTTGTACATCTTAAAGCATATTTTTTTTTTTTTTTTTTTGAAGCCTGTTTTGGAATGACACTAAAAGCTGGCCTCGGCATGTGGCTCTCCTTTATTTTGCTGCAGTTCACAGGCAGCTTTCCCGGATGTCCTAAGACATCTCTAAACCCTCTAAGTCATGTACAACATACATATTTCTTGTACTATATCTGCTCTTATTATACACGCATATATTATTAGAGGTATTACATTATATTGAGTCTTTCTTTTTTGCTGACAGCGCTGTAAACTCCTCAGTGGCCACGCTATGAAAAGTGTCCTTTGTCTTGGCATCCCCGGCCTGTGGCATGCTGCCTATCTTAGGAGATGCCCCTCTGATGTTCCTGGATGGAATCAAGAGTGACGGGAACAAGTGATACATTCAAGGCACTTCAGCTCCGTCTGCTGCCGTGAAGTGGCATTTTGGTGGCTAACCATCCCACCGGCCTGGCACTTCCGCAGCTGAAGTGTTAGGGAGCTGGCGGCCAGAAGCACTTAGTGCACACCATGGAACACCGTGCGGCAGAGCCAGAGCGCACCACAAGCACAAGCAGGGCTTCGCCTTTCTCCTGCAGGAAGGTAAATATTGAACTTCGAAGCTGTGGGGTGTCACCTTGGCACTCACAAGGTGCGAGGTCTGAAGGGATCCCCATTGATGCCTCCCTTCTTCACTGAGGGAGCCCATGGTCGGGGCTGGGGTGGAATGACTTCCTTTCAGACAGACTGCCTACAGACTGCCCTGGATGCTTCACTCAGGTCCTTGACATTTTGTGTGGTTCTTATTGGCGACGCCACAGACTATCGTTAAGAAGATCACTGAAGGGCTAGCACCACCTGCTAGGAATTCTCTCTGAGACAAGGGATTGTAGCCGAATTGCCTCTCCATCTATAAGATGGGGTTACTGCTTAGCAGCAGATAGATTTTTATCACTCTGGGTGGCTGTTGGTAGACAGACCTTCAGAGACTGTATTTCACCTGTAGGGTGTTTTCAATGTTAGATATTTAAAAAGACATTTGAGTGCTTGGGTCATTTCTTCATAAAAAGATAAGAAAATGTATATGTTTGCTCTACTTTGGAAATAGTAAGCGAAGGAAAATATTTTTATAGTTCTATTAAAATGATCTCATTCTTGAACAGCTGAAGTAGCCCCAGCTGGAAAGGCAAGTCTAGAGGAGAGGATTTAAAGATCAAGATTAACAAATTAACAGGCAGCAAAAGCCAAACAGCCATTTATCCTACGACTGCGAAGCCCGGGCCTGGGTTGGAGCACCAGGCTCTCCGTTCCAGCTGCAATTCCTGCCCTGACATCTCCGGCTGAAACACTGCCTCCCCCGGTGCTCTGCAGTCCCTGGGAATGTTTTCTTCGTATGTCACTTCCTCTGCTGAGCCGGTGTGGAAATCACATTGTGCTGCTCTGAGACGGTTGCCAGGGGAACATCTCAACCCAGCTATTATCTACTCAGGCTACTGATTCCATTGAGTCAGGAGCCAGAGCTGCGCAGGGGGCAGGGGGAGTTGCTTACAAGTCCTTCTCATGGGCCGGGGAGATAGTTCAGAAGAATAAGTGCCTGCCTGGTAAGCACAGGGTCCTGAGTTCAATCCCTGGTACCGCAAAAAAAGCAAAAACAAAAACAAAACAAGTCCTCCTCACCGGTGTCCCTGGTTGTGCGTTCTCCTCCCCACAACTCTCTGCTACCCCTCAGCAGAGTTAGTAAATGAAATAGAACAAGGAAGAGGGCATCGGGAGAGCAGCGCTGCGATGTTTTCATGTCTCCTAGCCTCCAGTTGTGTTTTAGCACCTTTGCTGGAATAAAAATAATTGCTATCCTTTTCTCTCCCTTTCTGTCCTCCACAATCGGGGTAAAGGTAACTCTCTTTGTTGAAGGTCTGTTTCTTGTGTCCTATACAATGATGTGAGAACCATGATTCTCTACTACATTTTCAGAAAAGCTTTTAAGAACTAATATAGATGCTGCACTCCTAAACTGTGTGACACAGAAGCAAGAAATAAAACTGCCTTTTAACAAGTAGGTTTGGGTCGGCCAGACAGCTCAGTGGACTAAAGTCCCTGCTTAGGCAGAGTGCAGTGGCCTGGCTTTGATCCTCCTCATGCTGTGCGGGCCCCGCTTGGCATGGTGGCACATGCCTGTAATCCCAGTGCTTGGGAAGCTGAAAACAGGAGAATCACTGCTAGTCTGATCTATGTAGTGAGACCTAGCCTAAATTCATAAAAGTAAATAAATAAATTAACAAGTAGGTTTGTCTCATGTATTTGTTTTTTCTCTTTCTTTCTTTCTTTTTTCTTTTTTGGCTGAACAGGGGATTGAACTCAGGCCCTTGAGCTTGCTAGAGAAGTGCTTATTCCACTGAGCCATCTCCCTGGCCCCTATATTTTTCTTTTTTTTTAAAAAAATGTTTTTAGTACAGGGTCTATAGGGTCTCACTATACAGATTGGACTCATAGTAATCCTCCTGTTTTCAGCCTTCCAGGCACTGGGATCACAGGCACATGCTACCACTTCTAGCCTCAACAGCCATCTCAGCACGCCCCCGGGGGCAGGGCTGGCGTTCTGGGGGATCAATCTTTGTCTCATGTATTTCTGTTGAGCTGGATGACCTCTTTATGATGATCGCTTCTAATGTTTATTCCTGGGATGCATGTGCTTATTATTATTTTTAATCGATAAATAAAATTATACACATTTATGGTCTATAAGATGATGTTTTAAATTAAGTATGTTATTGAGCAACTTAATCAAATAATTAACATGTGCATTATCTCACACATTTATTTTTTGTGATGAGAACATTTAAAATCTATTGTCATAGCAATTGTCAAGTATACTATTCCTTTATTATTCACTCTAGGCCTATGCTGTACACAGCCTCTTTTTTTTTTTTTGGCGGAACCAGGGATTGAGCTCAGGGCCCTTGGCTTGCCAGGGAAGCACTTATTCTACTGAGCCATCTCCCCAGCCCTGTGCATACCCTCTTGAACGTATTCCTGCATGTGATCTTTGAGAGGCATTGTATTACAGTACCCTTTTGTGGGAAGTCTTCATAAGCAGTTGGCCTATACTTTGTTGTCTAAACCAAGGCACATCATGAGAATGAATGAGGACATTATTAGTAAGTATGCCTGACAACAGGTACAAACTAGAACTATGCCAGGTATATAACCACTTGATTGGTAGACAAGAGGCACACAGTATGAGGGGAGGATAGTATTTTGTTCCTCCTGCTCCCAAATATGTAGAAAGGGACATCTCTTCCAGAAGAATGCTTGTGCAATTGGAAAGTATCATTGTAAATTGGAATTTTAAATCTAGAGGTATAATCAAGGTTCATTTTCTGTTTACACTTCCATCTGATGCATACTTAGTCAATGTTAAATCTATGCTTGAAAGTAAACCAGTGGTACTAAGAAGTGAAAGCAAAGAATGACACCAAGAAAGGAAAATAGAGTCAACTGAATGCATCTACGCAAATGTCATGAATGCTTCTAGATCTGCTGAAGTAAATCTGACTTGGGGTTTGACAACCTTTTCCTATGAAGGGCAATGTCGTACTTCTGACTTTGTTGACTATTTGGTCTCTGTTGTGACAACATTGCAGCTGTAGTATGAAAAGAGCCCTAGATGACAGACACAGACATGAAGGGGCATAGAAATGTTTCAATAAAACTTTATTTACTCAAACACACAGGAAGCAGTGAAAAATTTAGGGTATCGGCTGTCATCTGTCCACTTCTGTGCCACTTATCTCTTTTAATACTAGAAAGTCTGTTCTAAGGGAAGATGAGAGTTTTCATATTAATTCTGTTGTCCCCGTCTGCTGTGACAGATTAAGCCTATAGCTAATGGGATTCATGGCAAAATGCAACAGGCCTTATTTAATATACATTTTTGCTTTCACATTTTCCAGTAATTCAAGATAGCAGTTGAAGAGTTTGATGGAGGGAAACAGCCAGGGCATTTTAGATGGGGAAAGGAAATCATGTGGGTTTCACTAAGTGTTTTAGAAGGAAGGGTGCAGGAGTATAGAACTTGGGAATGGAGGCTATAGTGCTTTATTTTTTCTAGAAATAATGTTTTAAAAAGTTTTAGATTGTCTTCTACCTTAGGAAAGAGACTAAAATTGCAAACACTTGAAGAAATGAAGACTTCAGTCTGCTTCCATCCTTGGAAGCAATTGACTCAAAATTAAGGAAAGCGTAAGAGAGAATCACTTTGGGACTTATAGGTAGAAGTGGAGTCAGTAGGTAAAAATGAAAAAAATTTAGAATAACACCAAATGTTTCCCACTTAGGCAGAAGGCAACCATTAGTAATTCAAGCAAATCTCAACAAAGACATAAATGTGATTAAAGAGAATTAAATAGATGGTAGACCATAGAATGTGGTGAGAGATGTGATATGGAAAATGTCTTATGTGTATTTTATTTTACACAGATATCCATGTACCTACTGCTACTTGGTGACAAGTTGCTATAATTGCTAAGTTAGGAGAACTGGAGAGTGATCCTAGTGATGTATGGGTTCTAGCTTCAAATCACTGACAGGGTAAATGCAAGCATTAAAAATATGGTGGGTAGCTTAACAAACGAAGGAAAATCTCAGAGTTCTTCAGTCTGTTCTGTACCATCAAGTTAGATGTAGTGGAAGATTTACATTTGTAACTATTTATTATAATCGTTTTATGGAGATCTTTCAATCTACTTGGTAACTTAATTATGTAGTTATGGAGTGGTCAACAGCTATGAAGAGACTGATCTTTACAGTACTGCAATCTACATGTTTCACATATCCAGGGGAAAAAATCAAGACCACTCAGAAAGCAAAACACAACGAAGATAAATTAGTATTGACTTAGCTCGTATTATAAATAAAGGAACATGATGGAATGCTGAGAAAAATGGAACGGGAATTTCAGGATGGAGGGCTGAGAAAAATGGAATGGGAATTTCAGGATGGAGGGTGCATACAGTCATTCTATGAGTGAAGGGTGAAGAGCAACAGGTGGGGAGAAAAGCGGGGGAAGGTAGGCAGCCTCAGGGCCAGGGAAGGAGGCTGGACGGAGCCCAGGACCCCAGAAGTTCCTGGAGGACCCCAAGGAGGGGGGACAGTAAGTTGCTGCTTATAGATGCCATTTTCTATGGCGACTGGTCTGACAACAAAATACTGCCTTCAAAGAATTTCTTTTTAAATTTTTATATAGAGTTTTCAACATATTTTAAGGTTTTTTTTCAGATGAAGGAAGTAAGAGAAGCAAATTATTTTTGAAAAATCCAAGTGTTTTTTTTATATCCAGGAGTGTATGGTACAGACCATTAAATATTACATGCTTCTGCCTACAAAGATCTCAATTAGAATGATGTTACTTAATAGCACTGGGATTATGTTTTTTAATGAAGATCATTTGGAACCTTGAATTATAAAGATAGATATCTCTTATTTTCCTAATTTGCTAATGGCTTATGTTAGAAACCATAACATAACATTTGCTATTTGTTTGTTTGTTTTTGAGACAGGGACTCTGCAGAGCCCAGACTGGCCAGCACTCTTGGTGATTCTCCTGTCTCAGGCTCCCAGGTGCTCGGATTGCAGATGTGTGCCATCACTCCAGGCTAATATCTGCTATCGAAAAGAGTTTTTTTGGGTTATTTTCTCCCTCTGACTTTCAAAATGTACATGCCACTGGAGAAATCTGATCTAATAAAACAATGAACTGGGTCCTTTTCTCATATGGGTCATGCTTGATAGATGCCCTGGCCAGAACCTAGAAATCCACAGTGCAGAATGGGAAAGGTTGAGTTCCCGTGGGTAGTTGAAACAGCCTGTTCTGGGTCATGAGGAAGAGTCAGAGATACCACTGGAACTCCATCCGGCTATGTCCAACATTGCTTCAGTCTCGTGGCTCAATTCTGAATTCTAAAAAGGATTTTGTGGAGTGGTTGGGAAAGACTGTATCTAGTATAGAAAGAGTTACTTCAAACTTCTGTATCATTGAAAGAGCTAAGAACTGGAAACTTCACATTGATAAGAGAGGTGAACAAGCCAGGAGAAATACAAACATGTCTCTCTCCCACTGGCCTTCTAGGGTTGAAGGATCAGAAATACCAAGTTATAATTTCACCTACTAATTTCCAGGGGTCGAGGTAAATCAAATTACCTCTTGATCCGAGCTTGTTTATAGCGAAGGAAATAATACTCTGTGGATGCCATCCAGTACTTTGAAGTTTATAGACGGCGAGTGATATGAGAGACAGCCGGTGAAAACCTTGGAGCACACTGTGAAATGTATCCGTGGTCCCCCGCCACCGCCACCTACCACAAGCCCAAGGTGAAGGGTGATTATGATAGAAGATAGGAAACCTGAGGGGATGACTGCTCCCTGGCTTGGGTTTCCATGGACCTTAACGTTCAGAAGATTGTGAATCCGTTTAACCAGAACTCCAAATAAAGAGCAGTAATGAAAGGCAAACAGAACTAAGAGCATTCCAAGGTAATGATAAGGGAGGAGACCTCCCATGCAAGCAGAAGAACTGCATCGTGATGAAGAATTTGCCCGGCAATGCAAGACTAGATCTCCAGGGTTTAGATTAGACAAAGAAGGCAGAATTAGGAATGGTGAGTTTCTAAGGGTAACTGTAGACAGGTTTTAAAATAGAATAGAGGGCTGGTGAGATGGCTCCGTGGTCTAAAGCACCTACTTAGAACAAGCTTAGCAAAGCACAGGGACCGCGGTTCAATCCCCCAGCACCACATGCCAGCCAGCCCCGCCCCCTGGTGGGCTGAGCTGGCCACACACACACACACACACACACACACACACTAAATAAATAAATGTTTTTTTTTTTTTTTAAAAAGAATAGAATCCCATCTAGTCCTGGCTGACGGTAGAAAGAACGTACTGAAAAATGAAAACAATACCTTTTCTTGTCTAACGTTTCAGCATTTTAAAGATTTAGATGGTTAAAGCTGATATCCTGTGAGAAGTGGATCCTCACGGCAGCCCTGAGAAAAGGTACAGAAGGGCCGCAATTCCTTCACGCGCGAGGAAATGCGAAGACAAAGGATCGAGTTCAGCGGGGAGGTGGAGGAAGGCAGGCAGACATCGCGACTCCGCACTTCGGAGGGAAGTGGGGATTGTTCTTTTCCTTTTGAAGAAAGCGTTTGTTCCCTTCCAGGTACCCTTGATTACTCACTGTTAAGCAGGCGGAAGTCGATGAATGGGTAGGAGCCGCGGCGCTCAGCAGGAACCCCCGTCTGACCCCTTAGTCGTACATCTCCTAGAAAACAGAAAATCCAAACACGTGTTTGAAGACGTTGCCAAGTGTATTCCCTTTTCCTCTGTAAATCCTCTTAACCAGTTCTGTCAGCGGAACCAAAACCAGATGTCGTGAAGAAAATGACTCCGTTCACCTGACTTCAGAGAGCCCTGGGAGGGAAGGGACGTGAGTAAGCGCTGAGCCTGCGGGTTGGCAACACGCTGCTCTCAGGCATTTACCTGGTCTATGAAATGACGGCCGCTTGCAACGTTTTCCTACTTCCCAGGGCCATAAATTTAGACAGGCATCCAAACTGGGAGGGGCAAATGGTATGTTGGGGCTGTAGCTTTTGTTCTAAGGTACAATCGCTCACGGCATCGTTTCTCTTGTTCGCAGTCCATTTCTTTTCAGACTGGTACCCATCCTGCCTTCCCAAGGCTGTGCCGGGGATCTGTATTAGAATCTGTTCTCAGGCCAGCCAAACTCCATGTACTTTAGCCTCTGAGCCCCACTTGCCTAGGGAGTTCCTAGTGCTTATTTATTTGCAGGTTTCTTTTAGTAACTGTACTCCTTCTCCTTTTCAGTGTGTATGTTCTGCCTTCCTAATCGAGGAAAGTGATGAAATACAGTGGAAAGTACATGGGCATTAGAATAGAGTGGACCTAGGGCAAGTCTGGCTCAGACACTTGTTACCTGTGCGATCTTGGCAAATTTGTTTCTCTCAGCTTCAGCGGCCTCATTTATGAAATGAAAATGACTAGCTACAAAATGCCATTATCAGTGTATCTAAAGCAACACTTGCTGCCCGGCAATAAATGCTGGTTTAGTTCTTCTCAACCCTTTCCAAGCAGGGCCAGGGGACATTACAGGGTCTGCATTTCTCCCTAGTGTGTCATGCGGCCTTGGGAACATGGTAGGCTCTGAGCAAATGTCTTTGGCTTACAGGAGCAAACGACTAGACTTTCAGTTAGAATTATTGGAAATCAGACAGGGGGAGAAATACAAGAAAACTAGTGTGTTTCCAGAAGAACCACAGTTGGGAAGATTTTAATTCCAAGAGCATTATTCCAGGTGCAATGGAACACCTCCCATAAGCCACTTCTTCTGAGGCCTAATATAGCATTGGAACCTTAGCCTGGAACAGAGATGGGGAGCAGGCTTCTCCTCACTTCCTATCTCCTGGTGAAATCCTCATCTGCTGCAACCACATAAATGACAATGCTCAATATGCCCTTCACCCATGGGCCTTACATGTACCTTGGTTATGCGGTACAAGCTACGGGTTCTTGGACTATTCTCAGCTTTAAATTTCATATTGGTGCCTTAGTAAGTTTTGTAGAGTCTGATATGGTATTGTGATATTGGTATCAAAGGATATCACAGTTTATGGAATAAAAAGAAATGAATTGATTAAACAGATTAAAAAGCAAAGTTAGAGGAGGAAGACATGGGAAAGTACATTTAAAATTATGCATATAATCTGATGTCAAAAAAGAGTCCTGTTAGCTTTGGTAAGCATGTGGGGTGGATGGTCAGTAGCTGAAGGAAGGCCACACAAAAGAGTTGAAATCTTGTCTCCTTGTAGTTTTCTTGAGCACCCTATAGTCATAATGATCCAGAGTTTATGGAGCACTTTCAAAAACATCACAGTGGATTTATTGTTGAGTTTTTTCTCATTGGTTGTTTGCATAGTCTTGAGAGGAAAGGTCCCACTTTTTCCCCTTACTTTGTAAGTGAGAAGACAGTGGTTCAGAGAAGAGTAGCTCAAAGACTGCTATTCTCCCTGAGGTCCCCGCCAAGGACTCCAGCCCATTAAAGACTCAGGAGAAATCTGTTGACTTTCCTGAGTGGCTGGTGCTTTAAGCCTATAATGAGCAGAAGTAGCATTCAGTTCAGGGTGTTCCATTCCACAGGAACTGTTCTCTTCTCAGTATCACCGATATCTACCCTTGTGAAGTGTGTAGACCTTGTTCTCAAAATGAAACAAAGCTACCGCAGAACAAAACTTGCACATACTCTTCCATGACAGAACTTAGACTTCTTAAATCTGCAGAGGGTACAGAGCATGTTTAAATGATAAGACAAATTCAAGGCTGACTGCAGTGGAGTTTATAGTTTATATTAATAATGCTAAGATAGGCTTATCTTTTCAAAACCTATGTGTACGTGAAAATGTCGACAATTGGTCAGTGCAGCTGGCCTTGTGCATTTGTGACCTGTTGCTATGATCTCTTAGGCTTTTTCCAGGAGCCTTAAGTTTGCCATTTGAAATTCACTTCTCTTTTATTTTATTTTGTATATTTGGTACAGGGTCTCACTACACAGCCTGGACTCATAGTGATCCTCCTGTTTTCAGCCTCTGCAGTGCTGGGATTACAGGCATGCACCACCATGCCCTGACTTGGTGGCTGGCTCAGCATACCTTGAGTCAGGGTGGGCATGACCTGTGGTGCTGGGGATCAAACCCTGGTCCCTGTACTTGCCCAAGCAGGTACTTAGTCTGCTGAGTTATCTCACTGGCTCTTCACTTCTTTTTTAGCATTCTCTTCTTGGTGTTGTCAATGAGTAGTTTTTGACTTTGCAGCTATGAGGGTTACCAATTTCCCCTAAAAGATACATGGAATATTGGTGTAGGTTTTAAAGACGGTCACAAGATTTATTCCTTTTGTTCATGACAATGTAAAACCAGGAGGTCCAGAATCAGATGAGACTTTAGATTTTAGGGAACAGGAGAGAAGGCACTACAAGGCAGAACAACCAGGGCTGGAGCATAAGATTTGGAGAGCACTTGGACTCAGGAACCCTTTCCTGTACCAAAGACCAGCATTTTGCTGTATTGAATAACCTTGGACAAACCAATAACCACTATAGGATCTAGTTTTCTAATGTTTAAATTAGAATATTCATAGCATATAGCATATTTATAGCATTTCCCTATTTCATAGGGTTAATGTGAGGAAATTCTAATGTGTGTGAAAACTATAGTTAACATTTATTGAATACTTACACTGTGCTGGACATTTTATTTATTTATTTTTTTGCTGAGCATTTTATATGTATTACCTCATATCATAATCTAATAATCCAAAGTATTACTAGATAATTTCATAGTTGAGGAATTAAAGCCAATGAAAATTTGGTAATTTCTGCAAACTCATAGAACTAGTGAGAGGTTGTGCTTTGATACTAACTCTAAAATAAAGTTCTTAACTTTTTTGATATTATCAACAAAAATTTTCATAGCTATGAATTACTTTTATATATATGTGTGTGTATATATATATATATATATATATATATTTATATATTTGTTACCAGGAATTGAATTCATGACCTTGTGTCTGCCAGGCAGGTCCTGTGCTACTGAGCTATGTCCCCAGTCCCCAATGTATGCTCTGATTGTTGTCTACCAATAAACAAGGATATAGTCAACATGAGTCCTAAATTGTGAATAGCAAAGGATCTTACTGCCTTAATGAATTCAAAATTCAGTCAGATTGATGTTTATTCAAAGAGTACTGCAGTGGAAAAGAGCTGCATGAATAGGATAATTGAATCCTGTTCTGAATCAACAAGGCATCTATTACTTTCAAGTACAAAATGGAAAGCAACTATTTAAAATATTATTCAGCACAAAGACCCAATCCAAAACTGGGCATCTGAAATGAATACACACATTTCTCCAATGAAGAAACGTAAATGGCAAATAAATACATGAAAAAATATTTAACATCATTGGTCATTTGAGAGATGCAAATTAAAACAACGTTGAGATTACATCTCACCCTAGAATAAATGGCTATCATCAAGAAATCAATCAATAACAAATGCTAGAGGGGCTATGGGGAAATAGGAACCTTACTCTACTGCTGGTAGGAGTGTAGACTGGTGCAACCACTGTGGAAATCAGTGTGGAGAGTCTTCAATAAACTAGGATTAGAGGCCCTATTCAACCCAGCTATCTCCCTTCTGTGTGTCTTGGTAACAAAAACATCATACCACAGCAATATATGTGCACCCATCTTTATAGCAACATGATTTGTAATAGCTAAATCTTAGAAAACCCCCAATGCCTATCAACTGGGAATAGGATGAAAAAGACGTGGGTTTTTTTGTATGTATAATAGAGTACTGCTCAGCTGTAAAGAAGGATAATGTGGAGACTTATAGGTAAATGGCTACAACTTGAGATCATACTCACAAGTGAAATAAGTCAGATCCATATGAGTAAACATTATATTGTCTTTTAGTGTGAGAAACTGAATGAGTAAATGAGATCCAAAATGTACAGTAGATACTGTGAATTGGGAAGAAACTCTTCAAAAGAAAAGACAAACTGTGATGAGGGAAAGGGGAAAGGAAGGAAAATAAAAAGAAAAAAATATTTATATACATGATAGTTAAGATGGTTTCTCTTAGTTCACTGAAAAGAAAGGTTTGTGATAATACATATTTTTTTGTGCACATATTGTTTGATATCTTGTTTGGATGAGATATCACACTTATATTTTATACTCTGAATAATTACTGTGAAGGCAATAATAAACAATGTATTAATTATTATTACTCTCCTACTAATCTGTTTTGAAACTGGTATTTTTTTTTCTTTAAAATAAAAAAAAGATATTATTCAGCAGAACTGAGATTAACGGGCAATTCATTTATTTAAGTTCTTAATGAAACAATTTTCATTATGCACCATGTTTTTGGGGAAAAAGAAATAGCCATCAAGCAAGTTGATAACAAGAACATTAAAACAAAGAAGATACATACATCAATAGCAACAACCAACAACACCATCCAGGAAAGATTCAGCCTCGGTGCTTATACTGTCTTTAACTACAATTGTAATCTTAGAAATGAATTACTCATAAACTCATGACAGCTCCGAGGGACAGTACATAATTATTTTTAAAATGCATTACACTACGTTTAAAAAAAACTTGTAAGGCAGAAGGTAGGATGATTGTAAGTGGAATAACTATATTTTAGAAGTTTTCAATGTGAAAAAAGTTAAGATAGAAACAAATCAAGTTTCCATATCTTGGATATTCTGTTGAATTGAAGCTGTCCTGTAGTAAGATGGATACTGTAAGCATGTGTTTTTAATATAGGAAGTTTTTTCTTCCTCCCTGGTTCTCTGAGCTCCTGCCCAGGCCACCTTGCCTCAGTGTGCTGGTGAGAACAGAAAGAGCTGAGTGACAACGACCTTGGAGGCCGCCGCTGGGCCCTTGTCTGAAGGACAGCATGCGTGGTGTCCTGCCAAGCTGCTTTGACTGGCCCCTGGCCCCCAGCAATCATCTATTTACCTAAGGCCTTATATCCAAGTTAAACAATTATTTTGACTATTCATTAAGCTCTTGTTTGACTCCAGCAGGTTTTTTTTTTTTTTTTTTTTTTCCTGGCAAAGGAAAGGTGCTGTGGAAGCTGGGGAGGAAGCGTTGACAGCTCAGAGTCATGTCCTCGGTCTGTTCTCATTGTGTTCCAAGAGGAAACAAACAGCAAGGGAATTCTTATTTTTGAAAAGGCTGCTGCTCTTTTGCTTCTTTGGGCTGAAAACATAACATGTTGTCCTTGGTACTGAAGGCTGCAAATACAGGCAGGGAGCTGAGCTGAGTCTCTCTGGGAGTCCAGACCTGGAGACAGTCCTTTCCCCTCCCCGGGGATGTGGCTCCGGATGGACCTCTTGCCCACTTGGCTTCTTGTTCAGTGTCTGTTTAATAAAAACTTGTGCTAGGGAGTGGACATTTATGTGGCCTCTTATGTAACTGGCAAAGAGGGTGGAGACTCTGACAGTGATGACAACTTACAGTGGCTGAAACAGGGGCCGTATATGATGGGAACCAGACTCTGGTCCTAATCACGGGCTGTCAAGGTCATCTCAGGGTGGAGAGCAGGTCTAAGATGGGGACAGAGCAGTAGCTACTGTGCTTCTATTGCATCTGAGATGCTAAACAAGATGCTGAAGCTCTTAGTATCAAAGGGCGGTAGGGGATAGAATGGGGGTTCACAGTGGTGGTGTCACTCAGGGACAGAGAGCATGAGGTGGTGTGGTGTCAGAAACAGGAAGTCACAGGGCAGCCCCACTGTGGTGGGGAATGAAAAACTCTGTGCTTGGGCCTCCTAGTTCATCCCCCTTTCATGTCACTTGCCACCTCTTGCAAAATGAAAGCAGACTGTAAGAGATCCCCAAGTCTCAGACTTGGACTTTTTACCACCATGCACTGCTTCAACCGTGGGCTTTTTTGTTGTTGTTGTTAGATGGCTACTCTCAGAATTAGTTAAGAGAATGATTTCTCCTAGGATGTTTATCTAGTCTAACAAAGGGGAGGACGAGTTAGCAATTTAATCACTTCAAAGATGTATGAAGTAGTACAAGCAACCAGCTTAGAGAATTCAGACCGAGATTACGTCCTGAGTACCGTGATCTTCCGAGAGAGATCCAGCATGACGACTGCACCCAAATCTCCTTTGTGGAAGTTTAACTTTTCACTTTCTTGAGGGAGGCCGGTCCAATCTGTCATCAAGTACTATGTGCTGAAACAGTCCCTTGATTGGACTGCCTCACTGACTATGTATCTGGGACTGTTGTTGAGAGAGCTTGGTATGTAGGAAAGACAGAAATAAAGTTATAGAAAAACTACATTTCTGGACAAAGGAATAAAATAAAGTTTTCTTTGCATATGGAAAAGTTCTTTCCTCTCTTTTTAAAAATCTTGATCCTCATAGCAAAACCAGAAAAAATGGATTTTTTTCCCTAACAGTACTACTTTACAACTTTTGCTTAGGGTTATTAGACACATTGCGACAAATGTATGCGTTGGGATTTGAATGGCGGGAAAGTGAATGTGTAAATAGTGGTGCTTTATTTTCTAAAGCAGATGAAGCAGGCTTCAACTCAGATTAGTAGCAACAGGAGCTATCTTCATTCTTTAGCTTGATAATGTTTCAGGGGGAAAAATGAGAAAAAAAACGTTTCAATCACTGGGAACACAGGAGGTTAATAAAAAAGATATTGAACAAGAAGCAGCAGGAATATCTAAGGAGAATTCCAAGAAGCTGTAAAAGAACTTAAAAGAACACAAAGAACAGATCTTCTTACAGAAGGCTGGGGGGTGGTGGTTATAATATGAGGAGTCACTGGAGGGACAACACTGTCTGGGTCTGTCCTCACTAAGATAATGCCTGCGCAGGCTTGCGTGCTATTCTCTTGCATCTAGCGTAATACTTCTTATCTCAGAGCCTACCCAAAGCCAAATTTGTTGTTGTTTTAATAAATTATATAAATTTCCTCAGCATGGTGCCATGCTTCTGTTCTCGGCACAGAGACGGCCATTTTGGATTCTTCGACCTCTGACTGGGACTCTTCTCATTCCAATTCTGTGAGCCTACGTAATACATTCCTTGCATAATTATACATATATTTTATACTGGTTCTATTCTTCATTACTGTTCTGATATTCTGGGGTCCTTACCCACCCTCATGACATTATTTAGGAGGATTTCTTAAGTGTCAGGCCTAGCGGATGGATTTCACATATCTGAGCTCTTCTGAAAGAAGACTCCCCTGGACAGCTTTTACCGGGAGGGTTTGGGAGCCCTTTCCCTCTGCCACCTGCACCTGAGAGTGTCTCCATTCTTCAGAGCCATTATCTGTTGGTTCTCTTTGGTTTTCCCAGGTTGGGCATGTCAGGGTGAATAATAGTGACTGTGAAGGCTGTGTCCTGAAGGTGGAATGTGTACCACAGTGCTTCATCAAGGCAGCATAAGGAGCCCAGGATAACACGTGCTGCAGACCAAGACTTGGGAATCATGAGCCCTGGCTAGACCATGACTTGGGAATCATGAGGCCTGGCTAGTTCAAGTTAGGTGGCGAGAGAATGTAGAGTATAATGGAGATGTAGGTAGCATGCAGGTTAGCAGAACTTTTAGGCCATGTGAGTTCTCGATAGGCCACTTCTAGAGCAGATTCAGAGAGGCTTCCTGAGCTAATTTAGTTCATTTTGACAAATGACTATGCAAAATATTATACAAAATATTGAAAAGTAAGTGGAGAAATGTGGAAAGTAAAGAGATAAAGGATTTTCAAAGATCTATAGACTAGCCTCTTGACACTCAGATAATACACAGTCCAGAAGAGAACTGCATAAAGGAGGAAATAGGGCATAAAAGGGGAAAACAACTTGATGCTGGAATATCTGGGTTTGGCTCCTCTCTTGGAAGCATTGTGAGACTTTATGACCTTATATGACCAAAGATCTTGGAAACACTTGCATTTCGAACAACTTCCTACTAGTTCTGTAAAATGTTTCAGTTAGAACTGAAAGTGAGACATTTGTTGTTCAATATTAAAATTAAATATAATTTTTCAATTTAAAATGCCTTCATGTTTTAGAACAATGGTTGAAGCTATGACTTACACTCTTAAAGCGGGTCTCTAGTAACCATATTTCTGTGGCTACAGACAATTTAAGTTATCAATCATATTTTCAGAAATAACTTGTAACTTTCAGGAAGAGATGTCTTTTGGTATTTCATGAATGTGCTAGTCTTCTGGAAAAAGTATAGAGAGACAGTGGTGGCAGAAGAAGGAGAAAAGAAAGAGCCTCAGAGAGAAAAAGAGGAGGAAGAAGGGAGCCTGCACAGAAAATGGGTGAAGGGAGGAATTATGCAAATACTGGGGGTGAGGGAGAAGAAGGTGTTAAGGGTAACTGATTTCTGTATTGTGCTAATCACAGAAAAGAGAATTTTTAAAAAGCAGTGGTTTCATATCAATGATATTAATGGTACATGAATTTGTGGTAAGCAAGGACATTGGTGAAGAACATGAAAAGCATCTTGGCCTCATGGAACTCACTGTCGTATGGAGAGGACAGTGTAGAGCCATCCTTCACTTAAACGCACAGTTGTGACATTGGCTAGTGGGACAAACAGTGGTACACTGCGCTGTGAAAGTTACAAGGACTTCACTTTGCTAACGAGGCTGTTATGAGTTGCTTTTAAGAATCTATATTTGTGTTAATTATTGAAACTGTCCTACCAATTTGATTTGAAACTGTCTCATTGCTATTTGTTTCTCAATAAAATTATGGAGAAAAAAATAAAAAAAGAGAACGAGTTCAGGGGCTATTGCAAAAGCCCAGGTGAGAAATGACGTAAGACTAAGAGCAGCAGTAGTAGCACTGAAAAGCAAGGGATTTTTTTTTTTTTTGTTTGTTTGTTTTGCTTTGATTTGGGGGGATGGGTGGGGGTTACACAGACAGGATCCTGCTGTTTAATTTAGGCTAAACTTGAACTCACCATGTAGCCCAGGTTGGCCTCAAACTCATGGTCATCCTCTTGCCTCAGCCTCCTGAGTGCTGGGATTTCAGGTGTGCACATCAATGGCTGATTTTGAGAGATGTTATTGTATTAAACTGACAAGACCTGGGAAATGTATTAACTGTGTATCCTGAGGGAGAGAGAAGAATCCAGAAAAACTCCCAGAGAAATTTGAATCATCACACTTTGTTGGTGGAGTTTGAAGTTTGGAAAATAATTTACCACTTCCTCAAAATGTTGAGCACAGAGTCACCAAGTGGCCCAGGAATTACAATTTGAAGTATACATTCAAGAGGCCTGAAAACACATGTCAGCACACAAACTTGTACGTCGATGTTCATGGCAGCAGTGTTCATAATAGCAAAAACTGAGAACAACCCAAATATTTATGAGCTGATAAATGCCTGAGCCAAATGTGACGTATCTATACAATGGAGCTTTTCAGTCCTACAGGAATGAAGGACTGACGCATGTACCGATGAAAATCAACTTTCTGAACACTAATGCTAAGTGAAAGAAGTCAGTCAGCAAGGACCACACAGCCTACGACTGCAAGTGTATGAAACATCCAGAGCAGGCAAATCCAGGGAGACAGAATTCATGCTCGTTATTTCTAATGGCTAATTGTGGAGGGAATGGAGAGTGACTGCTAATGAAAAAATTCTGGAGGGAGAGGGGTGATGAAATGTCCTAAAACTGGACAGTGGGACCTCAGGAACAACTTTGCAAATTTTTGAAGGGAGCACTAAATGAAACACTTTTTTAAAAGGTGAAAAAAAAAAAGAATCTAATTTGATAAATGAATAGGAGTTAATTGAAGGTGAGTAAATGAGCCACTTTTGCCCATAGAGTACTGATTTATGCCTGCTGTCTACTGTCACTAGGAACAGTGTCCCCTTCACACTCAAAGTATTCTGACTCAGACCACATAATGCATGGACATTCCCAGTGCAGTAATCCAGGCAGAAAGCATGCATGTTCAAAGATCGTGTGGCAAATGGCTGGCATATCTGAGATGTTGTAATAAAGCCAGATGTGTCACAGTAAAACAAAAACAAAACAAAACAACAGCAACAAAAATCCAAAGTGTTTGGGGTGGAACATGGTACAGCATAAGCCAGTTGTCAGACTTTGTAGGATGGGCTGTAGAATGATTTTAGTCCAGGAGGATTAGAAAGCCAGGGAATGATTTTAATGGAAAAATGATGTGTTCAGATGCACACACTGAAAAAAAAATTTTGGTTGCCTTGCAGGGAATGGATCAGAAGTAATGGAGATGACTAGTTAGATCACTGGAACAGTCCATTTGAGAAAAGACAGTGGTTTTAAGAAGGGTGGCGCTGGTAGAGAGAAGTGAGACAGTTTTAGAGATTTTCACTTGGTAACTTTGATACAGTGTAGTGAGGAATTGAAAATGAGGGCCAAAGGAAAGGGAAATATCAAGGATAATTCTTAGATATTTTGTTTGCATGACTAAGTGATTGTGTAATCACAGAAAAAGGGAATTCTAGAGGGACCTAGCTTTAGGGGAGAAACTCATGTCTTTACCTTTGGCTGTGTTCAGTGTACTGATGAGATTTTAAAGAAAAATGTCAGGTAGGCAATTGGTCATATGGACCTGGGGCTCCGTGAGAACATTTTGGATGGAGATATAAATGTGTGAAGAAAGAAAGTTATGAGTATATGTGAGTTGTCCAGGAAATAGAGTGACAAGGGAATAGGTCTAGCATTCAGACTTAACAGACAATGTTTAACATCTTGCTGGAAAAGGAGGAGTCTGTGGAGAAGGGACAGCCCCAAGATGGGAGGAAAATCAGAACTTGTCCATCCAGGAGGTAAGCACTTCAAGAGGGTAGAAATGATGTACTCATAGACTTTGTTGAAAAGGTGGGTGCAGTGACTGAAAGGCTCACTGGATTTAGTGGGGTGATGACATCAACACAGAGAAGTAGAATCCCCTGCACATCACATGGGGCTGAGCCGCTAGGGAGGCTTTAGTAAGAAGCTGACACTTAGATCCTGAGTGATAAATGGACCTTGAAATGCTAAGTAAAATTTTGAAAAGTGGCACTTTCTAGAATTACTTGTAATTGGTCCAAATACAGTGATTGAAATGATGGGATTTTAAAGCAAAGTATAGTGCCAAGCTTTAGAAAAGGAGTTTTCCTTAGGAAAAATAAAATATAATTTGAAAATTTCTCTGAAGGTAGGACAGTTCAGGTCATAAAAAGTGCCTGTAAATTTTTGCAGTATATAGTGATAACCTGTCTCAATGATTTCTCATTCTTAAATATACTTCAAGAGAAAAGCAGTCCAATGGAAATAGTTGCCAAGAAAAGTATTCATTAGGAAGGAAAAGACAGGCATATCAATGAGAAGAAATATAATTAGTAAGGTAAAATGGTAACCAAGTCCCTATATTGCTGAATAATTTCTTGTTTTGTTCTCAACTTTGACTAATTGGAGAGAATTGTTTTTATGTATTGTTTGTTTTCATGAGCTTCTGAACTTCCTGATTCTGGCCGGGAACAAGGACAAACTTGCCAAAATACTGCAAGAAAAGATGTTGCTGATCACGGATAGGAAATACTCCAAGTCCCAGGAGATGCTCTGCTCTTAGAAGACTTCCACAGAGTCTGCCGTCCTGAGAAGGACCATGAGGCCACCACAGACACGGCTAGCGCCTGCTCATCCACAGGAAACATTTGGGAGTTCGTCATTCCAGCCATCGGTGCCAGCACAACACTTGGGATTCTTTTAATCTCCAAGTGTTATTCAGTTTTTGTTTGTTTTTCAGAAGAGAAACAGATGGCAAAAACTTGGTAGAGAAATGCTTGAATTCATTAGAGTATATCCATGTCATAGAATGTTATGTTGTTATTAAAAACAGTAACGTATTTCTATAGCAATAGCTAACACATATTGAGTCACTAGTGTGTGACAGGGAATGTTTGAAGCACTTTCCATGAAAAAAACTAATTATAATCTTTACAGTGACTTCCTTAGATAAGAATGATTGTTAGTACACACTCTGAGAGACAAAAATGTTGAACTACTTTGCCCCTATGGATGATGTGTATGAAACTAGATATTTATTTATTTATTTATCTATTGCAGTACTGGGGATTGAACTCAGGACCTTGTGCTTGCCAGGCAAGCACTTATTCTACTGAGCAATCTCCCCAGCCTATGAAACTAGATTTAAAACCAACATGACTGAATCCTCAGCCTTTGGCCTTAAATTATTGTAATTCAATCCTTGTTCAAAGATGACTTGGCCTGAAGTGAGGGAGGTACGATGTATTGTCAAGGGAGGATGGATATTGTATCATATTTAAAACTGTATCGTGAAGGAAATAAATCAATAGCAGGAAAAGCTATTAGCGTTGTGACTTGGTAAGTCTTGCCCATTCTGTATGTCATTGAATTTTCTGTTTTGTTGAGTAAAGATAGTAATGCCTGCCCCTTACATGTCACGTCACAGAAAGTAGGAGTCAAATGAAATCAAGTGGATAAAATTGTTTTATCTATTTTATTGTAATAAAGGTATTTTTTTTTAAGTAGGAAAATTTATTGGAGGAAAGGGATGGGGAATAGGAATGGAGGAATGAAAAATAGGCATAGCGCCTGAGAGACAGGAGGGGTCTCTAATGGTTTGGCAAGGTGTCCACCTCTCAAAGGAAGTCTATAAGCAAAATCATGAGGTGAGTCCAATGTGGATCGAAATTATGATCAATCAATAAGATTACAAGTATAGTCACTTAGGTACTTGTAATAAAGTTTTAATATCAAGAATATTCTTTTTTCATATTTACACATACAAATATTAATCATACACACCATCTGTATAAATATTAGATAGCTTTATTATATTTTTATATAAATAACATTGATAACAATGTTATGATGGCAGTGTAAAAGTAGATTTAAGGAAGGAACATTTTTTGATATGTAATTAAGCATTATGGATTAAGGACGGTGTTATAATCAAATGTATTGGAGGAAATATGAGTATTTAACAAAATCAGTCTTTTTAAAAAAAAAACTATGAGATGTCACAGAAGTGTCAGTAATGTGTGCTGTGGAATCCAAGCAAATCAGAACATACAGCATTCCCTACACACATTTGTCCATGAAACATAATTTCCAAGTATTTTCCAAAATGAATGGTTTGGGGAAAAATAATAGGGTATGTACTGCTGTCTATGAAGTATATATGCGTGTGTGTGTGTGTGTGTGTGTGTGTGTGTGTGTGTGTGTATTATGCTTAGATCAAAATCTTAGCCCTGGAAGTAGCTTAGGGATCTACATCTCTACTTTTCTGGTATCCTCATACCTTGCATCCTTGTCCTTTATGATTAAGCTTGTATCTCTGGCTTTAATGGAGGGAGCGGCAGTCCAAGCAGATATTTATTTATTTCTCAAATGTGTTTTTGAGTGTTTACTGTGTGTTAAACCCTGAATCAAATAGAACAAAACACATCTGTCCATGTGAGGTTGGAATGCTACAAATCTAGGGGAAGACAGACAATCAACAAAAATCAGTAAATTACTTCCTACAGGGAAGTAATGTAAGTGGTCTGACATGAAATAGAGCAGGAGAAGGATGAGAGAGTGCGTAGTGGGTTCCAATGTGCTTGGGAGGAGTAGGGCCACACTTTATATAGGGCAGGACTTGGAAAAGCCACCCTAGGTGCCTGGGAGTAAAGATGCGAATGAGGTGTGGGCAAGCCATGAAAGTTTCCGGGGGAGTCACTTCAGGCTCAGGGAACAGAGAACACAAGACCACAAGGAACATATTGGAAAATTCTAGAAATAGCAAGCAAGCTAGCATGCTGGAGCAGAGAGAGAGGATACTGGGGAAGGTTGAATGGGGAGAAATAAAAGCAGAGAGAAGAGAAGTAAGGAGGGCCAATAGGCATTAAGTCTCAGTATGTTTCTTCAAAACTCATGTTGAGACCTCATCCCTTTGATGGCGATGTTAAGAAGTGGGCCTCTCTGGGATAACTGTGCTGAGGGCTCTGCCTACATAAATTAAATTAGTGCTTTTATAAAAGAAGTTGAAGAAGGTATCTTGCCTGTTGTGGCATGTGAGGACACACAGAAGGTGCCATCCTAGCAGGTAGAGATCAAGCTTTCGACAGAAAGAAAATCTACTGGCACCTTGGTCTGTGACTTCCCAGCCTCTGGAACACTGAGCAACAGATTTCCCCCCCTTAGGTATTTTGTAGGAATGGCCTGCATAGATTAAACCAGGAGGGGAGTGGCAGATAATTTAAGGGCTCAAGAGTGAGACAGAAGGTACAGAAGTATTCCAAAAGAGAGGAACATGATCAGACTAAAATTTTTAAACGTTCAAGCAGGCTGCTTCATTGACAATAAACTGTCAAGGTGTCTCATATGTTTAACAGATCCCCAAATGAATGTGTTATCTTTTCCCTGTAGCTAGGTCTCAGTTGGGATTTCTATTCCAGTTTTGGCAAGTCTGGTCAGTCAGCAAGGCTTATTATTGTGGCCCCTTCTCTCTCTGCTCTCTGTCCCCTTGGGATGGTTTCCTCACACAGTGCTGTAGATGCCCTGGGGTCTGTGTGTGTGCAGAGACCTCCCCACTTCCTGTGAATTGTACCACACTGCTCCCCTCTTTATGATAAACAAACCTAAAGAAGTAGTCCTTCAAGTCCAAATCCAATTACATGATTTTATTCTGTTTGAATTTGAGAAATGGAACAGAATAACAATTTGAAAAGCACTGTTATAATTACTTTGGGAATGATAATTAGACATATTTGTCTTACGGATTGTTTATTGTCAATCTGTGTTCACTGAGATACTATTGTAACCTGTTATATTCATGTAATATTATATTAGGGATCACTGTCAGTGAGCAATACAGTATAATGACAGTGACTTCTATGCTACTAGATGTTATCAGAGGGACAGTTTCCTTTAATATTAACTGCTTAGTTTTTTTCTACATCTGATGTCTCCTGTTGATGGCTTTATTTCTGTGTGTATAACTGTTAGGTGGATTTATGTAGACTAATAATCTTTTCTATATAAGTACATTATCATTTCAGATACTGAAGAGTCTACCAGCTGTATCTCTTCAGGCATTCTCTGGCTTTGCACTCTATAACACACATAGCGGCTATCCTGCGCCAGCGGGACATACTGGTCCCAGCCAAGGCGCAGCATGGATGAGACCCTCTTCCACCCCCTTGGGATGTGACCGACCACTCCGCAGCACCTCCCCTACCCCACCCACCAAGTAAGAATTTCTGCCATATTCCGGGAACCCCCAGACCCAGTACTAGCCCAGGCCCGGTGAGTGTGTGGGAGAGCTTTCGGCTACCCTGCACCGGCAGGACCTACTGGTCCCAGTCCAGGAGTAGCATGGGTGAAACCCTCTTCCACCCCCTTGGGACGTCCCCTATCACTCCATAGTACCCCCACACCCTGCCCGCCAAGTAGGAATTGCTGCTATGTTTTGGGAACCCCCAGATCCAGTCCTAGCCCAGGCCCAGTGAGTGTGTGGGAGAGCTGCCTCTCCCCCCTACTCCACCTTGTCCTCTACAGACTCAGCTCAGGCCTGGCATACAGGCCTGGGTGAAACCCTGTAGCTGCAATCCCTGCAGAGAGTGTAGGGGACACAGCCACCCAGCTAGTCCAGGAGCAGAACATCTTGACAGAGGGGCACAACAGATTCACCCCCAAGGGCAGCAGTAGGAAAGAGTTGAGCACAGCAGCCAGACCCAAGACAGGCACAGCTGGATAAATCCAAACTTTGTAGATCTGCACCTGAACTTCAGTAGGTGCTAAGATTATAACTGCAACAAAGATCTACAACAAAGTTCAGAAGACAGTGCTACACAAAATGACGAGAAGGAACAAAATGCAATCTCAGACCCCAAGCCCACCCATAACAAGTGCAGAGGTCACTAACACAGAACAAATTGGGAATCACACAGCTGAAAGCAATGAATCAACGGCTTCTGAAATAAAGAAACAGCTGCAGAAAGGTATAGAGGAACTCAGATTGGAAATAAAAAAAGAAATCTCTGAATTAATAACATCTGCAGTAAAGAATCAAATGCAGAAACATATGGAGGAAACCCAAGGCCCACCCAGAACAAGTGCAGAGGACACTAGCTCTACTCAAATGTATGAATTAATAGCGTCGATAGTAAATAAGCAACAGCAGAAAGTCATAGAGGATCTCAGAGTGGAATTCTTTTCTACTAGCTCAGCTCAAATGTACAAATTAATAGCATCGATAGTAAATAAGCAACCGCAGAAAGTTATAGAGGAAATCAGAGCGCAATTATTTTCTGAAATAAAAAAAGAATTTTCAGAACTCATAGCATCTGAAGTAAAGAATCACCTACAGAAACATAGGCAGGAAACCCAATCTGAAAAAAACACTGCAGTGAAAGAATTTATAACTGCTTCTAAAGAAGACATTGATAAAAAAAATTAGAGGAGATTAGAAAAATGACGGATTCCTTGAATGAGCAATACAGGAAAGAAATAGATCACATGAAGCAGAGTCAAAGAGATATAGAGGAAATTAAACTCTCAATCAGAAGCTTGCAAAACTGTTTAAGTGAATGTGAAGACAGAGTTTCAGATCTTGAAGATGCTGGTGTAGCTAGTGAAAAGGTAAGAAAGGATCTCTTAAAAACAACGAGGATGCAGGAAAGAATAATCCATCACCTGCAAGATGATGCAAAGATGAATAATGGAGACTAATAGGCATCAATGACAAAGAAGGAGTCAATACAAGTGACATTTAAAAAATATGGGCAGAAGTAATAGCAGAAAACTTCCCAAATATGAGGAAACAATCTGACATTCAGGTAACCGAAGCATACAGAACGCCAAGTAACCTCAACCCAATGAAAAATACACTGAGGCATATAATAGTCAAGATCCCAGAAATCTAGCACAAGAATAATATACTGAAAGCTGCTAGAGAAAAGAAGCAGATCACATTCAAAGGAAAACCCATCAGAATTATAACACACATAAATATAACATATAATTGCCCACTGGATTAAATGTATCTGGTTGCTCATGTCCAGAATTTTTTCAATGGGATCTTGGCTTGTTACCCTGGGGATCTAAAGTATTCAGTATTTCAGCATTCACAGAATATTGGATGGGAAACTTTGATCTGTACAATGAGGACAACACCACTTGAAAATAATGCTTAAATGTAACTTTGTGTGCTCGATGTGTTAAAATATGTGCTTCTTGAGATCAACACACTTCATGGTAGGAGTAAGAAACCATCAATGCTGAAGGCTTTCTCACAAAGATCTGGATCAATACAAGGATGCCCACTCCTCACCATTTTTATTCAACAGAGTACTGATGGGAGCAATTAGGGAGGCAAAACATAACAGGCATCTAAACTGGAAAAGAGGAAGTCAAACTGCCATTGCTTGAAGATAATCTTATAAATAAAAAAACATAAAGACTCCACTGAAAACCATTAAAACAAATAATCATAATACAAAAACCAGTATCATTGTTGTATAACAATAACAAATTATCTGAACAAGAAATCAGGAGAGCAATCTTATTTATAATAATTAATTAAAATACCTGAGTAAATTTTACCAAAGAGGTGAAAGAGCTCTACAAGGAAAATATCAGGAGATAAAGTAGTGATGAAATCAACTGAAGACATAAAAAAATAGAAATCTATCTTTTGCTCATGTATTGGAAAACCCAATGTTGTTAAAATGTCCATACTGCTCAAAGTAATATATAGATTCATTGCAACCTCTCCCAAAATAACATTTTTCACAGATCTAAAAATAGACAATCCTAAAATTTATATGGAACAAGTTGCAAAAAACTCTAAAGAGTCAAAGCAATATGAAGCAAAGGAAAAAAACTTATAGTACCTGAATTAAAAGATGTTACATGGGCTGGAGGGATGGCTCAGTGGTCTAAAGCGCCTACTTAGAACAAGCTTAGCAAAGCACAGGGACCACGGTTCAATCCCCCAGCACCACAAGCCAGCCAGCCCTGGTGGGCTGAGCTGGCCACAAACACACACACACACACACACACACACACACACAAAAAAAAAAAAAAAAAAATTAAAAGATGTTACAAAACAATAGTAATTAAAACAGTATGGAGGGGCTGGGGAGATAGCTCAGTAGAATAAGTACTTGCCTGACAAGCACAAGGGCCTGAGTTCAATCCCCAGTTCTGCCAAAAACAAAAAAACACAACACAAAACAAACAAACAAAAAACCAATATAGAATTGGTATAAGAACAGATATATCAGGCAATAAAAGAGACTAGATCTACAAATTTACAGCCAACCAATCTTTGACAAAGACATTAAGAATATATAATGGGGAAAAGAGTCACTTCAATAAATGGTACTGGAAAAATTGGATATCTTTATACAGAAGAATTAAGCTGGAACACTACCTCTCACCATATAAAAGAATCAACTGAAATATACTAAAGATGTAACCACAAGATCTGAAAGTATTAGGAAAAATTAATAAAGGGTGTTAGGAAAATTGGCTATCTACAAGGAGATTGAATCTAGACCCATATAGCTTGCCAAGCATTAAATTAAAATCAAAATGGATAAAAGAGCTAAATGTTAAGACAAACAATCTGCTAGAAGATAAAATATGTAAAACTCCTGCAGTCACAGGCATTGGCAAGGACTTTCTAAGCAGAACTCCAATGACCTAAGAAATGGTACCGAGAGGCAACAAATGGAATTATATGAAATTAAGTTTCTTCACAGCAAAAGAAACAACCAAAATAATGGGAAAATACTTCTGATTGCTATTCTTCAGACAGAGGATTAACATACAGAGTATACAAAGAAATAAAAAAAGACCCTCTAAAATGAAAGGCCCACTCAAGAAGTAGATAGGTGAAATGCACAGAAAAAGTACCAATGATCAAAGAGTACATAAAAATCATGCAGCATTGCTGACCATTAAGGTAATACAAATTAAAATAACACTGAGATTCTATCTTATTTCAGAAAAAAATGACCTTAATCAAGAAATCAAATAATAGTAAATGCTGGCGAGGGAATAGAAAAGGAAACTCTTCTACATTGATGGTGGGAACTAGTACCACCTCTATGAAAATCAGTATGGTGAATCCTCAAAAAACTCAGAATAAGAAATTGCATTTGTATCAGCCATTTCCTCTACATGTATCTTCTCCAAAATGTTCAAGGTATGTTATTAGTGATGTGTGCACACTCATGTTTATAGCAGCACAATTCACAACAGCTAAATTTTGGAAGTGGTTCTGTTCAGCAACAGACGAATGGATAAAGTAAATATCTTATACACAACAGAGAACTACTCTGCCACAAAGAAGGAATAAGCTTAAGTCATTTGTAGGAAAATGGATATACCTTGAGACCACACATTAAGTGAAAATAAATCAAGTTAAATAAATAAATCAGATTAAATATATAAGCAAGCTTAAAGATTGAATAGTTTTTCTTCTATGAGAAACCCAAAACATAAAAAGCAGAATAAAAGTTAATAGAAAATAAGGAGATTGTTTTTTTTTTTCAAGTGAGAAAAGCATGAAGAGATGGAAGGAAGGGAAGAGAGAAGTGGGAAAAGTGATGAAAAAAAAATTGAGATATATTATATACATGTACCAACTCCCCAGAAAGAATATAATCACTATGGAATGCAAACTTGTACTAATAAAAACAAAGACTGAAAAAGAAAACAAACAAAATATAGATGGGCTGGGGAGATAGCTCAGTAGAATCAGCACTTGCCTGGTAAGTGCAGGGTCTTGAGTTCAATCCCCAGTACTGAGAAAACAAAAACAAAAACAAAAAACAGCAAAATATAGGTATTGTGCTTCAGGACATTGGAGTTGGCAGAGATTTTGGGAAGATGACAACTCAAAACACAGGAAATAAAACCAAAAGTAGACAAAGGGGATTACATTTAGCTGGGACATTTCTATACAGCAAGGCATTTTTGGAGGCTGAGGCAAGAGGATCACAAGTTCTACACCAGCATGGGCAATTTAATGAGGGAAACCCTGTGTTGAAACGGCAAAACATCCTGGGGATGTAGTTCAATGCAGAGGCCTGCTACTCAATTCCTAGCACTGGAAAAAAAAGTTTTTGTGTAACAAAAGCAAGAATTAACAGAATGAGAAAGTCACCTAGAGAGTGGGTGTAGACAGCCACAAACTATACATCTGGCAAGAGGTTGGTTCCCAGCATATGTGAAGATCTTTCAGCCAGGAGACAAAAATAAAAACAAACAAACAAAAAAGACTGAAACTAAACCAAATAGCACAAAAGTCCAAAGAGAATTAAAAAAAGGGGCAATAGTTCTAAACTGACAGTTCTCTAAAGATGACGTACAAATGGACAGCAAAGATATGATAAAATTCCCAGCATCACTAACCATCATAGAAAATGTGAGTCAAAACTACAATGAATAACACCTCATTTGCTACTATCAAAAAGACTAAAAATACTAAGGGCTGGAAAAAGGGGACATTCACACATTATTGGTAGCAATGTCAATTAGTACAGTCATGAGGGAAATCAAAACTGAACTACATTTAAAACTTACTAATTTAACTAACACATGACCAGACAATACCTACAGGGTACATATACAAAGGAAAGAAATGTTGAAGAAACATCTATTTGCCATTCACTGAAGCACTATTCACAGTAGGCAAGAAATAGAAACAAAAAAGTTCATCAACTGATGAATAAATAAAGAAAATGTGCACACCTACATGGGGGGATCAGAATATATGGTCAATATTGAAATTAAAAAAATGATTCCAGCCAAGACTCCTTGACATTAATCTCCCATTCCCTTCCAGCATACTCATCCCATCACGCTTAAGTTTTCTATTATGAGGGTCTTTACAAGGTGTCATAAAAATATGTTGAGTGCTGCTGTCGGGTACCATCTAATGGAAGAGCAGGCTTGTCGAAATACGATAGTGTGTTCTAATCCACCTTATTATTAGATCTGGTACTGTGTAACTTTCGACTCTTCTCTAAAGTCAAAAAGGCCGTGAAAGGTAAATGTTTTGGATAATTCAGGACCTTCAGGTAGTCATGATGGTGTAACTGAAGACACTCAGGAAAGAAGAATCCCAGAACTACTTTAGAAGTAGCAAGATAGATGGAGGCAGGATGCTTGAAGCTTGAAGAGAGAGGTGGTACTTTGAGGGGGGTTGATAGCAATGTAACTTTAATGATAATAAGTTAAAAACATAAATATTCTCTACTGAGTATACAATGGAATTCTATTCAGCCATAAAAAAGATAAAATCCTGTCATTTACAATACTGTGTGTAGAACTTGAGGCCATTGTGTTTGGTGAGCCAAAATAGGCATGAAAAGACAAAGGCTGCATGATCTCGTTCATATGGAATCTGAAGATGTTGAAAATAGAAAGAGTGAAGGAGTGGTAAGGAGTCTGGGAAAAAGGAGGAATTAGGAAAGCCTAATCAGTGGGTGCTGAAGTTACAGTTAGGAGAAACAGTGCTGGTGCTGTTCCCTGACAAGGTGACTATAAGGATGCTGAACCATTTTTACCACAAAGAAACAATAAATGGGGAAGAATGGATATGTTTAACCTGATTTGAGCATTGTCCAATGTATAATCCAACATCATAGGGTGGCCCATAAATATATATAATACTTAGTGCCAATTAAAAATAAATTTTTAAAGAAGAGATCCACCATTTAAAGTAAATATTTTTACTTTTCCTGACTGCCAGGAAGTGACTTTGAAAAAGATAATCTTTTATATACCTTTAGCTTTCTAATCATGATTTAGCAACTGTGAATTTTCAATCAGAATATACTTTTTTTTTTTTGTGACAGGGTCCTTCTTTGTAGCACAGGCTGGGCTTGTACTCACTGTGTAGCCCAGGCGGGCCTCAAGCTTGGGATAATCCTCCTGCCTCAACCTCCCAGGTGCTGGGATTATAATTGCACCACCCTGCCCAGCCCACAGCATATTCTTGTATGTTTTTTCCACTATACGTATTTTTAAAGTAGTCAGGATTTTCTCCCTTTTCTCTAGGACAGGAGGAAAAGGGAAATAGTCTAATGTATTGCTCATCTTCACAGCCATCTACAATCAGCTGTTTTTAACCAAACATTCTGATTTAATTGGTCAAGGGTAAATATGGGCATAGTTTTACAGTTCCCCTTCACTGCTGAGAACCACAGATGGGCATCCCACGTTGTCACTGAACACACATGGTAAAGGACATGCCCCAAAGCACAATCATTCAACAAAACAGAATACATGAGGCAAAAGCAAAGAGGGCAGAAAACAAATATTTACAATACTCATTGTCTCTTGGCATTTGCGCTGTGTCTTGTTAGAGTCCAGGCACGTTAGTTGGAGGAACTGGTTCTCATTGTTCTGATGAGTTAAGAGAAGATTGGTGGGACAGACTGACTTGTGAAATAGTTTGGAAAGGAGAACATGATAAAAAATTAAGAGTTTGAGCTTCTTGTAGGTGTTTGAAAAGAAGAGTCAGAGAAATAAATTGAGAACTAGGTGCTGGAGTGGTTTGCTTGGTGAGAGGGAATTTGGGGGAGGGGAGTGAGGATTGGGAGAGAGACAGAAATGGCAGGTCCTTGTCATAAAAGAAAACTCTTGGCCCTATAGAGAGATGCTCATCTGGTGAGCAAAACACAGGCCCCTCAACACGCCCCCAACTGGTTCCAAGTTGGTGGGCGATGGGCACAGCTTTCCTTGGTCACATCAGAGTTGAGGACCGACTTGGGCAGCAACCATGCTCACAACAAAACTATAATGAAGAAATTAAAGTAAACTACTGTTTAAAAAATATTTCCTCCAAAGATTAAGAGGACACTAAGATAAAATACACTTCACATGATTGGCTAGAGAGAGGCGACAGTTTATATTCTGAGGGAAAGATCAGGAAGCTCTATGGAACCTAATTTATTAACATTGCACCCGGGAAGCCATGTCAGACCTCTATCATAGTTTTAACTAAAATTATAAATTCTCTAAATTCCTAAATGAAGAACCTTAGGTTGGTAGCCTGCTTTTCACACTGAATATCAAATTTGTCTGAATATCAAGTTGTCTTTCTTTGGGATCTTTTCTAGAATGGTTATCACAGCCGCGTCCCTCAACCTTGATGTTGCACACAAAGCCAGCTTTTTTTTTCAGAATCTTGTGAAGGCACCTGAGTTTACCTATGCAATGGAAAGGTATCATCTCTGATGGAGACAGAGATGTCTCTTCTGGTGTCTTGCAGCATCTGCTAGGACCTCTGTGATCACTGGCAATCACTAAGTATGAGATAGACAATTTGGAAAGACAGATGGCTGGGGGTGGGTAGGTTGTCCTGTGCTTATAGTTGGGCAGAAAGTTTGTAGCTTCTACCAAACAGCTAACAGCGCCTTTTCTGAGTACCAGAGACAGAAAATAAGGAAGAGGGAAACACAGACACACATAAAATACTTAAAATGTAAGTTCTTGAGGGGAAGGGTTCTGCTTAAGTGTAATAAATATATGTCATAAATTTTAAATGTTCAACAAATATTTTGTTATTTTATTTTATCCAAGGGTATTTTTTCCACTTGGGAATATGCCCTATATAAAGATGCATAAAATGTTCACTTTGGCAAACTCATTGCCACTCATTTCTTGTTTTTCGGCATTGGGAAAATCTACAACAGTGTCAATATAACATTCAGATTATGTTTTTCAACTTCTCCATTCATTTACTTGGCTTTATACAAAAATAATATTCAAAAGATGGCCCCAAAGAAAATATGTTTGGTACCAGGGTCATCAAGTGGACAATTGCATCTTTCTCTGAGAAGGAGCTGGGGAAATGGATCAAATTGCAGGAGGTAGAAACACTTGTTTGTAGTCTTCTCTTTTCTCCATTTTTAATAGCATGAAACCATTTATTTATTGACTGCTCAAAATAAATTCAAATAGGAGAGCTTTGTAAATGTTCTAGTCTCTGGTAGGACCTGCCTGTTGCCAATCTTTCTTTCTTTCCCTTTCTTTCTTTCTTTCTTTCTTTCTTTCTTTCTTTCTTTCTTTCTTTCTTTCTTTCTTTCTTTCTTTCTTTCTTTCTT
>NW_004524600.1:9769804-9786263 GCF_000260255.1 Octodon degus | reverse complement strand
TTTCTTTCTTTCTTTCTTTCTTTCTTTCTTTCTTTCTTTCTTTCTTCTTTTTTCTTTCTTTCTTTTCTTTCTTTCTTTTCTCTTTCTTTCTTTCTTTCTTTCTTTCTTTCTTTCTTTCTTTCTTTCTTTCTCTCTCTCTCATTATTTATAAGATGACCTCAAACAGTTTGAAAGTTCTCTTTCATCCAAAAATTTGTGTGGTTGTGAGCAAAAACCCTTTTGTCTGGAAAAGAATCTCTACCATAATTCATCAGCTTGTAATTCTCCTGGGGCTGAGTTGGGCCTCGCACTTAAGTGGGTTCTGAATGTGGTAGGAAATGAGGCACCTGTGTTCTCTGGAGTGTTTGACTTGTGTTTCGCTGTTTCTAGGTGAGCAGGGATATTTTATAGCTCTCTGTTTTGTTTCTTGTGAGTAGGTGGGGAAGGAGGGGAGGCCGAGGCAGGGGGCTGGAGGAAGAAGATTCATTCCTGAAGTATTTATTGCTTCTTCCATTTAGTTGGCTTTTTTTCCTTCCAAATTTTATTGCTTCACATTTTTCAATGACAGCTTTATTGAGATATAATTTACATACCCACACAATTCCCCCATTTACAGTGTACAATGCAGTGGTTTTTAGTATATTCACAGGCATGTGCAACCAGCACCACAGTCAATTTAGAACATTTTCATCACCTCCAAGAGAGACTGTACCTTTAACTTGTTACCATCCTAGCCCTTCACCCTACAGTTCATGGCGTTAAGCAACCACAGTTCTACCTTGTGTCTATAGAATTCCCTATTCTGGCCAGATCAATAAATAGAATTATATACTAGGTGGTCTTTGGTTCAGCAGTTTTTAATCCCATTTTGCCTTATGGCATGTAGTAATGTCTTGCATTGCGCTTTGAATTTTTTTTTAATCCCAGACTTATCCTTTCTCTGAGTCAGGCCACTCAGCTCAGTACCACTCACACGACACATCTTAGCGCTTGTGAGGTTTTGAAGTAAAGGTTGTCATTTTGCAGGAGTTGTTCTGTAATCTCTTTCTGAGGAGCATCATGCTGCTTCCTTCCCATGTCATGGGGCAGCCTCTTCTCTTTCCCTTCTCCATTGTAATAATAGCCTGTACCCACTGTGCTGAGTCTCGGTTACCCCAATCTCCCTCAGTTCCTATCTCCATTCTGTCCAATTTTCAGGAATATTTCTCAGCGACCTATTTGCTTGGTGAATCCATTCCTCATAAAAGAAATATGCTGAGTGAGATTGAACTTTAAGATTTTTGGGGACATTGGTATATTGGCAGTGGGACAGATGTTCCCACAGAATTGCCACTGGTTGTCCACTGTGCCTTACGTGATTTAGAGCAAAGACTTTCTCCCACTGCTATTGACTTGTTGAAACCATGGAAAATAGAATTGTTTTGCTTATTTGTCTGTTTAAATTTCTGGGCCAGTTCTCAGAGCAAAAGATTTCCCAATTGCAAGTGTAGTACATAACTTTGCTTGCTACATAGCTATGTTGCATTACAACCTCTAAATAAACACAGAAGAACAAAATTGCTCCAAACAAAGACTATGGATATAGGAGAAGCTTTCTGTATCTCTTTATCTTCCTTCTGGAGAAGATTGGGTTTTGCAATGAGGAAGCTTTGCATATTGTGGAAAAGTGAGGTCACAAAACTATTGTTTTCTAATTGCTTTTCTAGGTTAATGCTTTTAGACTGTAAAACAATATCAACAACAAACCAAAATTATTTACATACAGCCCAAGTGAAAGTCCACTAAGCCTCATTTGTCTGGTATTAAATTCCAAGTTAGAATAAATACAAGGAGGAAGTATTTATTGTTTTGCCTACTTTGTGGTAAACAAAATTAAGGAAAAAAAATTCCCCCTCTATCAGCTTGGAGACAACAAAGTTTCTTTGCAATATTTTGAGGTAGTTTTTTTAGCAAAATTTTTGGTTCCTAGATAAAGAGCTTTGGAAATTTGACAAATTTCTAAATCCATATAAGGAAGACTTAGTTACCTCCACTTATGTTTGCTCATGTCTGCACCATTAATTCACACAACATGCCAAGCCTTGCCACAAGCAACACTTAAACCATAACATTATGTGTTAAAAAATGTGAAAAATGAAAGGCAAGGGTGTCTCCCCAGGGAGCGTTCTTTCTCGTTCCAACCTGTGAGGGGAGAATGGGTGGCTAAGGGCAGCGGAGTACTGAAGCAATTGCCGAGATAATCTGGACAAATGGAAACAGTGAGGCCCTTTTCTGGTTGGCATGCAAAGGCACTCTTTCCCCAGACTCTGGCGCATGTTCTCTGCAGTTTGGGTGGTGACTGGCACCTTCCCGTGCCAATGGGAATAACAGCTGGCTTCTCAATACTCTTTCCCGGCGTTGCTCCATCTACCTTGGCACCGTACGCACACAGCTTTGGTTGCTGACACTCTCAAGCTGTCACCGGGTTTATAACGACAGTAGTTTCCATTTTACATTTTTTTATTCTGAGCAAAATATCTGCATCTTTAACCCATAGGCAAAGGGGTTGTAATTAAAAGTCACTCTCGGGTGAAATGCGCACTCATGCTCAGGAGGGTGTCAAGGCTTTTATGAGTTCTTCTGGATACTTTGGTGAGGAAAAGAGAGGGGCCGGATCCTCGTGTGCACCAATATCGGGCTATGTCTCTTTTTGAAAAATTTCAACAAAGGGCCAAAGAAGCACAAAAGTAGGCGAATGGAGGGGAAAAAAATCAGACAACATAAAGAAATATTTAAAATCTATTAAGGAAAGAATTAGAGTCCTGAAAGTATAAGTAGCTTCATATCAGAATGGGAAAGAAATACCGATGTAGGAGTAGATGCAAATGAAAGGGACACAGTATTCATAACTGGCTACAGTACTATACAGTCTCCTGAGAGGTTAAACCCCAGTTTCCCAGGCACACAACCTGAAAACAGAAAACGAAGTAATGACGGGAGTTCTTTGGCAGGAGGAATTTAGTTGGGACCTAGTAGAAAGTACTGCACGGTAAGTATCTGTTAGGCAAAGGTTAAAAATGAGTAGGTAAAAAAAAAAAAAAAGGCACTCACCACCTGACATGACACTGTAAAACTCAGCTAGTAAAGTACGGCCATAAGAGCCCGATGGACAAGCATTCTGAGAATTAGTAATCCCAAAATCCCTCACAGCTGAGAGCTGAATAATCACCCGAAGGTGTTGCATATGATAAAATAATGCTCGTGTCTACAGTATTGCCTTCCACACCCGAATCGTGCTCTAAGCACAGTAGTCGGGGTACTGTGAAGCCAGCGAGTAAAGACGCGGCAAACTCACTCGGTTAACACAACACCTAACACCAGCTTCCCGGGATTAAAAGTGGTGCTGCACTGAAAAGAAAAAGCGGGAGTTTTTGAAGTTTCCTTTAGGTTTCCGTACTGACATTTCTTTTTCCTACTTTGCTGTGTTCTCTTTCTTTTCCGCGCTGCTTTCCCTGGATAGCCAGCAGCCAGCAGTGATGAAAGTCAAGATTTCCGTATCAGCCTGGGGTTGTTAACGGACTCCGTCAGCCAAAAATCATCCCGGCTTGGAGCTGCCTCTCTGAACACTCAGTCTCTCTGCATGCTCCAAAAGCAAGACAAACTGGGTTACGAGGCTCAGAAGTTTTTGCATTTGCTTGGCAGAAATCCCTATCAATTTCAAAACAGATTAGTAGCGGGGCAGGACTTTGGGAGTACATATGAGAAAGCCAAAGCACAAAAGAGACTCTCCTGACTCATTTTCTATGCAGAATTTCTAATGAAAATAATAATTCCTTTTTGTCCTGCCCGTGAGAAGCGAGGGATGGCGGCAGGGAGGGTGTTACCTAGTTTTCTTTACTTGTTTCAGTACCCGGATGCTAAATTAGGCTGTGCAATAAAATGCGAAGCAATCAAACGATCTCGCGTATCTTGAGTGCATCAGTGATCGCATTTAAAAGCTCTAAAATATATTTAATACAATACTGTATCTTTGAAGAGACCCAGTCATGTTGGGAGCACAGTGGGACATTCACCTTCAGGGTGGTGCCCGGCCCATCCCACCCGTCGTCTGGCAGTGCCAGAAAGAAGCCGCGGGACCCACAGTCAGCTGCAAGCCAAGGACCAGCGGGGAAAGGGGAGCAGAGAGAAAGGGGGGGGGCAGTGATGGGTGTTTTGGAGACAAAAGGAAACCGTGGAGAGTTTCTTTAGTTTTTTTTTCCCACCTCCTGAAAGTTTAAAGTGAAATTTATCACCTAAATTATCTGGGATCAGTTCCATTCCTAGACCTGATTTATTAAAGCACAATAAAAATTTCTCCCTCAAGGGAAAGCAGAAAAACTTGCGCAGTTTAGGTGCTTTGGTCCTAGAAATGATTTCCCCATCCAGCTGAACTATAGTAGGATTTAATAGCTGTGAGACAGTAACTGGCTGTTGGCTCTTTACAACTAGTACTTACAGAATGTTGTATGCTCATAAAGTGTTCCACAGTCACTTTTCTCTTAGGTAAGCCATAATTAACCCTTTAGATAAAGAATATTAATATTTACTTGAGTCACAGAAACATGGGATTTCCTCCAGCAATAAGGTATATTAATCACTGAAACAACAGTGTTGATCTCCTTTTCTGGTGTCAGGCTATGTACAGTTTTTCTTTCTTTACCTTCTTTTCCCTCACTGATTTTCTCTCTCTTCTCTTTCTGGAAATTTGATCTCCAAGCTCAAGCTGGAAATCCATTCCTGGTACAGTTCTCCAGATAAATTTCAAATGAAAGTCAGTTTCAACCCTATTACCTAGTACTTTCCCAAGGTATCAGTTGATTTGAGGTGGCATAGATTTGGCCAGTGCAATGTTTTATCCTAGGGAATAAAATGCTCTTGGTTGCATGAAGATTCATCTAATTTTTAATAACCTGGGGTCTTTGGGTTTGGACCCCTCTCAGAGGATCTTGAGGCTTCTTAATTTCAGGTAGATAAATAACTTGGAGATTTATCCATTTAAATGATTCCTAGAGTCCTTGAAAAAAATGTCTCAGTAGCCTCAAAAGGGAAGGATGTACAGTTTAATTTTTGAGTCAAATAAAATTGTTACATAGGAAAGTTTTTCACACTTAGAACCATGGGTGAAGGTGTGATTCATACTCTTATACCAGGTCTTCAGTAAGCAAATTCCAGCGAATATAAGTGAAGAGCTTATATTAAGGAAAAGAACACTGCTTTCAGAAACTGTTTGTTGTTGATGTGTCTCCTGTGTCTTTTTATGATAAAAGAAGAAGTGGATGGGGAAGAGAAAGAAAGAGAGGGGAACAGGGAGCAGCAAGAAGAGGAGGAGGAGGAGGAGGAGGAGGAGGAGGAGGAGGAGGAGGAGGAGGAGGAGGAAGAAGAGAAGGTGGTGAGAAGGCCCCCAGAAAAATGGTTAGTGAAGGAAAGCCAATCATAATCTGGCTGTTCCAAGCCAACCAAAGCATCTGGTTTCTTTAATTTAGTACACTTCATACTAAAAGGCCAGTTTGTTTACACTGTATATTTTGAGTTATTTGAAACATCTCTTCCAAACCGTTGGGTTTGCAACTTCAGGGAGGCTTTTCAAATGTGGCTGAAAGGAATCTCCACATCAGTGTCACATGGCAATGAATGATATGGAAAAAGGAGATGAGCTACAGGCATTTTAATGGGAGCTAGCGTGCCGTGTCAGACTACTTTATTATGCCTTTCTGAGAGAACTGTAAGTGCCCCCAATTCACCCTCTGAAGTGTGCAGCAAAGCCAGTTTTTCTATACAGGTGGGCACATGTGCAAGCAGTCATGGGCACATGCTCCGGCACTGAGGAATTTCTCCAAGGCAACACGATATGGCTCTCTAGCAACACCACGTAACTGGAAATATGCAGAGGTATCCAATCCAAGGTGACCCCTGTCTGACGATGCTTTCATGGCCCACTCACAAAGCTTCAATTCCAATGCACTTCTAGAGGTCTCCCAACACTATCCCTTAGGCCACCTTCTCACTTAGACTCCAACTCTGCATTTTAAAATATTGTCAAAACCCTTCTTCTTTGCTGTCCCACTGTCATCTGGACATTCAAAGTGAACTCAGTCTTTTACATCAACCAATCCCTCCTCAATCTTCTCATTTATATAGCTTCCCTTCTCTTGATCAAAAAGAAGTAGAAGCAGAGGGTTATTTCTTTTTAGCTATTTTTTTTCTGTCTCATTAAGCCCCTTGTTGAAGAAACCAAGTCTTTTGCTATTTGTTTTACGATATCCTTTAAATTTATTCCTTCTTCTCACTCATTTCTCTCAATATTTGAATAACTCAAATAATTGTCTGTTTGATTTTCCCATGTGCAAAATTACAAAATTTATACATGATGGCAAAAACCAGGAAAAAAATCTTGAATGTTATAAATAAGTGAAAGGATCTTTGCTCTACCTATGAGAGATCACAGTTTCAAATCATGCACAAGAAAAAAACCTCACAGGCAAAGCAATTGGCAAGCCATTAAATTGCCTGTGCTATTTTTAAGGCAGTTTCTTACCCATTTATCTTTATTGTGGTCCAGGCTAACTGCATGACTGTCCCAGAGCTGACCATTGCAGCCTTCGCAGTGTCTGTTAATGTTTGGTAAATCTCGTGACCCTCTCAAGACGATTAGCTGATCAGTATATTCATCTTTGACTTTAGAGCTCAGGTAGAGTAACAGAAGTTCAGACAGAGGAAGTGTGTTCTTGATCTGTAAAGCTTTCCAGCTGGGACTGTTTGACCTCACCAGGAGATGTAACTGCAGCAACTTATGAGGAAATAGCAACAGTGATGCCCAAGGGGGAATACAACTGAAACACAGGAGACAAAAGTGACGTACGTGGAGAGCAGCTGGTTGTAAACACTTAGGGCCTCAGCATGACACCTCTGGGGCCTGTGTAATTCCCACTGACGTCAATACCGTGTTATGGATACTGTAGGACTGCAGGAAAGAACCTGACATTGCTTCACAGAGAATTCTCAGTGCTATAAAGTAATGGCTCTCTGGCCAGCAGTATTGGTAGCACCCTGATTGCTATAAATGCAAGTTCATGAGCCCTATCCCGGGGTTAGGACCCCAGAAGATATAACTTAACAAGATTATTCTTATTTGTGCTACAGTTTGAGGGCTACTGCAGTAAAGTATGATGATAATAACTAGAAATAAGCAAATAGGGCAAAAATATTAAGATGTAAAGAAAATGGGCTGATGAAGAATGTGAATACAGATTTTCCTCTTCTTGTACATGCAGGGGTCAGTACAAAATAAATCTCAGGAAACACCAGTGACCAAATGGCTGAACTGTCTTGTACAGATTTATACTCCAATCCAAAATATTCTACCTAACCAGAGATTGTTGGATTTCTTTGACTGTTTGCTTTTGAGAGGATCACTGAAATCTACAAAATGAACATTATCTGAGGAGCAAAGCTTCCTGGGACAAAAAGAATTAGTCATGATACACAAAGAAAAGCCACCCTTTTCTCTGTCTCCATACAGGGTGGATGACCTATTAATACAAACTCCTTTTCAAAATGAATATTGAATGGCTTATACAGCTTTTAATCAGTTGGTTGTCCTTTAAAACCTTTCTAGATTCTTTTCATTTATCTAGTTGGTCATCGAATCTTGATAGTTTTACCTTCTAATATTTCATTTCATTTGGCACTTTTCATGTCTAGACTACTCCTTTAGTTTAAGATTTGCTACAGTTTTTCCTTTTAGACACTAAAGTTATCTTCTATTTGGTGTTTCCTGTCCTCTCCTTGTGTGTATCTCCCCTTCAATGATTCCTTATAATCATGTCACATGAGTTGTCCTGAAACCATGACCCTCTGCTGTTATTTTATGTTTAGAGTCCTTCAGTAGGTTTGTATCACCTTCAGGGATGAAACAGAGGGCCCCCTCTCTGAGCCTACTTTCCAGCCTCATTGCTTGCCAGTCAGCTGTACCAGTGGCATTAATTTATTTGACTGTCTACAAACATTGAGCCATCCTGACCCTTCCATGTGCTGAGATTTTACTCCCATCCACATCATGTGGCTGATTTATAGATATCCTGCAAAACTCCATTCAGGTACATCCTTCTGGAGGGAGCTCTCTGGAGCCCCTTGTCACTCACCAAATTTGCAGTGGCTATAGTTTGGATCTAGAATGTTCTCCAAATTCTCATGTGTTGGAAGGCTTTGTCCTCAGTGGCAACCACTGTCGGCAGGAGGTGGAGATTTTAAAAGGTTGGGATCTGGTTGGAAGAGGAGGGTCACCAGGGGTCATGGTTTTGAAGGATATAGTTTGTTCCTAGACCCTTTTTCTCTCAGTTTCTGATCCCTAGCCACCCCAAAGTGAACAGTTTTATTCCACAGCATCCTTTCTGCCATATTTGGCCTAATTTCAGGCCCAAAGCAACTGGGCCAAGCAACAGTGTCCATGGGCTTCTGCCACTATGAAATAACTCTTTCTTGCAAGTTGATTTTCTCTCGTATTTTGTCACAGTGTTGGAAAGCTGACTGGCACAGCGCCCCCTCGAGGTGGAACTCCATCCTAGCACGCATCACAATTACTGCGCTTTTCTTCTCCCTTAGCACTGCTCAAGGATAGGAGTCGTTCCTGTTAATGTTTGTAAACACAGCGCTTAGTTCTGCCCTTAGAACATAACAGCTGCTCAGCAAGTGTGTATTGAGCAGAGAAATGAACAACTTAACAATAAAAGAAATAGCCCTTCCGGAGGCCGTTCCTGAGACTAGATTTGGATTGATCTCTGTGACAAAATGTGTGGGTACCCACCCAACCAAAAAAGGCTTGTGAGCAGAGACAAGGCAGTTTACAACAACCGAGCAATAACCTCAAGTCTCCCTCCAGACCTCAAACTGAAACATTTTGAGAATCTGTAGAAACTGAAAATCCCTTTTCATGCTGTTAGTTTCTTTTGGTCATATTTCCATACTCCTACTAGGATGGGAGGAAGACTTGTTGGAATGAAAGCCCTAAGGGATATATTTGAGGAAGTTAAAATTTACGTGGAAGAATGAAGGATAAGAAATCTGTGAGAATATTTGTTTTTGCTGCCAAAATTTCAGCCTCCGGAGATTTTGGGGGTAGGGGGTGGGGTAGGAAGTCTTGTATGAGATCGGAAAGCATGTAACTTTAGGTGCTTATTCAAACTGAACATAAATGCTAAATAAATTAGAAGTTTATCTTCTGAAGTTATTGGCACAAGCCTGAAATTTAGCTTGCTGCTCTCTAGAGACACAGGAACCCCAAAACAGGGAGGGTTATTTGCTCAGCTTGAGAATGAGATACTCAGCACATGGAGATTTTTTTCTCCCCCACTTTTTTTCCTCTCATTGTATGGTATTAAGATCTAGGGGAACTGCAGGTGGGTGGCTGGCTTGGATCCAGTTCCCAGACCTTGCTGCTCTTTAATTTTTTAATTGCTCTTGTTTTATTTATATTCTGATGTTTGGAGTGATTTTCCCATGCTGATGTAGGATGGATCCCAGTCTCCTGGGGAAACCTATCCATGAGCTCTCACACTCATTTCCAGAGAGCAAGGGCCATGACATTCCAAGGAAACATGGTGTTAAGGAGTGTTGTTCTGGTAGCGGAAGAAGCCAAAAGCCATACTCTTTGAGTATCATTGCAAACAAAGGGGGCATCTTTCTTTTAGCCATTGTTGTCCAAATGGCTGATCTGTGAGTTGTGACTTTTGTGACTTTTACAGTTGAGATTTAACCCTGTAAGAGGCTGAGTTAAAAGTCAAAGTGCTTGGAAAATTCAGGTGTATAAACAAAACTCTAGCTTTCCACTGGCCCATATCTGCAGAACATTTGGTTTCAACACAGCCTCATCCAATAGAGCCTTCTGGGATGATGCAACTATGTTCTATTGTCGTGTCCTGTAGCTGCCAGCCACATGTATTACTGAGATCTTCAGGAGTGATCAGTACAATCCAGGAACTGAATTTTTAATTTTATTCAATTTTTATTAATTAATTAATTAATTATTATTATTATTATTATTTTTTTGGCGGAACCGGGGATTGAACTCAGGCCCTTGCGCTTGCCAGGCAAGTGCTTATTCCACTGAGCTATCTCCCCGGCCCCCAATTTTCATTAATTTAAATGACTACCCATAAATAGTGACTATTGTATTGAGAAGAGCAGTTTGGAGACATGTTCTTAATGTGCAATATCAAGCTACTACACTTACAAAGTGAGGTTTTTAAAATCAGAATGAAAGGTTATTCTGTGCTGGAGGAAGTTTATCTAATCAGTGTTTTTATAGATCTCCAGGTGAGACTACAGGCTAAAGTTCATGATTCTGTGTAAATAAAATTATGTGTGTCCACAGAGAGCTGTCTGAAAAGGTATTAGTAAAATAAGTATTTCCTGAATGCTAAAATTAGGACCAATTTTACTTTGTACTTTTCTCTTTGTCAAACTCTTAGAAGTGCATACACATTTTTAAAATTATAAGTTTTTCTTTTTTGTGTATTTAGTACAAGGTCTACAGGGTCTCACTACACAGATTGGACTCCTAGTGATCCTCCTGTTTTTAGCCTCCCAAGTGCTAGGATTACAGGTGCGTGCCACCACGCCCAGTTTCAATTGCCATCTCAGTGCTCTTTGGGGGTGGAGCTGACACGGCCCACTGGGGATCGAACCCCAGCCACTGTGCTCTGCCTAAGCAGGCACTTTAGTCTGCTGAGCTATCTGGCTGGCCCTTATAAGTGTGTTTTGACAGTGTATATTTTTGAGTGGCTTTATTTAAAATGTATATGGATTTTCTAAACATAAATCAACTACCCTTATTATGTATTCTGCGTTGCCTAAAGAAGGATATTTGGAAGTTGCACTGGGGTAGGTATGTACTTCTTGCTAAACAAGGAATCTAATAAAAAAAAAGTTTCCCCCTCAAAAAAAGTTTTCTCTCTTTTATCTCCTTTATGTACCAGTGTGCTCTCTCTCTCTCTCTCCCTCTCTCTCTCTCTCTCTCTCTCTCTCTCTCTCTCTCTCTCTCTCTCTCTCCCCCTCCCTCCCTTACTCCCTCCCTTCCTCCATAACTGTTTGGATTCTGAGGTGACTTTGTGGTATAATCACCCACCTAGAACTAGGTTGCTCAGATATCAAAGTTTATTTTAACACTGAGATTTTTTTGGGGGGCCAGGGAGATGGCTCAGTAGAATAAGTACTTCCCTGGCAAGTGCAAGGACCTGAGTTCATTCCCCAGTTCCGGGGAGAAAAAAAAGAAAAACACTGAGATTGTTTTTATGGGAATTAACTAAGTCAGGGCTAAAATGTATCTGGCAGGGTGAATGGGGAAGGGGACAATACCTGGTCCCCAAACTGCCAGGTAACCATTATTGTCGAATTTTCTTAAATCCTCTGTGTTCTGAAAGGTGATTATTTTTTACCTAAAAGTTGAAAGGCACGCTGAAGATCTAATTATTGATCAAATGCATCTAAAGACGAAAGTAGCTCACATTCCGCTCTCACTGGCATGGGGACTCTTCTTTCTGATTAGTTGGTTTGTTGAATGATAGTTTTTACAGTGCAAAGTTAGGCCTTTCGGTAGCTGAAACTCTTTGCTCAATATTTCTGGAGAAGAGGCCCAGGCCTCATGGGATCTCTCCGATTTATCACCCGGCCTCCCAGAGCACTCGGCTCACACGTCGCTTGGCACTAGTTAGCATTCAACAGAGCTGAACATTCCATTCAGTAGCTAAAACCTCAGCTAGTCCTGGGATGAGATTAGAATCAGGATGCCTGGCCAGGTTTGCATTAGCAATAGATGGCTCTGTAGGATTTCTAATCCAAATGCTCAGGGACGCCTGTGTGCGCCCAGCCTGGGCCTCCAAACACACTGATATTCCTTCCAAGGAGCTCGGATTTTTAATGAACAACCAAAGAAAATGTACAATATGCTTGAATAATAAAAATTCTGACTGAAGGAATCTCACTGAATATGACTATAGCAATATCACATAATTCCATTCTTATTTTCAAGACTTAATTTTATAAAATTCTGCCTTTTGGAAGACCTCAAATTTTTAATGTTCTGTAAAATACTTTTCATGTAATGATACATATTTAAGCTTTATAGTTTAAATGTAATTTTAATATTTTAGCTAATTAACATCATAATTGGTCAGTTTTGCTTTTATTTGTTTTTTAAAATGGGATCTTGCGGGCCAGCGAGATAACTCAGTGGACTAAGCACCTACTTAGGCAAACACAGGGACTGGGGTTCGATCCCCAGCACCACATGCTGCACAGGCCCTGATCCCAGGCACGCTGAGTTGGCCACTGAAACTGGTAGTGGTGGTGCACACCTGTAATCCCAGCGCTGGGGAGGCTGAGACAGGAGGATCACTATGAGTCTAAGCTGTGTAGCGAGACCCTGTGCCAAACTAATAATTAATAAATAAATAAGAAATAAAATAAATAAATCAAAGAGTTTGCTGTCTTCATATCACCCCTTCATCCCCTTCTCTTCTCCCCGACTTCCCATTTCCCAGTCATTACAATTTGGGACTAAATCATATTCTCTATGATGGACTTACTATTTCACAGCTGAGGAATGTTAAATGCTATATTTACTTTTTTACTTATACATACTTTTATTTTTCTTTTGCTCAGCCTTCTGCATATCTGCAATAATGGTAAACATAACAATATGCCCAGCGCAATCAGTTTGAAATTTGCCTTGTTAGGTTCATTCTGCTTCTAGACTTCCTTCCTGTAGCTATCTGTCAGGATCCCACAGATTGTTCTCTTTTCTTCTCCCATGTTGGACTTTTTATTTTTACTGCTCCCCCACCCCCACATCCCACCTTTTCTATTCTCCTCTTGTCTACATACTAATTTTGCTGGAACGTAGCCTCTGGAAGCTTCCTGACAAAAGGGACACAAGAAGACAGAAGCTAACAGATTGCGTCCAGCTTACTCTTCCTTTTCTAACAGTTGGGGGTGGAGAGGGCCTAAGGCTTTTGTGTAAGGAACTCTGAGGGTGAATCATGCCAGCTCTTTTTCTTGAGTGGCCACTTTCCACAGAAGGGAGATTCAGAAAAGGGATTCATTTTAGACACAGATTCTGCTTCCCTCTCAAGGACCTCAGAAGGGCACCTCCCTCCTTGGCCTGGCATTCCCACTCTCTCTTTTGTTCAGAGAGAGGTGTATCCTCCTCAGAGAATAAACCTAGTCTGGCAAGGAGGATTTGCTTGGAAATGTGGGGTAAGGGAAGAGACCTGGGAGTCCCATACAGACTTGGTACCAATTCTCCTATTTTGGGCCTTCTCCTACTTCCCTTGCTGCCTGCCTTTATAGTTGCCTGCTGCTGGTAATTCCTGAGACTCTCTAAGGTGTTGGACACAAATAAGCTTACTTTGTGCAGGCTTCTTTCTTATGCAGGCACTTCATGGTACAAAGATGGAAACGTAACTCAGACATTACTGGCTTATCCACTTTCCATCCTCGGAATGTATCTCTTGCTCATTGATGTCTCTGTTTCCACTTGATAAACTGGTGAGTTTATTCTTATTATTTTTATTGCTGCTCTATCCTAGGCTTCTCAGATAAACAAGTGGTTTCAATCTACTACATTAATCTTCCCACTAAAAAACAAAGATGAACCACGTCATCAGTGCATGGATGCAGAAACTGAGACCCAGAAAATAAGACACATAATCTTACAAAAGATGCAAAAAGTAGATAAGAGTGATGTTGTTAGCTAGTTTGCTTTCTTTGCCTCCGAGCCACATGTCCTCTTGAGGCATGGTTCCCTGAGGCTTTATGTTACCAGGTTAATTCTTAACAGTGAGAACCATGCTCATCCGTCATTCTAATAGGAGCACCAAAAAGCTGGAAAGGACGAGCAACAGGAGCAATTAGGAAGAAAAACAATGTCATCAAGCCGACAGATCAATGTCAGTCAACATGCATGTAGACACTTGGAACCGCAGCATGCAGCCACACTCCAACCAGAGGTGGGTTTTATAAATGAGAAAGCAATGTCACCCCACATTCAAATATACGAACTTTAGACTCTAGTTGAGCTAGAGATTGGACAAACTGATTCTTGGTAGATTTGGGCTGACATGCAGGAGCGTCATGTTGTGGAGTGTGTCACAGCCATGTGCCTCCGCTGGACCATCTCATGTAGGATGAGCAAAGTGAAGACATGAACAGCTCTAGGCAATAGAATTCCAGGAAGCTGCAGGGGTCAGGGGAGCGTAGGCCTAACACTTTAAACTTGATACGTTAATTAGATTTTACACAACTGCCAGGGAAGATCAAGATGATTCTCTGATTCCCCTTTCCCTTTAATACTTTGAACAATTCAAGTTTAAAAGCTTCTGAAATATGTTGTTGCTCTGGATAAAGAAAAGCACTTGGGGAAGAAGGAGCATGAGATTGTGTCTTGAAAACATTTAATTCATCAACAAAAATGTCAACGGATTTTGTGAGGTTCTTTTAGAATGTTTTCCTAATTTGAGTTAACAATGGAATGGTTTCATGCAGGAAGAAAAGTCTCTAGTTCTGCAAAAAAAATTCTTTTTATTTTAACCATAGAAAGGTGATAGGAATGAATTCTTCCTTGGGGAGGTCAGTCTATGGGGAAGAACATGAATTTTCATTTGTATCAGATCTTGGATTCCGGGTGAAATTTCACTTCTGTGGTTTGTATTTTATTTTTGTAAGAAGTTTTCATAAAGCATGTTGAGATTCTCAGCTGAAAAGTTTCATGTGATCCTCATCTTGACCACTTATATTCTGATGCCTTTTGATGATATAATTCTAGATTTATATTATATGTGTCTACAAAAAAGGTTTGGTTTTTTTTTTTTTTTTGTATTGGGAATCAAACTCAGGACCTAACAATTACCAGCTGCTTTGCTACTGAGCTGTATCCCCAGTTCTGTCAGAAGTTTCTATGAGCCAACTTTTGTCCCCTTAAAATTTTTGTGCTTGAGTCTGAAACACCTGCCTTTCAAAATGTGATTCATTTTGGAGACAGAGTCTTTAAGAAATAATTAAGTGAACCTGAGGACTTCAGAATCTTTTCTAACCCAGTCTATAATGTCCTTAAAAGGAAAAAGGAATTTGGACACAGACAGGCACAGAAGGAAGATTATTTGCAGAGCCAGAAAGATGACAACCATTTAAATCCAAGAAGAGAGGCCTCCAAATGAAAAAAAGACCCTCAGAAACCTTGAGCTTGGACTTCCATACTCTAATAAATGCTTGTTTAAGTCATCTAATTTGTGTTATTTTATTACAATAGCCCCAGCAAGCCAACACAGGTGGCCTTGCATTGTGACTCTGGAAAGTAAATGTCCACCTTTGTTTCATTAACGACATTTTTCACACATAGAGGGAGGCGTGGAGCTGGACAATGTATGGTGTGCAGAAGCTCTTGGATATTTGTGTTGGCTTGTGCACCCCTCCCCCACTCACTTTCAGGTTGTTGATGGACCTGGTTGAGCAATATCAAGGAGATTTGGAAATGACAGCTGTGATCTGGATGGTGAGATAGCAACGCTAGTCCCTGGAGCTTCTCCAAAGAGAGAAGGGCATGTTGAGTGGCTCTTAGCTGCTCCTACCAGAATGTACAGGTGAGCCAATGAAAACCTCATAGCTGGCTTTATGGAGAGCTGCTGACAAGCCTGAGCGATCCCAAATAGACACCTGACCCATGTCTGTTGTCAGGACCTTATCCCCCATGGCAACCACCAGGCTTCCACCACACTTGCTAGCACACGGTTCAACTGAAGGGGGTCAAGAAAGTCAGGGTCTTAAATATCAATAGCAACACTCTGTCAAAATCTCTCCTGTGACCTTTCTTCAAAAGGGAAATGTAATGACAGGTTGAAAGGTAGCCAGGCCATCTGTATCCAGAAAAGCTGTCAGTGGTACAGCATCTGTCTGAAATTCTCTGCCCTATGTGGTGGCCACAGCCTTTTCAAAGGGTACACAAGCGCTGTAAAACTTACATTAAGACTAATTAAGGCGAATACAAAGGTTAGAAGATAGCTTTTTCCCCTTAAGATCAGCAGAAAAGTGGGAAAGCAAAATGAATATCAGCTAATGCCATGAGCTACCCAAACCCTGCGCTGTTCTTCCCTATCGCTATTCTGTCTTTTCCTTTCTCTCTCCTTGTTTTCTATTTCCTCTCAAGAGTGGAGCCCCTAGGATAATGTTGACTATATTCACCAATGTACTGCATGTTCAAGACTAATTATAGGGTTTGCCACATCATTGATATTCAGTAAGTATTTGTTAAATAACTGGCTAAACAGAAAACTATTAATGAACCCAAGGAAAGATGCTAAAATAGATTTAGTTCTTATTGTAAGGTACCATCATGTGCTTATCTCACTTAATTCTTTTTTTTTATTTTTTTATTTATTTATTTGAGAGAGAGAGAGAGAGAGAGAGAGAGAGA
>NW_004524600.1:9679964-9769704 GCF_000260255.1 Octodon degus | reverse complement strand
GTGCTGGGGGATTGAACCGCGGTCCCTGATGCTTTTGCTAAGCTTGTTCTAAGTAGGTGCTTTAGACCACTGAGCCATCTCTCCAGCCCCTCTCACTTAATTCTTAAAACATCAGAGTGACATTTCCTGAATGCCAGTTTTCTAATGACAAAACTGAACACCAGAGAAATTACACAAGTTCTTGATGTTTCTGATGTTACGTTAGAATACACATTTCTTTGTTCTCCCTTACAGCATTTTGAAACTAAGATTGTCAATACTTAGCAAGTAAATTTTGTCCTGTGTATTTTTCTATTTTATTTTATTTTTTGGGCTGTGTTGAGGATGGAGCACAGGTCTGTGTGAATGCTAAGCAAACACTCTACTGCTGAGCTCCACACCCAGCCCTACTTTTCCTCATGTCCAACCTTTCTGATGGTTTAGCAATTCTAAACTTCACACAACTTCACACTGAGGTGAAGGCTGAGGTTGGCTGAAGAGACTGTGGCAGTTGAGCTACAAGGCAGTCTCTGTAATTTTGTTTTCATTGGTTATTTTCAATGTATTTATTAGGTTGTTAAACTAAACCATCTTGACTGGCACCGGCCAAGTTTCTTACAGGGTCAGTGGCACATTAACTATGCAGCTATAATGAAAGAAGTCAGTACTCCTAGGTGAGCACTTCAAACTGAAATACAGATGGGCCAGTCAGGAGGGGGTCGAAGGTTCAGGGAGATCTTTTCCAAACCTCTCTGGTCTGGAAATCAAACTAGAAACCTCCTGGGGTCAAGGCTTCCGATGAGAGTCCTAGAACTTCTTGGTCCAGGCGTGGGTTTGGAATATTTGGGAAAGGGCCGACCACAAGGATCTCAGGGCTCCTCATTCTGACTGGGTTTGGAAGTGCTGAGCTGCGGGGAAAGTAGGACACTTGAGTGGGTGGAAGAAACTTTCAAACCTCAACAAGAATTTCAATTGTTCATTTTGGGCAGGAGTTTGGGGTTGGTTCCTATGTAAATCCAAAGAATTTGTTTTCTTCTGACCTCAGAGTTTCTTTCTTTTATTTATTTATTTTTAAATTCAACTCTTCAGTGTTCAAGTAATATCATCGTGTAGGCAAAGTAATCCATTAGAATAATTTAGGTTGAGTATAGTAGAGAGTGAAATTGTTGCAAATTAAGACAAAGCCACAGTGCCATTTAAAATGACAAGAGTGTGCTTTTCAATATCTTGAAGTTCACCAAAAATTCAGTGTTTTTGCAATTAAATGATTCAAGGCACAAATGAATTCCTAATGTTGTCCAGATCATCATTTATTGATCTTTTAAAATAAAAAGTAAATTAGAGTACAGTAAATTTTTCTTTCAATAATATTGTGATTCATGAGATGGGATTATATCAATATTGATTATTTTGAGAAGATTGTCTAAATTTGATAATATAAAGATGTGAAAAATATAGGTGTGAGACCAAATTGGATGGGGTATTCAGAAAAATTAATAAATAACTTGGTACCAGTGTTAAATTACAAATGATTTGTCTAATACTACCTATAGCTGCTAAAGGAAGGGAATTCAAATGTAGTGGGCTTTTTCTCTTGTTCAATTGGGATTTGAGGACTCAACCTACTTTTCATTAAACTTTCTAGGGTCACATCAAAATGTTATGCTTCTCAACTGATTTTGTTTTAATTAGTTACTTCTTAAAATTTAGTTTAAATCATGTTTCCTTTTAGGCTTTCATTCTTTAAAAAGCAGTGTCTGTATTCAACTGCTAACTCAATTCTTGAGAACTAAACATATGTATACTAAGGAAGAATTGACCAAGGGGGAAATTTGTAGTTTTTTGAAAATGTCTACAGAGTGTTCAGGGTCTCACTTCTAGATCAGACTCGTGATGTTTCTCCTATTTTCAGCCTCCCAAGAGGTGGGATTCCAGGCACGTGCCACCACACCCACTCTCAGTTGCCAGTCTCAGCTGGGGGTGGGGCTGGCATGGCAGGCCCAGGGATTGAACCCCTGGCCCCTGTGTGTTGCAGGTGCTTTAATCTACTGAGCTATTTAGCTGGCTTGAAATTTGTAATTTTTTATACTTATCAGTTTTATATCCTTTAAGTTTTGGGATCTTTTGGGCTCATTTTAGTTCAGATTTGCTGTTTGAATGACACTTTTTTTTAAAGGGTGATTCAGGTTAAGGATAGATAGGTGGGAAAAGATATATCCTCCCAATTCTTTAAGTACTTTACTTGCCATTTTAATTTTTTAAACATTAAATTTTTATGATATTTTTATTAAGGCATTCATCTCCAGGTTCATTTATTCGTTCTTTCCCTTGGACTTGTAGTGATCCTCCTGTTTTCAGCCTCCCCAGTGCTGGGATTACAGGTGTGCTCCACTACTCCTGGTCTCAGTGGCTGGCTCAGCATGCCCAGGGGCAGGGCCTGCACAACATGTGGTGCCAGGGATGGAACTCTGGTCTCTGTGCTTGCCTAAGCAGGTGCTTAGTCTATGGAGCTATCTCACTGGCCCTTGGTTTATTTCTTGATGAATAATACATTGTAATTTTTAACACAGAACTTATAATTAAAAATAATTTTGCATGTATTATTGTATATTATGGAATCATGTTGTCCAAATGCTGGAAATAATTCATTTGAAATATCCAGTTTATTTTAATTGGCCAGATATCAGTTTATTTTTAGATATCAGTTTAAAACATTTATTATAGCCAACATATTTAGTTTCATTCTTGAATGTTTTCAAAACTCTGCAGATGCATAACATTAATTTTTAAAAAATACCATCCAAGTCTTGCATTTTTTGAGGCAATTTTAAAGTGTACTGCATTTTAATGACTGGCATTGAAGGGCAAAAGGCCAACTCATTTTCTGAGAATGTTTACTGCTGATCATTTTCTAATTCCTCCACAGTTTTTATCAATCTGGCCTCACGTGTCCGTATTTACCCACAAATGTGCAATCACATCGACTTTCACGTGGCAGAGGTTGATTCACGGCACGCCAAGGCTGTTCCGTTTCCTCTTGAGATTTATCTCTGCCTTTTTCTTAGTTCCAGGTGCTCAGCCTTTAAAGTGTCATAGATTTCATGCTTTTGATTTCCGTTATTTCAAAATTATTTTTCCCAGGGCCGGCCAAATAGCTCAGCGGATTAAAGAGCCTGCTTAGGCAGATGCAGCCACCGCGTTGGATCCCCAGCAATGTCACCTTGCTGGCTCCGCCCCCGGGGCGCGCTGAGATGGCGATTGAGACCGGGCGTGGTGGCGCGCGCCTGTAATCCCAGCGCTGGGGAGGCTGAAAACAGGAGGATCACTACGAGTCTGATCTAGTAGTGAGACCCTGTACACCCTGTACACCTTGCCCTACATACAGAATTTTTTTTTCTTTTGCTATGTAGATTAATGTTATATGGGTTACTAATAACAACACTGTTTTTGGGATTAAAACATTCATTACAAATTTTCTGTTCAGATTGCTTTTCCATTTTTGCTTCTCCAGGAGAAAATCGAGAACCAGAAATACAGTTCCTTCCAAATTAATTAGGCAGTTGCTTGCTGTCTTCCTCTTCTCCACCTTCTCTTTCTACTGACTTGGGAGGGGAGGTTTGTGCTCTACTCATTTCCAAGCAATGCACACAGTGTGGCAGCAGACTGTGCAAACCCCAATTAGTGGTCCACAAGGTGTATTTCACTATCAGCATGAATTCTTGGGCAAAGTCACGTCTGCAACAGGGGAGTAAACAACAACTAAATACTCTAATTCTAGGCACGCTATGTACATACCAGCCCTCACACGATGCTACTCAAATCTGGATTAGAATTATTAGCTAGCTTTAGGTTTTCTAATTTATTTATTTATTTTTTTGCAGAACTGGGGATTGAACTCAAGGCCCTTGAGTTTGTCAGGCAAGCACTTATTCTGCTGAGCTATCTCCCGTCCCCTAGCTTTTCTGATTTAAACAGCGTTCAGTTTTCATGAATTCATTTGAATAATGAATGTGTATGCTAGGCTTTGGGTATTCTGGTCTTCATAAAATCTAGTGGGAGGACGGAGAGAAGGCAGAGACAACCAAGGCAGGCAGAGCTGAGAAACAAATAACTTTAGTAAGATTTGATTTATAGTTGGGATTATTTCATTTAGAGAAAAACAAACAAACAAACAAACAAACAAAAAAAAAAACGGGTAACCTGTTAATACGAAGATGCCTTAAACTGAACAATTTTACCCTCACATGTCATTTTGTTAGCCAGTACATTTCTATTTCTATGAACAGGAAGAAAGACATATTCCCATTTTGAGCAGGAATAGAGACAAAAAGTAGCTGTCCAAAAAAGTGTTAGGGTCGGCCAAATAGCTCAGTGGATTAAAGCGATTGCAAGCAGGCATGGGGGCCCCTAGGCCTGCTGTGCCCCCGCCCCACACACACACTGAGACAGCAGTTGAGACTGGGCATGGTGGTGCAGGCCTGTAATCCCAGCACTCGGGAGCCTGTAAACAGGCAGATCACTACAATTCCGATCTTATAATGAGACCCTGAACAACCTGTATACGCTTCCTTAAACTACAAGAAACCCCACAAACAAACAAACAAAACAAAACAAACAAAAGAGTGCTCAGAAAACCCTTGACAGACTCAGAATTCGTAGCTCTCTAACTTCAGATGCAAGCTCGGTCTCCTCATCTCTTCTGCTTCGGTTGCTAAGTGATGTTGTGCAACTTTTTAAAAGGAATATTTATTACGGTACTTTTTACGTAACAAAATATAATGTATACTTGACAATTAAAAGAATCCCTTCTGACTTTAAGTATCTGTTATCTACGTGGCCTGTATCTGCATGAGAACTGAAAGATCTATTCTGTTTCGGTTGCACAGGGTGTACCTAGGCCTTTTAATTTATCCAAGGTGTCACAGTTTCAAGAACTCAGTGTTGGTTGCAATCTACGGATGCTGTAGGAAAATGATAGCTTTCAAGATGAACATAGACAAAGTTCCAAATTTGGGCTTGCCACTTTTGCCAGCTACCCTGTAACCTTCTGCATGGACCAAGCTGAACAGAAACAGCTGAAAAAGGAAGCTCAGGGACACCTTTGCTCTGGGGCTCAGTCTTCCCAGCGAAGCCGAGATTCCCTGACCTCAGAATGAGTGCCCAGGAGCATTTTCCTGCAGCTGTGCCACGGCCGCGGGGCTTGTGTGGTCCTGCAGGTACAGGAGTCTTCCTCTGGACTGCTGCTGTGTCGCTGACCAAAAATAAGAAAAGAGTCACATATGGACCCAGCTGGGTCAAAACCTCAGAAACAGCAAGAAGGAAACATTTTTATGGAAAGCAGTGGAATGTGAGAAGCTTAGAGAAAGTCCTTGGTAGTGATGTGTGAAATTGATGACCTGAATGTAACCCCCGCTAGAACAGTATGGAGGGCAGGGAGCGGGGGCATATTATTTTCATACTGTTATTAAGAACTCAAAAAAAAGAGAACTGGTTGAAATCTAAAATATTAATTGTTCAATGATGGCCACAATTCTAGAAAACTGATCTTTCTGAAACTTATGCCCAATTGGACATTTTTACAGAGAATAAAATACTTAGATAAAAATATCACATAACCACCATTCAACTGAATCTGATATACTTAATTATGCAATTTAAAATTATGTAATATATAGTTGTGCACTTTAGATGTCTTGTTTGCTATTCGGGTTTGGTTTGGTTCTCCTGCAAAGAGCATGTGTGGCCTCAGGCTATTGACAAGCCGTGGGGTGACTGAGAACAGAATCCTGTGATACTTTTGAAAGTGGAATTAGGGTAGCCCTATCCTGGCTAGCCCAGAGTAAGCTAGATGTTTATCAAAATCTGACCACCAGAACATCAGTAACTTACAAAAAGAGATAAATCTAGCACACAGTCCATAAGGGTTAGCCTGACTTCTCAGAGAAGGGGTGATAATTTTACTTTTTCACACAAATCTACTCTTTGACTTAGCCTCAAAGTTAGTTTTGTAAAGTAGTTGTTTAATTTCAGAAACTGATTGGTAAGTGTCTTGGAGAAATGGTTCATAACATGATTACATGATACCTTCATAATCTGAGGACATTCTACAAGCCAAGGCCGCAGTAGCAATCGCGGGTAGCTGCTGTCAAGTTCTCTGGGTCCCAAATGAATTCAAATAGTTGTGTTTTCCGTGGACATTTCAGCACACCTGAAATTGTACTTCGTGGTGCTTGGACTGTGACTAGTTTATAATGCATTGCACACATATAAGCACATGCTAGCTATCTTTGCAAGCCTGAAAATTGTTGGGTTACAAACTGTTATTCATTCCTTCACCAAAAATATTGATAATGTACCTACCATTTGGCAAGCATAAAGCAGAGATAGATTTTTCTGTTGCTCTCAGGGGAATAATAGTATTTTGGGGGTGAAGAAATTAAACGTCTAATTGCAAATATCGTAAAAATGAATGAAGGGTGCAAGGAGAGCACGGCTTAATGTCCAGGAGCATAACAGAATTTCTCTCAGAGGAGTGACAACTGCGGGAATGGCAATGGGAAGAAAACTATGGGCCGCGGATGCTGACTTGCTTTTAGAAGGAAGGCTTGGGAGTGGAGCTGGGTCTCTCTTGTATTATGAAGGTTTTGGTGAAGCATGCAGGTATGAGGACGGTGATAACTAGGTGAGATGGTTGAGGAAGTGGTAGGGTGGGCCCAGGTAACCACGTAAGACAACCTGAGACCCTCAAGCTTAAAGAGAAGAGTGGTCTCCGTGAAGGGCCCACATTATGAGGGAACGAGGTGACTGCCTAAGGGTGCTGTTGCTGATTCTTCTTAGCAAAGCAGCTTGTGTCCTGGGTGGCATTCAATGAACTTGCCACCAGCAGAGTAGCCAACGGGTGCTTTTGCATTTACGACATAGAAAAAGCAAAGGAGTTTTTCTTTTGCCTACTGTTTGCTAATTTTGGTCTGTTCACAAGCAGCAAGTGGTTTGTTTTGTTTTGCTTCATTTAAAGCATTAGGTTGACCTATTCAGGCTTTTTTTTTTTTTTTAGCTGTGGTGCTGATGCAGCTACACTTTGGAGACATTTACTAATAGTCTTTCTTGTACATCACAGCAAAGTTTGAGTAAATCCTGCTCATTTAAGAGGTTGTGACTATTTAAAGTTTTATCACATTAATAGAATCTGAAACCAGATGGTATTCCACACATTGTATTAAAATGAATTGCATTTTTCACTCAACATTATTAATTCACTTAAACACATTTTAATGAGTATCTGCTTTAGATTGGACAATGGGGTGATGGAGAGGAATTTATCATGTAGCCAAAGAACAGGAAATATACAAAACTGTCCCTAGACCATCTCGAAGGGGAAAAGGATGATCCAAAGGGAGGAGGCAGGGACAACTTAGTTCTAGGACACCAGAAGAAACTTACTACAGGGGGTGACAGAGGTGTGTGTGTGTGTGTGTGTGTGTGTGTGGGTATGGGTGTGTATGTGTGTAATGGGCTGCAAAATCCTCCCCCATCCTTTTATGAATTGACAGAAATATATATGTTTTATTGCAGTGCAAATATATTTAAAAAGCAATGGGAAGTGGCTGCTTCCTGGAACAGAGTTTGGGGTTATAGGTAAAGTAGATAGATAAGTACTAGGTTTGGTTAGAAACCTTTCAGAGATACTTTATGTTTTTTAGATTTTGTTTCATTTTATTTTATTTTTACTTATTTGGAGGAACCGGGGATTGAACTCAGGCTTTGCACTTGCCAGGGAAGCGCTTATTCCACTGAGCCATCTCCCCGGCCCCTGTTTTTTGATGCAAGTTTTTGCTCTGTAGTCCAGGTTAGCCTTGAACTTATTACAAAGCCCATGCTGGTGTGGAATTCATGACATCCTCCTGCCTCCGCCTCCCAAGTGCTGGGATGACAAGCTGTGCAACCCGACACCGAGCTATTTTATGTTTGTTGATTTTGAGGAAGGTTCTCTCTGTGCAGTTCAGACTGGCCTTGAGTTCACTCTAACCCAGACTGGCCTGGAACCTGAAACGATCCTCCTGCCTCAGCCTCCTGATTGCTGGGATTACAGGTATGTCCCTCCACACTCGGCTTCCAGTATTTTATGGATATGGATCATTTACATATGACAAGCCTGGGATACAGCTAAATGAAGTAAGATGATGAAACACACATATTTAAGGGTATCTTTCTGAAAATTTATTGACAGTACTATTAACAATAAACCCCTTATTTTTTCAGTTCTTATGAAGTTTCTGTTTTAAAGTGTGTCTTTCAAAAGTACTTATAAAACAGTGAGACATCACTGAAGAATTTACAGTGAAATTATCAAATAAATCATTTTAATACCCACCTTTTTATGGAATTACAATAGCATTACTATCATACTATTATGATTACTTTTTTTTTGTACTAGGAATCGAACTCAGGACCTCAAGCTTGCCAGACAGGCACTGTGTCCCTGCACTATAACCCAGCCTGTAGTATTTGCTTTTATTAAAATTAGTTCTTTTCAAGTCTATTACTAACAAATCCTGGTTTTTAATACAGGCAGTCTCCCTTATCCAAAATAAGTGGAACCACCCAGATGAAGAGACGCTCACCTTCCAATCCCAGCACTGAAGAGGCTGAGGCAGGAGCACTCCCGCCAGTGTGCGGCCTAGTGGGCTCTGTGTAGTGAGTGGAGGGCCAGCCTGAGCCACACAGAAGGCCCCATCCCCAGAGCAACAACATACACTGGGCCCACAATTACCTTGCAATATGTACATATACGTATGTCTTATTCTGGACATGGAACTGCAGTCTAAGCATTAAATACATGTGTTTATATATACATATGGCCATACCCTGAAGGCAGTTGGATGTAGTAATTTTCATAATGTTGTCCGTGAGTCATAGTCATAGTGGCATGGTGTGGCATTTGATGCTTGAAGTTTTGGATTTTAGAGCCTTTTGGAATTTTGGACTAGCGATATTAAGTCTTTACCATCTCAAGGTAGAATACAATTTTTTTTTTTTTTTTTTTTTTTTTTTTTTTGTACTGGTGATTGAACCCAGATCCTTCTACTGAGCTACATTCTTGGTGTGAATAATTCACTTCTTAAATTATTTGTTTTGAGACAAGGTTTTGCTAAATTCTAAGTTCCCCAGGTTGGACTTGAACACCCAGCCCTCCTGCCTCAGCCTCCCAGAGTGCTGGGAGCGGGGCGTTGTCTCCCCTCATCCTCGCTTCTAGTTACATCCTAGATTTCTTCTGGTTGGGCGTTTTTTTTTCTTCTTTGGAGGTTCATGTTTTCTGAGCATATTCTTTGTACAAGCATAACTTAGGTGTCCACCTTCCCCACATTCATAGCACTTAGATTTATCAAAGTAGTTTTACCCTTGGATGAGTTCAGTGGCTCTTCCCTTGTCAATAGCAGTGCTTGCCTTTATCTCTCTACCGAATAACCATTTGTTGTTTATGGCTCTGGTGCAGCTTTGTGCACTCTTTATCCAGAAATAATACAAACACAGCTCCTTTGCTCTTCATAGTATCTTTGCCTTTCATTATAGCAACCCACGTGTAAGTCGTTGTTCATCAGGGAGAAGGGCAGGTTGGACACATACACTGTGCTCTTACTCAGAGCCAGGCCACCACTCCTTTCTTCCGGCAGGGAGGCCTGGCCGGCTGCGGCTCCAGCCCAACTTTTGCTTGGCCCTGGCAGCAGCCCAGGCATCCCATGCCCAGGCAGGGTCCTTGCAGGAGGAGTCAATTCCTGAAGGTTAAGGGACTCTGGAAATTAGAGGCTGAGGGATAAGGCCGCAGTGCTCTGGGTGGACAATTCTGAGTCACTGCTCAGTGGGAGGATGTAGGAGTGAGCCCTGGAACACGAGACGTAGTCAGTGGTGTGCAAGGAAATGAGGTGGAGGATCGGGAGGCTAGGAGTAGGGTGGCATCCTGGCTGCATTGAGTACCAGGCTGGTGGGGAGCCACTGAAAGATTTGGAGGAGAATGGAATAGGCAGAGTAAGATGTTTCATGATGTATTCTTCTTTAGGCTTTGTTGAAGTCCCAGACCTTAGTATACTAGGCATAAAATAAGGGGGCCCTGACCTATCAGGGTGGTGAGAGAAGTGGCCAGGAAGGTATGGATGAGAGAAATATTAGTGAGTGTGTATGGTTGCTTTGATTGTGTGAGACATGTGTGTTTTATTTTGTAACCTCAAAATATCCAGTTGTGGTTTTCAAGAGGTGTGTAGCTAGCAGTCTTCCCAGCTGCCAACCAGATCCCTCATGCCTCCAAGTTCACATGCTACATCCTCAAGTAAGTTCTACTTACTGGTCTAGATCTCTCGTGATGACTTTGTAATTCCTTGCATAAGTGTTTCTCTATCTTTTCTTGAAATCCTTTCCCCATGTATTCTTATTTTGGAGGTGGGATAATTTATATTGGCCTCATTTTAAAGAAAACTCCCACAAGGTCATACAAAACATTCTTTTCACTATTACTATCTCTCAGTCGTCTCAATTTTAAGGACTTAAAACCATCCTAGAACCTTGAAAGTCTAGAATGGTCACAGGAAGTCTAAGCTCATTCTACTGTCACCAGTGTCTCCTGATTACTTCCTCTTCCACCAATTTGGAATTTCCAGGGTGTGCCGTGGACCACCTCAACCCTGAGTTTAGTCTGAGGCCTTGGAAATTACTTTAGATCCAGTGGGATTTGGATTTTGAGGTTGGGCCAGAGCCTAACTGTACATTGAGGTGTCAAGAGTAAGGGAGGCTCTCTCAAGATTCTTGAGCAGTTATTCTCTTGCCAGGTCTTCCATCTTGTTTACTTGGGAACTCGCTGGGCCTCTTAAAGTCCTCCTTGAGAAGAGGGTGTATGCCATCTAAGGTAAGTTCGAATTCTGCCTTGGTCACTTAGCTGTTGTGCGGCCTTACACAAAAAATCCTCACCTTTCAATGCCCTAGTTTTCATACCCACTAGTAAGATAATAGTGGACAAGCTTTCTTATAAAATAAACAAATTCTTGTAACTGAATATCTCCATTTAGTGACTACGTTAATATGAATGTTTTGTGTAGTTGGAATCTGCTAAGAGAGTGGATCATCATTATTCTCATCAGCATAAAATAAAAGTGAATGAGGTGATAGATATATTAACTGCTTGGACTGAGGCAATTATTTTAACATATATCATAATGTCATGCTATATAATATAAATACATATAATTTTTGTTAATTTTATCTCAGTAAAAGTGGCTTTTTATTTTCTTTTTGGTGATGCTGAGGATGGAATCCAAGGCCTTAAATATTTCAGGCAAGCATTCTACCCTGAGGTACATGCCTAATCATGTAAAAATTATTATTTTTTTAAAATTATTTTTTAAAGACTCAGTATTTGCCTTTGGTGTGAAGATTATGTGTAAGACATTAGAAAACACTTCAGCTTGCAACTATCACATACCTCAGATGTGGTCAGGTCTCCATGCTTTGGCCTTCTCATTGACCCTTGCCCTATGATATCTGAGTATATGCAATATTTTATTGCTTGCATATCTGCCTTTCACTAGACTTTACGCTCCTTGAGGCTGAGTGCATGAGCTAATATAATATTCATGAATATCCTAGCAATGTTGCAGAAACTGTGTTCATTTATAGCTTGGAAGACCGATGTGTGAAATATTCTACAGCTTGCCCAGAATCAAATATGCTTCACGAGATGGACTAAGATTCAGAGCTGGGTATGCTGAGCTCTGTTTTCAATCCGTGCTCTATAGGATCTTAGTCTTAGGCAGCTCTGTATGCCCCACCTGCTGTAGGCCTCTTGCAATGCCCAACATGGATTATATTCTCATTTGATTCTTGATGAACAGGTTTGAAGGATTTTATCGTGTGGGTGGTGGAGTTTGAATACCTCTCATAATCTGTGTAAGGAATCGCTAAGTAGGTAAAAGCATTGATAGGCATCATTGTCCAAACTTTTACATTTCTTTGACTTTTTATTTGGCAGATAAGTCTATCATTTTTTTACATGGAAGCGGGGAGAAGAAGGTGAATCTTGAAAGGGCAAGTCAAGAATTTCTGATCCTAGATGAGTCCTCAGATCTGTAATCAAAACAACTCTCCATACAATGACACCAGATTTCCTTTTACATTTCTGAATATATACTTAATTTTAAAGAAACAGTTTAATTCATAAATAAGAATTCCAAACACTGCATCTAATGAACCAAATATAACTCATGAGTATTTTTAAAAGAATTGGAGAAGTGAAGACAATCTAGCAGTCAGATGAAAAATATTTGACACACAGGTGGGGAATGTTCTATAATCTCTGATGAGATATTATTGCAAACAATGCCCTTGACACTAATACTGATTTATTTGGAAATAAAGCCATTTGTTTTGATATCAGATAATATTTATTTATTTATTTGTATTTAGTACAGAGTCTACAGGGTCTCACTACTAGATCGGACTAGTGGTGATCCTCCTGTTTTCAGCCTCCCAAGTGCTCGGATTACAGGCACAGGCCACCACACCCAGTCTCAATTAACGTCTCAGCACGCCCTGAGGGCAGGGCCGGCACAGCACACTTGGGATAGAACCCTGGGCACTGCGCTCTGCCTAAGCACAGGCTTTAGTCCGCTGAGCTATCTGGCCAGTCCAATCAGATAATAATTTAATTTACTTAAAAGTAGATTAAAACACAGGATGGTAGCAGCTCCCCACCATTTGTCTCACTCATTAACTTCATTCATTCAACGCATGATTACCGAGTATGTATTACACAGTGGCCACTACGCACGGCATAAGTTCTAGGGAGCAGAATGGCAGGCCTCCCACTGGGGTTTTCCCTGAAAGAGCAACCAAAACAACTTGAAGGACCTTGCTTTTTTTTAAGAGGTGGAAAGTTTCAAAGGACATGCATAAATCGAAAAGAACCTCAGACTTAGAATCAGAAGCAAATGATAAGAATCTCAGCTCTGTTCCATTGTGAGAAAATCTGGAATTGATTTAGCATGTATTCAGAAGCTGGTATCATGTAAAGCTTTATTTTTAAATATTTTTCTACAATAGCTAAGTGATCTTGGAAATGACACTTATGTAATCTGGGCCCCAGTTTCTCCTTTACAAGGTGTAGTAAAACTTTTATGTCTACTTCATGGGGGTCATTATAAGACTTAAAGAAAGTAAGGTACATATGAAAGTTCCCCACATACTATAAATTGCTACCTAATGTAATTTATTATAATCAAGCTGATGTTTCTAGTATTACAATTTAGGTTTTCTTATAATTTGTACTTTTTTCTCTACCTATCATATTTTTAAACTATTAATATTTTTATTTTTTAAATTATTATTATTATTATTATTATTATCATTATTATTGTTATTTGCAGTACTGGGGATTGAACTCAGGACCCTGCACTTGCCAGGAATAATATGATTTTTAATTTTCATTTGCATTCTCTTCTGGTAAATCCAATGCATTATAATTTATTTATTTATAAATATGACTTTTAATATATTATTTTCTAAAAGTGGGAAGCAAAGAAAAGACAGCTGAAGAGAAAGATGAAGAAGAAAGCAAGAAAGGAAAAATGATGTAAATTTAATGAACGCAAAAAAGAATCACTCCTTTTCCCTGTAAGGTCAAGAACAGGGTGAAGGTCTGGGATTATGATCCAGATTTAGAAATAACTCTAAATTATTTTTAGGAAAAAATAAAAGCTTTGCAAAGTAGTGATCAGCTAAGGAGGAAGTGAATAAAGAAGATATTAATCTTTACTGACTAGATCTAAAATACCCATTTTGGTTCTGATGAGTGTTTTCTAATTTTTCAGAGTAGTGTTCTACACCAGAATACATAGGTTTGAATTGTGACTAAGTATTTCATGCTTGATTCCTCAGTTCAAAAATGGATCCTGTCTTGGAAACAACCAAAATGCTCAACCCCTGAGGAATGGATGAAAAAGATGTGATATTTTTATACTATGGAGTATTACTCAGCTATTAAAAAACAACAATAACAACAACAACAACAACAAATTCAAAGCCTTTGTAGCTAAGCGGATACAACTTGAGGCTATACTCATAACTGAAATAAACTAGGCCCACTGTGTAAATATCATATTGTCTCCCTAGTGTAAGAACTCAAAAGAAGAAATAAAAACTGAAGGATATAATAGATACAGTTAAGTAGAAATAGGTAGAACTTAAGGATTAAACAACAAAGAGAGAGAAAGGACAGGAGACAGGAAATAAGGTGGGGGCAAAACTTTATATGTATATATACAAGATGACTAAGGCAATTGTCCTAAGAATTTCCATGAGGTTTTTTTTTTGAAAATAGCGGTTCTCACCTTGAATAACTCTCTCTGCTGATATCTGTGAACTAAGCAACTACATTGAGAACAGCAATGTGTAGTACTAAAACAATGCTTGAAACACCTGTCATCTTGGTCTTCTAAGTGTGTACCATTTCTAATGTCATATTAATTATTACTGTACTCTCTTTAAAGTTTTTAAAAAAAGATATTAAAAGAAAATGAGAGACAAAAACAAAAATTAAAGTTTTCCTGAAAGCATGTGATAATATTCAATCATATGGCCCATCTTGCATAACTCTACCTGTTAATCTGAGCAATAGATTTAATGATAAAAATAGATAATATATCGATCATTGTTGATCAGCTATTCTTGCTTTGAAAATCTGTACTGTATGTATTGTTAAGTTACCCTGTTTGTCTTTGTTTTGGTTTTTCTTGCTCTTGTTTTTACTCTTCAAAGCAAAAGAAAATTATAATGAAAAAAAGAAATAAAATAATTTATTTTAAAGTAGATAACTTATATTACTACACTGTAAAATAATTTATATTCACAAAATCAATTATTATAAATAAATTTGGTAGATTAATGAAACCTAAAATTTCAAAACTACAAATTTTCCATTATCATAAACAGAAAATAATTCATGCCCCGAAAAGAATGGATCCTAAATTTCCTAAGGGAGAGGCTATGGGTTGTGTTTCTCCCTATTCCTGTCCAAGCACGGTGGAGTTCAGGTACATCAGGAGTGACGGGCAAGTACTTTCTGTAGGGTGATGTTGGACATCCCTACCATTGTCACCACTGTTTTCTTAACTGCGGTATTATTAGTCTTTCATTTGTGGAAGCAGTTCGTTTATTTCAACTGCAACTAGGTGAGAGCAAAAACTCTGAATGTGAAATGGCTCTGCAAACAAAACAGCATGATTTTGGGGAAATTAATCAAATGAACGTTAGGATAGTATTGAAGTAGCTACTATGTTCTCCGAGTTTGCATAATTAAAACTTAGAAATTTATGCCTACTGTCTAACCTTTTCCTGCTCAAATGTAGAGAAGCTGCCCCCGCCTCCCCCACCTTGCCAAAATTGTCATTCTAAGCTTAAATCAAATGCGGGCTCTGTTTCAAGTGACTGTGCCTTCCTGGCAGGGTGCCACCACGGCTTGGATCTCCAGGGCCCCCAGTTTGGCTGACTCTGGTGCAGAGGGAAGGAAAGTTTACATCTGCATAGCAAGTAGGAAGGTGCCTTTTTATTCAATGTCCAGGGATTTGATTAATTCTGTATAATTGCATTGAGGAACTATTGAGCGACTGGAGCCAGGGATGGAGTCTGCATTCATTCTTCCCCTTTCTCTCTGCCTCAGAAACGATTCAGTTTAGCTCTCTATAAGGCAGCCATTGGCCACCCTAGTCCAAAGATAGACCAACATGACATGTCAACTTCGCTCACCCTGCACACTTGTGCAGCTCATTCATAATTCGTGCGTCTAAAGAATGGATTATGTGTATTCAGGTTGCTAGCTTTCCAACCCTATTTTTGATATTTCCATAGAAGAACCTGAAAGTTTTATTATCTATTAAAGTGATTGCTTATGCAAATCACTTTTTCCCCCTTCCAATCAGTATCTTCAATGGAATTCATCTCTGTCTAGTTGTCAAAGTAAAGAGCCACTGAAGATCACATTTTAGCCCTAAATTCTGTAAAGTACCTTCTACTAAATGCTTCCTTCTTTACCCGCTCATGTCCACCTTCCCTAGATCCACATGTTTTTCAGTATTGAAGGATTCCAGTCAACACTGTGTTGATAACAGATTTATATAAGCCTCCTGAAACCCCATTGTTTAAAATAAGGACCCCCAGCCCCCATGTAGGTCTGTACCCTTTAAGAACCAGGTTGCTCACGGCTGGCGAGCAAGGAGGCTTCCTCTGTGCTTCTAGCCACTCCCAGTCACTAGCACTCCTTGTGAAGCTCTGCCTCCTGTCAGATCAGCAGCAGCCTTAGACTCTTCTGGAACCAGGAACTCTACTGTGGGTTGCACCTGTGAGGGTGCTAGGTTTTGAGCTCCTCTGGATCATCCAGAATCTTTCCTAACCCCTTCCTCTCTTGTAGGGGGTAGATTGTCTTCCATGAAATTGGTCCCTAGTGATGAACATGTGGGGAGACTCCTGATTTAAGACACTGTAATATCACACAGTAGAGCTGCCCAAGCATGAGTAGTATGTTCTGAACCCAAGTCATTTTTATGAGTCCTGTTCTCCTAAAAGCAATTAATCAGATATTCTTAATTCCCTCTGATTATTGTTTCTACTCTGGTGCTGATTTTCTGGGAAATAGACCTTGAAGGCAAGATGGAGACATAGTCTTTGTCCAGCAAACATACTGGCAGTTCTAAATATTTTCAGGCTTCTTTGGACATCTCTGGGTTTTCAGGGAGTCCTTTGTTTCTAATTTAAGATAATTTAAACTTTGAAGTCTCATGAGGAAATCTAATGGCTTCCCTTAAACATTGCTAGAAGACACTGGCCCTTGCCAGGTTCGTTAGGAAATATGCTATTGTGCTGATTTTCTTACCAAATCCTTGGGTTTTGAGAAGCTTGTCCTGTTACCGTGCTGTGGAAAGACTCGCTCCTTGCCAAGTGCGATCAATCTTAATTTCCGAACAACTGTGCCTGGAATTCTGATGGCAACGGGTCACAAATTGGTTTTTTCTATTAAGTTTTAAGTTGATATTGTCCCAACAAGACAAATCATAATTAGAAGCCAGATTCAAATAAAAACTCTTTGTGACTAAGGTTTTGATTTGAAGTGGCCATTCAGATCATGAACGACCGACTATTCCAAAATAAGAACATAGGTCTCTCATATTTTAATTTATTTTGACTGAAGATTTAGTTGACAGCAAAATATTGACAAAGTCAATATGCTTTTAGAAAATGACTTTCATAGAATTTGACCCAACCAAGCTTAACTTTTTCTCTATCCTAAATTCTTCAGAGTATTTTGGCCATTGTACGATTAGATATATTAAGCTTTCGCTGTATACGTTGTTGTGTGGTAGGTGAAAGTTTGACGGAAAATTAGAAGTAAAGGTTACTTTCAAAATTTACCACAGAATTGCAAATATAATTAAGTCAGGATTCTTTTCTATGACTTTTCTTCCCAGTATTTATGACTCAGAGTAATGAACCTTGGTGAGGGAATGTAAATTAGTTAGTGCTCTTTGCTATTCAAGGATAAGTAAAAAGTCAACTTGAAATGTCTAGGTAATAATTAGAAATTAAAATGGTGTGGGATAATAATAATTATTGACACTGAGCGCTTATCATGTCTCAGGGCTGTGTTCTTTCCTTGGTTTTTATCATTTAATGCTCACAGCAGTGTCATGATGATATTCCTTTTGTTATTTCCATTTTGTAGATGAGAAAATGTCAGTTCAAAGAACTCGCGAAAGCCGTAAGCCACCTTGGCTCCAGAGCCCATCTTTTAATTGTGGTAATGAACTGAAGAGAAGATGCCCAAAGATACAGCCAATTGTCAGGGTGAAGTGAGCAAGAGGTTATTAATTTTTCACAAGAGTGTTTTTTTTTTAAAGAGTAAGAGCATAAAGTGGAGCCGAGTAAGAATATAAAGTGGTGCCAAGAAGCCTATAAAAGTGTAGTCTATTTCCAAAGAAGGCTCCCTGAAAGTCGCAGCTCTTTAAATCCTCTCACGTGTGGCTTTGAATGGAAGTTGCAAACAGCCTCCACAGAGAGAGCCCAGTGACCTCTCAGGTGGGCTGACAAGCCTCAAAAGCACACGAGCCTGACTGAAAGTCACTGTGTGGCACTAAGTATGCAGTGCATTAGGGTCTGGTACATCCCAGCTATGGGAGTCCAGCCTGGCTTCCAAAGGAAGGGCAAGGTTACTCAGGGTGGTCAGAGATGGGAGCTAACGCAGAGGACATGAGCGCACAGCAACTGTTGATTGCTCAGGGCTCTCCTTGACCAGGATGAGCATTCAGGAATCAGAGCAGCTCAGCTTAAAGCTTCTAAAGAAGACACAACCTATAACAAGTCTTTCTGATGCCTTCTGGAATCTTCCTCCTCCTTCTGGACTTCCCGCTCTTTCTATGCGCCTTTGGCAGGCACTGTACTTGTCCTTCTATTTCCTTTCTAAACTCTGTTATTCCTCCAGGAGGCAGGTGTCATTTTGCCCAGTCATACTTCTTTACATCTCTTAGTCTTTCACATGACTCCTTACTTTGCAGGATCTGTGTCCATTATACTGTATAGCAAGATTCTTGTTTTCTTTTTGCAATTAACCAACTTCATCTAGGCCATGCTGTGAATGTGTGACATTGGTAACCTGCCTTAGTAAGCCGGCCTGACAGTGGCTTCCGACAATGTCTAGGTTCTAGCTCTTAATATGCTTAAGACCTATCTGCTCATCTTTTGTTTTGTACTGAATAAGGTCACTTATTTTCATACTCATTGTATTTCCTTCAGCATAATAGTTGTCTTTTTTTTTTTTTTTTTTTTTTTGCGTAACTAGGGATTGAACTCCGGCCCTTGTGCTTACCAGGGAAGCATTTATTCCACTGAGCCATCTCCCTGGCCCTTTGTCTTTTACTTTAAACACACACATATACATATATATACAGCTTTCTTGAACATTTGGGAAGTATTAAAAGGATTTTTTCCTGGGCAGACTGTTAGGTGAAGTGTGAGAAATGGGCTCAAAAAATGAAAAAATTCAGATATTTACTGTAAGCTTTGAGGACTGCATACAGATCTGAGAGTGTACATCTACATGTGTTTATACATTGGAAAAATTGAGGAGGCAAACGACCTAGTGCCGCTACTCAAGGTAAGGAGGGCCACGTAAGAAGCCAGGAAATGACTTAAGATTAACATATGAGTTAGAATAATGCCTTTATAATTAGAGACAAATGCCTGCGTGGACCAACATCAGAATTACTCCATTTAGCTGAAGTTGGGAACAATGTTTTCCTTGAGATAATGTATATTCTCATGATGTCTGCGTGGCCTTCACCCTGCCTGCTCGGAAGTTCAGATCTCAGTTTCACTCAATTCTTTTCCATATATAATTCTTGTCCTTTTATAGTGTTTTAATTATGGCTTTTGTCACTGATCTTAGCAGAATGGCTTTATGTTTTTGTGCAGTTAGGTTTTATTGCAAGCTTTTTTATATTATCAAGTTTTCTTTTCTTTCTTTCTTTTTTTTTTTTTTTTGGTACTGGGAATCAAACTTCGGACCTTGTGCTTGTTGATGAGCTGTGTCTCTGACCCTGCAAGCTTTTTATAAATGTGTTTTGGAACACAGTAAGTCCCCAACTTGTGGACAAGTTCCATTCTCAGAGAAGTGTTCATCAGTCAGATTTGTTCATAAGCTCCAACATAGTCTTATACTATACACACAGTATGTCCACTAAAGTTCACACCTTGAATGTTTGTAAGCCAGGGACTTATGTATAGGTAGGTGTACAGATAAGCTCTTGACTTTAGTTTTAAAAATTTTATTTACATATGGTGTAATATGTGATTAAATCTTGATTTAAACCCTTTCCTCGTCCTCTGAATAGTCCATATGTAATGCCTCTGCTTATTAGCTAATGGTTAAGGTCCATAGTTCTCATTCCAAAGCTAGGAAAAGTTCCAAGGGAAGAATATCTCTCACATCATTTGTATTTTTTATCAACCTCCAAATGCTTCGTTGTGGTGGGCAAAGAAAATGGTAGTAGCCAAGGAAAGGTTCAAGTAATGAAGGCGTTGCTACATGTTATGGGTATGGTAATATATCTCTGAGCATTTTGCCAAAGAAATTACATAGCCATAGATTAGTTGCTAAGATTGGGAAAAGTTAAACATAGGAAGCAAACTCCTTTTGAGATGAACCAGATTTAGTTTTCCTACGTCTTATAAACAGTTAGCTTCATCCAGGGATTATAATGTATCAAGCAAGATGAATTGGTCATAAGACCAATTTAGAAGCTCTGGGTAATGTCTTTGAACACCTTAATGTTGATACTAAATCCATTATTCACAATTTCAGGATGTGCTTCTTGGGGGAAAGAGAGGAGAGCAGGGGCTGAACAACCATGTGAGAGTTCAAAAGGGTTGAAGATGCACTTTGAGTATTTGGATTGGCACTAGAGAGCCTGCGGATGCTTGCGATTGCTTATCCGACTTATCTAAACTGCTGACGTCAAAAGAATTAGGCTAGAAATCTTATGATTACAGCTTTTCTTGTGATCTTTTCTGGTATTTCCTGTTTCCTGTCAGGCCAAATATACTTCGAGAAAGGGTTATTTTATGGCATTTCACTGTTTTCTGCTTCAGCTAGGGCCAGAGGTACAGAGAACATGAAATAAAAATAATTAAGAACAAGATGGGAAAGGTCTGGCTGCCCCCATTCCTTGCTCACTGGCATTTCTTTTTAAGCATCAGGAAAAGTTTCTGCAGTGCCTCAGAGTAGGGTCATACTTTTCATGAAGGAATGTCTATTGTTCACGAAACAGAAGCCACCTCCACTGGATTCTTAACTATGAGCTTATTTGGGTGCTAATAAGCGAGCAGACTGAGAGGCATAATTTAGGCATCAAAGAAAGATTCTGAGAGGAAGGGGAGAGTACTAGGGAGGAAAGGAAGAAAATGAGCTACCACAGGTTATATATATTTTTCTTTGTGGCCACAAACACCTTAGAGAAGCAGGAAAGAAAAAAAAAGTGGCTGGGGATGGACATGTCCAGTTTGTAAAATCTTGTTGAAATGTTGCTAAATCTTCCACTTGCAACATGCTCAACACTGTTTGTAAAGAGATCCTGAAGTACCAAGAGGTGGATCCTTGGTGGCTTATGGGCAAATGTACTACAAGCCCATAATTTTGCAGTCAGCACACTGTCCTGCCTGACCCACTCTCTTGAAACCATACCTCCAAGAAATAGTACAGAAAAAAAAGCAGAGCTATGGGCAGAATTCGGGGCCTCTTCATTTGTGACGGCCAAAGAACCAGCAGCTTCTACCTGTATCTATGTGGCTTCGGCAGAACTTCCTTTACTCTCACAGTCCTGGTGAGAATCTCACCTCTTCATCCTGTTATCATAAATGACTACCTTTTAGTACAGCACTGGCGACCTAGACGGGAAAATTCTCAAGGAGAATTTGGAAGTTTTCCAAATCACAATCTAAGTTTTTGTATTTTAGGGAATGGTCGACAGGGTGTTCAGGGTCTCACTACTAGATCGGACTCCTAGTGATCCGCCTGTTTACAGCCTCCCGAGAGCTTGGATTACAGGCATGTACCACCACACCCAGTCTCAGTTCCCATCTCAGCATGCCTGGGGATGAACCCCCAGTCCCTGCACCTGCTTGTAGGCCCTTTAATCCACTGAGCTGTTTGACAGGCTCTCACAATTTAAGTTTGAAGGCAAGAAAAAATTGTTCTTCCAAATGCACATACACACGTCATTGCATTCATAGGTAGAACATCCCTTACCCAAAATGCTTGAGACAACAAATGTTAAAAAAAAAAGAGAAACATTTCAGATCTTTGAATATTTGCATATACATAATTATATACTTTGGGGGTGAGACTTGAGTCAAAACATGAAATTCATTTATGTTTCATATATACTTTCTACACATAGCCTGAGGATAATTTTATATCCTGGTTTTAGTCCATCTGCATTTTGACTGTGACCTATCTCACAAAGTTTAGGCACAGAATTGTCCACTTGTGGCATCTTCTTAGTGCTCAGAAAGGTCTGCATTTGAGAACAATTTTTTGTGTTTCAGGTTTTCAGACTAGAGAAGCTCGACCCATGCACATAGAATTCTCACACGAAGATACGCACACACGCTTGTATAACACAATCATAGAGATGTTAGTAGTCGGAAGCGAAGAGAACAGAAAATTGGATTTCGAGAGATGAGGGTGCAGAGAAGCTTCTTTGGAGTTAAAAGGCTTTACGAGTTGACTGCGACACAGAGCAGCTTAGTCAGTGTGTGGCTAGCTGTCAAGGGAACCTCAGGTGGTCATGTGCAGTCAGTGATCAGCTCTGTGACCTTGCCTGTGTTAAGTAACCTTGTGGGGCGAGATCTCCGCAATCTAATTTTGAAGCAATGCAGCGCCTTGATTAGTTTACCTCAAAGGCCTGATTTCCACTGTAAAATGTAAAAATCCTGTCTACGTCATCACTTAGTCATTTTCAATAGTCTGCAAGAATTAAGGTTAGGGGTAGAGTTTGGATAAAAGCCGAAGCACAAGACCATCTTTTGTCCTTCATTGGATGGCTCCATGTATTTTACCTAAATCTATAGGCACCTGGACTGGGCACTTTTGGGAGAACATTTTCAAAGATGCAGGAAAATTTGCTGAAGAGGATTTAGAAGGAGCAGAGAAAGGACTAGGTAGGGAATCAGATACTGAACACCCAGAGGATTGAGTTGTTCTTAAATTGCAGGATGTTGTGTCCAATGTTTAAAAAAAAAAAAAAAAGAAAGAATAAAAAACACATAGAAATGAGGAGAAAACAGACACTGTTTAAACCACTTGCACCAGAGATTTCAGAATTCCACACTCAGCTATGTAATAAAATATAGCCAGCTTCTCCCCAACCCATCTAATCTTGCTCTTAAGTCCATCCTAGTGAGGTAGGAAATTTAACCATTCCAGTTAACAGCACGATGGCCAGTCTTTTCTAGATTAAATTATTTCTTTTGGCTATAAGTGGTGATGAAAATATATGGTGAGTATTTAAAGTTTTAAAACTCTGATAGTAAAAGACACTTCGCCCCTCAAGCCTTTCAAAACACTCCCTCACACTTATCCCATCATTCAGGCCATTTGCTCAAGCAGTTCTCAAAGTCTTTTTTTTTGTATATCTTTATGGCATGTGATAAAATATTCCGCAAATGCTGCTGTCACATGCCTTCGCCTCATCCCATGCAATGGAAAGTCAGGCTCATAAAACTGCTACGGTGTGTTCTAGTCCACTTTATTCACTGGATCTGGCACTGTGAAACTCCTGGCTTTTCCCAATGTTAAAATGGCCATGAAGGGTAAACACTGAATTGATGGAGGCCATTGAGACAGCTGGGGTAGCGCAGCTAAAGACACTCACTCAGCGGAGAGGGCTTCCAGAGCTGTTTCATAAATAGCAGGAATGATGGGGTAAGTGTGGTCAAAATGTGGGCGAGTGTTTTGAGGATGATTGATGGCAATATGTCTTTTACTGTAATACATTTTGTTTTAATTAAACATTCATTTTAAGACCACACTTCGGACATAATTTCTCTCTCCTTGTTTCTCTCCAAAAGGGCACTTGGGGGAGTGTGTAGCCCTGGCTCCCACGTACCTAGCTAGATGCTTCTGTCACGCACATCCCCAAGGTGCCAACCTGAGAGACAGTATCACAGGCTGATCTTCTGCCGTTGCCTTGGCCTTGAACTCCTCACATAGTTCCCCAGGGTACCAGGATTAGATTCTGTGCCTCACCCTGTGAACACGGCCTCCCCCTGTGATGAATAATCCTTTTTCCTTGAAGAAGGGAATCCTGAGGTAGAAACATTCACGGGCCCACTTCTCCATATGTTAAGGAGAACTTTAAATAGCAAAGTGTAAAAGAATGAAGGGAATCCCTTTATCTTCCAACAAAGAGCAACCCTTAAAAGTAACATTCCCGAAAACAAGTGAATCACAAAAATCTATTGCTCTGTTTTTTTTTTTTTTGTACAGGGGATCAAACTCAGGACCTTGTACTTGCTAGGTGGGTTCTTATGCCACTGAGCTATCTCCCTGGCCCAAAAAAACCTTATAACTCTGAAAATCAAGCCTCAACTTCCTCTTCTCATTCTAGGTGTAACATTCCTAAACTTTCTCTTATTTATTTATTTTAATTCTTTTTTTGTTGCTTTTATTGAGAAACAAATAGCAATGAGACACTTTCCAAACCGATTAATAGGACAGTTACAATAATTAATACATTGCATATTGTTGTCTTCATAGTGGTTGTTCATAGTATAAGATGCAGACATGATATCTTGTCTAAACACTATTAGTACAAATCTTTCTTCTCATTGGATTAAGAGAAAGTAGCTGTATATCTATCCTAACTATTTTGAATATACAGATATAAAATGGTCCTTTATTTATATCCCCTTTTATTGTTTAGTTTTGTCAGAGATGGGTATTCCATTGCCATTTAAATATAGTAGGTGCATGATTTTAGCAAAATAATCCAATATAGACCAGTAGTCCTTAATAGTAGTGGGTTACCCATAGGACTGGCAATGTCAGAAGTTGTTGACTTGAGCCCTTTACAGCTCAGCATATTAATATGGCTTTACTTTTCATACCTCGTTATTATACTTTTCTGCTGGATGGTTAAGGCCAGGGTAAAACAAGACCTATATAACTAGAAATGTAATTTCTGTATCTGAGAAGGTCAGTCACATCCCTCAGGATTTACCCTGAAACCCTGTACCAAAGTTTGTAGATCGTAATCTTCCTCATTGGGTATTCTAGTAGAGAAGGAGTGGGTAAGGCCAAAATAGTGCCAAAGAGAAAGAAAGAAAGGAAGGAAGGAAGGAAAGAAGGAAGAAAGGAAGAAAGGAAGAAGGAAAAGAAGAAAGAAAGAAAGAAAGAAAAAACAGAAGAGAGAACAAATACATATCTGTCAACAAACTTTATCTTGAATACATTGAGCTGCTACTATATTCTGGGCCCTACCCCTGAGTATTGCATGTTTATTATGGCTTATTTTAGTCACATTCCCATGCATAAGTTAACTTTTCTGACTTTTCTATTTTTTCTCTTTTTGTATTTTAATTTTTTGAGACAGGGTCTCCCTATGCAGTTCAGGTGGGCCTTGACCTTGCAGCAATCCACCTGCCCCAGCCTCCCCAGTGCTGGATTACTGGCATGAGCCATTCCTGGATTTACCACATCTGGATTCTCTCTCTTTAAATATGCACATGTAGCCAGATATAGAGACTGAAGCAAGAGGATTACTACAAGTTCAAAGCCAGCCTGGACTATATAGTGAGTTTAAAGCCATCCTAAACCACATAGCAAAACCTTGTGTCAAAAATAAAAATAAATATAGGTAAACAATACATAAAATATACCCATGCATTTCAACAATTGTCTTAGGATTTAGGGTTTGACACTGGAAAATTCAACTGAGTAAATATAACCCTGAAGCAGGATGTATCCAAATCAAACCTTTGTGGTTGGTTTCTACATAGAAAGCTGAGGTCTTCAGTTGCTACTAATTGGAATTGTGGTCACAATTATACGGTGCATTGTACTGTAGTTGGGTCAGAGTTGGTCTTATTGTTTGATTGTGCTAATGGCAATTCTCATTTCCCTGCCCTGGCCTGTAGGGATGGGAAGCCCTGGGGAGAGGAGGAGCGAGCTCTGGGAAGGACCCCAGCAGGGTCACCAGGGCCATTATTGCCTCTTCCAAGATGGCTGACAGGAACAAACTGAGTGTCCTCCCTGTGCTCCTCTGTGTAACTCACCGTACCCCCATCTCTTTGAATACCAACTTCCACAATATTTCTCCTGGACCAGACCCTAATTTTATAGCAGAAGAAAAGGAAGTATTTTCTTGTCAGTTATGTTATTGTATAAAAATCAAGAAATTTGAAATTCAGATTTTTAAACTCGACAGCAAATTCTTTCTACCCTTGTTGTTGTTCAACTTGGTGATAAAAACACTGTCAAATATGATTCTGGACTTTGGATGTACAACAGAATTATTTGTATAAAATGTCTCAAATTCTCCAAAAATAATTAGAAGCCTTTTAGGTGGACCCAAAATGGAGAATAATGCTTTAATATTACATGTTTAGTTTTTTACACTACACAATGGTAGCAATTAGATAGTGATTTCTTCCTCTCTTAGAGGAAACTGAAGTCTATATCTGCAGGTTATTTACTCAAGCTATTCAGAAAGAGAATTATTTTTTGAAAAATATTTTCTTTCTTTTTTATTTTTATTTATTTATTCTTGCATTTTGTAGGGAAGGGCCTACAGGGTGTGAAGGGTCTCACTGCTATATCAGACTCATAGTGATCTGTCTGTTTACAGCCTCCCAAGAGCTGGAATTACAGGCGTGTGCTACTACGCCCAGTCTCAGTTCGCCATCTCAGTGCACCCAGCACGGCAATCCTGGGGATTGAACCGCTGGCCCCTGCACCTTCTTGCAGGTGCTTTAATCAACTGAGCTATTTGGTCAGCCCTTGTTCTTTCTTTTTTAAAATGAACTTTATTGGTACACTTTTGACATACATAAAGATCACATTCATAGAGAATTTTACTTTCGTATAATATATCTTGATTCTTCTTTTTGTCCTTTCCTTCAGTCCTTTTTCTTTTCTTTATTTACAAAAACCCTTATTTCCATTTCTCTTTTGGTTCTCTCTTTTTCCTTTCCCTTCCTCTCCTCTTTCCCTTGTTCCCTTACCATTTGAACGTTTTCTTCCTACTTCCAAACATCTATCATTCATTTTGGTCCTTATTTTTGCTTTAGGTTTTTTACACAAAAAAATAATGCAGTTTATATATCCTATTTATTTCACTTCAAAATATGGCCATAGGTAGCATACATTTATCTAACATTGCCTTAAGTTTATCCTTTTTTATGGCAGACTAGTACTCTACTTATATAAAAACCACATCTCCTTTATCAATTCATCTGATAACAGGCACATTTAGCTATTAAAAATTATGCTGCTATAAACATGAATGTGAATGTATTGCTGTGCTACAGTGCTTTTGGAAGATATCAAGAAGGGGATAGCTGGGTCAAATGGAACCTCTAGGGTTTTTTTGAGGAATCTCCACACTGATTTCCACAGAGGTCACACCAGTCTACACTCCCACCAACAGTGTAGAAGGGCTCCTTTTTCTCCCACAGTCTTGCCAGCATTTGTTCTAGTAGATTTTGTGATGATAGCCATTCTCTCTGGAGTGAGATGGAATCTCAGTGTTATTTTAATTTGCATCTTTTGAATGACCAGTGATGTTGAAGATTTTGTACTTATTTGCTTTTTGTACTTCTTCATCTCAGAAGTATCTATTCATTTCAGATATCCAGTTTTGGACTGGATCTTTAAATTTGGGGGCTGATTTTTTTTTCAACTCAGAAAGACTAATTAAAAATTTGAATTTCTGGATTTCTATTTCAAGACAATTTAATTGAATCATTATCCTTTGGGTATCTTTTCTGTCCATAGTATTGTGCTACACGCCTGAAAGAAGATGGAAGGGAAGGAGGGTGTGGCTTGTTAAAACAGACTGACACATAAGCAACTCACTGGTGTTGAGGTAGAATAGCATATGTTCTATAATACAGCAGAAATAATATTCCCTGGGAATATGAGGTAAAACCAAAAATGTTTATTCAACTAAATTTATTCAGTGGCCTCCATATGCCAGACATTCTGTTTGGTTCCTTAGAAAATAAAAGTGAACCAAAACCACAGAGGTAGTGGATGGGTGGTTGGAAGATAGATGAGTAGATAGATAGAAACTATGATATATTAAATGCACATAAATAGTCTCTGTAAACTGTCAACACCTGAGGGAATGATTAATTCTGCTATTCAAGGGAAACTATTTCTGCGAAGGAAGAAGAGATCCTCTTTTAGGCAATGAGAAAGCTTCAATTACTTTTAGTGGGAACTGATGAGATAATTTTTTAATATTTATTTATTTAGCTGTGCTGAGGATTGAACTCTGGACCTCATGCTTGCCAGGCGGGCACTTATGCTGCTGAGCTGTATCCCTAGCTTCCCCCACTTTTTATTTTTGAAAGGTCTTGCAACAGTAGCTGGTAAAAGATAAACTTGAGGTGACAATACTGATGAATTCATCACTGTAAGTTTGGTGGATCACATGGATCAAGACTACAACTTAATATGATCAAATATATTCGAGTATGTTGGTAGATGTTGAGCATTTTGAGATGATAATATTTTGTTTCCAATTTAGAAGTCAAATTTCCCAAGAGCCATAGTACTCCACACAGAACCACAAGAACTGCTGCACAAATTATCAAGCCAAAACCCTTTAGCACCTGAGACACCCTATACTGAGTGACTCCTTTTCTTGATTCTTCCATCTGGGGCTGTCATTCCAAGTGTGCTGATCTCTTTTTTCAAAGTCAAGACACAATCCTGAATCTATGTCTCACCATCTGAGAACGGTTTTTCCTCCCTGCTCTGCCAAGTCACATTTCTTCTTGTCTTGAGGCTGACATTTTTCTTAAGCAAACATGTCTTTCAAGTTGAGGTGCCACAGAGTAGATAAGAAATACATAATAGCAGCATGATTTTAGCATAGCTTGCAATATAGTGAATTAGATGAAATGATATAAATAAACCAAGTGTGATAGGTACTCCCCTTATACTAGGCATTAACTGACACTTTTGGGAGTGACCTAGGAAAGCTTTGTTTTGAACTGACTATAAACCTATGTTTTTGAGATGGTTAAAGTCTCAATCAAGGTAGGGCCAGCCAAATAGTACAGGGGATTAAAGTGCCTGCAAGCAGGCATGGGGGCTGGCTGGGGGCTTGATCCCCGGGGCCTGCCGTGCCTGACTCCTGGGGTGCCTTGAGATGGTGATTGAGACTAGGTGTGTGGCATGTGTGCCTATAATCCCAGCTCTTGGGAGGCTGTAAACAGGCAGGTCACTAAGAGTCTGATCTAGTAGTGAGACCCTGAACACCCTGTAGACCCTTCCCTAAAACACAAAAAAGAAAAAAAGGGAAAAAAGTCTCAATCAAAGTGAGAAAGTGATGCTTTCACAGTGGTAAAAGAATGAATGTAAACATAGAAACAAAGGCGAAAAAGTACAAGAAATTATTGGGAATGGAGATCAATCAGTTATCTTAATACAACATTGAATGAAGAACAGTGAGACTAGAGAATAGTACTAGAGGGATGCAACTGGACAAGTTCTAGTTATTACATTATATGCATCTTACTTCCCTTGATTATTTAATTTTCCTTTTCAATACCATGACTTAAGATTTTACACTCATCCCCATCTTATGTTGATTGCATTTTAGTTTTCTGGCTCTTACACCTTTCAGCTTCTAAATTACCAAGTTCAAGCAACTATTACCGGGTCTTTCTTGACATTTGTTTTTTCCTCTTTAAGGATTTAATTTTTCTGCAGTAAGTTTGATCCTTTGGGCTCGAGGCCATTCATGACTAAACCCTGATTTGTCTTTTAATTGCAAACAAGGCTGACTTTTAAGTTTTATCTTGACATTGATGATAAAGATGTGGTCTGTAGGTTCTAGCACACTCTTAGCCTTTGTTACTTCGGCTGATGAAGTAATGAAATGCTCAGGACAATGGCTCGGATCATAACCTAGAAAACATATGCCGTGTAGAATTGTTAAATGAGAAGGGCTTTGAAGGAAAGGTGTGTGGCTTGAGGAAATTTAACACTAGTGCAAAGATTAAAAACTCATTTCTTGGAATAATCTCAGCATCCTCAAGACTGATGTCAATTCTAAAGAGAAATCTATGGAAATTAGGGAGGGATAAATGGAAAGAGGAAGAATAAAGTTTGTGCTGTGTGTATATTCAGACTACAACTTGTTAAATTGCAGGTACTGTGAATTTTGCTTACTTTTAAATATGGTGAGATATACCTGCTATGTACTATGAAGTATATTGATAATTAATGAAAGAGAGAAATAGAAAACAGAGAAGGGTCCACATTTCCAGTTGCTTGTGAGAATTAAAATAAAAATAACTCAAGCTTTTGATCTTTTTAATAATAAAACTGCTACTGTTCTCCTTCCAAGAATTAGTCCAAAGCAAAAGTCAGTGCTTCACTGTCTACACAAGCCAATCTTTTTTCTTTTTTTTCTTTTTTTTAAATGAGTATAAGATGGAGAAAGAAAGAAAAGAAAAAAGGAATTACTTTAAGGCAAAGAGCAGAGGACCTGGGAATAGCATTCTCCAATCATCTTCTTTGCTTTAAAAGCTTCTTGGAGGGCTGGGTAAACACATACCTTTGCTACTCTACTTTTAAAATTACGTCGAGAAGCATGCAGAATATTACCTGTAAGAGAAGAGGCTTTGGAAACTTTATGGAAATCAATTCAAGATGCATGAATACAGCAATTACTTTAAAAGTATATAAATGCTTGCATAATTTGCATGCATTTTCTCTAAACTTTCATAATTATTAGTGAATTACAACTTTTCTATATATGAAGAGAACTGTCTTTTATATTAGTTTGGAGTTCTGAAAGTCACTCTTGTGTATTCTTTCTATTTAAAAAGCTATAATGACTCATCCTGATCTTCTGCTAGAATATCCTTAAAAATGATCCCATTAAATGGAAGTAGAATTCATGTTTCTTGAATAATCTGTCCTGAAGAAAAAAAAATATTCATTCACGTACTTAATGGCAATTTTTCAATGGTTTTATTCCTTCTGACAATTTTCTTTTCTTTTATTTTGTACATATCAAAATGTATTGAGTGGCTGACATGAAAAAATATTAGGGAGAATACAAAGAAAATAGAAATGTTCTTCAGACTCTCAAAAAGCAGGGAATTGAAAAGAGAAGGAAGCACATTCACATTAAATTAAACCAAATAAAGCAATTTGCTTGTGAAATGAATATCAGGAAAGTTCTGTGAGACTTCAGGCAAGGAAACTGCATCATCGCTGCTTCTCCGGGAAGGGGGCTTGGACCTGAGACTTCACGTGGACCCCAAGCCGTTACTGCTCAAGCCCCTCTAATATAATGGTGGGATATTGGCATCTAAACATTCCCCATAGATATTTTTCATTTCTATATTACTTATAATATTTATAACACCTGGTAGAATGTAAGTGCTATATAGGTATTTGCTAAGGAAATGGCAAGAAAATAGTCTACTTCTTCAGTACAGACACATTTTGCGTCTTGGTATGATTTTTGATCCTCAGTTCTTCACATCTGTGACACAGAATCCTTCCCTAGGAAAGGCTGACCAACTGTCTTTTTCTTCATTAATCTCAAGAAGTCTTTGTGAAGAGACCAGCAAGCCAGTGTGATTTGTAAGAAATGGGAAAAATCAGGACATGGGGGGAACGTCATTTTAAGTATTGAGAATAATACATAGAAAGCCAATAGGAAGCCATGGGTTGCTTGTCTTGTCTGGGTGGAAGGTAAATGCTCAGAGGATGGTGATGACAAATAAGAAAAGTGAGTTTGTTCCAAAGAGTGGAGAACTTTGGATGCAGGATGAAAGAGTTCAGATTTATTTTCTTGCAGACATTAGAAAATCATTGAAGGATTTTGAAAAGGAGTGAGAAAATTCTGTTTTTGTTGATGAAAATTGCAGAACAGAAGAGGGCTGGAGAGCATATTGTGATTGGAGGCTGTTATAAGATTATAGATAGGATAACATGAGGTTTTGGCAAGGGCCATAAGACTTAATAGAGAGGGCCAGGTGTGGCGGCACACGCCTGTAATCTCAGCGCTCAGGAGGCTGAGGCAGGTGGCTTATCAGGAGTTTGAAACCAGCCTGAGATACAAAGTGAGCTCAAGCCCAGCCTGAACTGCATAGTAAGACCCTGGCTCCGAAAAACAAAAAAACAAAACAAACAGAACAACTCCTCCAAGCCCCCCTCTCATTTAAAAGAGAGAGCAAAAAATGACAGAATAAAACCAACACCTATAATTAACTGGTCTCCTTACCATGTAATTGAGAAGGTAGGAAGGCTTGGCCCTTTCTAGGCATTTTGGGGAGATGTTATCCCTTCCAATCCTCATCGCAGCCTTACATGAAGGTGCCATTAGTGCTATTTCCTTTTCACAGAAGGCAAATAAAGGTACCAGGAGAGGAAGGAACTTGCCCAGGGTCACACAGTTCAGTATAGAATACAGGACATTAAAACTTTTAAATCTCAACATTGCAAGTACAGCCTGGTACTCGGAGCCTCTTATGGATTTAGACCAATTAGAATTGTGGAGCTGAAATAAAACCATTTTAATCTTGGGTTTCTGTCATTCAGATCAAATGAAAGAAAAGTTTTGGGTCAAGGTGAGCTGCTTTGCCCTAGTTTTGACTCAGTTTTGCTTCTCATTTAAAAGATGGATTAAATTGTCAAAGACTATTATCCAGTTTGGATACACATTGAATAAAGCCTAATGTCTACAAGCAGTAGTTTTAGAAAAATGTTATGAATTAATATCAGATTACCTCTCATTGAGACTAATTGATTCATTTCTCAAAGCAGATTGTTCTGAATTAGATGAAATCACTAGGCCCAGGTAAGTATTTGAAAGTATATGTGAATTTTTACAAGTAGCTTTGAATTTTACCCGTTTTACAGTCAATGTGTGAGTGGAGAGAGAAATTTTGTTGGATTTTTCTTGAGACAGGCTTTCACTGTGCAGTCCTAGCTGGCCTTGCGCTCATGGCTGTACTATTGCCTCAGCCTCCTGAGTGGAAGGGCGACAGGCGCGATCTGACAATTTTTGGGCCCAGCCCCGAACAGCAGTTTACACAAACAAGTGCTTGATTTTGCACTGAAGCCATAGATAGGACTCTGAATTATATATACATAACTGTTCTCTCCTTAAAGTTTTGATTTATCTCTGTATGTGTTATCTGGTAGAGTATGCACTAGGAATCTACTAAGTGCTCTTTCAATTGTAATGATTGAAGGGTTCAGTCTTTAATGTATTAAATTTATGTCATATCCGACATGAGACGTTTTAGCATTGCGCCTTAAATGTCAATTTGAATGGCAAAGTTCTGGAATCAGAATTCTTTCAGACATTTTCTTGTCTGACATTGTTTGACAGTCAGGGCTAGGTATAAGGTAAATTTCAGATATTTGTGTTCTCCTTAAAATGGGACAAGTTACAATGGCTATGGGGAAATGGGCTGTGTGATTATTTTTGGAGAGAGTTATGTGTTTTTATATTTTTCTGGAACCCAAGGCTATTGAAATGGGAAGGAGCTTAATAAATAAGTAAACTATAATGTAAAATTTAAACCAGAGACACCAAAAGAAAGTCCAATTCCACAGCTGTAGCATTTGCAATGATTTGGTTGAATTTCAGAATCAAATTATTTATTTAACTAGGAACAAGTCCTGCTAGGGATGTCTAGTCTTAAACCGGCTGCTGACTAGAATTGCAATTAGGATAATATTTGCACTCAGCTTCTGAGAAACCACCTGTGTGCCTCCATCCCCCCTCCCTTTCCGCACCCCCACTCCAGGGCATCCGCTCATCACTGCAGGACACGCCTACTTGCCAGGGAGAACAGATGAGGGTTTTTTCTCCTGGACCCTTCCAGCTTGAAGCTTGAGCCTGAAACTAGTGGCCCCAAATAAATAGAAAAATGTAAAGGAGGCCTAGTCCTTTGACTTATTGTGCATGATATTATTTTTTTCTGGTTTCACTGAGGTTTGCGTCATGATTTCTTGTGTTTATCTCATCAATTTATAATAAATAAAGCCATGTCTTATATGTGTGTGTGGGGGCAATACTGAACCCAGGGCCTTGTGCAATGCTAAGCAAACTACCAGTGAGCTCACCCTTAGGCCCATGTCTTGTCCTAAATATATATCTAAATGATCCAGATCATGCCCTGACTGTGTGAGTTTTGTGAAGCAGATTTGGGCAGCGCAGCTCCTGGTCAGATTAAGACACATTTCCAATGTGTGATCCTGTACAAGTCGTTTAACCTCTGTGAACTATTACCTTCCTTTCTAAAACACAGATTTCACAAGGTAACTAGATGACCCTCTGCTTCGAAAGGAGAATAACATCTATTCATTTAATTAAGTAAAAGGGGACAACACAATAAACTGAGCTGACATTCTGATTTCAGTTATGCCAACAACTGCCAGCATGGGGGTCACTCTGGGACCTCGTGCACTCCAATACATAAAAGTGACCAATCCCTCTTCCTCCTGCCATCGCCCATTCCTACCTCTGGTCTATTGCTTGAAATGGCCACCTAGTGCCCTCTGGGTATGCTGATCTGTAGTTGGAGAGAAATGTCCACATATGCCACCTTTTCCCTAGCACTTCCTCACTTCCTCATAGCGTTGCTCTTCTTTGTCCTCTGTTACTTACAATTCCTATCTGTCTATTTACTTTCCCATAAATTCTTTTACTCTCTCCCTTTGTGAACTAAATAAAAATCTCAAAACACTTTTCTATTTCTTTTGTGAAGAACAAATTTCCAGTGTTGTCTACAAAGGACAGATTGAAATATCAGTGCCTTTCAAGAAGGAAAGTGAAAGCTAGCACTTTTCAGTTTATATTAAACTTACTAAAAACCAATGACACATGTGTCTAGAATCCTTTGAAGTGGCTATTGGTTCTATTCAGAATTTCTGCAATTTCATAGTTTTTACACCTATTCATTTAGTATCAAAAGCAAATATATACAGTATTGATAATGTTTAATTTTCCTGTTTTCAGTTACTGCCCTGGGAACGTTATGTGCTATGCAAGCAACATAGCAAATGTCTATTGGTAAAGAGAACAAAGAGGAGCGAATGAGCATCCGTTGGTAAGGTGCAGTCTGGGATGCTTGAACTGGATTTTGGAGACTGAAGAGAACAGTTTCAGTTGGCTGAGGCAAAGAAAGACCTCCAAGCATGGGGCATGGCTTAGAGGCAGGGCGCCATTAATGCTCTGTGAGTTGCATAAGAATATCAAAGTCATTTTCTATCATAAACCCCCACACATTACTGAAAACAGCTTAAACCATCGTTTCCTAAATTGGGAAAAATTCCAGCTATCCTGGAAATATTCTCCACGTGTCCATGAGGGCCCTGCCATCGTGCTCCTGTGACGATGGTGCAGTTGATGAGTGCACAATGCTGGGAGGAAACAGCATCAGGGATGGGCTGAGCATGGAAGAAGCAGGAGACAGTTTGCAAAGTGAGGCACCTCTGCTCTGGGGCTCAGCATGGGTCCTGTGCTGCACAGGTGGGTGGGAGGTCTTAGGCCCACTCCAGAAGGGGAGCCCCTCCGCTCTTTAGAATGGAAGCAGGAAAGGAGGGAAGCGGACATCCTTTGGGGCAGTGTTGAAATACAGCTTTCTTCCTTGCAGGCAGGATGATGGGGATAGTAGGCTGGTGAGGCTTTCTTTCGGAGTGGCTGCTGAGCCCCCCCCCCCCCCCGCCATGGCAAGGAAGGCAGTGGGAGGGAGGCGTGCTGAGATTCAACTAGTTCTGCCTTGTAACATTTAAAGAAATGTAGCTTGTTGGGCTATAGGAGAGTTATAGAAGCCCTGTTTTGTTTTCTTCTGTCAGTTGCTTCTTCAAGAGTTAGATGTCCACTAATGATGATTATAGTGCCACTTATCCAAACAGATATGCTAACATCTATTGATTTAGGTAGTATTATCAAAAGGTGCCATTTGAAATATGAATTTTAATCATTTAATTTAATAAAACAAACAAAGGGTGGTAACAGTAAAAATACATTTCTGCCCAGGTGTTTTTTTTTCCATTTTTTTTTTTTTACTCTATTCACATGAAATATGGGATGTTTTTTACATTACCTCATGTCTTCTGACTAAGATCCATTTCTCTGGGCTTCCCTCTCCCAAATGCCACATAAACCTCAGGCTGATTGGTTTCCTTCTCTTTTCTGAGTACTCAAATGCTCATTGTTTACTAGAGACCAACATTGGTTTTTTTTTTTTTCTTCCAAATTTTTTCTTTTCCCAGATCATTGCTTTGTAATAATATGCATAGATTGTTAGACAGCTTTACAAAAGTTCATGTCAGAACTTACTGAAAACAAAATGAGGCAAGTTTTTATTTTCTAGTCTTTGAAAGAGAAAGGTAATTTTTGGCCTGTTTTTTCTGCCCACCCCATTTCTCCCCCAATGGCGTATCAGAATACCACTGCAGAAAGCCAGCCAAACTTCAAATGCATAAACACATACTTGTATTCTTTCTTCTTAAGTGAATCTGCTACTTTGCAAACATTTGCCAATATAGTCCCCAAAGGAGGAGAGTAACCCCCACTCAGTGATGGCATTTGGGGTCTTTCACAGGGACCATAGGCGTCCTTGTGTTCTCATGTCCACTGTTTGAAATATAGTGAAGCTCCCTCATGACTGTCCCCAACACAGCACATTCTTATGACATGACAAAACCTCCATGAATCATCCTTTCCACATTTGTTGATTTTTCAACAAGTTGAGTTTTCCTCCTATCAAAGGGGTGCTCTTGTCATTGTCACTTGTTAAAGGAACAAATGAGGCAAGAACGTTCAGTTTGTCTGGGATATAAAAACCACACAAGCCAAACTCACTCTAGGGAACATTATACATACTGTAGCTGCATAGGCAAAATTTAAAGTCAGAGATCAATTTTACTTTATATGAAAAGTTACAAAAGCAACTCAGACAGCAGCCTTCTCTCAGAGCAGGATGGACAGTAAAGAGCATCCAGTTCTATTCTGTTTTTTGCTGGACTGAAACTCAGGAAATTTGATTTGACTTCTGCCCATAGGACAAGCCTGTGGCACACCGCGCCCAGAACCCAGGTTTCTCAATTTCCATTCTGATGTTCCTCCTACCGTAGCACTCTTAATTTTAAGATGCATTTCTACAACAGAGCACTCAGCTCTAGAGCAGAGCAGAGCAGCCCTTGGACCCTATATTAGTCACTTTGTCTTCCTTCCTCTTCCCGTCTCTATGGCTTGGGCTCTTTAAGAAAGAGAGTAATCAGCAGTGGCCCCTGCTACCTTCTGCACCCCACAGTCAATTTACCTGAAAAGCTGTGGAGAGCATCTTCATTTTCCAGAATGCCTCTCTGTTTGGTTGCCTGCAGTTCACTTTTGGATTTCCAAACCAGCTTTACCATCCTGATCATCTCTGGCAAGTCCCAGGGCAGCGGCCCCTGCTGGTACCCCGGCCGGCTGCCCAGGGAGGAGGGCAGCACACCTTCTGGGGCCGGCCACCTCCTGCCTAGCTCTGCCGAGTGGAAATACCGCTCTAGCACAGGCATTCTGCCCTGTTCCCCAGCAGAGGAGGTAGGGCTGCTGCCGCCGCGGCTGCTGTTGCTGCTGCTGCTGTGGCTGCGACTGCTGCTGCTGCTACCAGAGGGGAAATTCTTCCCAGGCAGGGGTCGGCGAACCCCCGTGAAATCCTCTCCAGCCTTGGAAAGACAAGCCTCCTCCAGTCTGGCACAGCCCCCTGGCTCTCCAGTCCCTGCACAAACACTGGAGACGAGAGCGATGTGCTTCCCAAGGTTTCTCACTGGTGAGAAACTGTTACTGTACTCCTCCTTCCTTAGAGAGAGAATGCAGCTTTTCCCTTCTCTCTCAGGCACCGAGTTCACAACACTTAATTAATCCCAGGCTACAGCGGGAAAGACAGCAGCAGGGGGAAAAAAAAGCCATCGAGGTTTCAGCGCTTGCTTTTCCTCTTCTTCCTCCTGGTTTATTTGTTTTCAATTCGCTTTTGGTGTTTGTCAAAGTTTGTCAGAGTGCTTAGCTAGGAAGGACTTCGGGCAAGGAAGTGGGGCTTCCTCTTTGCCAGGCTGTTGTAGAAGGGTCCCCAGAGGCTACTTATCAGGAGGCGGCAAGTGAGAAGTCACTCTCCTGTTGCAGGAGACCTAGAAGTTTCCTGGGTTCTGGTCCTGCGCACCCCAAGGAGCTCTCAGAGAAGCTGAGCATCGGCTTCTGTCTGGAAGGCTCTGTGTGTGTGTGTGTGTGTGTGTGTGTGTGTGTGTGTGTGTGTGTGTGTATGTGATGACAGGGACATTACCAGTCCTCAGTGGCCGTGTCCTTGGATGGAGAGACCCCCAGGATTTCAGTTCAAATGTTCTGTTTCCTTCTCTACACCCTCCTCCCCTTTCGCTGTCCCTTGGTTCTCAGCAAACCTGAGTTCCGGCCTTTCAGTCAGATCCCTTGGTAACCTCAACTGCCCTTCAGTTGGAAGGGGAACAACACAGCATCACATTCCAAAGCTAACTCCGAAAGACGTGAATTAAGGAGGCAGCAAGGTCCCCTTGTGCACGTGCAGAGGGCTTGTACAGTGTGGGCACGTGGCTAGGAGCGGTTAAAAACCATTTTCAAAGTAATTGTTTTAAAGGACGTCACAGGGCAGAGGGGGATACCTAGCAAGGAAAATAAAGGAGAGAAAGTGTAGAAGGACTCACTTTCCGCAGAGAGAGCAGTGTGGGCTCAATATCTGGGCCACCGACTGCTCTGTCTCCACCTGAGAGCAGCTGAATTGAGGACAACTGTGACCAGGCCTCTTGTTCCCTGAGGCTCAGAGATGAAGGCGCTCACCCTGGACGTCAGAATTGACACGGCGGCAAGAGAAGCCCCCTGTTGCTTGTGTGAAAGGCTGTGGATGTAAATGAAAGCGGGTGGCATTGTGCTTGGCAAGTTTGCCAGCAAATTGGGTCTGCAGGAACAATTCGGATTTGAACGCTCACACGAGGGGCCCCTGATTTCTTGGAGGACGTTGCCGCAGCCCCTGCTTCCTGTCGTCCTAACAGCTCTGCCTCGCAGAGAGCTCTGTTTTGCTTGGCACTTTATTTTGCTGATGTACAATCTGTTGCTCTGACTCTGCATTCCTTTCAGGGCCGGTTGATCACACAATCATTTGATGTTTCTTTAGGGGAGCACAGTAGAGTCTTGGGGGAGTGGAGAGAGACCATTGTAGAGTAAATTCTGTTTTTATGGCCCTCACCTCGCTGCTTGAAAGTTGAAAGCAGCGAAGGCTACTGCAATTTTATTGTTATTATTGTTCCTCTAAATCCATAGTTGATAAGTGTGGTTTTCCACACTGAATTAAGTGATTTATGTTTTATCTTTCTGGATGGAAAAGTATACCAGGACTCATGATTGAATGCCTCTCATCTTTGTCTTCTAAATGTGTACCTTTTCTAATTATTAATTATTATACTCTCTTTAAAATAAGTTAAATCAAAAAAAGATGAGGAAAAAATTAAGATTTATTGAAAGCAAGTGCCAACATTCAACTATTTCCCCAATCTTGCATAATTATATCTGCTAATCTGAGCAACAGATTTGATGATAAAAGTAGATAATATAACAACCATTGTTAATTAGTTATTCCTGTTTTGAAAATCTGTAACATATGCATTGTTGTATGCTATCCTCTTTCTGTATTTATTTCTATTTTTGCTTCTGTTTTTACTCTTCAAAATAAAATTAAATAAAAAAAGCAAAAGTAAACCAGGAAACCTATTTTTGTTTCTAATAGGTGAAAAGAGGCTAAGAGCCTTCACAAGTATGAAAGAACAATGAAAGACATTGAAGACTTTTTTTGTGAATTTCATTATTAAACCATTGATCAAACAGCTCTTTTTTTAATAACAATCAGATATTCATAAACCAAGTGAGGGAATAGTTAGTTGGCTGCTTTATCTGAAAGGTAGGCTTTTCTTTATTTTCCTTTCTTAAGAGATGGAAAGATTTGTGCACCTGGTCACTGCACCCTCCACCCTGACAGCCTTTCCATTCTTATTTCACCTTTCCTTTTCTTTAGACTGGAGATATCAAGGCTCTTCAGAATTGAGATGATTTTGTTTAATAAGGACACATAGGCCCCTGGACTCTATTACCATATTTCCTGAATAACGTCTTCAGTTCCCTCCTCAGTGACAAACTTCCTTGACAGAACAACTGAAGAGTTCCTAAGGGTTTGACTATTTTTATTTTTGTTCAGTTATTTTGCAGTAGCACTTAGCATCAGGATATCCTGACTCTTGGAACAAAGGCGTTAAGAACAAAGAAAACAAATATATAATAATATAGCATATGCACTAATATATTAAGAACTCAACTCTTCATTGTACCTTTCTTCAGTAATGATGTTTTGAAGATCTAAGAATATAAACTTCCACTGTATCGTGTTTTACATATTTCCTGATAAAAAGTATTTTAGAGAAGTTAAAGAAAATATTGGAGTATCAAACGTGAATACTTTTTACAGGAGATAAATTAGGGCCAAGCAAACGCAATTTTGAATTTTCATTCCTGAGGGAGAATTTATTTCATTTGATGGTTGAAAATTGAAAATGTTGGCACAATTTAAAAAATTTTCCCCAATATGGGATTATCTTCATCCCAGAGCAGAAGTGCAAAAATACCTCAAGAAAGGCCGTTCTCATGGTATTTCTGGCTCATATAGAAACAGGAAGGACAGGAAATCTTGCGAGAAACCTTGGCACCAGAGATATTTGGCTCAACTGCAGATTCAAAGAGACTCAGAGAAACTGATGTGATGCTAGTACTCTCCGGACTGAAATTTCTCGAGCATGTTATTTCTCTGAAAGATGCTTTTGTAACTTTTTGCAGTGAGTATTTCACAGGCAGCAATCTCTTTGTTTTTCAGACAGTTGCATTAGAACAGCATGCATTAAGGTTCTGATTTCTTTCTTTACTCATTGAGCGTCATTCACCTTGAGCTAATACCACAGCCAGAAGGCTGCATCCTGGGTATGGGGAAGGCTGGGCATGCTCTGTGCTCGGAGGAGTCCGGGAGTATAGGCTCATCTTTTTGACTTGTAAGAATTCTTATAAATGCTAATACCAGTTATTAATATGCTTCAGATAGGACATTTAAAACAAGACATTCAATATAACCAAGCTCTTTTTTTTCAGGCATTGTGAGTCAACCTCATATTCCATTAAGAGAAAAACAGAGGCGTTCTCTTTTTAGGTGAAAGAATGTAATGAGAACTATCAGAATCAAAACAGCTTGTTCTGATGGAGACCTAATTTGATCAGGAAGACTTACTGTGTAGTTGCAGTTATAAAAAAAGAAATGGATAACCCAAATATGAAAGTATATAGCAAAGGAAAGTTTTAAAGACACAGTTGATTTAGTCCCTGAATTATTTTGAAGAATTTTAAATGTTCTGTTGGTTATATAAATCTTGTAGACTGTAAGCACTGTGGTTATTAGGCAGGTAAACCTTTATTGTGTATAATTTAAAAATATTAACAATTAAGTATTTCTATTTATGCTAGACAATGTATCTTTATTTATTTATTTATTTATTTATTTTTTGGTACCAGGGATCAAACTCAGGACCTTGTGCTTGCCAGGCAGGCACTTAAACCTCTGATCTACCTCCTCAGCCCAAGGATGTACCTATAAAATGTGAATATAAATATATATTTGTTGATATTTTCTTTTCTTTTAAATCTATCAGATTCTCACAAGTGTTTCTTAATAAAAATATAGTCTGAATATTTTGTATTTTACATCCCTACTGATATGTCTTTTAGAAAAAATTTCTAACTATTGAGGGAGTTTATTTTTTCCTGGACTTTTCATCAGTTCAGCTTAAATATGAATCTGTTAACACACACACAAACATGCACACATGCACACACATATGCACATGCACACACACATGCACACATGTACACATGCACACACACACACACACACACACAGTATGATTGCCATAGTTTCACAAATGCAATCCAAAATGTGCAGTGAAGGAAAAACAGGTCTTTCAACTTTGTTTATTGTAGTCTAAGTAGAAGAAGCTCAAACAATTTACAGTGTCCTTCAGGAGAAGTAGAAATATAATAGCTTTGGCCTTAGCTAATCTGAAGGATCCATGCCAGCACGTAGGGAAAAGGACTTGTTCGACCATACAAGGTAGCACATATTTCCATCATTACGTGGGAAAGCAGGAGAGCAGGCAGGATGAAGAGAGATGAGGTTGAGGAAGGAAGAAGGGGTTGAGCAGATAGATTTGTAGTTTGCTCTCATGGCAGGTGTCTAAACTATACCAATTCTCTTATTCACACTGCAAAAATGTATTAATTGTGACAACAGCAGAAGGAGAAATCCTCATGGAGCCCCTGGGTCTTTTATCAGGTACTGGGATCTGTCTGACTCTAATGCCTAGATCTTGATTTTCAGCCTCTTGTTCCAGTATTATTTTTTAATACTTCTACAGACAGAAAACTCTTGTTCCATTATTATTATTATTATTATTATTATTATTATTTTATTATTCTACAGACAGAAACCAGCTACCATCCAATCCTTAGCCTGGCTCTTAGATATCTTAAGTGAAGTTTACTGTCTCTGAGGGTTTACTAACAGTCATTGAGTGCAATAACAAAAGGGTTGATGTCAAAGGGGTAGAAAGACTTGAGTGTCCCTCCACAGCAACTCCATGCTGGTGAGCACGCTCCCTGTTTCCATCCACTGCTGGGCATCTGACACTACAGGGTATGGCCCTGTAACATTTTCAAGACTTTCTAATTGTGAAAGATCATTTGTGGTGGTTGAAGACCCTTTCATAATTTCATATTTGAGGATGTTTACTTAAAAAAAAACAGCTACAACAATGAAACCTCTAAAGTAACCCTCCAAGACTAATTTATCTTAGGTTTATAGAAACTGGATGTCAGTCTGTACTCTCCATTAAGTTTTGTCCCAAACTTAGTGCCTTATCTCTAAATGGGTATGAAAGCAACAAGCACTTTATCCATCATACTCAAATCTCAGAAGAATCAAAGAAGACTAAAATGTGAGCTATGTTAAACCTTAATGTGCTAGAAAAATCTAGTCTGATTATTTTTAAACTATAAAAAAAATCATACTTGACAATTTATGTAAATTCAAATTTTAGTTATACTTTTCAGGGATCTACAGTATTAGAGACCTAGAAACCTGCACCAACCACCATGAAAATGCATCCCATTTTGGAAATTCATAATTCATGCTCCTCCTGAAAATGAAAGAGTGAGGGAAATCAAAGACAGAGATGATAGGTAGAGGAAAAGAGAGTGAGGTTTTAATGGTGGAAAGTCAGGGTAAGGTAGGCAGAATCACTGATGTGTACATGACTAGTTAGACGAAGGTCAATGTATGTGAAGAGAAGGCTTACCGGAATAAACAGTCCTTATTGGTGCATTGGGGAGGTATAATAGCCAACGAAGCATGGCCAGGGTCAAACCTGCATGATCTTCACCATGGGTTGTTTAGTGCCCTAGTTAATATTGTATAAGTTCTCTCAATGGGGAATTATGTTTCTGTTTTCAATGACTAATGGTGTGTTTGGTGTTCACAAGCTGTACAGATCTCTGGCATATGTTCTGGTGGCGAGCATGTGTCTCCAGGCTGCCTGCTGACCTCATTTCCCTGGACAAACTTAGGGGAGCTGGATTGTTGTTGTTGTTGGTTTTTTTTGTCTACAGTCTATTTCCTAAATATTTTTAGAATTTTGATTGATCTTAGCTGATCTCCACTTAACTTATTTTTTATATATGGTTATATATAATATTTAAAAAGTGGCCCAAACAAAGCATGAAATGTGTTTCCTTTCTTCTTTTTGGACAAGTCACATGCATGACTTGTGAAAGTTCTCAAGGATTGGGCTAGGCTCAGAAGACCTGAAGGAGACTGGGGAAGTGACTATCTTCAGAGAGCTGCTGGAAAATGCCAGGATGAGGGATGTTCTTCTTAATATAATAAAAATAAGCCAGGACACTAATAAGACATAGATTATTGAAACAAATAGTGTAACAAAAGGAAAATGAGAAAACAGTAAGGAGAAAAGCTGTCTAACCAAGACATATGTTTGCCCTTCATGTTCATTATGTTCATGATTACAGAGTTCAAAGCCAATTTGGACATTTCAACTGTTCCATGTGTTTGAAATATAATCCTACTGCTTTAAATGATTCTTCAGTTTTCCCTCTTTCACTTATTGCCTCAATGGTTTTGAATAACATAAAATACCTATGTCAAAAGGTGTCTCTTAGATGTTATTTTGGAATACTGTTTCTCTGGATAACCAGAAAACTCATTAAAATTCATATTCCAATTTGGCAGTTTTGGGTAGGGACCCAAGCCTCTGCATTTCTGACAAATTCTCTGAGGATGACAAGGCTGTTGGTCTGTGACCACATCCTGAGTGACAAGGCTAAAGGGTTACCGTGTGACAGCTATTTTCTGCCTGTTTCCTATTAGTTATTTATGATAGCAAATGCAGCAGAAGTGCTGTCTTTATAGATACACCTATTGGGACTTTTGAAAACAATCACGCTGGCTTGGGCCAAGAACTCCCCAGGGAAAGAAGCAGCCAGAAGTGCCACAGAAGGTCCAGGGCTTTGTCCAGGGACTTTTGTGACATTGAATCATGGCTTGGCTTTTCAACTTTATTACATTCATTTCTCTTTTCTTATGGGCTAAATTTAAGGATAAAGTTGATTATTAAATATAAGTCATTGTGAGGAATGCCTATGATGGAGCTTTAATAACTCCATGCCCAAATGCTACTTTTGAGGATCTTGTCTCATCCAATGTCAAACAAAACTCAGACCAGTTTTTCTGTCTCTCCTTCTCACCATCACAGCACTTTCAGTGCAGTTGGGATACAGCAAGACTCCGAGTCTTTGTTCACCACTGTTGGGGGTACTTACACCAAGATCATCTCCTCCATTTGATTTATTAAGGATTTATGCAAAGTGATCTTTGGAGTAAGCCTAGTAATCTTTCTTACTTTAATGTTCCAGGCATGAATGAATGGTGATCAGATGATTCCACAAAGAAATAAATATGGAAAAAAAGAACAGGCATTTGTGGCATTATAGCCAGTGGCCAGTGGTGCTGCTGACTCAGAGAAATGTATCACAGTGCCATTTCTAATTATTGCCCTAGCAATACACACACACACACACACACACACACACACACACACACAGACACACACACACGCCCCCGATAAAATATTCTACAATAGGCTACATTTCTTAACAGGTATCTCTTGGAAGTCATATAGCCCCAGACATAGTATTTGTGAGAAAGCAACACAAGAAGCCAGAGACATGTGAAGTCAACTGGAAGACAAGGGTAATCAAGAGCAGGAGGCTGCAATACCACCACATTTATATGATTAAAAATTTGTACAGTTAACTAAACAAGAACGCTTAGAATAAATGAAAGCATCTGCTGCTAATTGGAAACACATTTTGCTGTATGTTTTCCATTGTCTTTCCGGGTTCTTTCGAATCTAAGCACTTTGTTATAGTTACAAACGCCTGTATTTTCTGCCATTCAGGGAAATAACTAAAAAGCCAAAGATAGAGAGAGCTAGAAGATACTGTATTAACTGTTAATATGTTTTATGGTTATTGTCTGAGGTAACTTTAGAAGTTGTCCACTGTAATGACAGTAGAATTGAGGCTGAAAATAAAGGGAAAGCTATTTAACATGTAATATGTACAACAGTTTATAAAGTATGGTGCAGAATTTTTAATGAATCCTTTTTTTGTATATGTATCTAGAAGAGTAACAGTACCAAACTCAAGGATAGAGAGTCCAGTGTATTAGAATATTTTACAGCATTTTTAAAAGATACTATCATCAAAAAAATGCTCTAAGAGGTTTCTTTTGGTAATTTTTTTTCCATCCTCATCCAAACTCTAGGTGTATTTTACTCCTTTTAGTCTGTAAATTACCTGAAATGATTTTTGTATCTTTCTGTCTCTAAGATACAGATACTAGCTGATCCTTCTCTGTTTCATTTAGTTCTCCGGATATGTCTAAACTGTGTTCTCCACGATCTTCTCCCTGAATCTGTTCTCTTCTTGCATTCTTTGTTTTCTGGTACAGTCTGAATTTGACATTAACATTCTGTTGCCCAGTTAAGTGCAAAGTAAAACAGACCTGGTCTTGACACCCTTCCATCCATACACCTTGGTTCTTACTTTTGTATGGCTCAATTAGGGTACAGGATGTAATTTAAGAACCAAGTCACTAGTTTTTATTCAAGGATTTTTCAATATCGTGATTATTTTTTCCCTGCTTTCAAACTCCAAGGAGGCATTTGATGGAACTACTGCTACTAAGTTGTGTTCTTCATGTCTTTCACTGATCATATCTTAAAACTTCAGTGAAGTCTTTTGTGTTTTCTAAAGTTGTTGTATTGTGGGTTGGACATAACTTACAATCACATCATTTTAAAATATGAAACATACAAAGTGATGGCAACTAGTGGCATTAATTTAGCACAAAGAGAATTATTACTTACAAAAGAGCCCATACCTCTATATCCCTTTGTGGGGCATTCCATGCTTCAAAAATAGCTCCCATTTTCTTAGTCCTATAAACTTCTCAAATGTACATTGAATGTGCACAATTTCTATGGAAATCGCCTTGCTGCCCAAATGTGCCACCCATGTTCTGTATTATGTGCAGTAGGTAGAAAAATAGCCTCTCAAGATGCTCACATCCTAAGACCAGGGACCTGTAAATATATTTCACTGTTCTTCTCGATTTTCCCCTGAATTGATTCGGTTCTTGAATTTTTTGTTTTCTGATACAGTTCATATAGTTTATATTTGACATTAACATTCATTTGCGCATTGAAGTATGAGGAAGTAAGGTAGCAGATGGAATTTAGTCTGCTATTCAGCTGGTGTTGGAATAGGGAAAATGCCCTAAGTTATCTCGTGGGGTGCAGTGCAATCACCAGGGTTGTTCTTGTGGAAGAAGGAGGCAGGAAGGTCAGTGAAAGAGAGGCGTGCTAAGGAGAGTCCTCCTTCAGCCATGCTGGCTTTGAAGATGGAACAGTACTGATAGCCAAGGGACACAGGCCACATCTAAAAGATGGAAAAGACAATGCAATGATTTTTTCCCCCTTAGGGCATCCTGAAAGGGACACAGACTTGTGAAACCTTGACTTTAGCCCAGAGGGATCTATTTTAGATCTCTGTCTATAGGATAATAAATTTGTCATGATTTGTTACAACAGCAATCGAAACCAATTATGTTATTACTCACATTGTTCACCTTGTTGGGGAATAGTTTTCAATTAGCCTAATCCAAACAAGATCCCAGTTTCTTCATGAAGTATTGATGCCCACCTTCAAATTGACTCCTCTATTTAAACAAAGAGGCACATCTCATCCATTTTATTGATTTGTAATATAACTTCACCTATATCACTACTTACGTATATCACTACTTACTTTTCATGCTCTGGCCTGTCTTTAGAGTGTAAAAGCTATTGTTGCATACGTTGTAACTTGGAATCCTGGTGATACATCCTTCATTCATGCATTCACTCATTTAACATGTATTATTATTGTGCCTGCTTTATACTAAGCACTTAGTGTATAAGAACATAGTCTTGGCCTTGAAATTCTTTACAAACTTAATGGAAATCTAGAAACACGTACAACTGACTCCAAGGCACAGTGAATTGTAGTGCTATAAAATAAATGTGAACACAATAATTCTCAAGTAGTGTTGTTATTCATAATGATAATAATTGACTTTTTTCATTAAAGTCTTTTTTCATAATTTAATGAATAAGTCAATATCTAGGAAATTTCTAGTTAAAACTTTTAAAAGTTATGAACTATATGACATGGAGTTTGATGTGGGTGGTTAGTTATATTTTTTATTTTACATAATTGTAACAAATTTAGCTCATGCCTTTAGAACTTCAAGATCAATATTTCTGTATTTCTTAGGTGGGCTGATACTATGTTTCTAGAAAAATGGTAGCTTGGAAAAGTTTTTATTCCAACAGAACAAAGAAAGAGGAATCATACAATGTGAGAGCTTTAAGAGACTTTTTTTTTCATATTTTAAGACAGGGTCTACAGGGCCTCACTGCGTAGATCAGACTCGTAGTGATCCGCCTGTTTTCAGCCTCCCAAGAGCTGGGATTACAGGAGCATACCACCACACGCAGTCTCAATCACTGTCTCAGCTTTCCCCGCTGGGCGGGGTGGGCACAGCAGGCCTGGGGATCAAACTCCCGGCCCTGCATCTGGCTAAGCAGGCACTTTAATCTGCTGAGCTATTTGGCTGCCCTTAGGCCTTTAAGAGACTTTCAAGATAAAATCATTACTTCTATAGGATTATAGCTTAGCCACCTTGTTTTGTCAAAGCATCACAGACTGGGTGGCTAAGTAACAGATATTATTATTATTATTATTTTTTTTTTTGGTAGATGAGATCTTGTGTAGTTTGGATTGGTCTGAGTTTACTGTGTAGCCCAGGCTGGCCTTGGACTCACAGTGATCCTCCTGCCTCAGCCTCCTGAGTGCTGGGATTATAGGCATGTGCCATCAGGCCTGGTCAGAAGTTTATTTTTTACAGTCAGGAAGCTGACAAGTCCAAGATCAGAGAGTCAACATGGTGCTCTGGGCAGAGCTCTTTTCTGGCTGGCCGGTGTTTACCTTTTGCTGTATTCTCACATGGCAGGTAAAGAGAAGAAACAAGTCCTCTGATGTTTCTTCCTTTAAGGGTACTCATTCTGTTAACAAGGACTCCATCCTCCCACTCTAATTACTTCCCAAGGCCCCCATGCACAACATCAAGGATTAGGACTTCAACAAAAAAGTTTTGGGAAGACACAAACTTTCAGTTGACACTAGATCATGTTCTAATTTTGCCACTAAGGAAGCGTGATATAAATTGTGTGAACTTTGCAATCCCACAGACCTGAGCTCACATATTTCCTTTGGACGCTTAGTTACCAGACATTGTAGTATTTCCTATGCAATTCCTTATGTAATCCTTCCAAAAACTCAAACAAGATAGACACCAACACTGCCTGTTTATTCCTCAACAGTTAGGTACTGGGCCGGCGAGATAGCTCAGTGGACTGGGACTGTGGTTCAATCCCTGCTACCACATTCCATGCCAACCCTGTCCCTGGGTGCACTGAGCCAGCCACTGAGACTGAGTGTGGTAGCACAAGTCTGTTATCCCAGCACTGGGAAGGCTGAAAACAGGAGGATCACTACAAGTCTGAGCTGCATAGTGAGACCCTGCACCAAATACACTAATAATGATAGTAATAATGATAATAATATTAGTCAGCTCTATGAAGTTTTGGGCAGGTGCTTATTACAGTCTTCATACACTCTTATACTGTCTATTTTACTGGGATATTATATAAAGCACTAAGAACACTGTTTGATTTTTAACTTTTAAATTTGTCTAGCCACATCATAAACATTTAAAGTAGATGAGTCAAAAGAAAAGAAAAAAATCATTACAATGCCCCAGCGTATTTCCTATAGATGGACCTTATGTTCCTCATACCAATATAATGGACTCATGATCATGTTTAATATCATTAGAAGGGACTTCAGATCTTCGTCACAACTTTCACCAGAAAGTGCTGAAGGAAGTAAACTCTCATCATGGCCTGAGAAAAACAATAAGCTGCATGTGATTCTCAGAAGCATTTAAAAATTAGGTGAGCATTTGATCTCTCTTCAGTAGTGGGGTGGTTTCTTCAGATGAAGCCCTACAATGACTTTGTCCCTAGTGAAAAGTACCATGGTGTCACAGTGATTGTCACTGCTGTCCTGGTGGAACTTCTGAGGTTTGCGATGGAGAATCATCAGAGCAGTTTTTAGGCTATGTCCATAAAGTGGCAGCAGCAACTTTTTTTGTCTGCGACCTTAATGTTTGGATCTGAAGAATCAGGGAAGGATGACGTGGAATTGGTAAATGGAGTCCGCAGCACTTCCCAAGATACCGCGCAGATCGCTCTCGGAGGCATTTCCTAGGGCAGCTCACCATACCACAATGCCATCTGCTTCTGTGCTTTCTAAACAGCTCGGCCAGTGATGGAAAGGAAGGAGCCTTAATTGTTTCCAGGTGTTAAGGAAATGACTCCGGTCACTTTACGCATGAACAACAGTCCGCGTGGGCAATTCGGATCTGGCCCCGACCTGATGACTGTTCTGGGGTGGTAGGTGCAAGGATGAAGACGAGGACAGTGGTGTGTCCAGAGGGCGGGACATCTGTTTTCTGCCACAGGTGCTTTCTTTGCCCTGACCCTCATGTGGTAAATCTGGCTACTTAGTCATTTACACTTACAGTCCTTTCACTAGCCAAATGAAATCTGTAAATTCCTCATCAGCTCTAGATAGCATCATCTTTGGAAAGGTGTTACAGGAGACATTTCCTCAAGGGAAGGAAAGAATAAACTCCAGGCCAGTCATTCTGACATTCATCTTGACTCAATTACTTTTTTTGTATTCGTATTTCCTGTCCTCAATAAAAACTTATTAATCGATTCATTCAATTGTTTGAAGTAAAAAGTACTGTAACTCTTTGCCCAACTACACTTAGGCCTAATTATTCTCTCTCTACACTTATTAAACACACCATTATTTGTAGCTTGTTTTACGCAGCGTTTGTTTTTATTTTGTAAATTTTGCACTTGATTGTTATGAAATTTCATTTTAAGAGTACAGGTATTTATTTTTCTGATACCTTCTTAGAGCCCTCTCCCCCCACACACTGGTTTAGCTTACAGTGTGTGCTGAATTAGCACTATTGTTCCTGCGGTGAAAATATGGAGCGAGTTCTGTGTGTGATAGCCACAACATTTTTGAGAAACCTCAGAAGGGATATTTGGTGTTGCAAAATCAAGTACTCCTTTTGACCTAAACCATATTTTGGTTTTCTTGAAATTATTGAAGGGTTAGAACTTTTCCCCCCATTAACATGATTGGTAAAGTCACGTTTTCCTCCAAGAGTACAAACGTGCGAATAAAAAAGATCAGCGACAGAAATCTCCTTGGGGTTTTACTTAGGATTTACCTTGTTGTTGCATCTTCCTTATTTCTGACCTATTGGTTAAACTCATCACTTCCTTCTATGTTTGTCAAGTTGGCATTGTTGGGGATTTTTTTTTTCTTGTGGATATTTTTGGAGACAGTTTTCAAAACCAAAGTGTAATGAAATAGAACAGTAGAACTAGAGCATCAGAGGAACTGAGTTCTTAGGGAAATGAAGAAGATTAATGGAGAGCACACATAGGCTAGGTGCAAAGTGAGCACTCAATAAAATCCAGCTATTGTCATTGCCTGAAAATCACCCTTTCACCCCTAGGCGCCTTCAGCAGAGCCAGCAGTTATGAGGTACAGGTGATATATGAAAGGAAAACAAGAGGAGAGATAACAGTATGGAAAAGGGTAGACATTTAGGGTGGAGTGGTCAAGAGGCTGAAACCAAAAGAAGATAAAGGGACAGACATACTGATTGTCAGTAGCTGTGATGTTGAAGGTTACTCCAAGATCACGGACCCTTTACCTCAGTATTGGCCTGATGACCTCTCTTTTCCTCATGGTCTAAATTGTAACATATGTTTCTGATCACCTGGAAGGCTCTTAGATCCAGGTCCATAAAATGTGAGTAAAAATTAGTTTTGCTTTTCCTAGTGTGATCTAAATTGCCATACACAGTGAAAAATGATTTTTTCCCTAAATCTCTAAAACTCTATTATAATACAATTATTCCTTGAGAAGAATTTTTTTTAAAATGCCCTTCCTGACTAGTCCTCCATCAAAGGCTGGAGTTATTGAAGGTTTCCCTGGTGGGGCCCGGGTACTTGGGAGCCAGACCCTTAGGACATCTCAAGATGCCTGCTTCTATCTGGTAAGTAAAATGTGCTGGGAAATTTCTTACCTTCTTAGGCCTGAAAACATTGCCTAGGGCACTAAAGTAGCAATTTTCTAAATGATGTCTTTGTGGCCTGAAAGAAGGTAATTCCAAAAAGTACGGTATTCCATTATTTTTGCCAACAGATAGCTCTGCAATGAGAGAATTCAGGAGTTTCTTATAAGAATGCTATCTGATTTGGATACTGGAAGAGACTATAAAAGAAGAAAGAGTCAAAAGAAGTGAAAAATGCCTTTTCCCCCCACAGTCAGGTGAATAGCATAGAGAAAGAAAGTCTTTGGGTTGAGAGACAGAGGGGAATTGCAATTATTTTTGCAGAGTGGTGGAAAGTTTTTGGGGAGGTGAGTGCGGTATGGCCTAAGTGGCCGTCAGATTCATGACTTTGTGTCCTACATGGACATCGAATGGTCTCTTTAGGTTTCTGCCAAATTAGTAAAGGCAGGATTCCAGTTTGGTGATTATGGGGTGGTTGTGAACTTGTCCCAGCTGGCAGTGTCCTGCTTTTTGGCCAAGCTTGGATCCTTTGCACCAAGAGATGAGTGTAGACAGAGTGAGTGATATTGCTGTCAGAGCAGGTTATTCATTAGATACAGAGAGGAGCTGGGCTATGTCCAAATGGCCATGTATCTTGAGTGGCATCTTTCAAACAGACCCACAATCTAGGGAACAAGTAGGAGTCTCACCATGGCCCAGTGGAAACTCAACCAGTGTGGTACTTCACTAACATATAACTAGTTGGAAGCAAAGAGTCCTCTGACAGAGGGGTGAAATAAGAAAGAGGGGGTGACCCTAAGTGAGAACTAGATTGCTCTGTCCAAACAGTAAAGAAAGGCAGAATGATAGAGATGCTAAGCAAGGGAGAAGGGTGACTCAAGTGAAGGTTCCAGACCAGATTATGTTGGGTTCTGAGGAGTAGAAGATGATTTTGTATGGTGTTTGAGAGTGATGACAAGCCACTAAAAGGTTTCAGGAGAAGGGTGACATGATCTAAGAGTTTCCATAGGACCACACTGCTAGGTCAGTTGAAAAGGGATTATATAGGACCAAAAGGAGAAGCAGAAATTAATCAAGAGGCTAATAACATTCAAGAAGGGAAGTGTGATGTCTTGACTAGAGACCAGTTGGAAAATAAACAGCTTCAGGAAATATTGTGGATGTAAGGTTTCTAGGTCATGCCCATGGCTGGGTGTGTTAGGGGATGAGAACAGTGAGGTTCTAATGTTATTTTCTGGAATGAGAAGAAATATATTTAGACATATTGAGTCAAGCATTTGGTTGGATGTTTTAGGTATGGGGTGGCTTTTAGAAATCCAAGCAGATGGCAAGTAGGCAGTCTGAGTATGAACTGTAGAGTCCTTAAACATTAATTTGGAAGTTATCAGCATGCAGAGGTTTTTCAATAAAGGCAAGTAAAACATTGCGATAGCTCAGTCCAATCTCATCTACCCCAAGTTAGCATGTAAGAACTAGCTGCCACAAGTGTTGAGGATAAATGGGAAAGAACCCTTCTAATGGAGGCGAGGAGGTAGATAAAGAAAGTTGTGATAAAGTTATGTGGGGATATGTCAGGGTCAGCGGAGACAAGAGGGACCTGAAATGTAGTTATTTGATAGGAAAGATTTTTTTATGGGCCCTTTGCTATCAATGTGGGTGCTTACTTAGAGACCATGGCAAGCAGATGGGGTTGGTTGCAGAAGTGTCACACAGATGAGAAAATTTCAGGTTTTAGATCTCTTTGATCTTGACTGAGGGAATAATCAATCTGAAACTCAGTGTCATCCTCTGTGAACGGGAGGCTTGGATTCAACCAGCAATCTCCTGTCTCAGAAGGATGGTAAGCATAAGAGATCAAGGTCCATGAGAATAGTTTTCAATATTTATAGGCTGTGTTTTATTATCATGCACATTTCACTATATTAAGAGGCTTAATATGTACACATATACCTATTTAAAATATATATGTAAGCACACACATCCAAAAGTATAGTAGAAATGAAACAGCTTCTATGTGATGGTGTGAATTGTAAAAATTGTCACATTCTTTGTTTTATTTTTAATGTTATCAACTCAGCTGGAAGGTGAAGTATGACAGTGGAATAGAACTCTGCAGCAATCATCCCCCCTGCAGACATACATCAACTTGACCAACTATCCATGCACAGAAATGCCTTCATGGGAACTAAGGAAACTAGGTAAGAGATCACAGTACCTGCACAATAGTAGGAAAAGACACATTAAAGAGGCTGATTATATCAACTCAGTGAAATAATATTGCTAAGTCTTTGTTGAACAAAAGCTCTAGTTAATTATGGCTAAGAAAGAAGAAAAAGGAAAAACAAAATAATTACTGCCAAATTAGTGAAGTTCATGGACAAAATATTTCAAACTATGAAGTACAATGGAGAACAAAAATGGCAAAAAGTATATGTAAGGGTATCTGGATATTTATAGGGTCAAAGACATCCCTAATAGATCAGCTTCAGCACCGTGATGGTTTCTCCTTCCTTTTCTTCCCTATTTTCAGATGTACTAGCTGTTCAGTTCCTTCTTGCTTCTTCTCACCAGTTATAAAATTAAAAAGAAATTTGTTTGCAGGGAGTCAATTTCTCACATGAAACAATGCAACTCTTATGAATCACCCTGTAATTCACTAGAAGAAAATTGGCCATCTTTACTTTTGTTTGTCTTAATTGGTTGAAAACTTTATTCCCAGAGAATCATTTATTAATCTTAGAAGCAGATCAAGGTTAATGACAGTACTTTGCATTTCTGTAGTAACTGCTTCTTTATGGAATTATTCTTTATGGAATCCATATAGCAATATACATTTTGACTTTATGAAATGAATAAAAGCAGAAGTTAATTTCTGCTCTTAATAGGAAAATAAGTGAGATAGGTACCCATGAGTCATTTCTACGCTTTGGGCTAGGGAGAGGGAAATCCAGGCATACACTGTGGGAAGTGACAGATACATGGCCACGGAAATCAGTTAATATGCAGGCTAAGTTCATGGTTAGAGGGTCAATGAAACGTGATCACCAAAACTTTTAAAATATATATTTGGCTTTGGAGATATGTATCTCCACATGTCTGGAAATAACTATTTTAAGAAATATCAGGTTGGAGAGATAGCTCAGCGATCTAAGCACCTGCCTGGCAAATACAAAGACCTGGGTTCGATCCCCAGTACCACATGTCATGCTGGTCCCTGAACCCTGGATGTGCCACGTTGGCAGCCAAAACAGGTGTGGTGATGCACACCTGTAATCTCAGCACTGAGGATGTTGAGACAAGAGGATCACTATGAGTCTGAACTGTGTAGTGAGACCCTATACCAACTAACCAACTAACTAACTAACTGATTTAAAAATAATAAAAAAAAATCAGAACTTTGTTGAATTCCATCCCTGACATGCGGTGCTGGTGGGCATGGTGATTGAGACTGGGCATCGTGGCACGTGCCTGTAATCCCAGAGCTTGGGAGACTGAAAACAGGAAGATCACTATGAGTCCTATCTGTGTAGTGAGACCCTGTAGACCCCGTACTAAATACAACAAAAAGTAGAACTTTGTTGGAATTTTACAATAACGTAAGATTTCATGTTGTTTTGTTTTGAATTGCCTATAGGGAAGATGCATAATGTTCTTATTGTTGCATGAATTTTTAAAGGTTCTCCTTTGACTTTGAATGTCTTGATGGCAAGACACAGGTAAGTGTTGGCCTTCTTTATCTCTACTGAGCTGGACTCAGGATAGTTTGCAATGCTGAGGAGTGAATCTCATTTCATGTCTACGTGTTAAATCCACTGGATGCTATCGATATCTACCTACTCAAGACCATCTAGGAGGACTAAAATGTCAAATCAAAAAGACAAATCAGTACAGCTCTCAGGTGCAATTTCATCTAGCTCTTGTTTTATGAGATGTCTCAGGCTTGGACAGGTCCCTGCATGTCTTCTTGACTTGCATTGCATTTAGTAATCTATAACAGGGACAGAATGTCTCATCATTCTGTCCTCAAATCTCACTGAGATGGGATTCCTGTGGAATTCAAATGATTTGTACCAAAATGCATGAACAACTCAAAAGAAAAGTCAGGAGACAGCTATGACTTTTCAAGTTCCAAATTACTGTTTAATATTGTTGACATTTTCCTTAGCTACCTTATCTACAGCCATCATGGTCTCTAATTTCCTAAGTCTGTGAAACTATCATTACAAAGTTTTGTTGAACTATCAAACATTCAGCCAACAATGTGTGAGGTAAAAATGCTTAAGGGTATGGGTGTGTTCTTTTGCTTCCAGAAGACGTGTAGATTTTCTTCTTGACCATATTTAGGAGAAAATTTTAGGGATAAAATGAAAAATTGCTAATTCCTTCTTTTTTAAATTTTTTTTAATTCCTTCTTAAACCAAGGAAGAGAACATTTTCTGTGCTAAACAGAGATGTTTGAATGCTTAAATAAGTCTAATGTAACAATTTTAACTGGAATAAGCTTGATTACCTAATTGAAAATATTATATATGATATAAAAAGTCTAATAAAGCCAAAGTTTAAAGTTTATGTGGTGATATTTTCAAGGTTAACGATAAAGATATCAATTTAGTTATAGGAAACACTTTATTTAAATGCTTTTTCTTTCTCATAAATATTTCCCACTAGTTAATGAACTTGGAAAAGAATATTTCAGTGAAATTTGTTTTGTACGTGCAGTGTACAGTATACTTCTGATATAGGGGAAATGTAACTCCGGATCTGCTAGATGTCAGGCACACCAAGTTCATGCCCCCAAACTGAAGAATGAATTCTAAAGAACAGTGGAAGGAGGTTGTGGGATAGTTCCAGAGAGAGAGAGAGAGAGAGAGAGAGGAGGGGACCCAACAGTGAGTTGCCACAGAAGCCACTTCTCTAATAATGTTTTGTAGAGCAACATCACAAAGTGGGTACCAAACCATGAGATGAGTACATTGTGGATCAAACTATAATTCAACCAATAAGATTACAGGGATAGTGTCTTTACTAATAGCGATCCAACAGGAAACCAGGTAGGTAACAAGAATACATGGATGATGGGCTGGTGAGATGGCTCAGTGGTCTAAAGCACCTACTTAGAACAAGCTTAGCAAAGCACAGGGACCGCGGTTCAATCCCCCAGCACCACATGCCAGCCAGCCTCGCTCCCTGGTCAGCTGAGCTGCCCCCCCCCCACAAAATAAATAAATAAATAAATAAAATTTAAAAAAAGAGAATACATGGATGCTTTAAGAAAGGGTGGATCTGGATGCTCAGGGTGACAGAGTGACAGATGTCTACCTGGGTGGCAGATGTCTATCTGGACTTCATTAGGCCAGGTGATGCCGGCTGTAGTATAACCTCATTAGATACAGTTTGTCCCAGTTTGTCCCGAGAAGCATGTAGGCCTGGTTAGCCCATCTCTAGCTTGAGACCTGACCTTTCACAGACGTACCTCAAGTCACAGTGGTGACATGTTGTCATCTTCTGTACTGGCTCCCTTGAGACCTAACTCCATCTGTCTATAACATTTCTATCTAATTTAGCTGCCTATAATATTTCTGTTTTAACAACTCAATTATGATAACTGTCACACACTTTAGGTATAAAAATGAGTATTTCATGCTGTTTGCTCCTCTGCTGCATGATTTCAGACCACTATGGTTTTTAAAGCTTTATGTCGGCATTTGATGTTTTCAGGTCACTTTTATTGTTTTCAACGTAATTGGCGGTAGCCTGCCTTCGAGTCCACTGCTTTGAATCTTCTAGAGGTTGTGTAAGCAGATAGCTAGCTAGTTAAAGATATCTTTGAAGTTCATCACTCTTGTAAATAAGTAGGCTTAGAGCTACTAGGTTCCATCTAGCTTAGAAATTGTATTAGCTGTCTATGAGAGAATTTACTTACTCTCTCTCTGAGGAGGCAGAAAGAAGACAAGCAAGGACTTCAGAGAGAGAGAGAGAAACAGACAGAGACAGAGAGTTAGACACAGAGACAGAGACACAGACAGACAGAAACAGATAGACACCAACAGAGACAGAGACAGGGAGAAACAGAGACAGAGATAGACAAAAAGTAGCTCCCAATTTCCCTATGCACTCTGCAGTAAATTCTCTCAGGTACTTAGACTTGCCTGATGCCTTAGTGTCCTCTACTCTGTAGAAACATGGCATGCTATAGTGGGAGGCCAGGAGCTCTGGAGCTGTTCTGGCTCTGGAGAAAACTGGCTCTGACAGTCTCTTGCTGTGTGGTACTGGGTAAGTTACTTTATCTCCTAAGCCTTGGTTTCAACAATTGGAGATGAAGAGGAAAACAAATATTCTTGGGTTATTTTGAGGACAAAGTGAAGTGTGTGGTGGAATACCTTGTGTTTATTGAGTACTTGTTATGTGCCATGTATTTAGTTAGCATTCATGAACGGCAGGCCCTGTTGTTGTAGTAGGCTTTGTTTCCTGCTGCTTGGACTTCATTGATGAAGTCCTCAATATTTTTCAAATGCTATGGGAAATAACCATAAGGTAGAAGGGAATGAGTCTACCTGGTAGATGTTCTGAGTTAGGGATTTTACTCATACTGTGTTTTTTAAAATTAAAATAAATCCTTCAATTTATTTATTTGGCACAGGGTCTCACTATGCAGCTCAGACTTGTAGCTATTCTCCTGACTCAGCCTCCCCAGGGCTGGGATTATAGAGCTGTGCTACCATGCCTAGTTTCTGTGGCTGACATGGTGTGCTCAGAGTTCCAGGGCCAGTGGTAGGGAATGTGGTACTGGGAATGGAACCCAGGTCTTTGTCCTTTCCAGGCAGATGCTTAGACCCCTGAGCTATTTCTATAGTCCCTCGTATTGTATTTTCTAATCATTTCAGAAACTCTAGTAAATAGAGCCTATTTTATTTATTGTATAGATGAGAAAAACAAAGCCCAGATAGACTATTAAATACTTTCTCCATATCCAAGAATGCAGTGAGATGGATAGAAAAAATTTAGTAAGTTGAAAAAGTAATAAATTATAATACAAACATTAATAATGTAGCCAATTGCTTCTTACTTACTAGCAATCATCAGGTTTTTCTTTTATAGAGTTACAATAATAAGGCCAGAATATATTTAACACATTAAAAATAGAAATATAAAATTCATTTTGTTCATCTTAACATAAATGTTCTCATAGATCCTTGCATGAGTTAAAGCCTAAATTACTTTGTTTCAATCATAATACATACTGAGGCTTGTTTTTGCTGCCCAAATGTTCTTTGGTTTAGAAAATTTCCCCTAGGTCATTTAGAAGTATTCCCAGAAAAGATGAAAATGCCAAAAACCTGGTCAAATTTTTTTTTCAAGTATTGCACCAAGAATGGAAGGAATCCGGGAATCAGAAATGTATATTTATCTGGTCACAAGGAGAAGAGGGGTTATCTGCGTGCCAGGGCCTCAGCCTGTGCCACTTTCTTTCATAGTTGACAATTTCCACCTCATTCTCTTGCTAACCTCATCTATTGCGTGGTCAATCTTCCTATTTTTCTCTTATTCTCAACGCCTTCCTTGTTCCTCAGTGGAGAAGGCACTAGAGAAAAATTTTATTTAGGGCTCCACTTTTTTCAAAGGAAGGTGCCAATTAGATGTCGCAAATTTGTAAATCTATTTCTATCGTTAGAAAGAAATATCACTCAGGCATCAGTCTGCTTTGTCACCTGGAATCAGAAAGTGGCTCCGTCTGGTTTGTTTAGTTTTTTGATAGCTCACACTTCAAAGAAAGGCGAGGGTTACATCCGATGGCAATTGTGTAAGACGGTGCAAGCAAAAATAAAATTCTCCCCGACCCCTGCAGGGATCAGTATATATATCCTGAAGCAGGAGAGGGCTGATGGCAGCCGTTGCGGTTTGCAGCCTCCCAGCAGGCTCCTTCTGCAAGCTTCACTCAGGAAAAGAATCCCACCAGCTTCGAGCAAGATCGTAACCAAGAAAAGATTACAAACACAGACATGGTAAAACTGGCTCCAGTGTGTGTTACCGTTGGTCTTAAAAGTCTGTTTCTGCACACCCACTCATGCACGTATGTGTGTATTTTAGCTTCAAGGTCCATATTCACTGTCAATTAAAAAAAATTTCTTGTCGCTCTAATTTCGTAGTTAAGCTTTCAGCTGTGTGTACTCCCCAAGATCAGATTTGCTTCTTAATTCATAAAAAACCCAGATAACCAATTTATTGTATGTATTATCATTTCAAAGAGATGAGGCTTTCAATAGAGATACAAATTGCAAATATTTAATTTTAACTATAATTTTTATTCTACTAACTTTCAAAATAACCCCAGTTCTATTTCTAGCTCTGACTCAGTTATACAATACTGTCTGACTTGGATGTCCCATCTGCAGGACAGGGATAATAATCCTGGTCACCTACATCATATCATAGTGGTATTTTAATACTACTGAACAAAGGACTGCATGAGCCCCAAGCTCTTGGACTTTACCTGACATGATTTTCTTTTCTTTTTAAAATTTTTTTAAAAAATTGTTATTTATTACAGGGTCTCTCTACACAGTTCAGACTTGTAGTGACACTCCTGTCTCAGCCTCCCCAGCACTGGGATTGCAGGCATATACTACCATGCCCAGTTTTGGTGGCTGGCATGGTGTAAGTTCCGGAGCAAGCATGGCATGCGGTACCAGGGATCAAACCTAGGTCCTTGTGCTTGCCAGGCAGGCGCTTAATCTGCTGAGCTATCTCCCCAGCCCTACCTGACATGATTTTTCAGCAGGGATTAAAAACTACAGACTAGCTAGAATTCTACAAAAACTTACAAACTAAAAGTGTGTTCATAAACTATGTAACTAAATTTATTAAATGAATGGAATACATGTATCAATATATGTATATATAAAAATAAGAAATACACCCAAATGATTTAAATACTTATTATGAAATATTTCCATGGAACTTTTTAGAAAAGCATTGCCTGATTCACACAAGTTAATACTGACAATATTTGTAACCATTGCTGGTGTGCTAAATGATTTTACTTTTTCCTATATATTTTTCTTACACAATCCAAGTTTCCTAAAATAAAGATGCAGTTTTCCAACAATCAAGAAAATAATCTGAATACATATCTTCTAAAAATTAACTGTATAAATGAGAAATTACTTAGATGGAATATAAATGTCAGGGCTTTGAAGAAAATTTCATCTGAACTCTAAAAGGACAAGTATGGGTGAGATACAAAAGAAGTAGATGAGTTGGTTTACATTAGTGCCAGTCCTGACTAAGTGTGAACCCAGTTAGTACTAGGAAAAACAGCTCAGAGAAAACCTATTATTTAAGGATATTTAAAGTCTTTAACAGTATCTAAAGCCTTTATTTTTACCCACAAGTCTATTTGATATGTCAACATGAAGAGTTAGTCTCATCTAACACACCACTGAGTATCAATGAATTTAATGTATCCAAAATGTACAAAAGGAAGATTTTAATAGCTAAGTAACTCCCTGTTCTCCATTACTCCTCTCTCACACTGGGTTTCTTTGAGTTCTACCCTGCTGCAGGCTCTTACATCATCACCTCACCACCAAGTTTTCTAATGTTTTGTTCCACCATTCTGAAACATTCCTTAACCAAATGCATTCCTCTGACATATTTTAGAGTTGAATTTTGCTCTCACTCTTCTGGAAGTCATAAGATTGCTTCATTGTAGCTGCACATAGTTGTTCATGAGCACAGAGAACCTTGTCTATTACTTTGAGTCTGAAGATCACCTGAGGGAAGAAACCTTTGTTCCTGCCCCACAGCAATTGGGATTTCAGGAGGAGCCACAGAATTCTGGACTTAGTCAGGCCATTGTCATTACACATGTGTTTTTCTCCCATCAAAGAATTGATGAAAAGAGGAAGAAACTTTTAAGATTTATTATGAGGAAATTTTAATTTAGCTTATTGCATAAGTTATTTAGTGAAATTTGTTATTCATAAAAAATACCTTGGCCTGCCTTAGAGAAGTGACTATATGCACATTGGAATTTTAAAATAAAAAAGATGAAAAGGATTTTTTTCCCCACTGACTATTGTAATTTCCAACAGCAAACATTTGTGTGAGCTCTACACATGTTACATCAAAGATAACATGATTTGTGCTTCTTCTTTGAAACTGTTCCTACAGCTGTAAGCTATTAGCTTTTTTCTTGCTCTTTTGTTTTATTGGAAGAGATCCTTGGATGCTTTATGTCTCCATTTTTCTAACTGTAGAATGGGGCTAATTCTGCTTCCCAAAATGAAGGGATGATATTAGAAAAAAGTTCATGCTAGAATCTAGATGTTAGCTTGCTACCAATTAAAGTGAGGAAAATTGCTTGTATATTATAGTCTGTTGTTGGAGCTCTCTCTTAACTAGGGAAATTATATCCTCTTTTCTTATATGTTTAATTGGCTATTTCTAGACTTTAATACTCTCTTTTCTCAGTTTACAGGTGAAATCATTCAACTGCTGAAATCCTTAGTGCTTTTGAAAGGTAATTCTACAAGTTACTTCCAAGGGAATGGAAATTGCATTAAACAAATACTCCTCATTCTTTTTTTTATTTTTTTATTTTTTTTTTAATACTCCTCGGGGCTGGGGAGATGGTTCAGTGGAATAAGCACTTGCCTGGCAAGCGCAAGGGCCTGAGTTCAATCCCCGGTTCCGCCAAAAAAATAAAAATAAAAAAATAAATACTCCTCATTCTTAAACTTTTTATATCACAAATCTCAAACTATATTTGGCCTCTGCACCTGCTAGCTCTGTCCCTGTAAAACCTTTCCGTTCTCTCTCTCTCTCTCTCTCTCTCTCTCTCTCTCTCTCTCTCTCTCTCTCTATTTAGTGCAGGGTCTCTACAGGGTCTTGCTATACAGACCAGACTCATAGTGATCCTCCTGTTTTCAGCCTCCCAAGTGCTGGGATTACAGGTGTGTGCCACCATGCCCAGTCTCAGTCTCCATCTCAGTGTGCCCCAGGAGTGGGGCTGGCAGGGCACACTGGAGATCAAATCTCAGTCCCTGTGTCTGCCTAAGCTTCAATCCACTGAGCTGAAATTTTACGTCAAAGGTGTTTGATGTTAAGATAAATAGCAATTTTAAGGTTACTGCCTCCTTTACAGGGTAATGTCAATAAGCTTTTAGTTTTGATGCTTAATAACTAAAGTTTGAAGACAAAAAGTTAGAGAGATAGATGGGCTAAAAGAATAGCCAGGGCTGGCCAGATATCTCAGTGGATTAAAGTGCCTGCTTAGAGATATGCAGGGACCTGTGCTGTGGCATCCTGTAACTCAGTTGACTTCCAAACTTTCTGATCAAGGAAATTATGGGGCCACAGAGGAAAGTGATTGTTGATGTGTAGTGTGCCTAAGGAGAGTCACCTAGAGAGAAAAAAATCTTGCAGGCTTTCACAGAAAGCAAATTGGTCAGGCAATGGGTGTGACTCATCCAGATGGCTGACAGTGACAGAAGATTTAAGAGGTGCTGTACATAGTTCCAAGGTAAATCCTAAGGAGATTTAACTGACCTTGTGAGATAGCAAAAGTTAAATTTGTATTTATATAGGTCTTGCTTTAACTTGGTAATAAGCATCCAGCAGAAAAGTGTAACCACAAGATATGAAAAGTAATGCCATGTTAATATACTAAGCTATAAAAGACACATCACTAAAAACTTCTAACAATTACCAACTGTACTGATAACTCACTACTATTATGAACTATTGGACTACATAGGGTTCCATTGCAGAATTCAAGTACTAAAAGTCTTTGGACTGACATCAAGTATGAAAAGGTCTTCTAAAGAGTTCAAACACAGCTTCTCCAACTGCAGCAGAACACTCATCACTCACACAACAAAATAAAAAAGGGGGATATGTTGGGAGCCATGGAAGCTGGAAAATAGGACAAATGCATGAAAGTGGGACTAGGCTTCAGTGCCTATAGCAAACCAGTTATCTCAGTCCTGAGATATGTGTCCTGACTGGTTAATGTCAGCTATTAGTCACTAGGCAACCTTGTGTCACTTGTTACTAACTTTGCAAAGGTATAAATAAACATCCATACTGTTGCTCTTGGGGGGGGGATCCTTTCATTAACCTGACAGATGAGCTACCACGTAACCCAGCTCTTGTCTTCTTGTCTATCTTTTCCTCATTCCTGCCACCATTTCTCCCCAGGTACAACAGATCACACTGAGAGACCAATAGATTCCAATACATATCTTATGATTCTAAGCCAATTGCTCTGGATAATGTCTGAGCTGAGGACCTTAGTGAGGCTGTTTCATCAGATTGGCAGCTATCCCTGGTGCCCAGCCCTACTGTGACACAGGAAGCCTCTGATGAGTCAAGATAGATAAGTTTGGGTAAAATACAGCAACATGATGCAAAAGGCCAAGATCCACATTTGGTTACAGGGATACTGCAGTACTGAAAAAGAGAGCCCAAGGTCAGGTAGCCTGAGCAACTGTTATTTATCTATTTTTATTTTATTGAGAAACAAATAGCAATGAGACAGTTTCAAAACTGATTAATAGGACAGTTTTAATAATTAATACATTGTACATTGTTATCTTCTTAGTGATTATCCTTAGTACAAGATGCAGACAGAATATCCTGCCCAAACACTATTAGTACAAATCTTTCTCTCATTGAATTAAGCAAAAGTAGCTGTATATCTAGCCTAACTATTCTGCATATACAGATAAAAAAAATGATCCTTCCTTTGTATCCTGTTTTTTGTTTAGTCCTGTCAGAAATGGGTATTCTACTGGCATCTAAATACTATAGGTGTGTGAATTCAGCAAAACAATCCAACACAGTCCAGCAGTCCACAATAGTAGTGGGTTATCCACTACTATTGAGCCTTTCACAGCTCAGCATATTGATATGGTTTTACTTTATATACCTCGTTTTTATATTTTTCTGCTGGATGGTTAAGACCAAGATAAAGCAAGACCTATATAATAAGAAATGTAACTTTTATATCTGATAAGGTCAGTCAAGTACCCTCAGGATTTATCCTGTTACCCTGTGCTGCAGTTTGCGGATCCTTTGTCAGTGTCAGCCATGTGGATGAGTCATGGCCATTCCTTGACCAATTTGCTCTCTGTGAAAGACTGAGACAACGTTTTCCCTCTAGGTGACTCTCCTTAGGCACACTCTATGTCATTGATCACGTTGCTCTGCGGTTCCATAATCTCCTTGATAAGAAAATTTGGTACACAACTGAGTTACATGATGTTAGAGTATAGGTTCTCCTATGTCCTGAGTCTTCACTGACCTTGAAAGGCTATGGTCAAAATGTTGGCTATCCTTGCAGTCCTTTTATTTCTCTAATTTTTAGTCTGCAAACTTAGGTTGTTAACCCTCCAGAAGAGAAGCTTATTATTACCCCACATCTTATGCAGTTGGGTTTAACTTCACTATCAGTCTGAATATCAAACATCTTAGGTATAACATGGAACAGGTATTTTACATCAAATATTGATATGTTAAACATTAAGTCCCTAACAAATATGGAGATAAAAATTAAAAAAATGAAAAATATTTAAAGAATATGAATAAACAATTATATGTTTTTACACAGAAATTTAGAAATCGAACCATATACAGCATTGTAGCAGGACAGTCCTGTGACTTTTTTTTTCTTTTTCTTGTGTCTCTTTTTCATTTATTACCCATTAAAAAAAAACTTTTACTTGTGAGACAGTATGGTAATAATTGATATGTCATGACAAGAAGTACTTATTTAGAAGACCAGAATGACAGCGTGACCCTTCTATTACACATTGCTATCTTCGGTGCAGTTGCTTGGTTCACAGGTATCAGCATGTATAGTTAGTCAGGGTGAGAATCCTACCAATTAACTGTTAGTTTCAAAAACCTGATGATGTTTCTCAGGATCATTGCTTTGCCCATCTTGTGCATATAAATGTATGGCTTTGTCCCTGTCCTGTTTTTCAGCTTTTCTCCTTGCCTTCTCCTTGTTCAATCCTCAAGTTCTCACTTTCCTTTTAATTGTGTTTACTTTCTATTTGTATTTCTTCTTTTGAGTTCTTCTACTAGGCAGACTATACAATATTTACACATGTGGGTCCACTTATGAGTATATCTTCAAGTGGCATCCACTTAAATATAAAGGCTCCAAGTTTTTCATTCTTTATAGCTGAGTAATACTCCATAGTATAAAAATACCACATCTTTTTCAACCATTCCTCATGTGATGGGTATCTTGGTTGTTTCCAAGATTTGGCTGTCACAAATTGTGCTGCTATAAACATAAGTACACATATATCACTATGATATGACATTTTTAGTTCCTCCGGGAAGATTCCCAGTAGGGGGATAGCTGGCTTAAATGGGATTTCCAGTTCTAGTTTCCTAAGAAGTCTCTGCACTGATTTCCATAATGGTTGAGCAACTGTTAATGGAAAAGATTTATTGTGAAAGGAAAATTTTTTTTTTTTTATAAGTCTGGTGATATGATTTAACAGATCCTGTAATGTTTCAAGTAATTAGTGATAAATGGGCCCATGCTGACTCAGGTCAGTCCTGCTTGGACCCTCCATCTTTCACCTTCACTTGACTAGGAAGGTGACTTAATTCTGAGATACACTGACCATCCCCATCTGGGTACTAGAGCAGCCTGATATTACAGGTGAATTCTATCTGCATCTTTATGGGGGCTGGTGGTGTGGGGTGGGGCAGGCCAGATCAGACAAGAGCGTTTTGAAGCCTGTTTGAGGAGGGGCTGTAAAAGTGAAAAACTGCCATTGCGATGAATCTGTCTCCATCGAGTATCTGAGAAAGCAAAACAAAGAAATGAATGCTACCTTGTGATTAGATTTGTGATGTATACCTTCAGGATTTTTTAATGTTAACCTTGAGAAGATAGGCTGTCTTTTACATGGTACATCGGTGAATGAACCTATTCACGGCCAAGCTGAGTACACTGCATACCGCCATAGTGTGGGATTCACCTCTTACTTGCTTCTCTCTCCTGAACTTGTTCCAGCCCTGGAACAAAGACAGAAATCACTTCTTCTGAGCTTCCTAACAATGGCCTCCTTTGTTTCTGTGATCTCAGCAAATGTCGTTCTCATCCCTGTACTTCTGATCTTATTTTCCATTTGCAGCTTCTTGTTCTCTCTGATTCAGCTTACAAATGAAAACTTGACTTCAAGTCTTATTCACTTGGTCTCTGCTAACTCTGGCCTGCTTCTTCTAGAAGACAGAATTTAAAACCTAGAATTTGAACTAGAAGAAGGATCCAATCATGGCATCAGGCTCAGTATCTAGCCAATATCCCTGTGCATTAGATGTTCCTCAGCCATGGTGCAGGGTGTTTAAAGGATTGACTTCCAAGGACAAGCAGAGATTCTATAATTCTTTTCTTTTTTCTTTTTTTCTTTTTTTTGTGGAACCGGGGATTGAACTCAGGCCCTTGCACTTGCCAGGCAAGCGCTTATTCTACTAAGCCATCTCCCCAGTCCCTTCTATAATTCTTGAAGTCTATAGCTTTATCACTTGGTTGTGAATGTTTCTAGAAATATCTCTCAAGATACATAGTTTTTATGCACTTCTCAAAATGGACTAAGCCACAGACAAATTATTGGGCAAAATATTCTTTCCCTCTGGGGCTGAGGGAACATTACTTTCTCTTTTTTTTTTTTCCATAATTTTATTGAGAAACAAATAGCAATGAGACAGTTTCAAACCAAATTGGTAGGACAGGTTCAATAATTAACATATTGCATACATTCTTCCTAGTGGTTAATTGCTGTACAAGATGCGGACATGATATCCTATTTACAAACACCATTAGAACAAATCCCTCTATTCATTAAGAGAATGTAACTATATATCTATCCTAACCACTTTGAATACACAGATACAAAATGGACATTCATTTGTTTCCCCTTTTTTTGTTAAGTTCCATCATTTAAATACTATAGATGTGTAAACTCAGCAAAATCTTCTAAAAGAGTTCAGTAGTCCATAATAGTATTGGGTCTTCTGCTTCACTGGCAATGTCAGAAATTGTTGACCTGAGTCCCCTACAGCTCAACATAACATCATAGCTTTACTTTTTATACTTTGTTTATATACTTTTCTGCTGGATGGTTAAGACCAAGGTAAAGCAGGACCTATGCAACAAGAGTTGTAGCTTTTGGGTCTGCAACCTGAGCCTGACTGCTTTGTTGAAGCAGCCACTTAAAGAACTGAGCTAAGAGGCAGGCCCCCTTCCCTTTATCTATGGTCTGTGGCAGAAAAAATAGTGATATGCTCACTATTTTGTTTCTTCTTCTTTAGCATATAGAAAAATTATATTTCTCAATCTTCATTGCAACAATTTGGAAAGCTTATTTCCTCCTTTCCTTTCTTTTCTTTTCCTTTTCCTTTTCCTTTTCCTTCCTTCCTTCCTTCCTTCCTTCCTTCCTTCCTTCCTTCCTTCCTTCTGCCTTCTTGCCTTCCTGCCTTCCCCCTCCTTCCTTCCCACCATTTAAGTCAGTGAGTGAAAAGGAATAATAATTGCAATATCCTAGTATCACTTTGTGTTTTAAAAATCATATTAAAAATATTTTGGGGCTAAGTAGATAGCTCAGCGGTCTAAGTGCCTGCCTGAAAAGTGCAAGGACCCACATCCAATCCACAGTATTTCATGCCATGCCAGCCCTGTATCAAGCTGACCACCAAAACTGGGCATGCCTGATGGTGCATGCCCGTAATATCAGTGCTGGGGAGGCTGAAACAAGAGGATCACTATGAGTCCAAGCTGCATAGTGAGATCCTGTACCAAATAAATTTAAAAAAGAAATCATGGTTGTCAATTCAAAGTTAAAATTGAAAAATAACTCAAGATACTTAATCTGAAACATGTTGATTACAAAATAATTTGCTACATGTATATTATAAAATAATATATATCATAAGTACATATACTCCATATATATTAGTGTCTAGGAATGGAGAAGCATAATGTGTTACATCAATATCTACAAATTTCCTACATTTAATGATGGTCAGAACTCCAATCATTGACAGAAAGAATGACAAAACATTTTCATCTTTACTGCATAGGTGGATCTGAAAAAAAAAGGTGTAGCTTTCTTTTCTGAATGATATTGCTAAATAATTATACAGAATGTTCCCTATTAAAAAGCTATACTACATCAGATAATTTTGGCAGCCTTATGTGGCAACATTGCTGTCAATATACTTGCCTAATATCATAGCACTTAAAATAGAATGTAAGCATATTTAAAATATCTTGGAAAATAATTATTTTTACTTTATTTCTAGTGGAACATGAGTGGTTTTTTTTTGTGTGTATATGAGTGTGTGTTGATTTTGTATGATGTAATAACTACTCCTAGTAAGTGAATAAAAAATTAGCATTAGGGGGCCAGCTAGATAGCTCGGTGTCTGCTTTGGTAGAGTGAAGCAGCTGGGGTTCAATCCCCAGCATGCTGTGCTGGCGCTGCACCCAGGGCGCCCTGAGACTGGTGATTGAGACTGGGCGTGGTGACGCATGCCTGTAATCCCAATGCTGAAAACAGGAGAATCATTATGAGTCTGATCTATGTAGTGAGACCCTGTACACTCTGTAGACCCTGTCCTAAATTCATAAAAAATATTATTAGGAAGAAAATATTCATATATACCCCCACTGGTAATTGTTAACTTTATTTGTCATCATCTCTATGTTATTCCTAAGAACACATTACATAGATGATGTTGTATCATTTAAGTTATTTTTGTTCTTTCTTTGTTCAACATGGTAAAAGAAACATTTCTATTTTCCATTGAAACTTCTCACACATATAGTTTAATGGCTACACAATGTTTGAAAATATGCTTGTATGATAATTAAATTTATCTTTTTCTTAGACAGGTAGATTGTTATTAATTTTTAGTTCACATAAGTAATGCTGCCCAAACATCTCTGTAGAAATAGCTTTTTAAAAGAATTTAGATTGTCTTAGGGTAGATTCCTACTGTTGGAATTTCAGAAAGCAAACACATGAATCATTAATAAGCTGTTACTGTAAGAACTGTGTTTCATAATTATTTGTTTTTTGGAATTAACATATGACCAGTAAAACACCACTTTGTTTTCCAAAAACACTAAAAATCAGACTATTTTAGAAGCAGAGCTACAAGTTTTATTTATTTATTTATTTATTTTTCATTTATGTATTTGGTACAGGGTCTCACTACGCAACTCGGACTTGTGGTGATCCTCCTGTTTTCAGCCACCCCAGAGCTGGGATTACAGATATGTGCCACCATGCCCAGGCTCTGTCACCAACTCAGCAGGTTCTAGGGGCAGGGCCAGCGTGGCATGTGGAAATGGGGACTGAACCAGAGCAGGCGCTTAGTCCAATGAGCTCTCTTGCCATGCCTCAGAGTTATAAGTTTGATGTATGTGGAGGTTCCAGCTGTCTTTGAGACTAGATATTCAAGTATTGCTTCAGGATGAGTGGGTGATGACCTCTATGTTTCTTGCTGTATTCCTAATGTGGTGCAATCCAAATTTAAGGTAACTAATTTTCTCAGCATTCTGGTGCTCTATTTGGGGCTTGCTATTTCCCAGAGAGGGGACAACCACAAACGATGGAGTTACTGGAATCTGTCCTGGGCCTTCACATCCACTCACATGAGTGCTGGGTACCTCTGAACAAAATTAGGGTCACAAGAAGGATTTTTCTCCTCAGCATTAGATCAAATAACCATGCCAAAATAAAGACTGTAATTTGAATCACACAAGCATATTTCTGCTGTTTAGCTTTCTACAATGTGACTGAAAAAGAGTTAAAAATGGGAGCGGTCACTCTCTTCTGAGCACAAAGCTAAACTGTTCAAGTGGCCTCATCCACAGAAGACAGATTTACAAAACACTCTTCCTTGTCCTAGATTGATAAAAATCTTCACTTTTGTCTCCATCGTTTTCCTGTCTTTTGTAGTGGTAGAATACTAACTGATACTAACTGATAACTTTTTTTTCCTATTACTTTGGAGTCTGTGTCATATGCAACTCGAAGGGAATCTAAATATATAAAGTGGCTGGTTGCTGAATTACTTGATAAATCAGTAGGTCTCTTAGGGAGGTTCAGTGTTATTTAAAAACATTTGTGACTTAAATATGAATGAGTATCTTTCTTCATTTATTTGAATAAAGAAACCTAGAAATGCAGACAAGCCAGTTTGAAAGATGGGCTGGTTTATGAGCGGGCTGATAATTACGCTGAAATGCCATGATTTTGAAAGTAGAAAATTCTATAATATTATTTTCAGCATATTCATATAGATTGACCTATTTGACAGGAAGTACTTTATGTCTGCTTGGTAAGGGACTTTTCTTGAAGTAGATATTAAAGGCAAATGCATGTTTTGTCTCACCCACGTGTAAACTCTACATGAAATTTGATCTCTGTTGGAGAAACATTGTTTTAAAGGTCTGTCTTTTTTCATGAATATATAATAAACACAGATATTACTTGTGTTTATTAATACTTACTTAAAAATAACTCTCGGGACAAGAAACACAGTTCAGTGATAGAGTATTTTTTGGGCATAAGCAAGCCCTGGGTCAAATCCCTGGTACCACAAACAAACAAACAAACAAACCCCAATCATTCCTACATTATAAGTTCCTAATGAAAACAAAATTCTAGGTTTACTTTTGTTCCCCTTTCACTAATTTCTAATATGTTGCAGTTATTTCCCCGACAAATAAATTTAGATTACTTCTTTGTGACTTACGCAGATTGTCTTTTGGTAAAAAGCTTTCATAGACTGCAGATGTGGTCAAGGCTTTGAGCTGGTGTCAGTCAGCTAATCAGGACAAGGTAACTTGTTTTGTACATAGCTGAAATTGCAGAGATGTTTTAAGAACTTTGCTAAATCATTCTCTAACAAGAAGGAATAATTGTCTAGTCTCCCCAGAAAAGACCCAATTTCCATTTGTACTTGCTGGCTCTCCTTTTCTGCTGTTGCTGATCCTTGGAGCTGGTTAAACAAGAGTTAGAAACTTGTTCAGACAAAATAAAAGAAGAAAGAAAATTAGCCCACAAATAAAGAGCAAAAACAAAACCAATAAAGAAGCAGTGCATCTCTTTCAGATTTGGACCTTTACAATAAAACTTTTTCAGACTCTTGAATGTTTCTAACATAGTACAATTCAGATACATTCCTATTGGGGCAAACCTAGTTTCTTAGGCTTCATCAGAGGGAAGGCACTGACTCTGGCTAGATTTGGATGGGAAGTAGAAACTTCTCAGGGCTGTGTGTGTAGAGGCTGGTGGATTCGGAAGTACACTGGAGTGGCCAGAAGACCTGAGGGTCCTAAGGACTCACATGGAGCCAGGTGGGGACAAAGGGTTACATAGCAGCATGAAGGGATGGACTGGCCACAGAACACACAGCTGTGGGGCAACATGAAGAGTCAGGGTCTGATGCGCAGTCATTGATTCTGGGGAAGTCAACAGTTACTACTGATGGACGTGCCCCTTGAGAGTGATTTGTTGGAAGGTGGAAAGATGGAACTGGTTTCAGCCACCTTTGTTGTGCACCCTCCTTGTTGCTATTAGTGTTGTTTGCATTCTATTTGGGGTGTGTGTCTGTGTGTGTGTGTGTGTGATAGCATAGATTTAAGTGAGACCTTAATATATACAATCGTATGTAACAATTTTTAGCGCTCTGTCACTTTTAATGTCTTACAGTTGTCATAAGAAAGTAATATATTACTTTTTACTTTCAATTTGCTAAGCCCATGCTAGTTCCTCAACAAGTGCTAGTTGAATATAATTGACTAAATGCAATTCTTAATCCTTCTCATATAATACAAGCAACTTTTTGAGTTTAAAAATTCTCCTTTTTCAGGATATGGTGCATATATTTATATTTACGATTTCTATAAGGGATAGAGACATTTCAGTTGGCTTTGTGTGCTCTAATAGTTTTCTGATTGTATGTTCATTTTTGCATACGTTTACCTGCCAAAGATTACCAATTATATATGCTCTTATTCCATGTGGGATGGAATCAAATGTGTCTTTATTGAGATAGGGACTTTAGGTTAAATTTATGTATTTAACCTAACTGTCCAATTTTTATACGTCCCTGTAAAGGAGCACCACCCTGTTTTTTTGTCCTTTAGAAATGTGGTGCTGAATGCCATATTCATCTCTTTGTTTTTATAAGTATAAAATAACTCACTCACTTTAACAATGTATTTATTCTTTTTTTAAAAAATGTATTTGGTACAGGTCTCACTAGGCAGCTCAAACTCCTAGTGATCCTCCTGTTTTCAGCCTGTCCAGTGCTGTGATTATAGGTATTCGCCACAAGGCCTGGTCTCGGTGGACAGCTCAGCTCATCCACGGGCCGGGCCAGCATGACATGCAGTGACAGGGACTGAACCCCTATCTCTGTGCTTTCCTAAGCAGGCGCTTAGTCTGCTGAACTATCTCATTGACCCAAATGTATTTATTCTTAAGTATTTCTTCAATAGAACTCACAATATAGGATCTCAGTGGAAATGAGGTAAATATCTTCTCCTAATACACACACACACACACACACACACACACACACACACACACACACACACATCTAATATAAGGAGGAGAATCTTTGACCACTGATGTAATTTCTAGGGTGTCCTTGTGCAGGAGATTATCTAACAAAGGGGTAGTTTAAGGACAGAACCCCGTCCCTCTTAGATTTCTAGAAGTTGTTTTTCAGGCTGCTGCTTATTTCTTTGCTTACTCAAGTTAATTATACCTCTCCTCCTATGTCTGTCTGGATAGACCCAAGTTTTTATAAGGCTTGGTCAATTCACTTCTCACCAGTAAAGGAAAGAAAGCATCTTTTTCATTAGCACCAGTCCTTGTCTTGTGAAAGATAGGAAACTAGCAGTTGAACTTGAAATCTGTACCTCCACATTGGTCACTTTGTTAATCTGCCCAATTTCTGAGGTTGAATCTGCCTTAATACTCACCATTAATTCAGTCCATCAGTTAACCATAAACCCTTTAATAATATCCCACAGGAATTTTCGGGTAGACACAACTTTTTGGCTTGCTTTGAAATTAAACAAGGCCTCCACATAGAAATGATTAGGACTGTCAACAGACACGTCTTTTTACTTTATTTTGGGGGGGGAAAAAGACTGTTTCTATGCCAGGTTATAACAAACTTGTTCCCCTTCCAGCTATATCAATAGAGCTCAGGCACAGCTCCATGTTAAAGCCACCAGGGGAGTTTTCGGCATGGGCTCCATGCTACATTTAAAGCAGGGAGAAATTGGAACATCTGATATCTTAAAAGGGGCTGGGGATTTGGCTCAGAGGTAGATCATTTGCCTAGCAAGCTAGAAGCCCTGGGTTCAGTCCTCAGCACCAAGAAAAAAACAAAAACAACAACTTCCTCTAAAGAACAATTCAACCAAAAAATACAAAAAGACCAGAAACAAACAAGGCAACTGATGTCTTGAAAATCTTTCCACCTGATTCTAAGGGCTAGCCAATATTGAAAACCACTGAGTTTAGGACCAAGATGATAGCCCCCATAAAGATGACATAGTTCATAACTTCAACTCTATGTATTGTGCTGAAATTTTTACTAAGATGATGATGATGATTTTATTGACTTTTTGGTACTGGAAATTGAATCCAGACCACTCAGTGTAGTAGGCAATTACTCCACCCTAAGTTACACTCCCAGACTAAAATTAGACTTTTAATCCCTATCTCTAAAATCAGAAACAGGATAACTTCTACCTCTCTCCAACAATACAGGTATCAAAAAGTTCTGTGCTTTTTTTTATGCCATCTATTGAAAGGTGATGTAGTTCAATGTGGTGGAGGTTGACTAGAATTCAAAATCAGGGGCGCTCAGTTCATGTTGAGAATGGAAGAGATAGCTAAATATGGTCACAGGAGTGTTTTGACCAGTAACTGATTTCACAGCTCACTGTGACATTGTGTAAGTCATTGAATATTTCTGGACTGGTTTTTTTTTATTTTTGCAGCTCTGGAAATAAGAGGTAAGTACCCCATTCCCCCAGGCTGGGGGAAGGTTGCACAAATTATTTACTTGAAAGTAATTCACAAACTGTAAAGTTTCACACTTCATGGAGTTACTATTTTCATTTGTGTGACAAGAGTTATTTTGAAGTTTCCCAACTATGTTCTTTCCATGAGCCAAACACTGGAAAATAATACTATAATATCTATGGATAAAACACGAAGAGAGATGTAGTGCATATTTTGAGTAAGATTTTTCCTTCATTTGTTTTCATTTATTCTGATTATAAACCAACCACAAACTCTAACTACAGGGAAAAATTAAGTAAAAAGGAAAGCTGATCCATTTATTCTAGTACTTCATAGCTTGAAAAGGGAAAATGTCTAACATTATCACAAATGTTATTCAATGTTTATTGCCCATGACTATGAGGTAGGTATTATGCAGTTTGGGGTTTATGTGAACTTTAAGAGATTATAAAATAAAAATAATCTGAAGTGTAAATCAGTGATACATACTTGAAACCAAAAATGAAACAGAATCATTACTTTTGAATCTGAAGTTGAATCATCCTAAGAGACTATGATTGCCAAGGATTCTAGACTAATTAATATTTGTGGGAAGAAATAGAGACACAGTCACCTTCAACCTTGGCTTTGATTTATTGTAGTGATGACAAAGATGGAAAAACTCTGATTGCAGTGACATTTTGACAAGTAAGCCCTTTTGTGGATTAAATATCAACTGAAACAAACTAAAAATTTTCAAGAATCACACAAAACAGAACAACTTGACTTTGTAGTTATGGGAAAGAAATCTCTCTTCAAAAATATCTCCACAGTCAATATTTATGTTGAAGTACCAGAAAGCCTGACTGAAAGGTCTTGAATGTCTACAGTGTCTTTTCTCCTTCTGACAGGTTCCTAATCACCCTCAACTTTGGGCCTCCTTTCATTCTGCTTTTAGCTAGTATTCTCTTGTCTGTCATTACATTTACAAAGCAATTTGTTCTACATGATGATGAAACATTCATAAGAAGTAGTACCCCATTAATGGTATATTGTAAATATATTAACATAGTCATGTAACAAGATTAGTGTAATTGTGGATCTAAAGGCTTTTCTCCTAGCTGAAGGAATTTCAGGCAACTCAAGCAGGAAGTGGTCCCTTGAGGTCAATTTTCTTGTATTGGTGGATACGAGAGTAGGGAGTAGAGCAGAGAGAAGGCACAGAGATAAACAGAAGAATAATCTTTCTCCTTGTTTTTTAATTCATATTTATTGATAAATAAATAGTGATTCTCCAGTCTCAGCCTCTCTAGTGCTAGGATTATAGGAGTGCACCACCAGGCCCAATTTTTGGGCCAGCATGGCATGTCTGGGGCTCTGGGGCCAGCATGGCATGCAGTACTGGGGATTGAACCCAGGTCCTTGTACTTGCCAGGCAGGTACTTAGGCCACTGAGCTATCTCCCCAGCCCCCTTTTGTTGATCTTTGAGATAATGTCTTACCATGTAATTCAAAGGGCCTTGAACTCCTCTCAAGTGCAGGGGTTACAGGTGTGCACCACAATGGACTGAATGCTTAGTCATGCTAAAATTTATATGTGGCCTCCAGGTGACACAACACAATTGCCACTGCATGCTCTGGACTGCAGAACTTGGGTCTAACAATGACTGTAGAGTCCATCAAATCTAGGTGCCACACTGTTCATCTTACAAGCCGCAGGCCTGCAGCCAGGAGAGCATCACACTCAATACAGAATCCTGAGGGCTTTTTGTCCCAATTTCCTCTGAGATAGCATCACCTCACTTTGCCATTGTCCCAGAGGAACTTCATGAAATTCTGGCTAGTTTTTATCTGAGTTGAAAATACAAGATCCAGAATCATTGTAAAAGGTCTAAATTCTAATGTCATTGTTATCATCCATTCATTATTAGCAAGATCTAAAATCAAAGTTAAGAAGACTCACTGTTGTTTGGGGAGAGAGTTTTAGTTACTTCTGAAGATAATTTATCTTGGATAAGAATATTACTTTAAAGACAGTAGGTCTAGACACGTTTTCCTTCAATAATGGAGAGCAGAACAGAGGCCAGATCAGCATAGTTCTAGGACAGGACTCAAGGCTATCTAGAAAGAAATGCACAAACAACAATCCAGTGTCATGTTGCTCTTTCTGCTCCACAAGGAACAAGTCTATACCTGGGATGCGGCTGGCTACAGGGTGGGAATACCCAAGAGTATCATCGTATTTTTGGTCTGAGTTAGACTGAAACTTAGGAAGGACAGTAATTGACTATTCTTGGGGGAACATTTTTCTTTCATAAAACTTCTCAGTAATGTCACCTGTGGCTCTTTGTCAATTTATCTATTTTTTTTTTTTTTTTTTGCAAGACACATGGTGAGAGAAACTTTAATTTTTCAGTGCAGGATTCTGATCAGCAAGTGTTCAAATCAGGAAGAGCATATCTTTCTCTTCAAATGCTTATCATTTAAAAGAAAACCTGAAGAAAATGTCACTAATATAGGTCCATCACATAAAAGAGGTTCAGAAGCAGTAGGCAGGTAAAATTCTGGGATTACTTCTTTCTCTTCTTTTCTCATACCTGTATGTTTCAGGCCTGACTTATGAGCCTGTCTGTTGTAATTCAGTGTTGATGCGTGAACTAAGGACCTGGGTCATCTTGCCGTGGGCTGTTAAGTCAGGATACCCACACAGAAGACATAACCATGTCTTAAATTCTAAATCATCAGACTGTTCCATTTCTGGAAGCAAAACTGGATTGAGTTTTCTTAGGGTTTATTTTGAAAAAAGCTTGCTTAATTGGGTGGCTATTATGCTTTTTCACGTGTTTTCTTCTCAATAAACCTTATTAGTAGGTTTTGTAAAGGCCACCATTTTGCAGCATTCAAAAGCAGCATTTTTGTTTCGACATTCCCACACAAAACATTGGGAGGACAGGTCTAAAAGGATAATGTCATGACCTCAATTTACTGAAATGGCTCCAATTTCAAGGATGTTTAGTAAACAAATCAAAACAGTTCGTACCTATCATTAATGAGCCTTATGTATAATATACTCCAAAAAGGCAAAGTGTGTGTTTTCTGCATATTCAGTAATGTGAAAGCTCCAGTGAATATGAGCAGACACTGAGCGAGGTTCGACTGCTGGGGCTCTGGCACAGAATGGATACCTTCTATCAAATGTGGGCTGAAATCTCTGCAGGAGAGGTAACTGCACCGTAATTGGATCCCAGGAGTTTTATTAGCATGGGAGGGAAGCAAAGAGCATCACCAGGTGTCTGAGCAACCAGTTTCACAAACACCTTCTATTAGGGATCTGGAGGTGGAAAAAAATGCTCTCAAGGGCTTGGTGGCCCCTCTATGCTGTTGCCCTGGATGAAACTATCAAAGCCTGTGTTCCCTTAAGCTGCAGGCTTGCCAGTGAGTCAAGGAAGGTTCCAGTTGTCTGAAATGTTTGGAATTAAATCCAATATGAGCCAGCTGAAAGAGAACCCATTCTACTTTTCTTATATTTGAGGTTCTCCCAAAGGCTAGAAAAACTTCTCAGTAATGTCACCTGTGGCTCTTTGTCAATTTATCTTTTTTTTTTTTTTTTTTTTTTTTGCAAGACACATGGTGAGAGAAACTATAATTTTTCAGCACAGGATTCTGATCAGCAACTTTGCCAAAGTGAAGTCTGCTTCCAAAGAATTGCTCCCTTTAAAGATGAGAGTGATAATTTTTGGACTGACTAATCTTCCTGCTTTTTCTCAGTTCTCTTCCCCCATACCCATTTTAATTTTCTACTGGTGGAGAAAAAGTGGTAGAAAATTTGTGCAGAAAAGTGAGTCCCTGGAGAAGAAACGCTCCTGGGATGGTCCAGAGACCTCGAGTCACCTGTCTCACCCAGCTTCACAGGGCTGCCTTGGGGGGCCTCTGGGGCTCTCACCATCTCTGTTCAGCTCAGCTGTAGGGACAGATGGCATTTCAGGACAGATATGGTTGAATGGGGGAATCAGAACAATTTAGAAGGCTTTGTTCTTTTCCCAGTTGGATATTCCTCTGAATTTGTGGAAAATACAGTAACATGACACTCCCTTTCCTTTCCAGAATAGTCACAGAATAATCTTGGAGAGAGGAATGCAAACATAATATAGTCAAAGAGTGAAGTCCAGTGCTTATCCACTGTTAGCCTGGAAATAAAAGAGCAGGTGAAAGAGCGATATTAATTTCATTCCATTCCATCTAGGGGGTGACAGTGTTTCTAGAATGTTCTCCAAAGTTTATTTTTTCTCCCTCACATGTAACTTTTGATTTTTTTTTTTTTGTTCTTTCTTTTTTTTAGGATAGGTGAAGATCAAGTGAAGAGGATGGGTGGGGCCAGCAAAGGGTAGCAACAGCATTAGAGGTTACAAGGCCTCTCTTTCTGTACACTCTGTATACAAACATCTGGTCTCAATTCACCCTCATGGCCACCGTTTCCATGCTGCAGGTATGGAGGCCCAGTGCATTGCACATGAGACCTTTTTTCATAGCAGTTTGTGTATGACTGCAGAATCTACTGTGTATAATCATCACAATAAGGAATCATCTTTACTTTTCTCATTGTTTTCATATTCCTAATTTAAATATTACTTTCTACATCAAATCTTAATATATACATATTTTTACCTGGACTTGCCCTAGAATGAATATGTATAAGAACTACCTTTGAATTGGCCTTGTTAATTGGGAAATTAATACAAATAACAACCAATCAATTTATTTTTTTACTTATTTGATATAGGGTCTCACTATGCAGTTCAGATTCATAATGATCCTCCTGTCTGAGCCTCTTCAGTGCTGGGATTACATGTGTATGTCACCCTGTCAGGTTTCAGTGGATGGCACTGTATGCAGACCCAGGGGTCAAACCCAGTCTTTGTGCTTGCCAGGGAGAGGCTTAGACCGCTGAGCTGTCTCCCCAGCCCCTATTCAATCAATTTCTGGAAGTAGGGGTATGTATTAAGTGCTCAACTTGCAAATGCCTATATTCTCCAGATAATGAAAATGCTTCAGAAGGTTAATATAAACATGATCTGGAAGTTCAAAGTTGGCAGTATCCTGAATGTGCACTATTGCCTGAATGACACTGGCTTTTAAAAAAATTTGAGAGCCTCCAATTTACTTCCAGGTCCTGTGATGAATAACTTTGATGTCTTAGGCAAGGACTCCAATATGCGTCACTCCAAACTCAAGCTGACTGTTTTATCAACAGCCACGGCTGATGAAAAATCTTCCTGTAATTGTTGTATTCTTATTCAAAGCATTTTTCTTTTCCCCGTTTTGGCTGATCTAAGAGGTGGATGAAAGAATTGCCAAATACACATTATAGGCCCAGCTGCTTTACTTCATCCTTGTTGCTTCAGGATTTGAAATAAATTGAGAAAGTCTATTTTGTCAGAGTTTACTAATGATGGGAGAAAATGCTCCTGGCTTGGCATGTCAGCACACACATGCGGGAAATGAGGAATCCTGAGTAAACATTGAGCTTTGCTGGCAGCAACTAACATCTTCCAAGATTTTCACACCAGTGGGTACAGGAGGCAACAAGATCCCATAGCACTTTGAAGTGGATTCTGGGTGTTTATAGAGAAGATCAATATATCTTTATCTTTAGGAATTGATGAGATCTTATAAAGTCCACAAAGAATCAATTGCTTGGGAAGGCTTAGAGAAATGCCTGTAGGATGTTTGGGAAATATTTTCATTAAAATGCTCATATAGGAGACAGGAAAAAGCAGCTCTTAGAAAACTTTGGTGTCCAGATCAATTTAGATTGGATTTAAACAACTTTTTTAAAAACAAAGTTTATAGATACATTTTAGTTATGCATAATGATAACATTCATCACAGACAATTTGTACCCGTACATGGCATATCTTGATTTTTCTTTGTTTTTCCCATTCCCTTTCCCTCCTTTACAATCCTTCTCCCCTCCTTATTTACAACCTTGTTTTTATTTTTTCTTCTTTTCTAACTTTTTTCCTCCTTCTCTTCCAATCCCTAGTTCCCCATCTCACTTAGACATTTTCTTCTATTTCACAGTATCTATTACACATTTTGGTCCTTATTTATACTTTTAGTTTCTCACACCAGAGAAATAACATGAATTTCCTTGTATGTCAGATTTATTTCACTTAAGACTATGGTCTCAAAGCACATCCAATTACCTAGAAATATCTCAAGTTCTTTATGAGAGAGCAGTACTTTATTGAATAAAAAGCCACATCTTATTTATCTCTTATAAAATTATAACATAAAACTACTGTGATAAAAAGAGCATGGCACTGGTAGAATGCAAAACAAACAACCAGACCCAAGCATCAACAGAATAGACTAGAAGATGCAGAAACAACTCCAGACATACTCAGCCACCTTCTCTTTGAAAAAGGAGCCAAACAATTTCATTGAAAACAAAAAACCTCTTTAATAACTGGTGCCTAAAAATTTTCTTTCTACATGATTAAAACTAAAACTAAACCTGTATATTCAACCATGCACTAAAGTAAAATTGAAATGGATCAAAGTTCTAACTATTAAAACAGAAACACTAAATCTGCTAGAAGATAGAATAAGTAGAATTCTTGAAGACACTGGTATAGGCAAAAACAACCTTTACACGTTTTAAAAATTTTAATAACTAGGAAACTTCTTAAGCCCTGCATCAACACGAGGAACTCATATGATCCAATGCTGTCTATACCCATTCTTTTGCTGGCGAGGTGTTTATGTAACATGGGTAGTTTTCCTGGTGTAAATGATTAATTGATGTCACACATAGTACAATTTAATTTAAAAGCAGAAAATTAATTTCGCATGATTACCTAGATTGCTTTAACTAGAATCTCTTTGGTTATTGCCCTTGGTTTTGAAATCTGTTCAGCCCCCAGTAAATATTGCTAAGCCAGCGATGATTCTCTGTTGCAGCCAGAATTTATGGCTTCTCCAGACTCCAACTGAAGCTTGGAGACTTGTAATATTTCAAAACAACACAATGCCAGTCTACTTTCTACTTGATTGAAATTTCCTCATTAGGTATTGATTTTATAAGATGTCTCTGTTAGCTGTAAGATACATTCTTAAAGAAAAAGGCAAAATACAGATACTTCATAATTATTTTTTCATTAATACTCACTGATTGAACTGCCATTAATGGTGTGTATTTGCTCATAAGACCAGTTTTCTCTGTGAGAATTAGAACAAAACACTTAGGGATTGGGAGTTCTGATGATGTTAGTAGTTAGAGGAGTGTGAGGAAAAAATATCGAGAGTACACAAAGATCCCCTGCACCAGGACAAGCACATCTGAAAAAACCACAGTGTATGACAAGGGGTGATGAGGGCCAGAAGAGGGGCGCAATAGGGCATGCGCTGCACTGGGCAGAGAGCATTTCACAAATGGCCTTGCCAGGTCTAGGAAGTGGCCTAGTCCAATTTCTATAACTTTGCTACATGTGATTCACAGACCAGCCTAAGGATTGTTATCTTTTGGATTTCACCCAAGCCTTGACAATATTCTACATTTAATCAAGATGACCAGGTGACTCACAATAAGTTCACATTGCACTTTGAGAAGCACAGGCCTGAGACTGGATTCCTCTGAGTACAGTTCTAATGCCTGAACTGTCTGCTAGCTGTGCCTGCGTGGACACTGGATGTACACTGGGGCCACGCTGGGCCAAAAGGATTCTCTTTCTGTATTGGCATGTGTGGCTGGGTTTAGGTGGGTTAGGAACCTCTCTGAGTACAGACAGAAAAAGAATGAAGCAATGATCAGAAATCAGAGACAGGCTTTCTAGTTCTTGCTTGCAGCTCTTTCCTTAGCCTGGCAAGAGATGTACTAAATCTGAGTTCCACAAGGCATCCCTTGGTCCTTAAGATAAATTTCTCCTTTGTACTGAAAGCTAGCTGGACGATATGCTTGTCCTAACAAACGTGGCATGAGTTGGAGTTGAAAGGGTAGCCAGGTAAGGGCTACAGGACAAGTACTGCTTTACTTGGCCCAAGAAGACACACGAGCGAATGTTTCACAGACCTTCTCGACCAATGGTGCATTGCTCTCGATCTGTTGGAGGGCATCTCTGTGCTAGTGCCACACAATCCCACTTCAAATCTGGGGGAATTTTGAGATAGTTGCTGGAGTTGGCCAGTGTCTTCTTATACTAATCTATCTCATCTCTTCCTTTTCTCCTTTCCAGCTGTGTTCTAGTCACTACTCTGTTCAGTTCCTAGTGATAATAAATTAGTCTCTGCCCCCTACTTGGCCCAATGGCAACTTGGGTCCATTAGACTAGAAGACCTACCCCCATATCTGATTTAAGCTCTGCTTCTGTCTTCTGGTTTCATGAGTCAGGGGAGATCCCAATCCCTGTGGGGGAGATAGCATCTTTATTGCCAAAAGAAGCCAGTCTGCCTGGCTCGTCTTTTTTCAGCTTCTTTTACCACCATTTTCTGGAGCCGGACAATGTCTCTATTTTCACATGATCAAAGGTGAATGCCTAGATCCATGATCTCTTTTTTTTTTATACTTAGGACAGGGTCGACAGGGTCTACAGGGTCTCACTATGTAGATTGGACCCATAGTGATTCTTTTGTTTTCAGTCTCCCAAGTGCTGGGATTACAGATGCACGCCCAGTCTTAATTACTGTCTCAGCACGCCCTGGGGACAGGGCTGGCACAGCATGTCAGGGATCAAACCCCGGCTGCTGCTGCTTTGCCTAAACCCCAGCTGCTGTGCTCTGCCTAAGCAGGTGCTTTAGTCCGCTGAGCTATCTGGTCACCCTAGATCCACGATCTTGTGGTCATCACTAATGCTCTGAGCTTCTCAGATGTCCCTTTCCCATATTCTAGCCTGCAAATCGACCCCCAAATGTGGCCATGACTGTTGTCTTAACAAGAAACAGGATGATTTGCCCTTCTTGTACCAGGTAATGTAGATTGTTCACTATGAAGGAGCCAGTCCCCCTGCTAGAGATCTGAAGAAAAAAAAAAAAAAAGAATGAAAAACTATTCTTCATATTCCTTGAGGTTCTTACTTCTTTTCCTGGCTAATAAGAATCGCATCAATGTCTCCCCAGGGCAGGTGTGGAACTGAGCTCCCAGCATCATAAGTCATCGAGAGAAAGTAAAATTGGCCCCTGAGGACCACTATGAGGGCTGAGGACCTCCTCTGACGTCCAGAGGACCTTCATAGCTCTCTCTGATCCTGCTTCTTCTCTAAGTAGCTCAGAAAAGCAAAAGTTGACTTGTGAGGAATGTTCCCTGAGGAATAAGGAGCAAAAGTCCAGAAGAAATTTATCTTAAATGTTTAATCATTCTTGATTTTAAAAAATCCTTCTAAGACAGTTGCTTTTCTTCTAAAGGTATGCCAAACTCATTTTAATTAGTTTGATAATCGGAGAGTTAGCAAATGGAATGTTTTCAAAGGCCCGCTATAAATAGATTTCTCTGATGTCTGCTGCAGGTCTGGGCAGTGGAACATCACTGTTTCAGTTTCCTAAAGCTATTTTTTTTTGCTTTTCTGTAGTCACCTACAAAACTGCAATGGGCTGTTTGCTATCCTTAAAAGCTCTGCGATCCTGCTTTCTGGGCCGTCTACTCCCTTGCCTGCTTGGTGACATCACCTCCAGCTTCCTGTCACATCTCACCACGGGCATGAGTCTAGGTAAGGCCTTTTTCTCAGCCCTCCCAGTACATAGTACCAAATACGCCACCCAAGGAACCCCTGTTGGTAATTGTGTCACTTCTCATGATTTTTATGTTTCTTTCTGTTCTCATAGCAGCCAAATCTACAATTTGTAGTTTTGAATCTCATGTAAGTGTCCTACTTTGTTTCACTTTGAAGGCTTGATGTGCCCTTTAGTCTTCTTTCAGCTTTTCCCACTTTGCTATCTCGGAGAGAGGCCCTGCATACTGTAAGGGAGCACGGTAACGCTCCGCTTCCTTGGAGAAATTCAGATGTGCACACATTCCTGTCTGTGGTGACTCTGTCCAAAGACAGCAGGAAGTGGCATGGTTTGGGAGTTTAAGTTTCTGGTTGAAAGATCTAGTTACTCTCTACTACTTTCCCCAAAGCTCATGCCCTTCTAAGTAGAAAGGAAGCACAACTTACAACATTCTTCTGGGTATGGAAGGACAGTAGAGTGGCTAAGGAAACCGAGAGAGAATCCATAAAGCAAAGGTTGCACAATGCTGGCCTGGTGGACTTGGCTGCATTGTATTTAAAAGAAAGAAAAAAATGACATTAGCTTCCAACACTTACAGATCAGCATATTTTACACAGACATCTGAATTTCCAGATCTTTTTGAAAAACATTGGTGGTCATGAGCCACATGGAGCCTGGCTCCTTGCATGCCATTCTGTGACAACAGCTGAGCAGCAGCTGCTTGTGTGGATTGGGCATATGCTTTCCAGGTGGTCCCAGCACTGCCACTGTCTGGCGTAACAAGTCCAGACAGGTGTAGCTTGTACAGCACCTTTCTGGTTCCTAGAGACACTGAATTGCCTCATATCCAGGAGAAGCCCTGAGGAAGAGGAACATTTGGAGATTTTCAAATCCATTCATTGAATAACCAGCAGCATTTTCTTAAATGAAAATAAGAAAATCACCTTGGCAATCAGAAGACCTAAGCATAGCACGTGCTTACTGAATTGATGCTGGGTTGGATCTATGCAAGGAAAGGTTACAGGAGGACCAAGAGGACTGTACACTTGCAAGAGAATGGTAATTGTACACCTGTAAACAAAGCTCTAAACCTGATTGAGTTCGAGTATGAGCAGTGTCTTGTTCATATAGACCTAATTGACAGTATATTTTCTGAGAATAAAATGCCTATTTATTTGATTAAAAATATAGCTTAAAAATGATACATGCTGTGCAATCACCCAAGCTCTAAAAGAATCAGAGAAATGCATGAGCAATGTTGGGCTCATGAGTTTTTCTATGTGAGTCATTTAGGGAGAAATAGTCTACTTTCTTTTCTTTCACTTGAACCTGCTATATATAGCAACATTTCAGTCTTTGAATATAAATCATTTAAATTTTCTAATGCAATTGGTTGGCTGTTAAGATCAGTGTCTGAGGACATACATAATATAACCAATAAAATGGAAATAAGAAAAGTCTAGCATTTTGAAGCTAAGTAGAACAAATTTTATACACACACACATTGGGTTAATTGAAATGAGAGAAAATTGATAGCATTTAGAATGCAACAGGCTATTTTGAGGATTGATGAAATAATGTATGAGGACATAGCAATGCCTGACAATTACATGTGCCTAGCAACTGTACCTATTGTTATAGTTGATCGATTACTAGAGCGCATGCCAGGTTGTTCACTCTGCTCTAGTCATCCGAAAATAATGTATCTGGAACATTAAATTACCAAGATGGAAGAAATGACTTAGTCTTGTTCATTGATTAGTGTCATTCACCCGCATATAATTTCTGAATCTCAACAGAGACAAAGCAGACCCTTTGGTAACGAAGAATGAATTGTCTCCCTGCCCTTATGAGTTGGAGCACAAGTAGACAAGGCAGCATAAATAGCTGGTGGGGCCTCAGCTTGGTCACTACTTCCTGCTAGAAAACAAAATTATCTCATGGGCGTCTTCCAAAACATAATTTGGTACAAAGAAAGGGACAATGCTTAATGCTTAAAATAAGCTTCAAGACACATACCAGGAGGTAAATGTTTGATGTCACTGATGAATAGGAAGCATAAATCAAAGTCACAAGGAGATATCACCGTATACCTATCAGTAGATGTTGGTGAGGATATAAAGAAGCTGGAACCCCATATATTGGTGAGAATGCGAACTGGTGCAGTTGCTATATAAGCAGTACAGACATTGCTCAGTGTTCGAAGTCTAACTACATGTAATCAAGCCGCCTCAGTCTTGAATATTTATCCAAAAGAACTAAAATCAGGATCTCAAAGACATGCTAGCTTTCATGCTCATTGCAGCACTATTTACCACAGCCATGGTGTGGAAATGTCACTTGACAGATGAATGCATGCAGGAAACGTGGCTGATACATACAGTGTATGGTTTGCTACCCAGTCTTTAAAGGGAAAGAAATTCTGTGATATGGGACAATATGGATGAGCCTTGAGGATATTATACTAAGGGCAATAAGCCAGCAGCAGAAAAGCCAACATTGAACGATTTCACTTAAGTGAGATATTTAAAGCAGTCAAAATTATACAAAGAGGGGCCAGGGAGATAGCTCAGTAAGATAAACGTTTGCCTGGCAAGCTCAAGGGCCTATGTTCAATCCCCAGTTCCACCAAAAAAAAAAGAAAGAAAAAAATTATACAAAGAAAGAAATGGTGGTTGCTAATGTCTAGGAAAGGGAAAATGGGGAGCTACTAATCAATGAGAATCAAATTTCAGCCCAAAAGATAACGAAAAAGCTCAACAGTACTCTATTGCAAAATTTAACATTTTAAAAAAGGACATAGAATCTCTGAAGTGTTCTTACCATAATTAGAATGTTACAAAATTATATATAAATTATATATATAAGTATAAATGTAATCTCCCAAACTTTTGGGATTAGGGAAAATTTAAAGGCAATGTTCTCTCTTCTTCTCCTATACACATTCCTATACCACCTTAGCTATTCCAAGAACACTGTAGCTATCATACGTCTGCCTTAGATTTCCTTTCTTTTTATTTCATCATCAAAGATCAGAAAAATCTCTTGGTTATTCCAATAAGCTTCAAAATTTGGTGTAACAATGATAGCTAAGATGGCTTGCTTTTGGCCAACTGCATACTGATTTCGAGTCAAACACTGAACTTATTATTTTTTAAAATAAAAATCCTGGAAAAAGAAGAATACTTCTTGTCCAAACAGTTCTAAGAAGCATAATGTGATGTGTACGCAGGGGGAGGGGGATGGATTAGCAAATAAACACACTAACTTCAAAGGTTTCCATCTTGTTTTCATATAGCCTAAATGAGATTAGATGACTTGTGATTTATGTTACCACAATCTTCCGCTGCTTCCCACTTTAAATAAAAGTATGATTATAATTAAGATCACATGAACTTGGAGTTTTCAGCTTCTAAAAAATAAGACGGATGGCTTGACAACTGCCAAAACCAACTTTCAGGCATACTCATAACATCAAGCATCTCGGCTCTCCAGTTGCGTTTCTGCTTAGCACTCTGCGTATTGGCTGCACCCTGGCGTCTTACCTATCTATTGCGGCCGAAGCAACAGCAGCTGCATCAGGAACAACAGGACAACTGTTCCAACTAACATTTGCACAAGACTTCACACCTTGAAAAGTACTTTGACTTTCATTTTTATTTTATTTGGACCTCCCAGCCGCCTGCCGGGTGGGGTGTCAGGGAACATCTATTTCCGTTTATGATGAGGAAGAGAAGGCTCAGAGATGGAAGAGACTTTTTCTATAGAGCTAGAACTTACACCAATGATTTTCAAATTCTAGGCCAGTGAACTTTTTACTAAAACATTCCCACTCAATATTGTCATTACTTTATGGACCCAAAATAAAAGTTTGATGCTATGCCATCTGTTCCCAAGAGCTTCTACACATGCTTAGGTGCTGTTCTTTCTCTTTGGAAGGCTCCTTGCCCAGATTACTAAAACCTACTACTAGTCTGCCTAACAGAGCAGCTCCCTTCCTCCCTTCCTTACAACCAATCCTCTGCTTCCTTAAACTCAACTAACTTCAGTTCCAAAGTAGTAGGGGACAATTACACTTGTTTTGGACACTTACAAGGTTTCTTTTTTTGGTCATTATTTCCTAAATGATACTGCAGAAAAATTATTGCCATAACATGTACATTGTATTAGGTGTTATAAATAATGTAGAACTAATTTAAAGTATATGAGAGGATGTGTAAGTTGTGTACAAAGACCATGAAATTTTATATAAAGGACTTGAGAGTCCAAAGATTGTGGTATCCTTTGGGGGAAGGGTGGCCTGGAACCAAACCCCAAAGGATACTAAGAGACAATTCTACATGTTTAATGCATAAATTTTCCTCTAAAAATAAAAAATGAAAGACAATGAATTGTATTTGGATTTATTCTAATGGTTTTACTTCACTTCTATGAAGACATATGCAAATAAGATCACATTCTGAGGTACTGGGTCTTAGAATTTGAATGTGTGACCCTCAAGGTGACATACTACATTTCACAACTGCCCAGTCTGCTGCTGTGTTACCTGGTAGCCCCTGTCCTCCTGCTCCCACCTCCACGAGTGGTATCAGCATCTATAGTTACTTAGGCCAAAAATTCAAGGTTCTTCTTTTTTTGTCCTCTATGTACAACATCCAATTCAGGATCAAGTGTTATCAGTTCTACCTTCAAAATGTTGCCTAATTCCTAATGTCTTACAGCCCTCTTTTTTATGTTATGGAAAAAATAAAATTTGAAAACAAAATAACAACAGAATAACAATAGCCAATACATTGCACATTGTTATCTTGAAAGTACTTACTTAGAGTACAACGTATGGGCAAAGAATTTCTCCAAATAACATTGCACAAGCCTGTCTTTTCAATGACTGAGAAGGAACTAGCAGTATAATTATTGTGTCTTATTTTCCTTCTTCCTTTCCTTTTTTTTTCCCTTTCCCCCAGTCTAGTTTCTCTTTCCTTCTGAGAAATTTCTTCCTATTTTGTGGTTTCTATTATTCATTTTGGACCGCACTTACTCTTTTAGTTTCTCACACCAGGGAGACAATATAATGTTTACACATGTGAATTTGATTTATTTCACTTGTGAGGATGGTCTCAAGTTGCATCTATTTGCCTATAAAAGTCTCAGGTTTATCCTTCTTTATTTTTGAGTAGTACTCCTTGCATACAAAGACTATA
>NW_004524600.1:9645033-9679754 GCF_000260255.1 Octodon degus | reverse complement strand
GCTTATTCCACTGAGCCATCTCCCCAGCCCCAAGACCTTATATTTTTATTTATTTCTTTTTATTATTGGCCTTTGGATTGCTTACAAGATTTAGCTATTATGAATTGTGTTTTTATGCATGTGAGATGAATACACACTCCTCTGATGAAATCCAAATGGCAAATAAATTTACGAAAAAATGTTCAATATCATTGGTCAGTTGAGAGATGAAAATAAAACAACACTGATATCCCATCTCACTCTGGAAAGAAAGACTATTGTTAAGAAATCAACCAATAACAAATGCTGGCAAGGTTGGGGTGGGGAGGAACACTTCTCCACTGTTGGTGGGAGTGTAGACTGGTGTAACCACTTTGGAAATCCGCGTGGACATTCCTTTAAAAAACTAGGATGAGAAGTTCCATTCAACTGTCCTGTTCCCCTTCTGGCTATATTCCTGCAAGAATGAAAAGCACCATACCACGGCAGTATATGCGCACTCACTGCCCTCTTACACTTTTTCTACTCCAAACCACTAATTTCCTGTCCAGACTAATGTCCTTGTTCCTCCCCAGTGCTCACACATAGAATCTATTTGCCACACGGAAATACGATCTCTTTAAAAGTTAAAGATGCCACTCACTCTTCAAATCACTACGTTTAGAGCAGAATCGAAACTCTAGATCACAAATTAGGAAGTTGCTGTTTAAAGTGTGTCCTGGGGACCAGCAGCGTCAGATCAAAAAGGAGAAGAGCCCGATCTTGAGGGTCCATTTCAAACTTGTTAAATCAAAATCAGCAAATCACCAACATCCCCAGGTGAATTGTGCACATGGTGGAGCTCTCGGAGCGCTGTGCTCGGCAGACCCTGCGTGACGTCATCCCGCTCCATCACTTCCCTCCCGCCATGCTTCCTCTTGCTCCCTGGCTTCCTGCTCCAGACCCCTTGCTAGTCCTGTCCTTCTCATCCCTTGTTCTTTATGCCTGGAAAGGCTTCTTAGACACTGCCCTGGCTCAGAGAGCTATGTCCTCTCTTTGCGTGGCTCTCTATACCCTTAACCCTTTTTGTTCTTCTGTATCGTCTTCACAATGACCTGAAATCATAATTTGCCTCCTGTTTATCTCTGCCAGTAAAATGTAAACTTCATAAGGTTCAAGAAATCTTCATTCGTTCATTGTTATTTCCTCCCATGCAGTGATGAAGAATGGGTGGCACAAAGCAGGGGCTAACAAATATTCACTGAAACAATATCTGGTAGGCACAAGGTAGGCCTTTTTGTCCCTTGTTGAATCAATTGCTTTCTCTTGCAAAACACTCATAACCTACTGTTGAATATAATAAGGTAGTTTACTAGATCAATACTGCCTTTGCAATTTCCTTCCTGGGACTTTTCCCTTTCCTTTTTACCCCACCTCAGTGACTCTGCCCATGAGCAGTTACAGTGTTCTTTTCTGTTATATAGCACCTTGTAAATGGCTCAGAATGAGGCAAAAGGCAGCTCCCATTCAACTTTTCAACTCGGTATGAAATTACATAGGCTTATTAATAATTTTATTGTATGGCAGGTAACCTCTAGAGAATCTGGACTTGAAGTTCTTCATATCAAAGAGAATTGAAAAACTCCAACTTTACTACAAGTCAACTCTACCTAGATGGTTTCATGAGGCCTTTGTTTTTTAAGGAGCCAAGGAAGATTCTGAAATCTCATTGTGTGCCAGTGAGCTCAGACTAGTTCTTTAATGAAGAAAATTTCTTTTCCAAAGATCTCCCAGGCCAGCTGGGTAGCCCAGCAGACTAAAGTGTCTGTTTAGGCAGGTGCTGAGACCAGGGTTTGATCCTCAGCATGCTGTGCTGGCCCCACTCCCATGATGGGCTGAGACAGTGACTGAGATTGGGTGTGGTAGCGTGCACCTGTAACCCCAGCACTTGGGAGGCTGAAAATAGGAGGATCACTGTGAGTCTGATCCGTGTAGTGAGACCCTGTAGAGTCTGTATTAAACCCATTAAAAAAAGATCTCTCTAGAAATAGACATACATGAATACACACACACACGCGCGCGCACACACACACACTGTAGTATATGACAAAGTTATTTTGAATTGAGATGTTTAAATAATTTGATATGAAATTAAATCAGAATAAGCTAAGACTTCTAAGGAATTGAGGAGAATACTTGTACAGAGGTCACTGGCTTTCTCCATTCTCAGTGTCCTTGGCTTGAGAATTTACAGGCTTGGTGGACCTGCCAGTAGGCCCAAATGGCACTGCTATTTTAAACATTTTCTCCCATGACTAATTTAAAAAAATATTTATTTTTTTATTTGGAACAGGGTCTCATTATACAGATTGGACTCAGAATGATCCTCCTGTTTTTCAGCCTCTCAAGCACTGGGATTACAGGTTCCCCCACCACCACATCTAGTCTCAGTAGTTTCAGTGTGTCCCTGGGGTAGGGCCGGCACAGCAAGCCAGGGATTGAACCCTGGTGCCTGCGTCTGCCTACATAGGTACTTTAATCTGCTGAGCTATCTGGCCGGCCCTTCCCATGACTGATTGATTGGTTGATTGCAGTACTGGGGATATAAACCAGTTCTGTTACAATAACCTATATCCTCAACCATTTGTTGTTGTTGTTGTTGTTATTATTATTATTATTATTATTATTATTTTAAGACAAGATCTTTCTAAGTTGCTAAGTTTCTCAAGGTGCACTTGGACTTGTGGTGCTCTTGCCTCAGTTTCCTAGGGTGCTGGAATTACACGTGTGCCACCATATTTGGTCCAATGGCCCTTTTGGTTTCTTCTTTGTTCTAGCCTTCATTCTAGCATGAAATTTCCTACACTGTCAGGATGTATTTTGGGGAAAACAGATAAACCAAACTACTTAGGCTTCTATAAAATTAAGTATCACTATGGACATACAAGGTTTGAACAAAATATATAGGGATTGTAAAACAATTTTAAAATATAATAAAAGACATACTCTTATTAATTCCACTCAAAATGCTCCCCATCTTGGAATATACTTATCCAATCATTTTGCCACTTTCGGAATCAGTTGTGGGAGTCCTCTTTCATAAGCGTCATTACAAGGCATGATAAAAAATATAGCGAATGCTGCTGTTGAATGGCATTTAACGGAAAGCTATGCCCATCGAAACAATTGGTGTGTCTTCTTCCATCTTAGTCACTGGATCTGGCACTATTCAAATTATTCCTCTTACCCAAAGTCAAAATATTCCCATGACTGATTGATTGGCTGATTGCAGTACTGGGGATATAAACCAGTTCTGTTACAATAACCTATATCCTCAATCATTGAACTGATACAGAATGCAGAAGCAACCACAATAGCACCATTAGAGACACTCCAGAAAGACAACTTCCAGAACTTCCAGAAGTGTTTTAGAAAGTGCCAAGAACAATGAGATATACTTTTGAAACAAAGCAAAACATTTTGAGGGGGATGAGTGGTAATGTATCCCTTACTGTAAAAAAATTTCAACTTAAACATTTACCATATTCCACCTTATCAGCTCTAAAAAGGTTATCAGGAAATTAATCACAGGAACAATTGCTGGTTCTTTGTGCGCATGATCAGACAGGTCACTTATTCTACTGAGTTATCTCTCCGGCCCCATCAATGCCTTTTCCTTTTACACTTCCCTAATTAATTTCCTTTAAACCTATAAGCAATGTAATTGAAATTGGACCACCAAGGGAATTGCTGGGCCTGTTTGATGGATGATTAATTGAAACAAATAAAGGTTACAGCATCCAATCTGATGAAGAATCAGGACATAAAACCAGGTCCCTGAACTCTCAATTGAATTTACCTGTCAGGGTTTTTTTCTGTCCATATCAGAGCCTTCACCAACACAAGCAGAAAACAATTCATCACGGAGGAATAGGTTGTGGGCTGATGCATGTCCCTGAATATCTGAGAGTTTTTAAGGAAAATCCACTATAAAGAAAGAAACAGGCGTGTCGTATTCTCTGCCATCACTTGAGCCTGCAAGCATCCAGGGCTGGCTGTGTTAATGCTAGCAAATGAGGGCGCTGTGGGGTTGTCATCACTGAGTTCTTTCTCCTAATATGAGCGCACTGCTAGGATCACAGTAAACACTCAGTAATGGTTGGATAAGCTCAGAGGGCAATTATGGCCTATGTTTTGGGACTCCTTTCCACTAGTTACTTTATGAATTCTGTATAGATTTGCCTTAAAAATGTTCTCAAAATTTTCTTTCGAGTTAAAATTAAGGGAGATGAAAGCATAAAAATGCTAGTATTCATTTTTTCTAACTGAGTAAATCTGAGAAAGAACATTTGAGTCAATCCACAGGTTTTTTTTTTTATTTGTGTATTTGGTACAGGGTCTCACTGTGTGGCTTGAACTCATAATGATCCTCCTGTTTCAGCCTCTCTAGCACTGGGATTATAGGTGTGCGCCATCATGCCAGGTTTTGGTGGCTGGCATGGCGGGCCCGGCAAGGGGCTGGCGCAGCATGATGTACTGGGGATTAAACTGGGTCCTTGCACTTGCCAGGCAGGCACTTAGACCACTGAGCTATCTCCCATCTATAGTTTTAAGAACAAAAAGGGGGCTTTCAGAAAGACCAAAGTCTGCCACTGGGCAATTGGTCAGTCATAGTGCCAGCATGGTGCAGTTCTGGGTGGTGTACCTCGCATTTTCTTCTAGATCAGCACAACCAGGGCAGTTGTGGATGCCCAGCTTTCAAGATTCCAGGGACCCTGCTGGTATAATGAGACTCTCAGTTCTGCTTAATCGCTCGCATCTACACACATGAATATTAAAGACAACAGAGGAAAGGAAATTTTTCTCTGTCCTCTCATTTTTAGTGAAGTTGGTTTCTATAGAAGACCATTAACTATGGGTCCAAACTATTATTTAAGAAAGGATCAAAGAGGGAAAAACAGAAATGGACCTTCCTCTCCCCATTTTTTCTAGAAAAAAAAAACAGAAGCAAAAACAAAAACAGGCCAAAGACAAACTGAATAAGGAGAAACTTGCCAAAGAGGGAGGACTGCTAGAGATGACAGAGTGCCAGCTACTTTTGAATGATCTGTAAAGATCTGCTCCTCAGTGAGCTTTCTAGGATGACCATTAACCTCTTATGTATCTGCCATATGTATAACCCATGGAGTTCAATCTGTTTATTGTTACTTCTTTGAATATGTCTTTCAGGGTGTTTTCAGGACAATGGGAATGTACTGCAAGTGTTACTCTCCCTTGTTTGGTTAAGTTTAAAAATCAGCATATCTAGTTTTCTCAAATGGAAGCCCTATCACAGAACATCTAACTTCAGATATGTCCTCTAGCTCCTCCAATGACACCTCCCCTCACACCACCTATGTGGACTCGCATGATTTCTCTTCACCTTTTCCTTGTTCTCTGGCTTTAGGCGCACTTGTCTCCTTCTATGGAGCCCTTTGGGCTATGGGACTTGTGGTCTCTTTGGCATTCATAGGAGAGCCTGGCCGTGTGCACCTTCTCAGGAAAGGTTGGCTGTTTCATTGAAAATTGACAGCACCATCTGTGTCTCTGCCACCCTGGCTCCATCCACATTAGCACCCCCGAATTATTTCTTCCATATTACAATAACCCTTCATCCTTTGTAGTTTCACTTCCTGCGTTTTCAATTATTCACAATCAACCATGGTCTGAAAATAGTAAAAAAAAAAAAATTCTTAAAGCAAACAATTTGTGACTTTGAAATTGGGTGTCATTTTGAGTAGTATGATAAAATTTCTAGTAGTTCGCTCCACTCACCCAGGACATGAATTACCCCTTTGGCCAGTGTATCCTTGCTGTATACACTACCTGAGTGGTAGTCATGGAAGCCATCTGATTATCAGATTGACTGTAGCAGTCTCACAGTGCCTGTGTTCTAGCAACTTTTATTTTATAATGGCCCAAAGAGCAAGAATAATGATGTTGTAGATTGAAAACATTATATGGCAATATCATTTTACTACACTTTTTTTTTCCAGTATTGAGGATTGAATCCAGTGCATGTACACTGAACTATATCACCAGTCTATATAATTTTTATTTTATTTTATTTTTTACTTTGAGACAAGATTTTGCTAAATTGCCTATGCTTTGCTGGAACTTGTGATGCTCCTGCCTCAGCCTATAAGAGTATATGATATTCACATATCACTGTATGCAGCTCTAGTTATTGCTAATCTTTCATTGTGACATATTTTTGAGTTAAAATTTATCATAGGTATGTGTGTATAGGACAAAATGGAGTATAAATAGGGTTTAATATTGTCTAAGGTATCTAAGTTTAAGGTACCCTCTCAGCTTCTTGGATTGTACCTCCCACAGAAAAAGAAGAATTACTGTATACGTCATCTTCTAAAATAATACAGTATCTAATTTATCTATTTACACTCTTGACTGTCCATTTACCCCACCTTCACATCCTCATAGAATCTAACCTTCAATGGTGGAATTTTTGTCTAACGTATTTACTGATATTTTTCTCATGCCTAGACAAGTACACATGCTTAGTAAACACCCAGCGCCAATTTTTCTTGGATAAATCCATCATTACTGGGTCAAGTAGCCACACAATAAGATCTGGATCAAACAGGTTCATTCTATAAGCAAAGCATCATACAAAACAACATTTTCCTGTCCTTATTCACTTACAGTGGTACATCTGACACTGCTCTTTGGAATCACGATTGTAGGGGCAATTATAGATTTTGGGGAAGGCACTGGATTTCTTTCCAGTGTGCTAGTTTCCCTTAAAAAAATGGTCTCAGAAAAAAACTTGTTATTTGAAAAATAGATGAATTGCTAAAGGGGTCACAACACATTTCAATTTTTCCATGAGAAAACAATAAACCAGATGATACAGCCTGAACAAAGACTTGTCTGTTTCTTAGCACTGAGAAAGTTATATGCCAAGGTCCTGTCCCTGGTCAACCTTTCAGGGCCTCTTCAGAGCTTGCCAGACCTTAACTGCACACAGCTCTGCGCTCTTTTCCCCACTTCTTTTATTTTCTTTTATGTTTTTAAAAGACATACACAGTTTTTTTTTTCTATTTTAAATAGAATGCATATATATGGAAGCAAAGTTATAAAGTATAGAAAAATTATGATGAATCAACACAATTACATGTTTTCCTACCATTCAAAATTATATACACATATGCATGCAGAACATTTTGCATCTGTAAAAACACATTATATTGGAAGTTCTTTATATAATTTTTGATCAGCAGGATTTTCATCTACTTGGGACTAACTCTAGGACAAGCAGAAATATTAAGCTTTTCTCCTTGTTTCTTCCCTGAATAGTGATAACTAACTGGTTGCATAAAAGAGCTGCACACATACTTTTATTCCTTCAGACAAAACCCTGTTACCTTTTGGACTCCAGCTGAGATGAAAGGAACAGAATAGAGATCTGGAATTTGCAGTTATGCAAATTATCTTTTGTTTTCTAAACTAATGAAGGCTGTACAGTATTCTAGCATAATTGAAACATGTTTCAGTAACACCTCAAGGAAGGTCTCTGAGGCACACATACATACATGTGTGTATGTGTGCATACTTGTGTGTCCAAATGCATATAACATAGGAGAACCTAAGGAAGTTGTATGGCATGTGACAATCCTGAGAACCTAGAGCAGTTCCATAGGGTCCCTTTTCATACTATGTGATATTACTGTGCATTGACCCCTTACCCATTCTTAGCAAATTAGACTCCTAGCATGTATTTTGGCAGGCTCCTGTATGCCACAGAACCACAAACTTCAGTTACTTAACTTTCATGTTATTTTGCAACTTCTGTGATGTATCAAGGGCTGGCAGTTAATAGATGGCTTGCGGACCTATAAAGCAAGGAGCAGGATTGGTGAGCTCACAAGCCCTCTACAAGGAAATAGTTGATCTGTGAAAAAAATTTTTTTTTTCTGATAAGTGACTTTGTGAGAAGAAGTAATATAAAAGTTTAATAAAACTTCTGACCCATCTCTAAGGCATAGCAACTGGCAGGCGATTTCTTCAAGTCATAGTTATCATTATAATCACCTTTCCATTTGTTTATATCCCACTATAGGACAGAGTTACCAAAGCTTTGGTTCTTCCCAAGTGTGAGCTTTGGTAGAGCAAACAAAGAATCCAAAGCAAGCTTTGTACTCTTGGAAATCCGAGAAAGAACCTAAAATCTCTTTTCCTATAAAATAACAATTCTTTATTGAACATTTGGAGAATATAGAGACACAAAAGGAAATGACAATCATGTTTGTTTCTACCACCTGGGAAGCCGAAAACATTTCTTGAAATTTTTCTATTGGAAAATTATAATCTGTTCATTTTATTCAGTGCTGATATTGGCTCTGTGTAACCCTCCTATTCCCCCCAGTGCATGCCAAATATCAAAAGAAACTGATAGAAAGGCCAAGTGGAAATACTTTTCTGCTTCATTCCTACAGCGAGCATATAAGCCCTTCACGAAAACCACATGAGAGGTTTAAGGTTGGAAATGCTATGCCATGTAATTTCACACTGAGAGAACAGACTTTCTTTTTTCTTCGAATGCGTATCTTAAGTATAGCTTTTAAGTTAATTTCAAGCTGTTTTAATTATAATTTTAAAAAATGTCTTTGCTTGTTTTACAGCACAACTAAGAGAAAAATACAAACATTTCCCATATGTTATGTGTACCGAGTCTTTTCCATTGTGAAGAACCTTGACTAGGATATGCAATTGTTGCAATTAACAAACCTACCTCACTGCCTCGGAGTTATTCAGAGCCTGTAATTTGCATTAGGACTCACTGTTGTAGCATAGATTCTGTTTGGACAAATGTAGAATGACACTTACCAGTCATTAGAGTGCCATACTACCCTAAAAATCCCCTGTGCTCTGTCTTTCCCCTTCACTCTAGTTTTCATATTATAATCTCAGATATGTAAAAACTTAATTATATACTTTATTAAAAAGAAAAATTGAAATTAAGAAGCTCAGTAGATGATTTTTTAAAAATTATGAACCAGAGTTTTATTTATAGTTCCATTGTGGGGGAGCGTACACTTATTAGGGTCATTTGTGGAACATTTATTTCCAAGTGTTCACCACGGACAAACCTTTAATTTAGCTTATCCAATAAACTACATCAGTGCTTTATTTCTGATTGATAATTGACAAATATAATTTATCTGTTTTATTACTATCATCAATTTGATGATTTGTTTACATAAATGTCAATCATGATCCTCATTACAGGTCAATGCATAAAATGAGGTGAATAATGAATTATGCATCTCAAATTTCTAAGATCATTTTTGACTGTTAAGTTATTTATGGGACTTTTCTATGCTCCTGGGAGGGGGCTAGGTATAACCTATGTATAACTACTTTGGAAAACTACTTGGCAGAATCATTGAAAGTTGACCTAATAGTTGCAGTTCTGGGTAGATACTCAAGAAAATGTATAATTTTGTGTACAAGGGAACATAAACAAAAATTTTAATAGCAGTATCATTTGTAATGTTCTACAAATTAGAGATGCCAAATGCTTATTATCACTAGAATTAATGAATGAATAATCATAATCACATGCAAGTACACACACACAGTGACATACTAGGCTACTTATGGCACTGATCAGTGATTTTTTTCTGTAAAAGGACACATAGTAAATGTGGTTGGTAGGCTTTGAGGATCAGACAGCCCCTATCATGACTATGCGATTCCTGAAGGACACATCTATATTCTAATACAATGCACGATGGATCGATTTAGTCCATGAGCTATAATAAAGCAAACAAGCAAAAAGGCAAAGAGAATGAACTACATCTATGTGTTAGGGCACAGATAAGTCTCATAAGCCACGCTAAGCGAAGAATGCAAATAAGAAAAAGAATACGGAACAGAATTGAAATGTGTTATTGTTCTGGCTTTTGTCTAGATGTCCCCCTCAAAGCCTCATACAGTCATGGGTTGGGTTTCTAGAATTTTTGATTGATTCGTGGTGCAATGTTGAGATTATGGGTGTGAGTGTGATACTCATAGGGAGGTAGCCTGCATATAAAGAATGGTGGTGGCATAGAGAATTTGCTCCTCAGAATAAGGGTCAGATGCTTGGTGGTCTAGGAACTCGACCTCTGCAGCCAAGAGAGAAGAAAGCCTGGCTACTGCTCCAGCTGGCAGTAGACCTTGGCATTATCCATGTGGCATTGGTTTTAGGCACTTGTAGCATGTAGGAGTTCTGAGGTTAAGAAAGCTTCAGATTTCAGAAGAAGGCCTAAGAGGCCAGGCAGTGTGCCCCTGAGAAGGCAGTGTATGAAGCAAAAGATGCAGCTGAGACTACAGAAGTTTGGAGACACCAGGGATGTGGATTGCCTGAGGAAAATTACAAGGGGGAGCAACGCTGGCCCAAGAGAGAAGCTGTGAGAGCTAAAACCAGCTGAAGAACCATAGGGGTGGAGCTACACAAGCCCTTTGGAGTTCACAACTTATAGATTGTTTGGATGTTCCATATCGAACTACAGGATTTTATATTTGCCCCGCTGGATTTTGGACTTGCTTTGGTCCTATCCTTTGTATCCTGTTTGCACCTTTTGGAATGATACTATTTATCCTGTGCCACTGAATGTTGGAAGTGTCTAACTTTTTATTTTTACAGGAGTTCACAGCTAAGAATTTGCCTTACATCTCAGAGGAGACTTGGGACTTGGATTTTTCAGCAGTGTTGAAGCTGTTAGGACTATAGCAACTCTTAGAGATGGATGAAATGCCTTTTGCGTAACGATACCTACATGAGTCTTTGGGGCCCAAGGGTGCAATGTTACGGTTTGTGTATAGATGCCCCACACAAGCCTTAGGCAGCCACAGGGTGCGCTTCTAGAGTTTTTGATTGATTTGTGGTCCAATGCTGAGATCGTACATGTGAGTGCTTTACCCATTGGTGGGCAGCCCTGCATGCAATATAAGGGAGGGAAAGAGACTCGCTATCTGCTGCTCCTCCCTTTCTGCTCTTACACTTTTCTGCCACCATGAACTGCTACCCTCTCCCATGTGTCACTCTGCCTTGAAGTCAGCCAAGTATGGACTGAAACCTCCAAAAACTGTGAGCTAGATAAAACTTTCCTTCCTTAATTTTGGGCATTGGGTTTTTCATCTCAGCAATGAAAGAAAAGTAACCAAGACTGTTATGTACGTGATCCAATTCTCTATAGTGAATGCAATCACTGTGTGCTATAAACATGTAGTAATAAAAGTAAAAAACAAAGAATACACTTTCAAAATGACATTTATATAAATTTCATAATTAGGACATAGAAGTCAGTGAGTTAGAATGGGATCTTTCAGAGTTAATGTCTAGGAGGAGGGATACGGATATACGTCTATTAGTATTACAACTTAAATGTGAGTCTCCTATCTCCTGTGTGGAAATCTTGATCCCCAAGCATCAATGTTCAGCCATGGGGCCTAGAGAAATAACTGAATCATGTGGACGCTGACGTCATCGATAGCTGGATCCATTGATAAGTTCATACATGAATGGATTGATTATTTACTAGGAGATGAAGCCCAGCTGGAGGAAGTCAGTAACTGGAGGGTGTGCCTGTCAAGATTGTACCTTGTTCCTGGCCCTGTTCTCGCTCACTCTTGCCCTTTCTTTGCTTGCTAGCTACCATGAAAGGAGCTCATTTCTTTTGCTGTGTCCCCACGGGCCAAAGTAAATCTTTCCTCGTTGAAGTTACATCAGGTATTTGTGACAGTGATGGAAAGCTGGCCAATGCAATCAGGCTGCATGGTTTTATGTGGACACCTGAACTTGGATTTTTTTTTCTTTTTTTGGCTGGCTCAGGATGCCTTCAGGGCAGGTCTGGTAAGGCCTGAGGATCTGGGGATCGAACCACAGCATCCTGATTGCTTTGTCTAAGCAGTCACTTAAACAACTGATGGGCAGGCCCCCGGACACCTGGGAAAGTTTTGCTCACCTGTACTGTTTAAAATTGGTTACTTCACTATAAGTTAAAAGAAAAATATTCTTTAATCAAGATAAACTAATAGCTAAATAAATGAATACAATTAGAAATGTTAATAAATATATACATTATAACTTAAGTTGCTGAGGGACAGCAGCTACTGACAAATATAAGCTGGGACATATGTATGCATGTTGTTAGTTCTTGTTTTCTAATGTTAAATACATGAATTGGATACTTGGTTTCTTAAAAATGCTAACATTTGAAACTGATCTTCTAAGATGCTTTCTGCATAGGAAAGTAAATAAAATAAACATGCACAATCACATTTTTTAAACAGACACGTCTCCATTTTCAACAATACAATCATTACTAGAGGAAAATATTTACTGTTATGACCTAGATTTTTACACAACTCTCAGTGGTCATGTCTGAGATCTGTCCTCTGAGCTTCTACACTCCTGGTAGCTGGACCAGGCTTGGAGAAGTTAATGTCTATTTTGGGAAGAGTAGGAGGGAAAGCGTGGATAGCAAGAGGTTAGATAACAGGTACCAAGTCACAGTTCAAAGGAATAAGTTCTGGTGTTCCATGCTACAGTGGAATGTATGTATATCCATTTTATGAGGATTTGGAAAGGAGGAACATAAAGGCTCCTAGCATCAAGAAATGATAGAGAGAAGAAAATGTTAATAATGATGATCGGATCAGTGTACACTGCCTGCAAGTGTTGTAATACCACAATGATCCCCATTAGTATGTACAATTAATACATGTTACTGGAAAAAAACTTTCACCTCCCACTTGTCAGACTCTCAACCTTCATATCCTATGAAAGCAACATCTGAATCAAGATCCTTTAATTTTGAGAGATTCGCCTAAGACTCTGTGATGACCAAGTCCCAAATGTTTGTGAAATTATCCAAAACATGATTGTAGTCATTCATATCCTGTCACCTGGAGTCATCCTGACATTTCATTAGTCATTCCTCTTGTAAATATAACCTGTGAAAGAAGGCTTTTCCTGATACAAAAAGAGAAACAGCAGAAAGAATAAGCACCTTGCACAAAATTGCCTGGTGGAATTAATTATTAACAACTCCATTCTATAAATAATACAGTAATTCAGGAAAAATACGTGAAATGTTTCCTTCAAAACATGGAAACTATATTTTTGAGCTCAGTAACACTTCCAAAAGGTTCTGTTACTTTTTCCAAATACTTGGTATTCTATAGGATGGCAAAATAGTGCAATGCAGTTTTTTGGCATTATAATAAAAATTTTAGAAAGCAGTTTGACATGGTAACTCTTTAAATGTATTTCTATATTCCAAAACCTCTGATATGATTATCACAAAAGGGTACTTTTTTCATCAACCTCATGGAATTATGTACTCCACAGACTTTTCTGGCATTATTACAGTTATTCTCTGCATATAGATGTTTAAATTAGTTATGGGCAACATGTATGTGACCATGTGAACATATTATGTGAACATATGATCATGGTTCCATGTTACTATAATGGAGTCGAGAAATTCCTATTGCTTAGTACTTTTTCTGTGCCATTTCTTAGTGTAGGTTTTTTTTTCAGTACAGGGGATTGAACTCAGGACTCTGTGCTTGCCAGGCAAATGCTTATTCTACTGAGCTGGCCCAGCTAGGTATGTTTAGATGCATAAAAGTCATTGTGTTACCATCACTTGTATCTCTCAGTACATACCATGCTGTGCTAGTGAGTAGCCAGAGAAATAGGCTGCACATGACCTAGGCCTGTCGATGGCTGTCCTGTGTGGGCTATGTAAGTATACTCGATGATGTTGATCACTGACAAAATAAATGAACGACGCACCTCTCAGAATTCATTCTTGTTTTGAAGCAATACATGGCTACATTCACAAATGTGAGGGCATCTTTTGGAATGAAACTTTCAATTTTCTATTGTGGCACGTAGGAATAGAATCCCCAGAATCTAGAATTTGGATGAAGATAAAATGACCAATTTGCAATGTTTCCTAATGTTGACCATTTTATTAAATCATGAGTCATAGAATTTTTAAAAATGCTGCCTGAAGCTCAAATGTATTAAGCTAATACGTGATTGACTACTTAAAATTTGACAAAAGAAATCCATAAGTCATTATAAATATAGTTTCAGATCTGCCTTCAAGATTCTTGTAATAAAAATAACAGTTACTGAAAGCCTGAACGAATCAGTGATATGTGAAACTTTTGGTATTACGATATCCGAGCTTCTATACCACTTGCTAGCTACTTCTTTGGAACAGATCTTGTAATTTAATAAACTATCTTTTGGTATTGTGGGTTTGACAAAGAAATGTTTAGATTCTCTTTTGTTAGAAGCATATGCTGAAAATGTTTAATGTTCTGGCATTTAAATATAGCAAAGATGGCAATTGCTATCATGGCAACACATATTCATTTTTAATAGTCTAAAATTCTATTCTTGTATATTTTATTATATATTTTTTCTTTGAAAATGTCTATATTTTGTGACTGTTTATAATCTATGAATGTTAGAAAGCCATATATTTATAGTTGTTAAAGCAGATAGTTTGATAACCACAGGGTGGTACCTCTTAAGCCACCCTATGTAGACAGCCTATATGAAGAATTTAAGAGGTAGAAATATACAGAGAAATATAATCAGATCTCTCAATAAAAAGTTGTAATGTTATGTATTCCTCAGTTGATGGGGATCTGGGTGTTTCCGAGATCTGACTAGGACAGAGAACACTGCTATAAACACGGGTGCACATATATCACTGTGGTATGATGTTTTTTCAGTTCTTCTGGAAAAATACCCAAGAGGAGAATGATGGGTCAAATGAGATCTCTAATCCTAGTGTTTTGAGGGTCCTCCACACTGATTTCCATAGTGGTTGTACCAGTCTGCACTCCCACCAACAGAGGGTTTCTTTTCTCGCACAGCCCCTCCAGAATTTTCTATTGGTTGACTTCTTGATGACAGCTCTTCTTTCTGGGGTGAGATTTCATCTCAGTGTTGTTTTAATTTGCATTTCTTGAATGACCAGAGATGTGGAATATTTTTTCATATATTTATTTGCCATTTGTATTTCTTCATCTAATAAGTGTATGTTCATCTCAGAAGGCCATTTTTTTAATTGGGCATTTGAATTTTGGGGGCCCGATTTTAAAAATTCTTTGTATGCTCTAGATAGAGGTCCTTTGTTTGAGGGACAGCTGGCTAAAATTTTTTCCCAGTTCATGGGTTTTCTTCTTACTCTGTTGGTGATTTCTTCTGGTGTGCAGAAACTTTTATACAATGGAGTATTACTCAGTTATAATGAGGATTTTATAGGTAAATAGATGCAACTAGAGACTATACTCATAAGTGAAATAAATTAGATCCTCATGCATAAATATTGTACTGTCTTGCTAGTGTAAGAAAATGACAGAGTAAACAAAAGCTGAAAAGTATAATACATACTGTGAAAGGGAAAGAAACTGTTCCAAAGGGAAGGAGGAACTGGAATGAGGGAAAGGAGAATAGAAAGAGGGAAATGAAAAAGAAATATCTATCTATATCTATATCTATATCTATATCTATATCTATATCTATATCTATATCTATATCTATATCTATATATGACATAATTGTACTGCTGATTTCTCGTGGTTCATTGAAAGGAGCAGTTAATGCTTAAATTTTTTTTCTCTCTAGTTTTTAATTTTTTATAATTTTTGACCAATTTTGCATCCTTGTATCTGGTAATCTGAGCAACTAATTTGAGACAACAATATGCAATCTAACACCATTGTTGGATTCTTATAATTTTGTTTAGTGAAATCCTGTATCATTTTTAATCTTTTATTCTCTTTAAAAATTAAAAAAGTCATATTTTGTGGTCATAAATAAAAATGAAATAGTGAGACAAGGAAAACAGTGGTGTATGCAAAGCTCCCTGGGAAGCCTCATCCTGAGAGCATGAGGCCTCAGAGAGGCTTCAGAGCCAGTACAGGAGGAAGTGAACCAGGGGAGGGGCCGAGAAGGAAGAGGAAGCTCTGATGTGAATGGCTGAGGTGAGCCAGGTTCTGAAGAAGGTGGCCTTTCCAGAGTTCATGTAGTGTCACACAGGTTGGAACGGTGACACCGAAGTAAGAGAGGTTGGAAGTCTCCTAAAGGCCCTGCTGAGCAATGGGAGCAGGTGAAGTGTGAATACACATAACCTTACCCCGTCCTTCAACCTTGACTAGGAGGTTCTCTGCTTCATTTAGGCTATGTTAGGATTAGAAAGACAGATAACATAAAGACTCCCCTGAAATCTGCAGGTGAGAAGGAGAAATAGAAGAACACTCACCCAATATGTACAGGATGGAAGAGAGGAGTTTGTGAGTTAGGATCAAGGAGCAGGAGCAGAGAAAGGGGAGAAGGAGCACAAAGTGGAAAGGGAAGAAGGAACATCATTAAGGAGAAAAGAGAAGGGGAGGGTTTTTGTGAACACAGAACAGTTACTCCTCTGAAACGTGTGTTGGGAAATATTCATAGCTTAGAGTTTCTTGGATTTTTAATTTTAAAGAATGGGCCTTGGGCAGGCCTGATAGCTCAGCAGACTAGAGTGCAGCAGCCAGGGTTCAATCTCTTGCCTGGCGTGCCAGCCCTGCCCATGAGGCATGCTGAGATGGCGATTGAGCCTGGGTGTTGTGGTGTGTGCCTGTAATCCCAGAGCTTGGGAGGCTGAAGACAGGAGAATCACTATGGGTCAGATCTGTGTAGTAAGACCCTGTAGACCCTATCCTAAATAAGAAAGAAAGAGAGGAAGGAAGGAAGGAAGGAAGGAAGGAAGAAAGAAAGAAAGAAAAGCAGGTAGAAAGAAAGAAAGAAAGAAAGAAAGAAAGAAAGTAAGAAAGAAAGAAAGAAAGAGAGAGAGAGAGAAAGAAAGAAAGGACCTTGAAGCTGGGGAGGTAGCTCAGCCATCTAAGTACCTGCCTGGCAAGTGCAAGGACCCAGGTTTGACCCCAACTACCACATGCCTTGCTAGCCTAGGAACCCAGGACATGTCACCAAAACCAGGAGTGGTGGAGCACACCTTACACTCCCAGCACTGGGGAGTCTTGAGTCAAGGGGATCACTATAAGTCTGAGCTGCATAGCGAGACCCTTTACCAAATAAATAAATAAAAGATTTTAAATATATATAGATATAGATATAGATATAGATATAGATATAGATATAGATATAGATATAGAGATATGAACAGGCCTTGAAATGTTGATTCATAGTTGCTAACCTCAGCAAGGTTCTCTTTCTGACTCTTTTTCTCTGTTTGTCTCTGTCTCTCTCTGTCTCTTTCTCTGTCTCTGTCTCTGTCTCTGTCTCTGTCTCTCTCTCTCTTTCTCTTTCTCTTATGCCACTCTAGTTAGTTGTTTACATTTCACATAATCTTAGTTTCAAATTAACTTTATGCCCTCACCCACTCCTCTCCTTACTCAGAGTATCATGCTTCTCAAAACATGATTAGATTGCACATCAGTGTCTCCCGCCAGTCAGTGCCCACCCTGACCCAGAGGATGTCTCTGTCCTCTTCTTCCCGCTCCATCTTGACACCACCTTATTTGTCACAGGTGGGTTGAAGGCTCACTATTGCTTCTTTCTCTTTTGAAAAACCTTAGCTACTTCCTCCACTCTCTGTCCTCACTGACACATACACCACCCAAGAGAACATTGCTGACCCAGACTGACAGTGCTTTTCTAGGCCCCACCTTTCCTTCTCAGACAAGTTCCTTGATGGAAGAGCGCCCTCCTCAGCCTTCTCTGCCACTGACTTTAGATCCTTGTCCCCTCTCTGCCCTTGTGCTAATTATACTCTGGCTGTGCCTCAGTTACTCTTCTCTCATTGCTGGGACAAATGCCCGACACTCAAAATGAAGGAGGGAAAGATTTATTTAGCTCACAGTTAGTGGAGGTTTCAGTCCATATTCGGTTGTCTCCAAGGCAAAGCGGCACAAGGCAGAGAGCATCCTTTCATGGTGGCAGCAAAGAGCAGAGAGCAAAATGGCAACAGAGAGCAAGCCTGCCTCCCTTAGGTTGCATTCAGGCTATCCGCCCCAGTCTGGGTGCAGTACTCATGCCCATAATCCCATCAGCACTCACACCCATAATCTCAGTGGATTGTGAGTTAATCACAAATTCTAGAAGTCCATTGCATGACTACATAAGGCTTTGGGGGCACAACTAGACACAAATCATACCAGGCTGATGTCACTTTCAGGCTGCTAAGATCAGTAGACACCTTTTGGCCTTAATCTCACTTGACCTCCACAGCGGTTTACTCATCACCATGCCTTTCCTTCGGAAACTCCCCTCTTGGCTGCGATGGCTACTGCAGCATTCTTTCCTGATTTCTCATCTCTCTATCTACTCATTCGGAGGCTCCTACCTGTTTAGCCTTCTACAGATTTCATTTTACCTGACCAAACTTTTGAGGTGAGACTTTCTAAGGTGCGCCTTATGTCACTCTCTTCACCATGCCCTGGGTGAGCTCATCCCCAATATGTTGCCGTAGCCACTCACTTTGCATCTCTCATCTCAGCCAGAGTTCCCCTCACCTAGGACTTTCCTGAGCACTTCAAGTTTCCTTCCTTAAACTCACCACCTCATTTGCCCAAATACAAAACTGCTTCTTCTGTATTCTGCATTGGTGGTGGTAGGGGGCATTACCTCTATTTCGTAGCATTGCCTGTGTTCAGTCCACACTCATTCTATCATTCCCTTGCAAAATCTCATCTTGTGCTTTCTATCCTTCCTGATATTGCCTCAGTTCAGGCAGCACTCCTCATTTCTCATCTGATAATTGCTGTTATTTCCTAAATTGCTCTCTCTCTATCCTAGGCATTCTCTACTCTAGACAACCTGCACATCTCTCCTGACAGCTCTTCTGCTTAATCACTCTGAAACGGTGATTTTGTCCTGTCGTAAGGCCCTTCAGAACTGTTCCTACCCTCCTCTCCACACTGTTAACTTACAACTTCTTTTATTCTATTCTCCAAGCATAGCGGCCTTCTCACCGTTGCTCTAATCGCTCACAGTAATTTGCCTGTACCAGTTGCATTTCCTGCCTAGAAATGCTGCTGCCTTTCCAACAGTCTCCCTGCCCAGTGTCCTGAGGCTGTCTGCCGCTCATTTTGGCACTCAGGTCCTTCCCACCTCTTGCACAGAGCCCCCTGCAGACACCCTTCCAACCTTCCTCTTCCCATAAGACCCAGGCCCATTCTTATGACTTCTCACGCCGTGTTGCTGTTGTTTGTGTAGCAGTCCACATCCCATGAGTCTGGGAGCTTTCTGAGAGCAGAAGGTAGAAGCACAGTGTCGTTGCATTCCAGCACTGCTGCACTGAGTGTGCTAGTGATGTTTACTGATTGCACATATTTCGTAAGTGTAGCTTTGTGTGAAGGATGATAGGTTTCACTGAATGGCCTTTTCTTTATTGTCAGACAGAAAATAAAGGGAATAGAATATGAGATGGATATGTCTGTCACTCTGAGGTTTGATAACTTCCATCTTAATAATCGGCCTTTGCTGCATTGTTATTCTGCAGCCAGCTCTTGTCTGAGCCCTGGATCCCAGCTGCATTCAAAAGTGCGAGGTTTTGTTGCCTTGGAAATGCAGCGGCATTCCATGGAAAGCAACAGTGAAACTTGTTTCCTTATGTAAAGCAATATTGATTTCCAAATAAAAAAATTTTAAAGGCAGCAGGATTATGTAGAAGCCTTTAAAGCCATCAGCCTCAGTCTGAAACAGCTTTCTGTACATTTCCATAAACATAGACCGCATCAATAATGGGCCTCCTTTCTGTTTTCTGAACACAGTGTTCCATCAGCCCAAGGATAAACTCTGTGGCAATAGGGATTCTGCCTTGTTCACTTGTATCCACTTTCAGAGCACTCCTAGCAGCGAGTTGGGCATGTGCTGACACTTGGCAAATAATTGCTAATCTCTTTTCTCTTAGGATAGGCTTGAGTTGACTGTCTTCAGAGAACTACCTACTTCTTATCCAGGAACACAGAGCAATATGTTTAGGAAGCTGCCAATTCCAAGAGCTCAGATAGGAGCTGACCCATTGCGTGGACTGTGCTTACAGAGGGTTCTGGGTCTTGTACTGACCTGTCTTCAGCACATTTGAGGAAAGACCTGGAAGCAACTGTACTGTCCTCACATATGCGTCAGTCTGTATTCAGTCAACATATATTGTGGGAAGCTAGATAATCCAGAGGGTGGATATTCTGTAGAGAACAAAACTAAATCCCTAGTTTTATGATGTTTATACTCTTTGTGTGTGAGTGAGTGTGCCAGCAGGTGAGGCTAGGGGACAGCGACAAACAAACAGATGAGTGTAAAATATGTCATTTGGCGAAAAGTGCAATGAAAATGGGGCCCTGGGGGAGGGATTGGGATGATCTTGCCACTACTTTCCCTTGGGAATACCAGCTTCCATTTGCTCTTTTTGCAGAGCTAGAAAATACGTCCAGGAATTTTATTATTTGAGCTTGCATAAAGCAGGAGTGAATTAATGTATCCAAGTGAAAGGATTGACGTGCTTGTGGCAGTTAAGATTAAAACTCAGGAAGGCTTCTAAGCTCCATAAATCAAAACTTAGCAACTTGAAAGCTTTTGTCTAAAGATCTTGAGTAGAAATTTTTAAGTCAAGTGCACAAAAATTAGCACTTAGAATAATCTGTCTTTAATAATCTATGGGACTATTTCTTTTTTATATTATAGTAAATTTGAGAAATTGTCTCTTTTTTTGAGACAGGGTCTCACTATGTAGTTCAGGCTGGTCAGGAACAGACTAGGTAGCTCAGGATAGCCTCAAATTCATGATCCTCCTGCCTCAACCTTCAGAGTGCTGGGATTAAAGGTATACACCATAACGCATGGCCCTATGGTAATTATTTTAAGTGTTATTTTAATTTATTATTTCTAGATTTCTATTAATATTTTTAATACTATTTCTGACTTCTAAATGGTAACATGCAATGAAAAATATCTGCTTATTTGAATAAATTGAGAAATTTTGATATTCAAAATGTACCAAAACCATGAATTGTATATCAATAATACTTCAGCTAATATAAAATGAAATGCAAAGACTTAGGACACATTCTTAGTGTTAGAAAAATTATATTAGTAATACTTCTATAGGAAGTTTACAAAATCTTTTAATATTTATTGTTATTTTATCCTTAAGAGATCTAATAAGGTAGAAAATGACATTGCTATTATTACTTATAACTCAATTTTTAAAAATAATTTTATTGAGAAACAAATAGCAATGAGACAGTTTCAAAACCAATTACTAGCACAGTTTCAGTAATTAATACATTGCATATTGCAGTCTTCCAGACACTCAATTTTTTAAAAGTCTAAAGTCTATAACCTTTAAGTGACGTGTCCATCCATGACCACAGTTACTTGATGGTACTAGGCCTTTAGATTATTTTTTAAAAATGTACTTGGTACAAGGTCAACAGGGTCTCACTACATGGATCTGACTCATACTGATCCTCCTGTTTTCAGCCTCCCCAGTGCTGAGATTACAGGTGTGCACCACCACGCCCAGTTTGAATCGCCATCTGAGTGCACCCGGGGGTGGAGCTGGCACAGCATGCCTGGGATCAAATTCTGGCTGGGGAATTGAACCCTAGCCGCTGTACTCTGCCTAAGCAGGCACATTAGTGTGCTGAGCTATCTGGCCAAACCTTCTGTTATTTTTAATATGCCAAGTGGCTACCTTGATTAGAGATCTGATTTTGACTTAAAATAGATTATATATCTGAGAAAGAATTTATAGGCTTCAAAAGGGTCCATATATAAAAATCTCAGCTGATGCCAGTGTTAAAGTGAATATGTGTCACTTTTTCTACATTATGAAAAATGAAAATACTATTTTATCTCTTAATTAAGATACTGTATTTTTTCTTTTCTCTCTCTCTCTCTCTCTTTCTTTCTTTCTCTCTCTCTCTCTTTCTTTCTTTCTTTCTTTCTTTCTTTCTTTCTTTCTTTCTTTTTTTTTTGAACCAGGAATTGAACTTAGGCCCTTGCACTTGCCAGGCAAGCACTTACTCAACTGAGCTATCTTCCTGGCCCCCATACTGTGGTTTTGATACCAATGGGAAAACAAAAACAATATATATATATTTTTTAAAAAATTAAACCTAGAAATCAGATCTTCAGGGCCAGGGATGTAGCTCAGAGGCATAAGCACTTGTCTGATAAGCACAAGGTCATGAGCTTGATCCCTGGTACAAAAAAAAAAAAAAAATCAGATCTTAAGAGTCAAATATATATTGCATTTAAATTAGCTCATTTCACAAGTATCTAGTGAATAGTTGTATTTAACACTATCCAGTAGGTGTGAGTTTAGAGAGTATTCTGTTAACACTCTATGACTAAAGAAAAATGCTCGCCAACTAACTAAATACAAGGGATCAGAACTCTTTAGCTGGGACTTCGATCCTTTTTGGATGAATGGGAACAGTTAAACTGTCTGTACTCTGGTCTCAGATTCCTTTCCAGTGTATATGTTCAAGCTCTTTGTGGCCTGAAACTCCTGGACTTCCTGTTTTAGGGCTTTGGGCAGGGATCTTGCATTGCCTAGAAAGCCTTCACCTGCTCTGCTTTCCTATTTAAATGTGGATGCCTTCACATCCCTCCGGCCAACACACTTTATTTTCACTTTTGTACCTCTCACTCTCAAGCTCGTGTGACAAATATCAAGTTCAAGAATTGATTCTCACTGGATTAGAAACCTTCTGGGGGCAGGATCTGTTCCCACTGTTGTTTGTGTTCCCAATGTGCATCACCCAACAGATGGAAGCTGCTGGGTGTAAGCCAGTTAATGACCATTGAATAAATGCTCAGTTACACCTTTAGGTTACCACGCAATGTGGAAGAACATATTTAATATTTTGCAAAATGGCCTTACATTTATATAATGTTTTACTTTTTATTTGCTTTTCAAAACTTCCTCAATGTTATTAACCAACAATTTGTTTATTTATTTATTTATTTATTTATTTATTTATTTGCAGAACCGGGGATTGAACTCAGGCCCTTGTGCTTGCCAGGCAAGCACCTATTCTACTGAGCTATCTCCCCGGCCTCTGTTTTTATTTTTAAAAACTTTTTTCTCTTTCTTTTTCTTTTTTTTTTTCTGTGGTACCAGGGATTGAACTCCAGGTCTTGTGCTTGCCAGGCAAGCTCTTATGCCACTGAGCTATATCCCTGGCTCCAATAATTTATTTTTAATAGTTTCTATCAATGTTTACATTTTTGTTGTTCATAATTTATCTAGAAACTTCCTGATGCAATAATAATATTTAGGGTGGACATCATAATACAGATCTCCTCACAGGAGGTCTCATTCTATCACTGGAAAAACCTCAGGGGTACAAAGGACCAATATTTTATTTCTTCTTTTCATGAAATCCATGAATGGGAGCTTTAAGAGATGAAGAAATTTTTCTTTTTTTTTTCTGGCAGAGCAGGGGATTGAAAAAGATGAAGCAATTTCTACAAATACACATTCAAGTTTTCAGAGCTAACAGTAGAAGGCAAGACCTTGTGTGTTTGAATTGAATGTTAATAAGATATTGATTTTGTGGTATTATCTAATGCTGAAAATTAACAAGCTAGTTCAGTGATTTATAGTAAACTTCAACCAGAATTTTGGCTAATAGGAGCACCTTGCTGTGGTTCAGGGGTAATGTCAACTTTATTGGCTTTGGGATCAAGCTGGAGAGCTGGTGGAGCGCAGTTGTGGGTGGGGCGTGGCCTTGGAGGTCTGTATCTGATCCCTTGCCTTTTCCTGTCTGGCACATTTCCCGTGCTCTATCTCCCTGCCATCATGAACTAAGACAGCTTTGTTTCTCTCTGCTATGATGTCTCTGCCTGTGATGACTGTGGACTGAAACCCTGAGCAAATGAAATTTCTCCTCCTTTAAGTCGTCAATACTGGGTATTATGTCTCAGTGACAAGAAAGCTGACGGATGCATCTCCCTACATCTAAGACACATGGGAAATCAATTCTTATTGCACATCCAAATAACCATGCCTCTTGTCTGCATGGACAGAATCAGCCACGAAACAGCAGCAGAGTCTCAGAACACTTGAAATCAGAGAAAATACACCTTGATGAAGAGGACGGACAAAAGCATAACACTTTATATCATAAAATATATAAATAGCTGACATAAATATACATATGTAGATGTTATAGGTAAATGAAAATAAAGATATATTATAAAATACAATAATTTAGAAGTTAAGGCTTTCTGTTTGAGAGAATCCTACTCATGAATATGGGCAAAGGAGGAGGAGAGAGAAGCAACCAGTCTGATCTACAATTCTTTGAAAATTTCTTTTCCCCAGATTTATTATTTCACAGAGCAAGGTTAACAAATGAACTAAGAAGCAAGTCAACATGAATCATTTTAGATAATTTCTTTATGCCTTTCATTTTTTTGTACCTAACAGTTTTCTTTGTACTTTCAAAGAGCAAATTTTGTCAGTAATTTGCCACAGTTCATGCATCGGGAGATAATGAGGCACCATAAGAGATAATTTGTCGTCCTCTTCTCCTTTCCTTTCATATCCGAGCATTAGATCTATGTGAGGTCCGAGTCTTGATATATGGTTGTTGACTCTTGATACAACGTTATAAACCAAGGCCAATTTGAACTCAAGAGGAATCTTGTGACTAAATTTTAAAAGGGAGTGGGGTGGGATGCTAGGAAAAGATGGGCGTTCTGCACCTGTTGACCTGAGCCTAAAGAGAGGCAGAAGGCAGCACTTCAGTACAATTTTGTGCTTCACTTTATCATCCACATTTGCCTGATCGGAGCAATTTAAAGGAAGGAGCAGTGATACTCAGTGTAACCAGTTCTGCAAATGACACTGCACCCTGTGTACCTTCCCATTCAACACAAAGCATTCTTCTAAAGCTCTGCATGACTCCTTACAAGAATTGTCCATGACAACGATTTGTTCCCATTTAAAACTGCATTGAATGCAGTGCTTCAGAGTAACTTAAGCAGAATTTTACACTTATGTGTCACTTAAGGTAATAAGTTGGAAGCATAATTTTTGGTAAGGATGATTTATTCATGAAAGTTAGTGATGCAGATACCTCAAAACATGAAAACTATATTTTTTCAGAGTAAACTGAGGGTTCAGTAGTGGTAGAGAGAGTAGAAATCTGCATCTGTGTTCCTGGCTAGTGACTCTAGTCCATATTCTAGCTTGGCTGTGCTACAACTAGAACACAGGCATGATTCAGGGAGGCAGGCACCCCAAGCGGGTAGTGGGATGGGCAGAGATGGAGGAACCATGGAACCCGTCAAGATGTGGATATCTCAGATTGGATCTCAGCATTGGGCTATGGTGATGACCAAGGCTAAAGTTTTGGAAATACAGACTTTAAATGTTTGGTTTTATCACAAACTTTTTTGACTTATTCATTTAAAAAGTTCTGAAATTACCTACAGAAATATAAAATATATTCACAGTTGTTAATACTGGTGAAACCTAATAGTTTCATAAAATATCAAACTCCTTATCTTCTGTTGTTGGAGATAACATATTTTTTCAGTAAATGCTTCAGGAATTCATAAAGGCAGCATCAAAGTTTTCTCCACCAAACTAATTACTACCTTTGGCAATAGAGAAGAGACACTTTCTTGTGTTAATACTGAGGTTCTTTCTTGAAGAAATGCAAGATATGATCTCAGTTTTAGTGACTTATGTATTCATTCCTTGACTTCCTCCTGTTTATTTTAAATGAGTAAGGCGTTTGGCTTTCCTTTTTTTCCTTTTCATCTTGCACTGTATTAATGTGAAGCTGGAGGCCTAGGGAACATGCATGCTAATCGCAGGTTCGTCTGTGTGTACTGACACTCACGATAATTTCACTTGGTTCTTTTTTCATCTAAGATTTCAAAGGACCTTATAAGTGTTTGAATTAGAGTTTAACAGTCTTAAAAAATAGGGAAAGTCTAAGCCTTCATAGATATAATCTCCTTAAGGGTACAATTTTCACTAAGTGAGAAACTCAATGTCACCAACTATAATATTATCTTCACTCAGTATTACATGATAGATAGTAAAAAGATGGTATTTAAATGTAAAAATGTTCTTCTTTTGTGTCCTCAAATTAATAAGACCACATATTGTCATTAATTCTTTGTATTATTGATTTATATTATTATTTATATTATTTATATCACTAAGCAAATAAAAAATCCAACAAATTAGTGAAATTTACAAGATTAATAACTAATACTTAATGAACTGTTACACTGCCTAATTAATAAACTGAACTTTCATGAGTATCTATATTTTGAAAGATAAAGTATCTTTTAATTTACTTACACTAAATGACCAAATGATGTAAGATCCTGAGGCTAGATGTCACCTGTCACACTGAGTGCTCAATTAATTGGATGATTGTAGTAGTAATCTACAAGTGAATTACATAAATATATTTCTGATTCTGAAACTTTGTGCAATTTATCAAGTACAGTAAGGCAATATTTGATAGTTAAGAATGCTTTCTGGCAGTTGTATGCACCACACTATATGATTTAGAAGAAATGGAAAGAGGATTAATCTTATTTTATGTGAAGCCTAGCCTATAGGCAGTGGTAGACAGTCTACTGCTATCCTCCTAACAATTAACAGATGAAACAACTTAGGTATGACTCAAGACTGAGGTTCAGTCCCAATTGATGATGTGCTCTTGCCTTTAAAATCATCATGGGTTAAAATATTTTCTCTCTTTTTTTGCTTTATTGAAAATTGATAATTACATATCATATTAAAAATTATAGACAAATATTGAAATGTGAAAGATATAAGATGGAGACAGAGTAAATCTTAGAGAAATATTTCTGAAATGAATACATAGCATGAGATTAATAATAGATTGCACATTGTAAATGAATTATTTACAAATTTAGATGAATATAATAAATATTATCCAAAGTAAAAATGAAGAAATAATTTACAGATCAGTCATAATAATTCACTTTGTCAAAATCAAGAAAATTATAATCATCTAATTAGAATTCTCAAAGTAGAAAGGGGTAGGCAATAAATATTTAAAGATTTAAAATTTCTGCATTTAGTTGAATTTAAAACACCACATTTCCAAGAAAAATGAACCTTTTGCACAAGAAATTTGAATAAAATCATACCAAGATAAACAAAAATAAAATTGTCCAAAACATTGTAAAGAAAAAATCATTAAAGCATATACATAAAAAATGTTAGCTGTGGAAGAACAAAATTAAATAACACCTTATTCCACATAAGAAAAAAGACCAAGTATGTAAGAAACCAGACTAATTAAAGGACTGAAAGGAAAAAGATCTGTCCTCTTTGAATTTTATACTTAGCAAACATACCTTTGAAAATTAAAAGTAAGATATTTCCTAGTTATACAAACTCAAAATATTCTAATACCTCCAGATGTATCATATAGGAAATAAAAAAGCATAATTCAGTAGGCAAGATAAATTGCTGTATGGTCCTGGATAAAGAATAAAGAGCTCTCAAAATTATAGTTATGCAGGACTATTAAAATATATTAGATGAACCCATTTAAAAGGTCATTAAAGATTTCTATGAAACAGTATCAATCTTATGTCGGGTTATATACTTTTTTCACGTATATGTATGTGTGCATGTGTAAAAGACAAGGAAAAAGTAATATAAAGTCAATGGAAAATGGAAATTGATTTAATAGAATAGTTGAAAACTACAGTCAAATAATATACTAAGTGTATTAAGGTACCTGTAGTACCTGTAGTACTAGATCATTTGCCTTAATTTTCTTACTTGTGAGGTAAGTACAATAGCACCAACACCATCTGGCTTTGCAAAGCATTAATTGATGAGGAGATCTGAGGTAGTGGTAATAACAGCTTCTAAAATCCATGATTAGGACATATGGCCGGACAAAAAATTTTTTTCTGTTTTTATTTTTATCTACCTACTCACCTGCCTATCTATCTATCTATCTATCCATCTATCTATCTATCTATCTATCTATCTATCTATCTATCTATCTATCTATCTATCCATCCATCCATCCATCCATCCATCCATCCATCTATCTATCTATCTATCTATCTATCTATTTATCTATCTATCTATCCATCTATCTATGTTCAGTATCACAGAATGTTAGAGTTTTTGAGAAATTTTCATGGTTGGAGGAATGGAATCTTGGGTATTTGGAAGGGTGTCTAGATCCTCCGTTGTATTCATTGGTTATATGCTTCCACTAAAATCTTCATTTTTCCAGTGAATGTGTTATTATATAGCCACAATCTTTTTTTTTTAATTTTAGGGAAGGGTCTACAGAGTGTTCAGGGTCTCACTACTAGATCGGACTCATACTGATCCACCTGTTTACAGCCTCCCAAGAGCTAGGATTACAGGCGCCTGCCACCACACCCAGTCTGTATAGCCACAATCTTAACTAAAATAAAAATATGTGAAACCTGTAACAGAGAGGTTTAAAACAACAGTATAAGAAAATAATATTAGGATGGTATAAAAATGTGTTTTTAAATTATGAGAAACCTTTGATTACTTGTTATATGATTATCTTTATTTATAAATAACCAAGATCAGGGCTGGCCAACTAGCTCAGCAGATTAAAGCACCCATTTAGGCAGATGCAGCGGCTGGGGTTCAATTCCTGGCCTGCCGTGCCAGCCCCACCACAGGGCATGCTGAGAGGGAGATTGAGACTGGGTGTGGTGGCACGTGCCTGTAATCCCAGCTCTCGGGAGGCAGAACACAGGTGCCTCACTACGAGTCCGATCTACATAGTGAGACCCTGTAGGCCCTGTACTAAAATAGAACAAACAAACAAAAACAAGATCTTCCTTTGGTGCTATTTATCTTGCTGTCTACTTTTGGGTTTTCTTACCAATAGGTTGCCAAGATACAAGATGGTATAGTAGTTAATAGAAACTAAAATGAATTGTTCTTTGCTTATGAATATGATTTAAGATTTAAGCAGATAAATTTCTACTGGTCTATTGATGGAGCAGTTAATACTTAAATTGTTTTCTTCTCCTATTTAATTTCTTATAACTTTATATATTTTTTTCTTTTTTTCCATAATTTTATTGAGAAACAGATAGCAATGAGACAGTTTCAAATCAAATTAGTAGGACAGTTTCAATAATTAACACATTGCAATTGCTTTCTTAGTGGTTATTCATTGTACAAGATGCAGACATGATATCCTGTTTACAAACATTTTAGAACAAATCTTTCTATTCATTGAATTAAGAGAATGTAGCTGTATATCCTAACTATTTTGAATATACAGATACAAAATGGTCATTCATTTGTATCCTTTTTTTGGTTCAGTTTTGTTGTTTAAATATTACAGGTGTGTGAATTCATCTTATAACTTGAAAAAAAATCAATTTTTCATGCCTGTAGCTTGTAATCTAAACAACTCATTTGAAGACAACATTTTGCAGTATAAGAATGATTGTTGAATTCCCACTAATTTGTTTCATGAAATGCTGCATTGTTTCTTATTGTTCTCTTACTATTGTTTATTCTATTTAAAAAAGAAAAAGAGTCTTGCAATGAAAAAAAAGATTTAAGCAGATTAATGTGAAATTTTATGAAAATAAAGCTGAATGATCTTTTTATTACCTTTGCTACATTTTGTTTCTAGTACTATAAAAAATACAAAGCCCATTGGACATATTTTGTAGCTTACAGAATATCTAAGCATCCAAAACTAAAATTTTATAAGTTAGGAACTTCTCGTTATGACTGGAACTATTTCTCATTTTGAGGTAAAATCTGTCACATCCTCTGTACTTCTTGCTGACTTATGAAATAAGAAAAAATAATACCAACTTCATTTCCTAATAGAATAATGTACATTAAAGGTGTCTATAAAAGTTATTGCTGTATTGTCCCCCAAAAGCAAATGATGATTACATTATTGATATTGTGTTACAAACACATTGTGGGTTATTGTTAGGCTGACTTCAGATTAGTTCAAACATAAATCTCTTCCGGGCCATGGAAGTCAAGAGTAGTTTGTGCTTTTGTAAATATGCTATTTTATTTATCTCTTATCTCGGACTGAGTTACAATATGATTCATCTTGCCTTTGATTGCAGTTCACATTCCTCAATACAAAGCACTCAGTACTATGTTATGCTGATCATCAAAGAAAAAATTCAGAATGCTCAGAAACATGCTCCAAACTGACAGTTACTAAAAGGTAAAACCTTTTTTTTTCATCATCAACAATTCCACAAACCTGCTAGGTCTGCTTATAAATTCTAAATCTCTCTGAAATGGAACAAGAGACAGACAGTAACTCACAGAACATCAGAGCTTCCTTATGACATCAACACACTTAGTGAATTCCAAATGAAAAGTTTTCTTACCTAGCATGCAAACACATTTGGCATTCTGATCAGGGTTATCAAACAAGATTTCGCCACACCTCTGAAATAGAAAGATAGGCATAGTTATTTTAAGGATTTTTATCAGGATTTCCAATGTAACCTATTCATGTGAGCTGACATTTCAGTAATGTTCCCTGGATTACTTGAGTTTGGAGACCTAATTTATTCATTTATTTATTTATTTAGTATTTAGTATGAGGTCTACAGGGTGTCACTACACAGATCCTACTCATAGTGATTCTCCTGTTTTCAGCCTCCCAAGCTCTGGGATTAGTCTCAATCACTGTCTCAGTGTGCCCCTGGGGGTAGGACCAGCATGGCAGGTTGGGGACTGAGCCCTGGTCCCTGTGTCTGCCTGAGTAGGCACTTTAATCCACTGAGCTATCTGGCCAGCCCTGAGTTTGGAGTCTTGAAGGAGAGATCTTGTTGTAAAATACCTAAGGGGTAATTTAGAGTACATGGTTCCTGCATGTCTCACTCCCCTGTCTGTAAAAGTTATTGCTATATTGTCCCCCAAAAGCAGATGATTATTACATTATTGATTCTTTGCGCTCCCATGAAAAATCATGTCTTGAGATGCATTTGGCTTTAGCAGTTTCTTTCTCATTGAGAGATATACAGTCTATTAGGTTCAGTTAATAATGCTCAGAATTGCTCCCTATTACCCACTCTATAACCATACACAGACAATATCAAATGTAAAGCAAGGTGACTAATATTTAATCCATGAAGTGTGTGTGTGGGGAGGCAGATAAAGAAACCAAAAAGTGGTGCTCGAAATGCTTTTGCTGAACCTACAGACTCATGGAAATATTAACTTCCTTGTCCATATATTAGTTATAATTTGCTCATTAAAACATCTGTGCAAGGCAAACTCCAGCTATGGAGTTATTGTAGAATAGGTCACATTTGTGTGTACCTGACACCAATTGGAGAATGCTATCTTCCATTTTTCTGTCACAGTTTTCTGTCACCAACAGGATTTTGATAGGATGGCCTAGATCTGACATCAGAATAGGGTTATAAAAGATGGTGGGCATTAAACTTGTGGATTCTGTGGGTCTTTTCACTGGCTGCACTGTCGAGAATGAGTTTGCTTTTCTACTTTAATAAGCTTACACTGACTGCGGAGCACTTTTTGCAGAGTGCTTTTTTTCCCTTTTCTTGCCTTTGATGCCTTTGATAACTCTCATACCTTTTACAAATGTAAATCCTTCCCATTTTTTTGTGTGTCTTGTTCAATTTTTTGAAGAGGACAACAAGAACCTGGAAGGGACCCCTGGGCATTCCAGTAATTGTGAACAGACTGGATTGTCTTCCCCAAACCCTTCGTCTCCCACTCATTTCCTTTGATTTTTAAGGTGACTGAGGACTTCCTGCTTTCACTCATTTTCCTTTTTCTGTAGCCCTTCACAATTTGGCTAATCTCATTCCAACTATCTTTATTATACTTACACTTAATATATTACATGATAGAGTAATATAAGAAAACACTCCTGGATCTGAAGATCTATGTTTTTCACACCTAATTATGAAATTCTTCCTTACAAAGATGAGGAGGTTAAGAGGGGGGAAAGATGACGCCCTTACCTTGAAATCAATCCATTTTTAAGCTTATCTACAGCTTGTACAAAGGTATGGGCAATTGGCCTCGAGATATGAGAAAGAAGAAAGGTTCTTTGCTGAGTCAAGAAGATGGACTAGGGAGGAGGGAAGCTGGGTGCAGTGGAAGGCAGAAAGAGAGCGATGCATTCTGGATGTAAAAGAGCACTGACTTCTGGGTAGAGAATCTATCATGAGCCTCTCCCCAGCTACACTGAAGGCCTGGTGTGAGGTTTATCATGCCACTTCATCTCTTTATGCTTCGTTTCTTTGTAAATAATACTGGATTGTAGATACCTGCCATCAACTCAGGTCATGGAGCAAATGTGCAGATTAATGATCCATGGAATCTGATCCTATTTTTGTTCCTGTTCTGTTTGTATTTTGGCAGAGATTAAAGCTTTTCAAATAGCTATTTGGGATCTATTTTCTGCATCAACTTCTTTTTAAAGTAATATCTTTTATGACCTGAAAGAGTTAATGATTATTTTTAAATGAAAGGTCAGAAGTTTCTTAAATGTTTTCATCTCGGGGGCAGAACCAAGTGCTAGGAATATGTATCAAGCTGTAGCTCAGGTTTCACAAGGGTATGACTCAGGAATGCTCTCTTGCCCTTTGTTAACAGCAAGGCCCACACATGTGCTGCCATAGGAAGGCTTTCCCTCTCTCACCGCAGGGCCTTCCTGGGGGGATGGTGGGTGAAGCTCACACAGCTTCACGTGACTCCAGTAGGCAAGGGCAGTCTCTTGGCAAACATATCAGTCTAGGCCCAGAAGGTCTTGCTTTCTTTCCTGGCCATGAAAACTCCTAAAATGCCCATGAAGCATTCATTTTTTAACAGCCATGGCCTGCCTTTGTTCACTGACCAGATAAACTCATGACCAAGGAGCAAGGGCAGGTGCTGTGGCCCTGCTGATGTGGAGAACAGGGCTTTCCTCTTCCTTGCCTTCATCTGCCTCTTCCTCTGAGAAGTGAGGGAGAAATTTCAACCAACTTTTGATTTGCCCTCTTGGTGAAATTATCTGAGGATTTAACAGATTTAAAAACAAGGCCCAGAAGGGAATCTGATTGTTCTCAGCATTTACAAGAAACCAGATTCTTTCCAGAGCCTGTTTTCATTGATGCCAGTGTTTACCAGGTCCTTGCTGCCAGGCTCCTGCTGGTTGTGCAACCCAGAGAGATGACCCAGTTTAGGAGATTAATTAGGCTAAGCCACAGGGCCTAACTCTTAGAAAACTGCAGGCTCTGCCCTAGGGAAGGTTTTGAGTTCCGCGGGGTTCTGAGTTGCTGAAAGCCTACTCCCTCAGCACTCTTGTCATGCTCACTGGAACGTCCTATTCCCGCACCTCCCTGGGTAATTCTGACTTTGTACCTAGTTCTGTTCATTAATGATCTACCTGATTCTTAGATCCCCATCTCTCACTAAGGACTTCATCTTTGCTTTACCTTCTGCTGTGCCTGAAATGCTGAGACCAAGTCACCCTGTTCTTGCCCATCTCTCTCAGTGGACACTGTCCCTGTCTAGCAAGGAATAGCTATTGCAATGTCTGTCTGAGGGATTTGGAGCCCTGCTGGCAACAGGGAAATCCCTCCAACATATGATCTCCTTCTAAGCACATGATCCATGTGTGCAAGGCTAGTGCCCTCAGAGATAGTAAAGAATCAACCTGTGTTTATCAGGCCTCATTGCACCCTGGTGCTAGGAACATGAAGGACATCTGGAAAGTAAGTATCTGAGGAGTAGCCAACATTTATTGAGCTAACACTATGGCTTAAGCATTGTTTAATGTGTTGTCTGTGTACCATTTGATGCTCTCACTATATCCCTTTAACAGTAGAAAACTGAAGCATATACAGTACCCTCCTTTAGGGAACACCCTCCTCTAATGAATGAAAGAATCTATGCTGATAGCTCACCTGATATTGAACCAAATTACACAGTTTTTCACACCTTGGTCTTTGTGTTTTGCTGTGGTCAAGTAGACTGCCTCTGTTGATGGCCCCTCTTTTACCTGCTAACTACTTGCTGTTTGCAAGAGCTGCCACCTGTAAGAGCTTGGGTGTTGGCTCAGACTGACTTAATTTCAAACCCTGTTGGTACCTTCTCTTACCTCTTCTCATAGGTAACTTACTTAGCTGTGTCAAACCAGGACCATTGGAAACTTAGTTTTTAATTCATTATAAATAAGAATGTATTAGTTTAACCTATGGTAGATAAAATTAAAATACAAAAATAAGAATTTATAGGCTGTAAATAGGTGGATCACTGTAAGTCCGATCAAGTAGTGAGTCCCTGAAAACCTTGTAGACCCTCCTCTAAAGAAATATAAAAAAAAGAATTTATAAATGCATCCATTAAAAATACCAGTTTGATCCTATTTTTTTTAGTAATAATAAAGAAATATTTCTAATCTTAAAAGTCAGATCAAATCCAGGGAGACAGCTCAGCAGCATAAGTGCCTGCCTGGCAAGTACAAGGTCCTGAGTTTGATTCCCAGTACTGAAGAAAAAAAAAGTCAGATCATTTCATAAATTGTTCATTAATTCTCTTTGTAAAGATTTTTAGAGGCTTGGGAGATGGCTCAGTAGAATAAGCGCTTGCCTGGCAAGCTCAAGGACCTGAGTTCAATACCCGGGTCCACCAAAAAAAAAAAAAAAAAAA
>NW_004524600.1:9589324-9644933 GCF_000260255.1 Octodon degus | reverse complement strand
AAACCCCAAAAAAAAAAAAAAAAACCAAAAACCCAGAAAGCTTTTGTTCTTGACTTTAACAATATCTTAGAAACCTTTTCACCATGAGAGCCAAGTGGAGGAAGAAGCAAATGCATAGACCGAAGCGAAAAGAAGAAAGATGAGACAGAGGTCCAAGTAGAATAGCTCGTACACCCATGGAGGGCAAAGTAGCAGAAATAAAGGATGCTGGAGGCTGGCAACGCTGCTGCAAGTTTTGGATGGCATGCTGTCCAGAATGTCTCCATGGATTAGGACTTCACTGCCATCTGATTGCCAAGACCACCTCAAAGAGAGATCCACCTGGTTCAAGCTAAGCAGTCCCCTGGTGTTTTGCCCTGGACCTGTGGCATTCAGGACTACTTCTGTTCTCGCTTTTGGCTGAGTGTAAAGCATGTACAATAAATCATCTCTTCTGTGTTAAAAATATATTTTTATATTAAATTTAGAATTATATATAAGGTAAGAAGAATGTAAAATAGTACATTTATTATTCTTAAATTAATATATGAGATAGACCTGTGGCTATCAACAGTTTATCGGATAAAGAAAATGTGGCATATATACAGAATGGAGTATTATTCAACCATAAATGGGGTAAATTCTGTCATTTACAACAACATGGATAAATATGATAGGATTATGTGAAGTGAAATAATCCAGGCTCAGAAAAACAAATGCTATATGATCTCACTTACATGTGGAACCTAAAAAAAATAGAATTAACAGAAGTAGGGCATATACTGATGGTTACCAGTAGGAGGAGGAGAGGAATACCCTGAAGTTGTTGGTTAAAGCATGCCAAAGTTCAATTAGAATAAGTTTAAGAGATTAATCCTGTAATACTTATCCTATAATATATTGAACATAATGTATTGTGTATCTGAAAATTGTTAACAGTATATTTCAAGTTCTTAGCTCAGAAAAAAGAAATTACTTGTATGTATGTGAGGAAATGCATGTGTTAATTAGCTTCTCTTGGCATTCCACCAAGTACGTATTTCAAAGCATAATATTGCATAACATAGAGATACACAACTTTTATTTTGTCAACTAAAACAAATAATAAAAATAAATAAAATATATCCTTAAAGTTAAGAGTAGTTAAAAACTCTATAATGTACATTAAATTAACAATATTCCATTTTGCGTATATGCCAGTAAAATACACAATAAAATAGTTTTCTTAAGAGGACTATAATTTTAATTACTTTCATCATAGACTGGGTTGCAAACATTGATATTAAGAGTACTTCTAAGAGGGGCTGGGGAGATGGCTCATAGTATACACACTTCCCTGGCAAGAGCAAGGACTTGAGTTCAAGGCCCGATTCTGCCAAACAAAACAAAACAAAACAAAACAAAACAAAACAAAACAAAACAAAACAAAACAAAAAACAGAAAAAGAGAGCACTTCTAAGTATTCAATGAGCATCTTATTCTTTTCAAAGGATATCAAAAGTGTATTATTACATTTCTATTTGGAGGTCATCACAATTTTATTATTTATAATACTTATCCAATTGTATTGGAGGATATCAAAACTTTATGACGTATAATAATATTGGCAATAATATCATATACTCAAAAGAAATTTTTAAAAACAGTGAAATCTCACGTTTTGTTCTCCATGTTTGATAGATAACAGTACTTCCATCTTTCTTGGGCTAACAAATGTTTTTCAAGTAAGCTTTCATATATTTTGAAATTTTATTCTATTTTTCTGAGTATACTTGCTATCATTAGGCTTCTTAGTGGGCCTCCAGCTACTTATCCTTCATCCTTTTAGAGAAAGTATACTGATTTTTTTTTTTCAGAACTGGGAATTGAACTCAGGCTTGAGTTGCGCTTGCTAGGGAAGCGCTTATTCTATTGAGCTATCTCCCCAGCCCCATTGTCCTGATATCTTTGGAAGGGAGGAAACATCAACAAACAATAGGAAAATATATATATATTTTAGTGTATTTGGTACAGGGTCTACAGTATCCACAGGGGCTTACTACGTAGACCAGACTAGTAGTGATTCTCCTATTTTCAGTCTCTCAAGCCCTGGGATTGCAGGCACATGTCACCATGCCCAGTCTAAATCACTATCTTAGAGTGCCCAGGGGGCAGGGCCAGCATGTCATGCCAGGGATGAAATCCAGCCACTATGCTCTGCCTAAGCAGATGTTGTAGTCCACTGAGCTATCTGGCCAGACTTTGAATACTTTTTTTTTTTTTTTTTTTTTGGTACCTGAGATCAAACTCAGTACCTTGTGCTTGCCAGGCAGGCACTCATGCTATGAGCTATATCTCTAGCCCAACAAACAAACAGAATTTAAGGTAGGATTTCTTATTGCTTTGGAGTTTGACTTACTGTCAGATAAGACAATGAGAGTTGTTTGGAACTAGATAATGTTAACTGCTATCTTAATAGGTTATGGATCTTTGATATTCTCTTTACACATTTATAGGGTTTTTTTTTTAACAGAAAAGAATTTAATAAAGGTAATTAGTTGCTTACAGTATAATGGAGGACCAAGCAACATGCAGGACTTCTATAAATGATCCTAAGAGCAGCTGCAAAATTGCCTCCGAGAGCTGTGAGTTCACCAAGCAGATAGACCAAGAGGGAAACTGGAGAACCATGAGGCCTCACTGAACTTGTTAGTTTTAGGAACACGGCATAGGATGGCGATCCAGGGATTGGAAAGTAATTGGCACAGTTTCCTCTTGACATCCTCCAAATTAGTGACTGAACATTGGAGGCTATTATAGAAATGCAGAAAAAAGCTTGCATCTCCATGACTTTATGTGAGAGCTCATTAAATCAAAACAGAACAGAAAGAACTCCTGACATGCTACTAGACTCATTTTGGGAAAAAAAATCATCAAAACAAAGTCTCCTGATGTGACAAAGCATAACCATAGTCAGACTATTGTGAAGTTGTGGATGTTGGTGGAAAATGAAATATATCTCATGGGTCCCAGAAGCAACAAAGAACCAGAGCATCCAAAGCCCTAGCAGAGGGTGCCTTCACACCCCACTCTCACTCCATTGCTAAGAACGATGTTTCCGCAAGTTGGCTTCATATTACATGAACTTCTCAAGTGAAGTTCTGAGTCAGCGAGGCAAATGCCTGTATGGTGAAGTATTATTGGGATCGCATCTGTTTCACTGCTCACCGCTGAATCCCTAAATATCTAGAACAATGACTAATACGTAACGGGCACTCCCAACGTTTATGAAATGAACGAGTGATGAATTCCTTACTGTAATTCTGTGGGCTATACTGAAATTGCCCAGGTTAGCATGCCAGGTGATGAGGGGTTTTCCCTGAGCGTTTATGTTTACATCAGTGTTATCATAATTGTAACAATTCTGTGTGCAACTGGCACAGGGTGATGAAGGGTGAAGCCTGATGTTGACCACACATTTCAAAACCAGATTAATTCTCATAGTGGTTTCCCTAAGCAGAGAACTCAATGAAACTAAGCAAATGCTCACCCCTAGGAGGCAGGGCTGGAGAGAAGGTGCCTTAGGTCTACGGTGTATTGAAAGACAGTGTCTGCCGAGAATGAACTCATCAAAGCTTGGCACATCCTGGAAGTGTGGAACCCTATTAGTGTCTGTCAAATAAGTGAATGAAAACATGGATATTCCAAAAGGCCTTACTGAATGCTTAATTTGGGCAGGCATTATATGATGAGGGTAGATATGAGACCAACAAGGCTCAGAATAATCCTGTCCTCGAGAGACATTTAGAGTCTAGTCTGAAGTTAGAATAAAAATAAAAGACTGCAGGCACTTTCAAAGGTGCCTCTGGTTGGAGTTATCAGAGAGGGTATTCAGAAAGCTTGTAAGATAGGAAAGAGTTTGCTGGTAAAAGATAAGAGACCCTCAAGGCAGAGGAGCCTGGAGGTCCAAAGCCCTGTTAGATCACACAAGTAGGCGGGAAGGACAGGAGCAAAACTGTGGTGGGTCAAAGTGGAGAGAAGGCTTTACTCAAACTGGTCGTCACAGGTGAAACTGGAGGGAAGCAGGGCCAGTAGTGACCTAGGACTTCTAGGATAGGGTAGAGAAGGCTGGTTTGCTTTTGAAGAGCTGGGATGTTTAAAGAATGCTTTTAGCATTATAAAGAATAACTACAATTTATGCTGCCAGCGACCTCTTATCAATTTAGTATCAACTGAAATCCTTGAGCCCATTTCTAGCCCAAAGAGCGTTCCACGGCTGAGGTGGTTCTTGTTCCTTTTTCTGGGATTATTCTGTACAATGGCTGGGACCCAAAGAATTCCCCAGCCACCCTGCAGAAACTTCATGGGAGGCTGACTGCCGCTACTGCAGAAGCTATTAGTACCTGGTGTCAAGCACATCAGAGTTTCCCTGCTCTAAGGATGCGTTTTCAGGGTCTCCTTCTTTACAGTGGCCTGCAGCCACATTTTTTTCTGCAACCCTGTCTACCATGTGGGTGGCAGAGTCAGGACTTAATCTCTAAACACTGCGGCAACCCTCAGCACTCCGGTGCCAGAGGACAGCAGATTTGGAACTGGGGCCGATTTCAGCCGAAGCTCATGTTTTCCTTCCCAAGCTTTTCCAGTGAAAGAAAAGATTTCCATCCTATTGCAGGCTGTTAAAACGTCAGACTAATAAGTTTTCAACAATCTGTCGGTGCAGATCTCCAGCAACAACCTGGCACTGCCTTTGGATTTTGGCCTCATGATCCAATACAGCTTCAGCCAGTCAAAATAAGAGACACACCAGCAAAAGAAAAAAAAAGATAGTCATCTTGAGCTGAACAGGAATTCTTAGCACACCCATTGTTGCCAACAGTCAACAACAACTCTGTGGGCTCCATAACCTGGGGTGACCCTCCAGGAAGGCCATCCCTCATAAACCTCTAATTAGCTATGGTTAGGAGTGACTTGAAAGATATTAATGCTATTGCTATTGGAAAATGAGCCTACCAGCTTTTAACAGCTTTGTTTTCTTCTTCACTCAAAGAACAAAATGTTAGCTCAACGGTGTGTGCTTTCTATTAGAGAAGTGCCAGCTGTAGCAATCTCCAGAGAGTCTCTCAGAATTTTATTACGTACCCCTATTTTTAAATGTCTAAAAACTACTTGTTATAACCCAAAATTTGGAAAAACTGGTGGGAGTCCAAAAGGAATTTTTTTGTAAGTTATTAAGCAAATGTCTGAATTAAACACTGTGGTTTTTGTCATTTTAGCTCAGGACAGTAGAGGGCACTAGAAAGGCTGACTGCCCTGAGGGTGATCCTAGGGTCAGATGACACGCAGCTTTGGCTGCTGTGTCAGTCTTGACTTACACACACACACACACACACACACACACACACACACACACACACACAGAAAAGCACATTGAAAACTGCATTTTGCACTATGGAAAAGAGTTACTATAGCCTCAGGGTAAGCACAGCACTAGCCAAATCTGTACCTGTGAAGATGGACAGCATGGAGTGTGACAGCAGTGGGGATAGAGTGCCTCTCTCCCATGGACCCGGTGAGCAGGCATCTGGGTCCAGGCCCTTTGGAGAGAATTCTGCTAGGAGCCTTGAGGACTCCCCTTTCACAGATGCAAATGCGTATCTCAGTGGTTAGGCTAGAGTGCAAAAATTGTGTGTGAATTTTGTAATATCATTTCCTCTTTTATTCATCATCTCAGAGTTCCAAGTGTTGACAGCTAGGGACAGCTAGTTTTCAGAGGTAGGAAGGTAAATACTTCTGTGAGGGCGAATGGCTAACTCCATAACTATTTAAGTTATACCAGCAAGTTGTTAAAGGTGAAGCCCATGGACTCTCAGTGTTAGAGAGGATGGTAAGTGGTACAAAGGGAAGGCAGAATGGTGCACATAAAGGGAACAACGTGGTATTAGTGAGATTCAGACCCCAAGCCTGCCCCTTACTAATTCTGTGGTGCATTCTACTTCTATTTTTGAGTCTCATGTAGAGCCGGGTAAGTAAGAGTACTCATTTATGTATTGTAATGATCGATACATGGTGTCAACGGGAGGAATTTAGAAGTTGGACTAAATGACTCAGCAGGGGGCTGGGGTCCTCACTCTGTAAACATCCTCATCCTGTGCAAGAGGAGGGCACAGAAGGGTGTGAGTGGTACCCCACCGCAGGCAGGTAGCCAGCTTACAATATAAGAGAGAAAAAGAGGCCTCTTCTCCCCATTTTGCTCTTGTTGATTTTACTGTCTTCTGCCACCTTGAGCTGTTGCTGCTCTGCCACGCACCCTGCCTTGGAGCCAGTTGATTATGGACTGAAACCTCCACAAACTGAGCTGTGGAAACCTTTGCTTCTTTAATTTTGGGTGTTAGGTATTTTTTCCCAGCAACGAGAGAAAAGCAACCAACTGATATAATATAATACATCTGCCAAATGATATAATGCATTGTGCCATTAGATTGTCACTGGGTGCTCCAAAACCTGTGATGTGGCCTGGTAGGTGTGTGGTTTTGTGGGAGGAAAGAGGAGCCAGCCATTTGATGATGGTGTATTAACTCTACAAGGCACGGTTCTTCCATATAAGTCCTAATGCATTAAAAGAGAAATAACTGCTCCTTCCAGATGGAGAGCTCTGGTCCTTCAGAGCATAACCTATAAAGTCAAGGGTCCAGAGAAGAGGTGCATGAGGAGATGGAGATTAAAGTACTTCCTAATGCATCCTTATCCTTGGTGTTGAGGAAGGGGGGAGGTACCCAAATGAGCGTGAGAAAGTGATTCTTCATATGTGATCAAACTGGTCACATCCTGCTGGGCATGGAAAAGTTTCTAAATACTGTGTTGTTTGGGTGAAGAAGACCAGAACTAATATTAAGTAAGGACTCAATAGAGGTTGCAGCACAAGATACGGCAGGAGGGTGTTTATCCTAGGTACCATACACTGGGTGCAGAAGTCTAAAAGAGACTAGGAGAAATGGTAAAGAAAAAGAATGGCTACAAGGGAACGGGATTGAGATAACTGGGAGGACTGGGGAGTGGAAAGTCATGAGGCTGGGGAAGGTGGCAGGGAGCAGATCATGACAGGATCTGCAGGACTCCATTTAGTGACTGGACACAGGCCCAGATTCTGTGGCTGTGGCTCGGAATGAAGTCACTGCAGGTCACAGACCATCTGTCTCAGGCAGTAAAAAGATCCCAAAACTGTTCAGAAAGTTGCTGCAAAGTGAGCCTGATACAGCGCTCCTGTTTGCTGATCCACGCTGTTCCTTGCTTCTCTTGACACACCTTTGGGTGGTGGAAGGTTCTGCTAAGTTCGTTACTGAGTTTATGGACGTCATTTCTGTTATCCCTGGTATTCATAGTTGTGACAATCAGCAAAATCAGGGCATAATCCTGAGAGTTTCCTACCCAGTAATACCTTGCATGGACCGTTCACAGATTTCTTTAGATTTAATATAATGCAGATGATTTTTATGAGGAGCCAATCGTGGATATGAGAATGTGGCTTGTCAAATTTTCAGGTCTTGTATGAATATAATATAAAGATATGATTGTTCAAATAATTCATGGAAGGGCTGGCCAAATAGCTCAGTGGATTAAAGTGTCTGCAAGCAGGCACAGGAGCTGGGGGTTCAATCCCTGGGCCTGCTGTGCTGCCCCCCACCCAAGGCACTCTGAGATGTTGATTGAGACTGGCGTAGTGGCACATGCCTGTAATCCCAGCACTTGGGAGGCTGTAAACAGAGGAATCATTATGAGTCTGATCTAGTAGACCCTGCCATAAAAATACAAAAAAACCTCCAAACAAACAAACAAGCAAACAAACAAAAACAACAACAGCAAAAACCAAATAATGCATGGAGTGAAGGCTGAGAAAGCACTCAAGGGGATGATCTTTGTCAAGTCCTTGCACCCTAGAAGATGGAGGTACTAGGGATCCTGGAGAAAAAAAAATCCCTTCCCTAGAGCTTCACAAAGCATCTGCTCAGAAACTTCTGAGTGATCATAGTACACTCCAGGACAATCATTCTTGTGACAACTGTCACCTTGTCAGAGGAGGTCTGAGCCAGAATGTGGTCCATGCTCCTGTGCCTCCTCCTGCCGTAGTGCAAAGTAACCTGTTAGTCCATGTCATGGTCACCTCTGGACATCTGCTCAGCCAGCCCTTGGCACTCCTATCCTTTGGTCTCACCCTGTGTTGCCAGCAAATACAAAGTTATAGTTGCTAAACTCCAGCCATCTGGTTGAAGTGTCCAAGCTTTAGACATTGTTTTTCATGCTTTCCACCACAATTTTCAAGCTATTTCATAAAACTCTGCAGACAGCAGCAGCTTAATAGATAATATCAGCTAGATCTCCAAGTCTTTGTCTAGACCTCACAATCCGGAGGCCCATGGGACCTCATCCAGCTGCCACTGAATGAATATTTACCAAAGACAAAGGCGCACTTCTAATGGGCTCCTTGCAGCTCAGCGTAGCAATGCTCCTGTATGTAAACCAATAATTAAATGTAATCCTATATACTTACAGTTTTAAAAGAAATTCAAGCCAGTCCTTGGAATTAAATAACCCCAGTGCTAGAGAAAATGACTTCCAGAACATCAAGCCCAACATGCAAACACACGGCCTCTGAGCTATAAAGGAACGAACACTTCTCCACAGCAATAGAGCCTGTTGTTTAACTATTTGTGAGATCAAAGATCCAGATATTCCCATCAACAAGCAAAATGCTACTGGTTAAATTGCTTTTATTTTATTTTATTGAGAAACAAATATCAATGAGACACTTTCCAAGTTGATTAATAGGACATTTTCAATAATTAATACATTGTACATTGCTATTTTCTCAGTGGTTATACAGCACAAGAATCAGCCAGGACATACCATCCAAACACTACTACTACAAATCCTTCTGCTCACTGAATCAAGCAAAAACAGCTGTACATCTATTCTAACTATTCTGTATATACAAACACAAAATGGTCCTTTCTCTGTATCCCCTCTCTCCAGTTCAGTCCTGTCAGAGATGGGTATTCTATTGGCATCTAAATATTATAGGTGCTTGAATTCAGCAAAACAATCCAACATAGTCCAGCAGTCCACAATAGTAGGGGGTTGTCCTCAGAAGTTGTTGGCTAGAGTCTTTTACAGCTCAGCACACTAATATGGCTTTACTTTATATACTTCATTTTTATACTTCTGGATGGTTAAGACCAAGATAAAGCAAGACCTATGTAACAAGAAACATAACTTTTGTATACCTATGAATGTCCGTTTTGTATCTGTGTATTCAAAGTGGTTGGGATAGATATATAGTTGCATTCTCTTAATGAATAGAATGATTTGTTCTAATGGTGTTTGTAAGTAGGATCACAAGTCTGCATCTTGTACAGCAATTAACCACTAAGAAGAATATATGCAGTGTATTGTTTGTTGAAACTGTACTTCCAATTTGATTTGAAACTGTCTCATTGCTATCTGTTTATCAATAAAACTTTGAAAAAAAAAAGAAACATAACTTTTGTATCTAATAAGGTCAGTTAAGTCCCCTCAGGATTTATCCTGTAGCCCTGTACCACACTTTGTAGATCCTTTGTCATTGTCAGTCATGTGGATGAGTCATGGCCATTGCTTGACCAATTTGCTTTCTGTGAAAGCCTGAGAGAAAGTTTTCTCTCCATGTGACTCTCCTTAGGCACACTCTACATCATTGATCACTTTCCTCTGTGGCACCATGATCTCCTTGATCAGAAAATTTGGGGCACAACTGACTTACATGATGTTAAAGTACAGGTTCTCCTATGTCCTGAGTCCTCACTGACCTTGAAAGGCTGGGACCAAAATGTTGGTGGACCTTGCAGCCCTTCCTTTTCTCCAATTTTTGATGTGCAAACTTAGGTTACTACTGGTTAAATTGCAGTGACCATTTTCCTATGGACAGCTCTGTGACAGATATGACCTCAAAACAGATATTTCTATAAATTCTACCAGCAGTCGATGGCAACCTCAGGCTAGAGTTGGAAAATCCAGTATTTTGGGAAAAAAAACTGATAGTTTTACAAGCTACAAGTGCAAGTGAAAATAATGTATGTTTTCCTAATAGTTGTATTTGCTACTTTGACAAAAGTGGTGTATCAGTCTCCCTCTCTTTATCAACATAGGGTCTTTCTCTCTCTCTCTTGTTTTTTTTTTTTTTTTTTTTTTTTTTTTTGAGACAGGATCACACTGGGTAGTTCAGGCTTTTCTTCAGCTTATTATGTAATGCAGGCTGACCTCAAACTCACAGTGATCTTCCTGTCTCAGCCTCCCAAGTGCCGGAATTATGGGCAAGCATCACCACACCAGGCAGTTTTAAAACATTTGATTGAATGAATAAGTTTTTTTTTTTTTTGTATTTTAGGGAAACGTCTACAGGGAGCTCAGGGTCTCACTACTAGATCAGACTCATACTGATCCGCATGTTTATAGCTTCCCAAGAGCTGGGATTACGGGCACACACCACCATACCCAGTCTCAAATACAGACTTGGTGTGTCCTGGGGGCGGGGCCGGTACACCAGGCCTAGGGTGAATGAATAATTTTGAACAGTAAAACCCTCACCAAATCCACTCATTATTGCCTAGCAGTCAAGTTAAAAAAAATCTATGAAGTAATGAAACAGTTCAAAGGGAAGAACAATAAGGTTACACTTAATATTAACTAAGCTTAAATGTTAACTTTGATGCTGTCATTACCCTAAGAAGTTGTCATCTCAGCTGTGCCCGGCATCTGCTGTGAGTGTTTCAGATGCTATCCTATTGAAAAGTAAAAAAAAAAAAATTCTCAAGTGTTTCCTGAAATATAATTCTCCTTGGGCAGCAAATACTGTAAATATATGTTTATTTCAACTAATGATTTTTTATCTACTGCAGCTATTACCAAAATTAATCATGAAACAGATAAAAAATGTTCTAAGTGGTCAGCATCATACCAAGAAAATGGAAGTATCCTGTCTCATTATTATACCCTAAGGTTAAATAAGTAGAGTGTTCCAAGGGTCCAACAAGAAAATTAGTGAGTCACTTGGAAATGACATAGAGTAGCAGGTGCTGCTGGTGGTGGTGGCTTTAATTCTCATCCTGGTCACTTCCAGACCTTTGGCAGCCTTCTTCAAAAATAGAGATGCTCATTGAATTGACGCTTGATTCCTATTATCACTTTTTGTTTTTGTTTTTTTTTTTCATACCACTCTATTATTTTTCATAGGCGCATGTAGGATGCAATAAGCTAACACTTCCCATCTCCACAGAGATGGGAAAAAGATAATTCGTTCTTTTTTTGTGTGAATTCACATCTAATTCCAAACAACTGAGTTGTCATTATTTATTTTATTTTATTTTTTGGAGGAACCTGGGATTGAACTCAGGACCTTGTGTTTGTCAGGCAAGCACTTATTCTACTGAGCTATCTTCCCAGCCCACTGAGTTGTCTTTAAATTAAGAATGGCCAGAGGTGAATTTCCTAGTTTAGGACCCTAAGAGTTTATAAAATTTATTTATTTATTTATTTTTCTGTATTTTAGGACAGGGTCTACGGGGTGTGCAGGGTCTCACCACATAAATCGGACTCCTAGTTATTCTCCTGTTTCCAACCTCCTGAGTGCTAGGATTACAGGCGTGCACCACCATGCCCAGTTTCAGTCCCCATATCAGCCTGCCCTGGGGGCAGAGCTGGCACTGCACACTGGGGATTGAGCCCCAGCCTTTGCACTCTGCCTAAGCAGGCACTTTAGTCCACTGAGCGATTAGGTCGGCCCTTATAAAATTTAGAAGGAAGACTCTTTAAGGAAAAGAATACAAATGAATGAACACAAGATTAAGAATAGCTAATGGGTTAAATATAGAATCTTGTGAAGTATCAATGAAATTGAGAAATACTAAAGGTCATGCTTCATCAGTTTCCCTGTGAGTCTGTCTGTGAAAGTGACATTATAATACAACATATATTTGTCAATCAACAGTGCTTATTAATTAATTGACATTTGACAAAGTAACATATTTTTGCAAGTTGAACCATCTTAACCCAATGATTTCAAACTATTTTCTCTGTGCTTTCTTAGTAATGATACTGAACATAACAATAGCAAATTGCTTCAGAAATAAAGTATGCACATAAATTACACATTGCTGGGCAGGCCAAATAGCTCAGCGGTTTAAAGTGCCTGCTTAGGCAGATGCAGTGGTCAGGAGTTTGATCCCCTGGCCTGCCATGCCAGCCCCACCCCCGGGGCATGCTGAGACCTCTAATGAGACTGGGCATGGTGGCACGAGCCTGTAATATAGCACTTGGGAGGCTGTAAACAGGCAAATCACTACGAGTCTGAGATACTCATAAACCCTGTACGCCCTGTACACCCTGTGCTAAATTAAAAAAAAATTACACATTGTTAATTTACTAAGTTACTATAAATTTGAAAAGGCTGTAGTATTTAAGCACAGGGACTATCTCTCAGCCCTGAATAGTGGAATCTATAGAACACTTGGCAGAAAGCAAGTGCCCAGTAAATACTTGTAGTGCAATAGCACATACCAAGGAAAGTAATCAGCACTTTAACAAGCTCTATTAAGTCCAGACATACCAATGTATACATTCAGTGTATTTATGTGTGTTTACAAAATGAAATGGTATGATCAAAAAATGTAGTGAATAGTTTAAAAATTGTTATTATTTTTAAGTTTATTTTAGTAAAAGACACATTGCCACTAATGCCGCTCACAGTACTCCTTGATTCAAATAGTTATCCTGAGGTTCTGAAATTCCTCTTTCCTGAGTGTCTGTGAGGTGTGATTAAAAATATGGTGAATTCTGCTGCTGAGTGGCGTCCAACAGAAATCCAGCCTCATAAAACCATTACTGCATGTTCTCATCTATTTTATCCAGCAGATCTGGCTCTTCCTTGCAGTCAAAATACCCATAAAAGGTAAACATTCTATTCAAGACCTCGGGGCAGCCATGGTAGTGCAAATGGAGACACAAATGAGGCTTTCCAGAAGTACTTCAGAAAGCGACAGGCATGATGGGATAAGCGTGTTTGAGAAAATTTAACATTCACTGTGTGGTAGCACATGCCTGTAATCCCAGTATTTGGGAGGCTAAGACAGGAGAATTCAAGGCCAGAAAATTCCAGGGCTACATAGTGAGTTCAAGGCCAGCTTCAATTTCATGGCAAGACCCTGTCTAAAAATAAAAATAAATATTCACTGGATATTTTGGCTATATCCATCTATACATTTCCACATGTACAATATGTATCGTATAAGTGCTTGGTAATGCACTGTAGTTTGTTGGCTAAAAGCCTAGGCTTTTGTCTGGGATCTGAAACAGTTAGTTGAATTCTAGCACTGTCATCTGCTAGCTCTATGGTGTATTCTTTACCTCTGTGCCTTTGTTTTCTCACCTAAAAATGAAACAATACATAGCTATTAGATTAAATAATGCACAAAGTCATCAGTACTACACACAGGAAGCGTGTGACATATACCATATGTGACTGTCATAGCCTTACATTCCACCTTCATTGGGTAAACAAAGAAAAACCTTCTTTTACTTTCGGTCATTGTAGCACCTTGCCTTCCAGAGAAAGCAATTCTTTGTTCTTTCCTTTATGTGTCCTCCAAGTTTGTGCCTCGGATTACTAAGAAGCAGGAAGTAGCTATAATCAGACAGTTTGGTCTTTGGAGTCCAGCAGCTTGTGTGTGGCAGTGACCCGCCTAGCCACATCAGGAACCTTCGGAACTCTTTTCCTCATATCCAACATGTGACAAAACCTGTCTCCTTCATAGGGTGGTGCTGAGGCTTAGAGAGTATCAGGGAAGTTCCTGACTCCATGGCTACATGCATCCATAGATCTATATATTTATCTCTCCTTTTTCTTTTTTTTTTAAAACTTCAATATCTAGCTCATTTTCTCCACAAGTTAAAATTATCCCTATTATACAAGCCCCCATTGAAACAGTAATCCTTTATAAAGCTTTCTGGCTTTTCTTTTTTAGAAAAAACTGCAGTTTCTGTAGGTCTTTTAGTAACTTTCTATTTCATTCTTTTTTTTTTGTTGTTGTTGTTTGTTTATTATACAGTTAGGTTCTTAAGACTGGAAGCTAGATCTAGTTTCTTTGCATAGAACATCGTGCTTGTATAATAAGCATACACTAGTGAGTGTATCTCTAGTTTTGATTATTATAATGAAGATATTTAACAAGCACCTGTTTTAAAAATTCTTATTATGACCCTGCCTTCCTCTAGAAATTTTGAGGTTAAGTCAGGTTTTTCTCTGGGTTGTATATTTCTCTTTCTGCATACAGATTACCAACACACACACTTATACATTTATGTATTGCACAGTTGATTAAACCTAGCCCAAATCCTTAAATTAAAACCTTAAAATATGATTTAAAATGGTACATGGCACTGACATCATTGTGAAGTTAGGTGCACTTTGAAATTTTCTAGCAAGCCCTGAGGTAACACTTCTCTTAATGTATCTTATTATTCCATGAAAAAATCGTGATCACTGTATTTATCTATTATAAATGGAAACATTAAAAAAATGGAAACATTAAACCCTTGAAGTAAGAAATTCTTATTCAGTGGTCCTCTTGAGTGTCCACCATTCATACCTGCACTTTGATTGATACCAATATTCTTCTGAAGCCCTATGTCAGCAAAACATTTCTTTATCTAAATCCCAAGAGTAATTGTTTTCTTTCTGTTCTCTTCTTTCAGAACAAATGAGCTTTATATTGGATAACATTCTCAATATATTTTATGCAAACTGGCCATCAAGACTGCCTATGCTGTTATCCATATCAGATGACGAAAGGATTTTAAAAAGAAACAGGGCATTTCATTAAAATTCATGAATAAATGAGCAAAATTGCGGAATTTATTCAAAATAAAGTTGTAAAATCAAGATCTGGCTTAGAGTATCTTTAAAATAACTGTCCATTTAACATATGTGTTCTTTACTTTAAATGATCAGCCTTTATTTTATTTTAAAATATTAGACCAACATGTAGCTTTTACTTACTAATAAAGAAAGGGAATATCTTTTCTGACCTTTAACATGCAAAACCTTTAATGTAAGACTCTCTTTAAGGAAGATGAAATATTAGCCTAATATTGGTTGATGTTTCAAATATGTGGTTAGGTGTGTTGGCAAGAATGCCTCCTCCCAAGGAAATTATTTTCATGGTCAGAATAATAATGTCAAAGGGCTCTGGCAAAAGATACTTTTAAAAATGAAATATGCAAACTTCCAACTACACATATAATCTCAAGAAGCCTTAGAAATTTATTATGGTGAATAATAAAGTCAATGTACTTATAGTCACAGTCATGCATATATCCCTAAAATATCTGAAGATGAATAGCTTGAAAATAATTTGGATAATGTTTTTATGCTTGGTTCTTCTAATATCAGTCCAAATTCTGACTATCTCATTTGATTGCTTCTTCTTCTTCTTTTTTGTTTTTGCTACCTCTCCCCCTCTCTTCAGTTTTGAAACAGTTCAGTGCATTTTCCTTGGTGGCACCAGGGGTCAAACTCAGGACCTTGCATTTTCCAGGCAAACACTTATTCCACTAAGCTATCTCCCTGACCCCTTCAATGTGTTTTCAAGTTCCTTTGCTTTTGTTTTTTGAGACCAGTTCATTTTCCCTCTCTCCCTGCCTGCATCTCAGTTCCCACTGCACTTCCAGCACGTGCTGCAGATTCTTTGCAGCTGTCCAGTGGATTCAGCATTCCCATCACTGCTCCACTCCACCCTAAATGTCATGCAAGGGCCAGGGTGAGCTACCTCTTCTGGGTTAGAAAGTCTTTAAGGCTGCCATTTTCTCTCATATGAACCCAGAATTCTCAGCTCTGGCTTTTGCTCCCCAGTCACACAGCTTTGAGTTTACTGCACTATGTCCCAGGACCCTCTCTTCTGCCTCACCCCTGCACTGTCACCAAGGAGTTTCTTCTTCCTGTTTTTCAAGTTATAGTTGTAATGGTGTCTGGGGTTCCTGGAGGGCTTCTTGAACCTCCAAGCTTCTGCCAAAGGCATACTTGAGAACACCTCATAGCACCCTGGGTAGCCATCTACTAAAGTACCAATCATATTGGTGGAATTTCCTAAGTGCCTGATACCCAAGACTTAAAGGAGGAAAGGTTTGTTCTAGCTCATGGTTTTCAGAAGATTCAGCTCACAGTTTGTTGGCTCCAAGGCAGAATGACAGAATGGAAGGGCATGGTGACCAAGAAGCAGAGAGAGAAGAGAGGAGCTGGAGAGGGTGATGTACTATGCAAAGTCACATCCTAGTGGCATACTTCTAACCCAGACTATGCCTCCTCAACCAATAGCACATTTAGCTATGAAGTCATCAGCGGATCAATGCTGATGGGTATAGCACCAAATCACCTTTTAAAACACCACCTCCAGGGCCATCCAAAATAGCTCAGTGGATTAAAGTGGCTGCAAGGAGGCACAGGAGCTGGTGGTTCAATCCCTGGGCCTGACATGCTGGCCCTGCCCCCGGTGTGTGCTGAGATGGCAATTGAGACTGATCTAGTAGTGAGACCCTGAACACTCTGTAGACCCTTCCCTAAAAAATAAAAACAAAGAAATAAAAAAATAACATAAAACACCACCTCTGAACAAAGAGATCTTGGAGGGACATTTTACCAATATGTATCAGTTATAACCATCAATATAAACATCCTGAACTTGCCAATCAAAAGAAACAGACTAGCAGAGTGGATTAAGAAGCAAAATCCAACAATATGCTGCATACAAGAAACACATTTAACTCAAAAGTAAATTCACAGACTAAAAGTCAAAGGATGGAAAACAATCGTCCATGCCACAGGAAATCAGAAAAAAGCAGGGGTAGCTATCCTGATTGCTGACAAAATCAACTCAAACCAAATACCATTCAAAGAGATAAAGAAGGTCATTATGTACTTGTTAAAGGAAAACTACAAGAGGAAGAGCTAATAATTACAAATACGTAGCACCTTCCTAATAAGACAATTTTAACAGACATGAAAAATCAAATAAACAATAATACAATGGTAATGGGGGACTTTAACACCCCACTGTCACAAAGAGATAGATCAACTAGGCGAAAAAACAGCAAAGAAATAACAGTACTACTCAGTGGAATAAGCGCTTCCCTGACAAGCGCAAGGGCCTGAGTTCAATTCCTGGTTCTGCAAAAAAAAAAAAAAAAAAAAAAAAAAAAAAAAAAGCACTAAACCAAACTTGTGCAGGAATTGACTTGATAGACATTTTCAGAGTGTTTCACCCAGAAACAACAGAATACATATTCTTCTAAGCTGCACATAGAACATTCTCCAAAATAGGCCATATACTAGCACACAGAGCACTCTTATGCAAAGGAATTGAAACTATCTCATGCATACTGTCTGATCACAGTGCTATAAAACTGGAGATTATTGACAAAAGAAACTATAAAAACATCATGAACACATGGAAATTAAATAACAATCTCCTAAACAACCAGTGGGTCACAGATAAAGTTAAAGAAGAAATTAAAAAATATTTTCAATCAAACAAAAATTCAGATATAACTTACAGAAACCTGTAGCGTGCAATGAAAGCTGTGTTAAGAAGAAAATTGATAGAAGTAAATCCGCACATTAGGAAAACAGAAAAAGCCCAAATAAATAATCATTATGCTGCACCTCAACCTCCTAGAGAAGGAAGAGCAAGTCAAACCCAAACCCAAAGAAGGCAGGAAATTATGAAGATTAGAGCAGAAATTAATGCATTGGGGATGAAGAAAACAATACAAAGAATAAATGAATCAAAAAGTTAGTTCTTTGAAAGAATAAATAAAAGTTATAACCTACCCAACCTATTAAAAAAGTGAAAGAAAAAATGCAAATTCATGCAGCAAAGAATGAAAAGGTGAAGTCACTACAGACCCTAGAGAAATTCAGAAGATCATCAATATCTACTTCCAAAATCTTTACTTTCACAGACTGTAAAGTACAGAAGAAATGGACAATTTCCTAGATACATATCAAATGCCAAAGTTGAGTCAAGAAGATGTAAAACCTCTGAATAGCACAATAATGAGAAACAAAATTGAAAATGTCATAAAAATCCTACCAACAAAGAAAAGCCCAGGTCCTAATGGATTCAAAGCAGAATTTTACAAGAAATTTAAAGAAGATTTACTGCCAATTTTTCTCAAACTCTTCAATGAAATTGAAAGAGAAGCAATCCTCCAAAATTCATTCCTGGAGGCAAGTGTCAAAATCCTCAATAAAATAGTAGCAAATGGAATGCAGCAAATCATCAAGAAGATTATACATCATGACCAAGTAGACTTCATTCTACGAATGCAGGGATGGTTCAGCATATACAATCCATAGATGGTATACATCACATCAATAGAACCAAGAACAAAAACCACATGATCATTTCAATATATGCAGAAAAAGCTCTTGACAAAGTTCAACACTCATTCATGATAAAAACACTACAGAGAATTGGAATAGATGGTCTACATCCCAAGCTGATAAAAGCCATCTGTGAGAAACCAAGAGCCAACATCATATTAAATGGGTAAAGACTGAAGGCCTTCACTTTAAAATCAGAAACAAGACAAGGATGTCTTCTGTCTCTGCTCCTATTCAATATAATTCTGGAAACATTAATCAGAGCAATTAGACAAAAGGGAGAAATAAAAGGAATAAGGATTGGAAAAGAAAAATGAAATCATCATTATTTACAGATGACATGGTACTCTACATAGAGGACCCCAAAAACTCCACCAAGAGTCTTGTATATTTAATCACAAAATTCAGCAACATAGCAGGATACAAAGTCAACATCCAAAAATTAGTAGCAGTTTTGTACACAAACAATGAATGCACTGAGAGAGAAATAAGGGAAACCACACCTTTTACAATAACATTCCCAAAATGAAATACTTAGGAATCAATCTCACAAAGGATGTGAAAGATTTATACAGTAAAAACTATGGTGCTCTGAAAAGAGATTGAAGAGGATTTGAGAAAATGGAAAAATATTCCATACTCCCAGATAGGAAAAACCAACATTGTGAAAATGCCCATACTCTCAAAATTGTTATATGCATTCAATGAAATCCTGATTAAAATACCATTAGTATAGCTCATAGAACTAAAGAAAACTTTCCTGAAATTCATTTGGAATTAGAAGAGACACAGAATATCAAAAGCAATCCTGGGAAACAAAGGAAAGGCAGGAGGTATCACAATCCATGACTTGAAATTATACTATGAAACTACTGTGATAAAATCAGGATGGTACTGGCATAAAAATCAGATCTGAGGATCAATGGAACAGATTAGAAGATGCATATACAACTGTACACACACTCATCCATCTTATCTTTGACAAAAGGGCTAAACATATTCAATGGAAGATAGATAGTTTCTTTAATAAATGGTTTTGGAAAAACTGGTTTCCACATGATGAAGGCTAAAACTAGACCCATGCCTATCACCATGCACAAAGCTACAGTCAATATGGATCAAAGATTTAAATATTAAAACAAAAACACTAAATCTTCTGGATGAAAATGTAGGTAGAAATCTTAAAGACATAAGGGTAGGTAGAGAGTTTATGAACAAAAACCAAACTGCATGGGAAATACTTCAAAGAATCAACAACTGGGATCTCATCTTTTTGAAAAGTTTCTGTACTTCAAAGCAAATATCCAACAGAATAAAAAGATAACCCACAAACTGGGAAAAATTATAGACAACTCTCCCTCGGACAAAGGCCTTCTTTCTAGAACATACAAAAAATTAAAAAAATCAGGCCCCCCTAAATTCAAAGAGCCAATCCAAAAATGAACATCTGAGATGAATGTATACTTCTTAGAAGAAGAAATACAAATATCAAATAAATATATGAAAAAAAGTTCAACATCATTGGAAATTTGAGAAATGCAAATTAAAACGACACAGATTCCATCTCACCCTAGAAAGAGTAGTTAACATCAAGAAATCAACCAATAACAAACAATGGAGAAGCTGTAGAGAAAAAGGAACTTTTTTATATTGTTGGTGGGAGTGTAGACTGGTACAACCACTAGGGAAATCAGTGTGGTGATTCCTTCAAAAGCTAGGATTGGTGATCTCATTCAAGACAGCTATTCCCCTCCTGGGTATTCTTCCAGTAGAACTGAAAAACTCATACCACAGTGATATATGTGCACCCATGTTTGTAGCAGCTCAATTTGTCATAGCTAAATCCTGGAAACAACCCAGATGCATATCAACTGAAGAATGGATAAAGAAGATGTGGTATTTTTACACAATGAAATGTTATAAACAGGATCAATTTGAGTCTTTGGTTGGTAAATGGATGCAGCTAGAGAACATACTCTTTAAGTGAAATTAATCAGGCCCACATTTACAAACATCATACTGTCTCTTTAGTGTGAGAATCTGAAAGAGAAAAATGGAATCTGAAGGATACAATAAATACTGAGAAAAGGGAATGAATTTATTCAAAAAGAAAGAGTTACTGAGTTGAGGAGAAACACAGGAGAGGGAATAGGGGGAAGACATTTATTTATGTAGGTAAGCAGGAATGGTTTGGACAATTGTACTGTGCATTTTTCCTGATCTATGGAAAGGAGCAGTTAATGTTTAATTTGCTTCATCCCCTTTTTTCAATTGTTTGTAATTTTTCCTCTTCCTAATTTCCTATACATTTATTTCTATTTTTCTTCTTCCAATTTTACATGCATATATCTGTTAATATGAATAACAGTTTGGAAGATAACATTGTGTATTAAACAAATACTGTGAAATTCGTATTACTCTGTTAAGTGAAGTTCTGTATCACTTGTAATTTTTTCTCTTTTAATTCTAATTTGTACTCTCTTTAAGAAAAATAAAACAAGAAATACTAAATGTAGGGCCGGCTAGATAGCTTAGTGGACTAAGCACCTGTTTAGGCAAGCACAGAGACCGGGGTTCAATTGCTGGCACCACGTGCCCTGCCGGCCCCTGTCCTTGGGCATGATGACCTGGTCACCAAGATCAGGCCTGTTGAGAGGGCCACCAGCACTGCGTGTGGTAGTTCATACCTGTCATTCCAGTGTTGGTGCAGCTAAAAGCTAGAGGATCACTATGAGTCTGAGCTGCATAGCAAGACCATGTCCCAATACATTAAAGAATACTAAATGTTAATATTCATTTCATTTAAAAAAAAAATACCTTACTAGTACCTTGCTTCTTGCAGACAGGATTTTTTTTTTGACAGTTTGGCTTTTAATCACTGACTGAAGTGGAGTGTCAAAAAAATAGCATCTGGAGAAATTGCTTTTCATATTCATATTTAGATAGTTATAACCCATATACTAGATTAAGCAACTTTGTAGCTTCTATATGTGTCTGGAACAGCAGCATTATTGACAAAGAATCCATCTTTTGAACTTATGTGTATACACCCAGGCACATGCACACACACACACACACACACACACACACACACACACACACACACACACACACGAACCAACTACAGGAAAAAAGAAGGAGGGGAATACTTTCCCCACAACTCACATAAACTGAGCGAGTCTCATACATTTCATATATTATCTCACGGTGACGTTATGGAGTTTATTCACAGCACCAGGCTTTATCCTTTGTATGTTTGGTCCAAAACTTCACAGAGAAACTTAAGTCTAAAGACTTTATTTTGAATAGGAACAAATAAAATGTCAATTGCTGTCTTTGTAAAAAAAAAAAAAATCACCGAACATTATTCCTCAGGCACTGCAGTGTGTCTCAAGATCCAGCTTGTTGATCTCAAAGGCAACAGTTCAAGACATGAACGAAACAGACTGTAAAGTGAACAAGACATTGACCTCAATAAAACTTGGCAAACTTGCCCTCAGTGTGCATCTCAATGCGTGTGTCGTCTCACTGCATCGATGTGGGAGCTTATAAAAATTTCAGCTCTCAGACACCACCGAGAGTTGCCAAACGCAGCCCACAGAACGCAGCCTCTGCCTGTGGGGTTGTGATCTGCACTCATGATCAGTGGTCATGTCACCCATGCAAAAAACCATTTGAAAACTACTAATCTAAATAAAAAAAGGATGACTGGGAGATAGCTCAATGGTCTACGTGCCTGCCTGGCAAGAGCAAGGACCCGGGTTTGATCCCTGGTCCTGCATGTCGTGGGCACCAAGCTGGCCATTGAAACTGGGCGTGGGGACTCACGCCTGTAATCCCAGCTCTGGGGAGGCTGAGACAGGAGGCTCCTACAAGTCCAAACTGTGTAGCAAGATCCTGTACCAAGTGAAAAAAAGATTAAAATAAAAAATAAATAAAAAGGAGAGGAGAAATGTAAAGCCATATATAAATAGATATGACAAAACCATAGTATGTGTAGGGTTTCTTCTAGAAGCAGAAATTTTCAGACAACTTTTCTATTCTCAAGTAGGATACACATTTAACTGAAATTTCAATTAAATAATTTCAGCCCACAAAAGGATATAATTAAAAAGCTATGTGCAAATCAATGGTCTTCAAAACTTTTTGATTAAACATAGACCACCATAGAGCTACTTGTAGGTCAGGAATATAGCGTCTCCTGCCATCCCTGGTCTTATAGTTGAATTTCTGGTATGTCCTCTACTGGAATGATTATACTTCAGTAGACTTACGTATCTGGTAATATAAAATTATGAAACAGACAGATTATTATAATTTTTCTGTATGTGACTCAGTTAAACACTTCCTGAGTACTGGTACATTTATTCAACACATTCCCTTGGTACAACAGAGGTAGAAGTTTGAATATTGATGATCTATCAGAGGAAATGCTATTAACTAGAAATATAATACAAACCACATAAGCAAATTTTAAATGTTCTAGTAGCCATGAAAAGGAAAAGGAGACATGAAAGAAACAGGAGCTAAAACAAACAAAGGGAGAAAAGTGAAATTAATTAATTTAATAATATATTTCATTTAGCTTATGCTTCCTAATATATTATCATTTCAGCATTAAATGACAAGGAGCTATTTTATTATTTTTGTACTAAGTCTTTGAAATTTGAGGCACATACTTATAGCAGTTCTCATTTTGGCTTAGATGGATTGATTGCAAGTGCTCAATGATCACATTTGGACAACGGAGTAATAAATTAAACTTTTCCATGAAATACTAAGTGATTTTTTTAATCATATTTTTAGAAGCTCATTGTAAGCTTTGAGTACACTTGAACCAACTTTTAAATTTACTCTTCAAAAATTATCTGTGACAGAGCTCTCAAATTAGAAATAAGTCACCTTTTGAAATCAGAAACTTGGTAAGAAAGAAAATTTGTTAATTAGTTCTAAGAGTATAAAGGAGAAACAAAGATGGCATCGTGGTACCAATACATTATTTCACCATTGTTCTCCACACCTAACAGTGAGCAAAATGAAAGCAACATGCAGGAGAATCTTCTAGAAAGCCATTTGAAATGTTGCATTGGTTATTAGTTATAGGATTCAATTTCTTTTTTCTTTTGCAGGGCTGGGGTTCAAACCTAGGGCATTACAACACAGCATGAGGCAACAATTCACTTTTTAGGGTGATAAAAAGACCAAAGTCCTAACAGAACTTTAGTAGTCTAGGAAATTTTTGCCTAGTAGCTCTATATTTTGTGCCAAGTGTGCTATTTTTAAAATAAAATGTAGTGAATGTAAAGATAAGGCTCACAGGTTAATTTGGCATATACACTAGAGAAGAAAAACTGAAGCAATAAAATGTATTACAGTGTTTGTGAAGGAGAAACACATTTTTCTTCAGAAAAAGCTCATTAAACTCTAAGCTACTGAGTATTTCAGGCGAGTAGGCTGTTATTGAAAAAACAATTAGAACTGTGTTGTAATAAACTGGAGGAAAATCTAAGAACACGAATCCAGCAATTGTGATAAATTAGTACAAAGACCAACTCTCTGCATAATCCTTGCAAAGTCAGTGTTTTGAGAAAGTTACTCCTGCTGATTTTCCTTCTTCATTTAGTAGGTTTGGGCAGAAAAATATGAGGGGAACATGTTAATCATTTGTCATGCCGTAGGAATGATCAAGGTGGTTTGGTTTGGGTTCAGTGCACACTGCCCAAAATAGGGCCTCCTGGCATATATAAGGAAAGAGCAGAACAAGAAGGGCTGTCTGACCTTCCTCTCGCCTTCCCTGAGGAAGGGCATGAAGTGTAGGAAGGGTTCCCTGGCCTTTCCCGGAAGCAGGTTGCAGTATTCTCACTCATCGTGTGCCCCCCACTGCCCCCCACAGCCCCAAAGAAAAGGAGCTGAAGAACAGATGGAGGAAGAATGCAGGCCTGCAGGCCCACCTTGGGGATCCCGCTCAGTACTATTAGCTCACACCCTGAGTCCTGCGATTAGTCTCCCCATGAAGGTCTCCGCTGCCTTGACTCTACCACAGAAAGCACACAGCTGCACCTGATTCTTGCAGTCTTTGTTTCCTAACCAAGGCTCCTGTGTCAGAGGAAAATTGCGTTACATATATTTGTACACTTTTTCTCATGTTAATCTGTCTCTGGTTACAAAGGTCTCAGCTGTAAACCTAGCGAGGGGAAAGGAAAAGATATTTTTCCTTCCCTATGATTTTCATGCAACATGAAACAAAGTGTCAAAAAGTGAAAATAAAAAAATTATACAGGTGGTACCAAATGAGTGCCAGAGTAAAAAAAAAGTAAAGTTCTTCACAAATCTGCTTCAGATGAATGGGTAAGGAAAACATATATACACAATGGAGTACTACTACGCCATGAAGAAAGATAAACTTGAGTCACTTGTAGGAAAATGGATGCAATTTGAAACCATAATGGAAAATAAGTTAGACACATAAGCTTAACTATCACATAGTTTCTCTTATATGAAAAACCGAAAGTATAATTAAAGAGCGAATGTGTGAACTCTTCACAAGGGTGAAGAGTAATGTAAACATGTACAAGTAAAAAATAAGAACAGGGAAGAAAAGCTATTTCAAAAAATAGCTCAGGTGGAGATGAGAACAACATCAGCGGCGGAGAGCATATTTTACGACAATGCTTTCGGATAATGCTAATTAGGAGTGTTAAGTCATTGTCTTTAAATTGCAGAGGGTTTTTTAGGGTTTGCTTTTAGTAATTTGAATAATATTTAAACTGCTAGTTACAAAATTGTCTTTTTTCTACTGAAGTTCCTTGGGGGTTTTGTGGCATCAAGATACTGGTAGCAATTCATTTTTTTATGGGTCTATATTTTTAATTTAATTCGGTTACACTGTATAGGAATCTTAAAAAAAAATAGTTCACATTGCAAATAGAACCTAAACGTTTATTTAAACAAATTTCAATGCAATGTTTGCATGGTACAGTATTCCAGTAATTATATATGGAGATGCTATAGACATTGTAGAAAGAGTTTTATATATATATATATATATATATATATATATATATATATATATATAGTATATATACAGTATAGAAAGTGTTTTAGACTTCAGCCTTTATCCTTGACATTCCAAGTTGAATAGTGAAAACAGAAATGTAGCTTCTTGTTTGCTTTGTTCAAGTAGATTCCAGTCACTTGCAAAAGTACAGAAAATTAAGTATACTTTTGTTGAATTTCCCTTAGTGGAATGAGTTGGTCTCATGGATTTGCATAGAGCACTGGTTTTTGTCGCAAATCAAACAAGCTCAGTTGGCCGATGCAAGACTGCATGGTAGGCGTGTTTAACACTGCAGATAAAGCATCACTGATGGAATAAATGAGACTGAACAGGCAGGAAGCAGCCAGGGCAGAGTAAGAGATCCCTCCTGGACAATCTGCGGGGTTTGTGTGGACACTGAAACAGCCCTGTGCTGTAAGTAGGACAGCAGAGCTAGATGATCTGAGGAACCTGTTGCGGACTCTTTTTACCTTCAATTCTTGATAGTGAAGAATATTATTTAACATGATATTTGTTAAATATTTTTTATTTTTAAAACTAGACTTTTTTTTACTTGTTTCAATTTATTTAAATATCCTGAGATTATTATACAGACTATTAGAATATTTGCCATTTACACAAGCTACTCAGTATGAAACAGGACTTTGCTTGTATTACAGAGACAGAGTGAAATCCAAAGTACAAAGAAACATCGTAAGCTACATTTAATATAAAACTACAAATATCCACTATCATCCAGACTTCAAATTTCTGTATTACTAGAATAGCCTTTATTTTTTTTTTTGTTAATGTGATAAAAAACAACCTACCCACTCAATCTAATCACTTTTACTGTGTGACAAGTGTTTAATAAATTTTCCTCGTATTTTCATATGTTTCTTGTGAGAGGACCTTATAAGTAAACACTGTTGCTATCTTTATATTACTCCAATATTTGGATCCCGTTACTTGTTGAAAATTTTGTGTAATACTCTGCCGCTCAAAAATCTTGAAATCCACCATTCATAACAAATGTTATGTGGCAGAGTAATTCCTAGGGTTCTGCTGCCAATGATCTAAGTTTGATTTCAGATTGTTACCAGATACTTGGTGCAACTTGGGGCAACCCTGCCTCTTGGGCTCTCAGACTGGTCCTTTCTAAGCAGGACTTCTCTGCACCACGTTGGAACCCCTAAGGTTGACTCGCTGCCCTTCGTGTTCTTTTTCTGCCATACCTCCATCACTTCTCTGCAGAATGGCGTTTTCAGATGATGTTCCTTCTATTGGAACATTCCTCCACTCCTCTTTAGTCTTTGACTTCCCTTGTACTTTTGCTTGAATTATCAACTCGCTCAGGGTTCCTTGAAGCAAGCTTTCTTTCAGTCCCTTTAGAATGGATCTTGAGTTACTGGTGATTACCAGTTGTCCAAGCCGCGGTGCTGTCACGGGGATGAAATAGTCAACATCCGCAACAGAAAGAAGGAGAGGTTCCTTTGGCTCCCAGCTCCCAGTAGACTAGGTTGGCTGGCTTCACGGCTTCACACCTTCAAGGCAGAAGCACGTGGCAGAACACCATGGTGGAGATAAGCTGTTCAACTCACAACAGCCAGGAAGTAGAGAAGGGAAGAGCCAGAGGCAAGTATGATGCACACACGCTCGGGGTCGTGTGCCCGCCCCCTGTGGCTGCCTCCTACCAGGTTCTGCCTTCGAACACCGGAGAGCACAGGGCCCCGTGGTCCAGTCGTCTTCCACGCATGTGAGATCTTCGGGGAACGTTTTAGACACCATTCGTAACAGCGCTGCTACGATGGTGCGTTTCTTTTGGTGGGTCATTGACTAACCAATCTCTCTTTAAGGCTGCAAACTGTAGGAGGATAGGAACCTTGTCTGGCCCAACAGTTTCTGGATGATTCTAGGCGAACTTTTAAGTGAGTGCCCCAGTTTCTGGTTAGTCAAATGAGATAATTCCCGAGTTCTTTGATTGTTAAGGATGTTAATTTGATGTCTCTATTTTACAGGTGTTTTATCGAGTTGGCCATTTGTGTTTTAATTTTATAAAATTTCTAGGTGTAATTTACTTCTGTTGTCAGATCTGATATTTGTTCTTTCATCCATGATCTTTGTACTTAGAATTTCTCCCTTATTGTATGATCGATGCATATATACAATATTTTCTTCTATTGTCTATATTTCTAATTAAACTAGCTGTTACATAATCTACTTTTTGATTTTTTTCCCCTGAGGTTAGCATGGCATATTTTTTTTCTAAACTGCTAGTTTTCCGTATACCATTTATAGAATGATCTATCACTTTTCCAATGTAAAGCTTCATCAGTACATATTATTCCACATATAATAAAATTACTTAACATTCACTTCATATACTCTCAAATCTCCTACCAAACATGATGCTTACGCAGAGACCTCCATATACATCACAGAGTAATTTTGGCCCCGATTCAGTTTTTATAAAGTTCCACTGCATTTGTGTGACACCCCCAGGTAGGGCATGCATCTTATTTTTGGCTCTGATGCCTAGTGCAGTTTTGCACAGAGTAGGCATTCAACACGTGCTTGTGGAATTAATTGCATGAACCTTTTTCATGAGAAGTGTCACATTCTATTTTATGAAACAAGAGAAGGGTTATAAAGCAGACTACCTAGACTGTGTTGGCTATTTATTTCCTTTATTTTTTCTTAAAAAATAAACACCTATAAAACAGGATTGATATCTCTTGAAAGTTCTAATAAAGCAAGGAGAGTTTCCAGAAGGTGGTTACCTCCTTATATTAAAAGCATCTGTGCCATGGTTCTTGGCAGAGACCCAAAAACCCTGAAGTGGTTGGCTCTGGGAAATCACAGGGAGCTAGAACACAGCCAAATTCTAAGATGGAACAAATTGTAAAATCATACTGCATCTTAATTTGATGACCAACAGGCCAGGTCTTTCTGCCTCATCAAATCTTATAAAGGAAGATATTTATGATGTTCTTTGAGCTTAATAGGTAGCAAGAGAAATGTGCAATGATGCTATTACAAAGACCTTAAATAGACTGTTTCTTAAGATAGTTTGTGATTAATTTTATTGCTTTCATTTTCTTTGTATGGGATTGGTTTTATATTCATTGTTTTATAATAGACATTCATTTGCAGTGAAACATTCCTCAGAGAAAGAAATGTTCAGGGAATATCATCTCAGTAAATATTCGCAATAATGAAGTTACTACATAACAAGCTGAAGGACGCCCTAAAATTCATCTTCAATATGGTGAACAATTAGTTGATACTTGGTCATCTGTATAGTGGGGTGGTAGAGAGCACTGAAAAGTCACAAATAAACCCACACTGATTTTTGTTTTGGATTGGTTCCTGTACTTACATATGAATAAGAGAGTGACTCATCCTGTTGGGAATTCACAGTACATCAAACCAAATTAGAAAGCCAGGCAGCTGTGACCTGGTTTTGGAAGGGCCAAGAAAGCTACAGAGTTTCACTTCTGAACCTTGCTACTCGAAGTGGTTCCCTGGCTCCCTTGCCATTTGGGACACAGGTGCACCTTGATGACTTGTCTAAAACACCACTCTGGGCTTTGTCTTCTCTTACATTATCCAGAAATGTACAGGAGAAAATAGACCTGAGAGGTTGTGAGATGGGCAAGCTGTATGAAACTAAAGGAAACAAGAATTGGGATGACCACCTGATCCAAACTATAGTGAATAAGTAATCCTTACACACTAAATTTTAGGAGGAAGAAAGCTCTAAACTGATTGTCTGTTTCATCCAGAAAATTTTATTTCAAGGGCAGAAATGCTTGCCTGGCAAGGGTAAGGTTTTCCGTTTGATTCCCAGTATTCCTCCACCACCGATCTAAACTTTTATTTCTTATAGTTTTAGGATGCTTTGGGGAAAGGTGGAGGCAGAGGAATATTGAAATTAGAGACAGGGATCTGAGTAGAAGGGAGCGCTGAAGTAGTTTTATTTTTAGTACTAGAAAGGGATATGCAGAAAATGTTAGAAAGCTAGTCTAGTTATAGCTTTTTGGGGTGCAATAATATCCCTCCAAATAATGAAATATTGATAATCTACCCAATAAATACGGTATTATAGAATCTAGAGTTTAACTTTCTTTGAAGATGCCAGAATAAAATTGTGATGTCTTTTTTTATTGTCAAATTAGCCTTGTTAATTGAAGAAAATGAAAATCTTTTTCTATAAACAACAGTTATGTAAGTAATTGAAAAACTGAAAATCCCAAACCTCCAGATGTTGAGATGCACTCTGCTATGGACATTGTAATATAGGGGACAGATGATGGAAACAGCTTACTAAGAAGGGAATTTTGTATGCTCTTTTCTATAAAAACTGTATCTTTTTTTTCTAGTTTGGTGATAGGCAATATTATCATGGCTGTTATTTAGGATAAAGCTTGAAGAACCACCTGTTGGGTGTTATCATTGCTATTGTTGTTGTTGGAGGTTTTTCCTACCACCATTATACCATACAGCTTTCTGAATATTCACTCTAAGAGAAAGTATTCTAGATAATCCAAGCCATCTTCAGTCTGCCAAGGTGAGGGTGAACATTGGAACAACAGACAAGAGGCCGTGAGACAGAGATGGCTTATTTTCCAAGAAACACCACTTAGCTCCTGATTTTCTACTCAAAGGAGTAGAACTAAACCAAAATAGTGTCTTTCACACTCAACTAACTTTAATAGGTACCCCGGGCACCTGGCCACTCCCCAACTCGTTCTCTCTTACCCACTGTTATCCGACAAACAAAGTTTGAACATGAATAAGGCACTTTCCTGGCACCTCTCGGGAGAAAAGGAATTCACCAGTGGCAACTCCAACACCGCATTGTTTATCAGAACACAAAGTTCGGTTGAAATCCCACAGTGATGTCATGCCCCAGCACTCACTGATGAAGCTGGAGGCATTTCCAAGACGGGTTTGACTGGATTGGGTTCTCTGCACAGGAAATGGTCAACCAGCTCACACTTCAAAGACCTTTCTTTACTAGGCTGTGTTTAGCTCTTAAAAGAAGTGGAAAGTAACCTAAATCACAGACGAAGGCTAAATCGGTACTTAAAAGGATTCCAGAAGAACTTTATATGCTGTGGTTATTTTTCTATGGGTTGATAAGTTGACTATAATGACTGATATTTAGGTTATTGCTCTCTTTCTGAAACATCATTAGACTAGTGGGGCCTTGCTATGGGAATTGGAAAAAAGGAAAGAAAGAGTCTGTTATATGGATAGCACAAAATAGTCTGAGAGAGGGATTGGTCTTTCAGGAGGAAGTGGATTTGCAAATGATTCGAAAAGAACATTAACCACACTTGGGAGTTGAAAACCACTAGAAATGCATAGTCGTCCTGTTAAACTCTCTCTTGCCAAGGAAATTTTGTATCACATTAAAAATATTCCTTTGAAATTATGTAATGTAGAAAGCTGATCAAGGTGAGAGTAGCAAAGTATCATCAACATTAAAAAAGTCTGAAGATTTTTAAGTTTTCTAGGAAAATGGTGACAAAAATACATAGAGCCTCTAGAGGAAGAACCTGAAGTTTACTTGCCTCTTCTATAAAATGGGGATCATGACATTTACTCGGAAGGTCTGTTGTGAGAATTAAGTAAGCATATTAATTTTAAAGATAATAGTGATAATAATGACAATCGGTAAGATTTACCTGGTGCTTATAACATTGTGCCAGGCACTATTCTGTCCTGTGGTGACTTCTTTAATTTTCATAGCTGAGAATCATTTATCATATCAAGTGAGGTAAGGCAAGGGTACACAAGTGGCTCAAGGTCGTTCAGTTGATAACTGCAGAGTCCGAATTTAAATTCTCTCCTACTTCTATGGCTGTGTGTGGATATAAAGTGATAGTGAAATATCAGGAAAAACAAAATATTATATATTTTGCTGAAACACTTCCTTTGTAAGGAATACAACACAATGTGGCTTATGGGACTCAGGTAATCATAGCAAGTTGGGAAAAACAAATCTACTGTCATGCGGAGAAAAACAAATCTGTATGTATTAGTAGGAATACAATGACTCATAGCAAGGATATGATTATCTGATCACGTAAACTACATAATTTTTGTAACATTTTATTAGGTGGTTTTTTTATGTATTTGGTACAGGGTCTATAGGGTCTACAGGGTCTCACTATGTAGATCAGACTCCTAGTGATTCTCCTGTTTTCAGCCTCCCAAGCTCTGGGATTACAGGTGTGCACCACCATGCCCAGTCTCAGTTGTAGTCTCAGTGTGCCCTAGGGGTGGGGCTGGCATGGCATGCCAGGGATTGAATCCCAGCCACTGAGCTCTGCCTAAGCTGGTACTTTAGTCCACTGAACTATCTGGCTGACCCAGGCAGTTAAATATACCTTTTTTTTTTTTTTTTTTTTTTCTAAGCAACATTCATGAAGATATAAAAAGATGCAGTTATAGACATAATACCTGGAAAACTGGATCCTTAAGCAAGCCACTTAAAAAGCCCCTCGTTGGGCCAAAATGTACAAAGTGTTTATCACCTGAGGCCCTTATTTTTCAGTTAAAATTGAAGACTTTCACAAAAGGAAGCGTTTAGTAGAATGTAGGAATCTTGGCTTGGATTGTTCTCCTCTCATGTTATAGAGGAGTTCTTTTACTCTGAAAAGAAATTTGTGATTCTTTCCACAAGCTGAACACACATTTATCCTGGAGAACAATTTCTAGACTCAGTTGACCTCAAATTGTGATATGCTATTTTGATACCTTCATATTTCCTTCTATTTGGAATAATAATTTGGGGAATGTTTTAGATGAACACACAAGGCACTTAGTTTTTCATAGTTCTCATAAGAACATAGAGAAAGCAAAGATAACAAAATAATCCTCTTGTGAAAACACAGAAACAGATTTAGAGAAATATGATAGGGAACATTTTTTTTTCACTGTACCATGTTGGGTCCAGTATTTCAAACATGGTGAAACTCTCTACTTAGTCCCTGTGCAGGCATAAATGGCATGACTTAAGACACCATCCATGTTGTATGTCCACCTTAAACACCTTCATTCTGTCTCTGTAAGTCATGCCCGAGAACTATTGATGGTAAAAAATAATAGTCTTGCTCTAAGTAAACTGAAGTTACAAATATTTATTAAGTCCCCCCTATGCAATGCATTCTAACATACAATTTCATCCTACACCAGTATACTACTTTAGCAGGACATATGTTGTCCTTTACAAACACTGTGGCTGTTTTCTAGCTGCACATATTCCAGTAGGAATAAAAGAACAAAGTTGGAATTCTGGCTTCAGAGATGAAGCCAAATGTGAAAAATGAATACAATTCCTGAGCCTAATACTATTCCCCACCCCCTAGATTTATAGAATATGGGATGTAAGCTTTTTCTCCCAGCCTCAATGAAGTAAATTATTAACAAGAACTGAACCAGCCATAAGCTATTGAACAACTGGACAAGATATTTGAAGAAATTGCCTCAGATGTTGGAAGATACTCAACATAGAATTGTGGTCCTTGAGGAAAAAGAAATCACATCACAAGGGCCCAGTGCTCTGTGGGGCTCAGGGGGATGGGAACAGAATAGCGCACAGTGAGTGGTCTTGCTGGGCTAAGGAGGCAGACACTAGAGTGTGGGGTTATGGAGTGGCTAAGATTTTGGATCACACTCTCAGAGAAAAGTAGGAACTACATAAAGAAATTTCAGAGATCTACATAGAGTTTGACCTACTTTGATTGAATACGAACCTGCCTGTATCCAGGACAAGACTGAAATATAGCCGAGTAGAGCAGTTAGGAAGATGTAATTGGGATGAAGATAAAAGGGGCACATAGAGCTGGTAGTCCAAAAGGGAAAGGACTCCTGGCACTCTGGCCATGCAGGTGAGATCCCTGAATCACCACACTATACAGAAGAGCCACTGTAGTCCTAGAGTAAGGACTGTGCTCGACCCTTGCTAACAAAGCCTATTAACAAACTTTGACAGGATGAATTGATGACCATATAAATTAACTTCCCCCAAGAACAATGCTAAATAATTGTTAAAAGAAGATAACAAAATCCAGTCTCTCAAAAAGTAGGATGTGGAGGATTCAGGACATGAACATAATTTACTAGGTATGCAAAGGAAACCAAAGAATAAAATAAAAGGTCAGTAAGGCAGACCTGAAATGCACCAGTTGGAATTGTGAGCTACTCCTTTAAAGTAACTATTCAGAACATGTTTAAGGATTCAAAAAAATCAATACAATGAATAAACAGATGAAGATTATGAGTAGAAATCTAGAAACCATAAAAAGGCAACAAAGAGAAACTCAGAACCAAGAAGCATAATATTCTACATTAAAAAGTCAATGAGTGAGTGATATAAAAGCAGACAAAACATTAGAGAAGAAAAATAAGTGACACTGAAAAAATAAAAAGTAGAGAAATTGAAGCAGCAAGAAAAAATGATTGGGAAAAAGTCCCTGTAGATATTTTTGCATAGAAATTTCTAAGATAATTCTAAGATGTGTATGGAAATATAGAGGCTCTACAATAGCCAAAATAATCTTGCGGAAGAAAAATGTTGGACCACTGTTTAAATTTCTTATATGCTATAAAGTGGCAGTAATCATGGTAGTGTATGATTACCTCACCATATATATGCACAAATAATTACATGTACCATAGGCTTACTGGAAAAATGAAAAACATAAAGATGAAAACAAATTATCTTTTCAACTTTTGGGTAGACAGATTTTTTTATATAGAATACAGAAAGAATTAACTATAAAAATTTTAATGAATTAGACCATCAAATTAAAACATTTCCTCATCATTGTGTGTTCATAAAATATTATACATTACAGTAAACATGTAGTATAAATTATATCACATATATATTATAAAAAAGCATTAAATTATATTAAATTGCATCCCATTATACTTCTCCCTAGCCATGCAGAAAGAGAAAATAATCTTGATAATATGCCTGAGAAAGGAATTGCATATTGACTATGTACAGAATTATAAGTTATTCAATTAACTACAGTTTAGTATTAAACAGATAATCCAATGGAAAAGGACAAAAAGGTTGACAAACTACAAATACGCAACAGGCACATGATTAGTCATCAGGAGAGTACAAATGTCAGCCACAGTGATGTAGTTAGAATGGCTAAACATAAAAAAAGGAAAAGCCAAACAAACTTTAGCAAGGATGTGGAGCAAGTGAAATTCTTCTGCATTGTGGATAGAAATGCAAAATGGAAAAGCCCCTTGGCAAAAATGGCTTGGCAACTTCTTATAGAGGTCAATATTTGCCTACTCTCTGACCCAGCAATTCTACCTCTAGCTGTTTACTCAAGAGAAATAAAATGGTTCTTCACAAAAACACTCATACAAAATGTTTGTGGGAGGCTGAGGATATAGCTCAGTGGCATAAGCACCTGCCTGGCAAGCATAAGGTCCTGAGTTTTGTCCTAGGTACTGCAAAAGGGATCTCTGTTCACATGAAACAAAAATTGAGAAAAACTGAAATGCTCATCTACACAATAGATAAATTGGAGTTTAGCCACACAGTAGGAAGTTACCCAACAATATAAAGGACTCACACCAGATACATGCTGCAAAATGTATGACCTCGAGATTGCATCACAGTGTGTGAAAGGAATTGACCACACACAGCACATTCTGTATAATTCTATATTATGAAATTCTACTTTAGGTGAAAGTAGTCTAGGTTGGAAAAAAATTCATCAGCGTTTGTTTGCAATAAGAGGAGACTAACAGGACAGAGAATCCAAGAGGATTTCTGGTGACTGGCTATAGTCTATTCTTAAATATGTTGTGAACTATGTAATGGGTGGGTTTCTGTCAAAATTCATCCAAATTTAACACTTAAGATTATTGTACTGTACATAAATTATGATCTACTGGTTTTAGTAATGGCATTTTCAGGGAAATTAAGGCTAAAGTCTGCATGATGTACAGCTACTAGACATACCTCCGAGTGTAGCTAAAATGAAAATGATTGATGATAACAAGTATTAGCAATGACACGGAGCATCTGGAGTCTCATAGATTGCTGACAGGAATGTAAAGTGTTATAATGTCTTTGGAAAGCCATTTGGAAGTTTCCTACATACATATCCTATGACCCTACAATTCCACTCCTACATATACACTCAAAAGAAATAAAAATGTGTGTGTGTGTGTGTATCTATATCATCTATCTATCATCTATCTATCTATCTATCTATCTATCTATCTATCTATCTATCTATCTATCTATCTATCTGTCTATCCACCAAAACCATATGTGCTGTTTATAGCCAGAAATTTTTTTGAACAGCTGAACCCTTCCATGTCAATCAGCTAGGCAATGGATAATGAAATTTTATATCTATATGTGGAAATAATGATCAGCAACAGGTTGATGTATGCAACAATAGGTCTAAATCTTAAATCCATTGTGCAAAGTGAAAGACACCAGTCCAAAAGCCTATTCCCCGAGTAATTACATGTCTTAGGTAAGTAGATACAGGAGGACAGGAAGCAGATGTATGGGGACAGGAAGCAGATGCTTGGTGTCAGGGATCAGGGTTGGGGAGGGGTGGACAGCAAAGGCATGCAGGGAAATTTTTTGAGGAATGGTCCAGTTGTGTTCCATGTGCCTTGGTATGTTTGTCAAAATTCAATACATGAAAAAGGGTAAATCATAATATATGTGAATTATATCTCAATAAATCAGTAAATAATTCAAACATCACCTTTTCCTTCTGACAGAGCAATCGGACACAGTGGTCTTCAGGTATACATGGTGGACTGGTTCCAGGACCTCCTGTGGATATTAAAATCCACAGCTGCTCAAGTTCTTAATATAAAATGGCAGCGTTTCAGGCCAGGGAGATAGTTTAGTGGCATAAATGCCTGTCCGACAAGTTCAAGGTCATGAGTTTGACCTCCAGTGCAAACAAACAAACAAAAAAATGAGTGTTTGCATATCACCTGCGCATACTGCCCCACACCCTTTAGGTCTTCTCTGGATTACTTATAATACCTAATAAAGTATACATGTTATATAAATTGTTATTATACTATATTGTTCAGTGAATTATAAGGAAAACATCTGTTAATATTCAGTATGCATACAATTCTTTTTCAAATATTTTCTACCCATGGTTGTCTCAATCCTTGAACATAAAACTATTGGATACGGAATCTGCGCCGACACTGCATTGCCCTTGTTACCATGGAAGATGGAAGCATGGGGGGAAGGAATTGATGAGACTTAAAGCTGTAAGCCATGAAAAATCAGATAGATCTTCTAACTTCAGCCATTGACCAGCGAATTCTCCAAAACACCCAGGATTCCATTCACTCTATATTTTTGGACAACAGATGTCAGTCACCATGCCAGTGACATGTGGGGCACATTGAAAAGAAAGTGACATGGTCATTTTCAGGTAGGCACTTAGTCTTAGGAAGCTGAAAAGCTCATCTTTCTCATGAGAGGAGTGTCATGAAATGACATTGCATATCTGTTCTTTTATACCAAATGGTGCCAAAAAATTCTGTTATATGCAGACAGTACATACAGAGAATAGTCATAATAAAAGCCAGGTGTGATAGCACATACCAGTAATCTCAGCACTCTGGGAGGCTGAGGCAGGAGGACTGCAATTTCTAGCCCAGCTGAGGAAACCTAGGAATACAATGAGACCTTGTCTCAAAATAAAAGTACACTTGATCCCTGGTGTGCCATGCCAGCCCAGCCCCAGGGGCACACTTAGATGGGGATTGAGACTGGGCTTGGTGGCATGCGCCTGTAATCTGAGCACTTGGGAAGCTGAAAGCAGGAGGATTGTTACCAGTCTGATCTGTGTAGTGAGACCCTGTAGACCCTGTACTGAACACATAAAAAAAAAGTACTAAAATGGCTGAGGTTTTTACTCAGTGTGAAGTGCCTTGGTTCAATCTCCAGTTCTGCCAAAAATACATTGGTCATCATTTTAAAGGCAAACTGAGAAAGGAAATTTGTTGTCTTTTGTTTTCCAAAACTTCTTGAATCAGGACACTCAATAAGATTGCAGTAAGCATCAGTAGGATTTCAGTGTGAGAGTCATCTCAAATGCATGACTGGTGATCCTTAAGGCAGGAGGAACAGCTCTTAGGGGGTGAAAGGTGGCTGCAGGCCACTGGGTGCGGGAGAGTAAATACAGCCTGTGGATGCTGGGTGAGCTGCATTTCTGTGTGGAAAGAAAATAAGTAAATGAATGGGGCGAAAGGCTTTCTAGGGTCCCATTCCTTAGCAAGACTGGGAGGTGTCGCCTTTCATGGTGGCGAGCTGAGTCGCCCTGGCCTTGGAATGTGATGACCTGAGTTAGAATCCAGGCACTTGGCAACTGTATGGCTTTGGGGACATTATCCGTGATGTGGAGACTTACTTTTATGTAGGCAATGTGGGGTGATGAGAGGAGAAAGAAGCAAATGGATAATTTATAGGGGTTTGATCAGTAATTTACGGAAGATTAAAAGGATAATTATATAAAGTGTTTATTACTGTATGTAGTTTCTAATACATAGCAAATGTTCGAATACATGTTTTGCATTATTATTCACACACCAAAAAAAAAGCAGGAGCTAGAGTTAGAAGATAAGGGTTTCACCACCAACTGCCCTGGTGTGCCCGGGCCATTCTCATACCATCCCAGAAAGTTCTGAACCCTGGGAAAACCTGGTTCCAGGCAAAGTAATGGCTGAGACTCTGTTCTGGCTTTACCATTGACTGACTGTGTGATCAGGTTTCTTAAGTTTGGGCCTCAATTCTTTTTTTGTAAAATGGAGATGATAAAAAATAGATTTCTATGTCAATGGGATAAAATAATTTCTGAGAAGAAATCTTTATAAGTCAAAAGTTATTTTCAAATATAAATTATTATCCATAGCCCAATTGTCGCTATTATAGGGACCCACATTTCTTTGTCTAGTTTTTCTGATTTCCTTTTCCGTTTCTGGAATATTCTTCTACTTTCCATTCGTACTGCCAGCGATATTGCTTGCTTGTTCTCTCAGTTTCTTCCTTCAATTCCATTTCCCCCTGATTCCCTAAGTAGCATGCTAACAGACCAGTCAGATGTGAGGGCTGTGAGTGTGGCTCAGTGGTTGAATGCTGCCTAGCCTACGTGAGGCCCTGGCTTTAATTTCCAACACTCTTACAAAAAAATGTTTGCACTAGTGCCATCCAATATAAATATAATGCAAACTACAAATGCAAGGCACACAGGAGCTTCCAACAGGCTAAGTATTCCTAATAGGTGAAAATATCATCATTAAAACACATAATCAACATAAAATTATTCAAAATTTATGGAGTTATTGTTGAGAATCAGTGCATCTCAATTCAGAGCCTGTAACAAGTAGTCAAATCCAAAGGAGACGTGTGGCCAGTGTGTCAGACAACACAAATTTGAGGCTCTGAGTTTTCCACAGTAGATGGCTGCCTCATGAGCCATATCCTGTTGTATGCAGCTTACACTGAAGCACAAAGACAGAGGCAACACAGTGAAAGGCCATACTCAAAATAGACTTGAGTATTCCTGGACTAATTCATCAAGATCTGCATTTAAACACTCTCTTGAAGTCTTGTAAATTGTTTACCTTATATTGGTTAAAAAGTTAGCTCAAAGAAGAAAATCTGTTTACTGAATATTGAGAAAATTCTAATCTTGTTTATAGAAAAAGAGGGCTTTTCACTTGGGGGATGGACATACATGACCTATGGTGTATAAGATCATCTAGTCGGTTGCCGGAGAAAGCTCACTACTTCAATGACATCAGGGCAGTCCAGGCCTCCTTATATTTTTCTCTGCACAGCTGTGGGTGTGGGGATTTAATAGGCCACCTAGAATTTTCCTGCCATAGCTAATTATTCATACAGATGGTTTATGACTTAATTAGAGTTCTTCCAGCCTTATCACAAATAAAGACTGTTTAATGAGATGTTCACTGTAATTACTGAAACCTTTTTCGTAGCCAAATGTTTTTGCTTTTTTATTCTTGCTTTTCAAATATTTCCTCCTTCAAGGATTTATGTATATTTGCCTTCTACTAAAGATTTACATATACATGATAGAGCTTTGTACATCAATTTCACAACTACTCCCCCCTGCCCAACTTCACTTTTTAAAAACCACGTCTTTCACATGCTTCTGACATCAGCATATAGGTTAATTATACAGGATAGTGGTTAGATATGTATTCTAAAAGCGTGGGGCTACTCTTAAGGAAATTTTCTTTGTGTCATGAAATAATACCCTTGGCATATGGAAGTAATGCAAGTCAAAGAAGTTTTAAAAAAAATCACCAGAGGGGTGGTTAGGGGGGAAAGAATAAGACAGCAGAGCACAGAGGATTCTCACGGAGGAAAAACGCACTGTGGTACTATGATGAAGGAATGCTATAATTATACATTTACCCGAACTCACAGGATGTACAGCACCAAGGATGAACCTTAAGGTAAACTAGGGACTGTAACAGCTGTACCATGTGCTGTTGGGGGTTCCATAATGGGAGAGACTATGCAGTTATTTCCAGGGTTTCTTTGTTACTATAATTAAATATCTGAATCTGGATATTTCATAAAGAATGTGAAGTTAGTTATGGTTATTTAGTTCATGGTTCTGGGAATTCAAGGGTATGGTGGTGCCTTTGGAGTAGCCCTGGAAAAGACATCAGAGCTGGCAATGGCAGTAGGATGTGTGAAAGGGGGAGATCACATGGCAAGACAGGAAGCCAGAGGGATTCAGGGCCAGACTTGCTTCCTTATAGCAACCTGCTCTTATAGCGGCTCACTCTGGATGCCACGGGAGCTGCCCTTAGTACTTCAGAGGGCAGCATCCCCAATGACCTAATGACTTCCTAGTGCCCACCTCTTGAGGGTCTCAGGACCTCTCAACGTTTTTACTCAGGGATCAAGCTTCTAGCACATGGACCTTTGGTGGACAGATGGTATCCAGACCATCACAAGGCATTTAAAGGGGCAGGAGGCAAGTGAGCAATTCCTGTGCTTTCTGCTTAATTTTGCCACACACCTAAATCTAGTGATTGTTTAGATGTATACATAACTGTTTCTAGTGTTTCTAAAGTAGATTATAAAGTTGATTTGCCAAGACTGAGAAATCCTAAGATTGTCCTTCACCTTCTCATTACGAGGTGTTGGGGGTTGATAACGTGGAGCCCTCCTGAGGTTGCAGTGGGTCCCCTTTAGGTTTCATATCTTTGTGCTCTGCTCACTCCCTGGGGGTCATTATCTATAGTCATAGATAACTGTATATTGGTGAACTTTATATCTCAAGGTCAGACATCATTCTTAAATTTCAAACTCCTCTTCCTAGTGGCTTTATTGGACATCCTTGCCTGTTCCCACAGCTACCTCAAAAGCAATACACGTTGCAAGGTTTTGGGTTGCAAGCCATGGAAACTGCTTTTGCATATACGTGCAGTAGAGGCCACACTATAAGAATAACTGACAGCTTGTACAGCCTACAAGTACAGGAGGGTTAGACTCGAGCTATTCAGTGGAGTGCCACTCCCAAGGTCACGTCAGTGTGTTTGTTGAGGACCCCAATTCTGCAATTGGTCACTATGAAGTGCTGCACCTTGAACTTTTGTCCTTATTACCCTTGGGTACTATTGATAGACATCTGAACACCTTCTAGTTCATCTGGTTTTTTTTTTTTTTTTTTTTCAGAACCGGGGATTGAACTCAGGCCACTGCACTTGCCAGCCAAGTACTTATTCCACTGAGCCATCTCCCTAGCCCCCATCTGTTTGTTTTAACTGTATGTCATGTTAGTCTTATCATGGAGTCTTATTTAGCTCTATCTCTGCCCAGGGCTTTTCGGAAGCTGAGTAAAATAAGTAGGTGGGCAATTAGGAATCAATTTCAATGGCTCAATTTGGTAATTCTAGTAACTATAGTGTGGTGGTTAAAAATACATATGGATTCTAGTGAAAGTCCATTAACCAATGGCAACTGGCTAAAGCCATTTAAGCCTAAAAAGCTATTTAGAGGCCTAAAAAGAAAGGAAAAATGCTTCATTAAACTTTGAATCAAATAAAGCAATGTAAACACTTATGCTCTAAAACTAGCATCGAAAAATAGGGAAGACATTGTCTCCCTGTTTTATAAAATGTATCTACAATATCTATTCTCAGTAGATGCAGTTGGGAGAGGAAGAGCTATAGGTTTGGGTGTGGAGAGGTGTGGTATAAAATGATGAACATTCACAGCGCTGAGACCCAGAATGACAGAGGATGGCTGCCCATCACACAACATGACAAAGGCAGCACCTGGAGTTTCTCCAACTTTGTAAGAGCTCCATGGATAAAGACTTTGGTTACTGTTTTGTAAAAAAAATTGAATATTTATAAACTTGAAAATATCATCAAAAATCATTCTAGCTTTTTCTGCGAACACATATTTGAGAAGTTCTCTAAAGCTGTATTTGGCCAGATGTGGTAGCACATGCCTGTAAACTCAACACTGGAGGCTGAGGCAAGAGGATCATTGTGATTCATGGCCAGCTTGAACTACAAAGTGAATTCAAGTCCAGCCTGAACTGTAGAGGAGACTTGGCCTGAAAAAGACATAAACAAACAAACAAACGAACAACCCTGTATCTGTTACTGTCTTAGCCCAGGCCTTAACCACACACCCTGAGTAGCACGTTCCCAGAATCTCATCACAGGTCTGTCCTGACAGGCTCATGTTCTTTTAGAAACATTTCCTGAAGCATTTACTTCTCCAGTCAGAAAAGGAAGAGGTTGCATTTTTGGAATGTGTAAGACTATTCTTTAAACTTTGTCAAAGAAGAAAAGGAAAATCACAGGGCTGGTAAAGCTCAGGGCAGCTGAGTTCCCTCTTGCTCTTTCTGCCTTTCCTTGAACAATTCAGCAAAACGATGCCCGCTACCACCACTCCAAGAGTGACCAGCGTGCATTCCAGCTGCTCACTACACAATCAGCCCTTTCTGCTCACAAAGAGGCTGTGGATTCATGCTCGCGTTCGCACAGTGCCTTTAGCATCTCGTCCTTCCACCTCCCTCGCCCTCGCACCCACACAGAGTGAAAGAGAAACATGGCTGGACCGGTTGTGCTCCCTCGTTGCTGGAAAAGCACTCAGACCTCAGGCCCGTAAGCATTTATCTGCTGTGCTCAATACCAACTTTGGCATATTTTGTACACTTGCAATATGTTCTTAGACTGTAATAATGAAAAAAAGAAACAAGAAAGGAGTGAGTATGAATTGCCGGAAAGAGAAGGAGGCAGTGTGAGGATTACAATGAAAAGATAGTGCTGGATGTTTGAAATGTTTAGCTACAACTAAGTTGAAAAGATTTTGGAAGTTGGTTAATCTTTCTCATTTTTCACTTACCTCCTACTCTACTTGCTTAGCAACTATTCCCCCAAAAATGAATCATCATCCTATTGTGAAAAAAGTATTCACCTCCCAAGCACTATAGATAGACACACATATGTATGTATTCATACAACATATAATAATTAGAGAACTAGACCAGCCTAAAGACTAGGATAAATAAAATAAAAACTAGTCATATTTACTAGCTAAAGGAAACATCTTACTTGAAAAAAAAAGATCTCAAATATATTACTAGCACTTACTTTGTCATTTTGTATTTTAAACCAGCTTTTTCTTTGCTACATTAACATTGTAAAGTGACCAGGGCCTCATAATTTGCAAATTCTAGAACACAAAGGAAATGCAAGACTCTTTGTTGAAAATTTAAGATTTTCAAGATGAGGACAACAGAACTTAAAGTTAAGCATGCACGCTTCCTAGTGTTGGAGCTTGGGTAACTGCCTAGATCATAGGCCGACGAATCAGTCCTGCTGTGACTCCTAAGATTTGTGTCCCACCAAGATGTTCAATGAATGTCCTCCATTCAACAAAGGTTTGGTTCACCAGGTGGCACCAACAGGATTCCCATAGGACCTTTTGGAGGTTAAGCCTTGTGGAAGAACCTTAGGTCAGTAGAAGCATGTCCTGGTATGCAATTGTGTGACCTCATGCCCTTTTTTCTGTCTTTTTTGGTTCCTTTCCAAAAGGTAAATATTTACATCTGCCACACACTCCCTACTCTTACCATCCAGCACTCCTATTCCTACTGAGTTTCCTCATCATGGACTGAAACCTCTACAACTTGAGCTAAAATAAACTTTTCTTGTAGTTATCACCGGTAGTTTGTTACAGTGATAGAAAGCTTAACAACACAACAAGCAAATTTGCAGTCACAGAAAGTAAGGTAACTATGGGACACTAATGAGTGCCAGTAAGTTGTATTGTGTTATTGATGCAAGATGAAGAGCAGGGCAGAGTGATCGTTAACTATTGTGTCCACTTGAGGAAGAAATGCCCAATTGATTGGCTTAGCATAGTTCTGGGTATGACTGAATGATTTACTGAAAATGGAGGTTCCACCTAAGTGTGAGTGGCACCAATCAATAAGCTCATAGCCTGAGTGGAATAAAGAAAGGAAAGAAGAAGGAAAGCGCTCTTCTATTTCTTCAGAGGAACTCCAATCTTCACCTTGGATGGCTACCTCCTGGCTTTCAGTGCAGATTCTTTGGTCTCCCAGCATGGACCCTTTGGCTTCCTGATATAGACTTGCAGTGTGCTCTAGGCCTGTAATTTTAGAATGGATCCTTTGGATCTCCAGCACGTAGGCAGCCCTTTTGTACTCTTTTACACCTGTTTTTGGGCAGGCATTGTAAGTCTACCTTGTAAATGCATAAATAAAAATGGATTTCAGAAAATTCTATGTATCCCATGCATGATGAGGGAGTTAAGAAATGTATTAAACTCATATTGATGTTATGATGAAGTACTATGTCCCTACACCTACCAAAGTTACATCATAGTACTTGATGCAATGTTATAACATCTATTATTATATTATTAGAAGATCACGTGTTGGTTGAGTCCCTTTTGGATGGAACTTTTTTAGAAATGCTATGATTTGTTAGACTGTTCATTTGGACATGGAGAAAGTACATACCAAGGTGCTGCCTACAAGCACTCCTAGGTTTTTTTGGAACTGTGGCAGTTCAGAAGGTGATGAAATTTACAAATGCGAGAATGGAAGTGCTGTGGGTTCTGTGTTACAGGGACAGGATCTCTGGGGATCGTCATGTTCAACGTGTGCGTGTAGTCCAGCTCACCACCACTGAGCAGCCAGCTATCACCAGCCTAATCTGTAGTTTTCTGGGGTCTTGGGAACATTTGTGTCCCTTTCCAGGTGGAGGTATTTACTCACTGCAGCTCATCAGAGAGTCAGGTGCTTGCTCCACATTGCAGTAATTTAATCTTTGGCAAACCAAATATTCTGGGCTTAGTAGCCTTGCAAGACTCCAGTTTAAACTTATAATTTCTTGTACATTCCCTGTGGCATTTAAATACAAATAAGACATTTGCTGTGATATGAACAAGCTCTGAAATGCAGGCAATTTAAATCCAAACTGTCTCTTATGTAGTTGGTAATGCATTTGAGAAAAAGTGGTGGTCTATTAAAAATTTTAAAAATGAAATAATGACATAACAAGTTTATATTCCATTTTGCTTTGCAAAATTTTGAAGTACTTTCTACCTATTGCTCATGTATTTCATCTTTAATGTTTGTAGAGTAGTCCTCCTAAGACCCCTGTACAGTATGCTTTCATTTTTGTATGTGCTCATGAAAAACATGAGCTATTTCACTCAACAATTTTCTACTAATTTCTCTAAAAGTATTGGAAGCTGTGTACAGAATACAAAAATTCACTTATATTTGCTTTAAACAGGAGGTTAGTGTTTTGATGGTATTTTAATTCAACTATGTTATTAGTCAATGTTACTTTGCAATTTGTCCATGAGCCTCTCTGACTCTAGACTTCAACACAGTCCTACTACTGTTTGGGCCTTGGAGACCACTGTACAATGCCGTATTAGAAGTTCTGAAATTGAGAAATTCTCTTTGGTTGACATCATCCCTTAGAGAATTCTAAGAGCTCAAAACATCGGAGGTATTTTAGGTTGCCCTGTTTTACCTGAAACCCAACCACAACATTCTCCTTTGCACATGCAAATGTTAGAAATACAGATTGCAGAGCCACAGGGATAGCTCAGCAGACTAAGCGCCTGCCTAGGCAAGCACAAGGAGCTGGGTTAGATCCTGGTACCACAAGCTGGGCCAGCCCCTCCCTGCAGCGCTGAGTCAGCCATTGAGGCCAGGCGTGGTGGTGCACACCTATAATCCCAGCTCTGGGGAGGCTGAGACAGGAGGATCACTCTGAGTTTGAGCTGTGTAGTGAGACCCTGTACCAAATACATAAAATTAAAAACAAAAGAAAGAAAGAAAGATTGCTCAGAATTCCAGCCTTTATCAGCTGTGTGATCTTTGGTGAATGACAACCTCCTAAAACTGAGTTCCTTTATCAGTAAAGTCTCACTGATACAGATTTACAAGAATGAAATGGATGTGAGTCATCCAGCAGTACCTAGTCTAGTGTGGGTACAAACAAAGTTTTAATTCCTGCCTCTCTCATTTTACACTGTCTCTTTTCATTGTCTCATGTTCCCTAGTAGCTGACTCAGCTCAAAGCCTAGAATAATTAGGGATCATTTAAAGCTTTTTGAATGCAAAGATAAGCTATTATCTTGGTGGCAGAGTGGCTAGGATTATAGACTGTCAGACTGTCTAGTTTGGAATCCAAATGTTACTTGTTAGCTGTGTGACTTAGGGTAAACCACTTAACCTCTCTGATTCTGTTTCCAACTCACTAAAATTAGGAGAAAAACATCACTATCTTACAAGGTTGAGGATTGAGTCAGTGCGTACTTATCATATACTAGGACTACATAACTACCAGCTAACAGTCCAGATCTCTTATTTACCAAGAAAAACAGAGCTGAGGAATAAAGCACAAATTATATTTTCTTGGCCGAAGAATCCTTTAAAATGCTTGCAAGGGTTGAGTCATAAGCCCAAGATATGCTGCACCAATTGAGGAACAGACCTATGATCAAAATAAAAATAAATAGTTTTTTTTTTCAGTTGTCCATCTGGATCACTTATTAACATTTTACATTGAAATTAATAGGAGCCATGCGAAAAGTATTGGTTAAAGGCTGCTCAAGAATCTCAAATATCCAGTGTTTCACACAACTTCGTCCTGTTTTACTTGATGTGTAAAAAGCGATCTTGCTTTATTTTCCACATTATGTCTGTTGCTGACTCAGGGCATAAAGAAGAACAAATTGTGTAATTTGAGTTGAGAGCAATCATTTTTGCAGTTGTTCTTTTAAAAAAAGGAAGGAAAAAAAAAAAAAAAAAAAAAAAAAACCCTCACATAAGGAGCCAAAACTTGCTTAGAGATCTGTGTGCTCCGCTTCCATTGACGTCACTTGGAAGTTGTGTGGGCAGAAGTTGGCTGGCTCCCTCCAGCATGTCTTTTGAAAGCTGAACATATTGGAAAAAAAAGAAAAGAAAAGAAAAACAACACTCTTTATATCTCAAATGACAGCGGGGAGAGGAGCCCCATAAACAATTCTCCTGTTTACAGCCAAATACCTCTCCAAGCAGTACTGCATTTGCTGATTGACCCCGATGTCCTTCTGTTTGCAAAGGGGAACAGGGGTACTAAAACCCAAATGTCTTCAAAAAATGTTGTTGTTTAATCAGATATGGAAACCAAAACTCTGAGTATTCAGGAACATGCTGAAGGTCACACAGGCCCGAGGCTGGATTAGAACCCACGCAGCCGGGCTGGCTAGTTCATTGCTCATAGGAGGCCCAAAAATCTGTGTGTTCACATTTCTCTCTCAATACTTAAACTCACTGGGTGAGGGGACTGCTCATAAAAATGAGGCCTGTTGTCCACTGTGGAAGTTGCCAGCTGCTGTAGGGAAGGTAAATCCTGAGCGGCCTGTTGGAACTGAGCAGACTGTAAACACAAGTGCAGGCTCCTGAGAGGCTGCTCCCTGGCGGTGCTGCTGGGGATCTATGTGGACCTGGGTCCTCCCACTAGGAGCCTTCTCAGCTATTTCCCATCATCCAAATGGGCTACTTCCAGGGGACAGGAAGAAAAGAGTAATCCCAACTCCACTTAGCTCTCCACCTCACCAGGCTTGTTCTTATAAAAAAAAATGTTTCTACTCATTCATTAACTCACTGAAAAATATTGAAAAATTTCGAGGAGCGAGGATATAAACTTCCACCTACTCTAGACATTTTCAAATTCACATTCTGAAGAACCACTTAACAAAGATGTATAATTTCTATTTCCCCATCCAATAAAATATCTTGTATGAACTACAGTCAATTCCAGCAATCAAGGGCCTGATTTCAACCCCCAGTTCTGAAAAAAAAAAAAAAATCCAGTAATCATTCATTTCAAATGCATGAGGGAATGTATAATTTATTATGCTGCTGAATATGGATTGCTATTATTTTAAATGCTATATGAATTTTAATTCATATGAGAAACCATGGATGAGTAAAGAATTGTTTTTTTCATTTCTGCCTTGCTTTGTTCTTCCTAAGGAGAGGGCTCTTTATTTGCAAATGTCACCCTCCTATGGCCAACAAGCTTGAAAATCCTAGATCCTAGGAGTTGTTGCCTCCTCAATTTCTTTGATAATCTGTGGTATTCAGTTATGTAAATGGAGGTCCAAGATTTTACTTTCTTGTCTTTAGTCATCTGTACTATATGGGCTGGCATTTAAAACCCATCTTTAACAAAAAGGCATAGAAAAGCTTTTAGAAGAATCAGTGGCATTATGACTCAAGGGTTAAAGAACTAGATATTTAGAATAGAAAATGTTGCATCAGTCTGGCCTAACTATTGCAGTTGAATGTTCCCTAGATACTGGACACAGAATTAGGACAATTTACCACTATCAATACTGAAACTGCGTACTGAAGCCCATCAGTTATCCTGTTACTTGGTAATGCTGCACATGGTGGACCATCCTACACAGGAAGAGTTTTAGAAAGATTGCAGGATATGGAAATATTGCCCAAAATGTATAGAAAAATCTACTATGAGCTAGAGGAAAGGACTTGGTTCCTGAAATTGGCCTCCCATGAAATAGGAACAGAAAGACATAAAGAGTCAGAAAAGGCAAAGAAGAAAATTAAGACAAAAAACAATAATAAATTGAATTTAAAAGAATTGGGTAGAGTCAGGTAGAACTTAAAGAAAATTGGAAATGCCACAGAAATAGATGAATTCTTATCAGAAAGAATGAAAATCAAAATCAATAGTATGTAAAAAAAAATCAAAGCCAGGAGAAATAGGGAAGTCATTCAGGCCTTTGTACTAAGCTAAACTCTGTCTCTTTTGTGTGTGTTTTTATTTTGAGACAGGGTCTCACTGAATTGCTAAGGTGCTCAGACTGAACTAAAACTTGCTACGCTCCTTCAGCCTCCCCAGGTGCTTGGGATTTTTAGTCTATTGTTCTTCAAGTCTATCATATTTGCCACCTTTGTCTTCCACCTCTGTGTTCATACGCTATTATTTAACATGCTCATTGTATCTCCGAAAATTAAATCTTGAAAAATCAGAGAAGTGGTTATACCTAACAAACTTCCTCTTAGAGGCTTTTTCTCATTGAAAGATAATAATGTTTTTTATAAAAACTAGCTGTGGAATTGCATTTCTGGTAGCAGCAAAATTGTGGAGGGATTACAGAAGAATGAGGAGGAGCTGTTGCCTAGTACAAGGTTAGGTACAGTAAACACTGAACTCTGGGGCCATATTGGTTTGGTTTCATTGTTAAATGTATCAACACTTTTGCACCCTCAGTGCAATTTAAAACAATCTCTCTGGGTCTCCATTTCTTCTTAGGTACAATAGGGCTAATGATACACATGTTACAGTTATAACAATGGCAGTGCAGATTTTGCAAAGATCAGAGCAGATATACATGCGGTGGTTGATACATTAACGTCCACAGAGTAGATGCTCAATGAGTGGTACCAGTGATCATAATTGAAGAAATTAAATCAGAAAACTGGCCTGATCAGATAGCATTCAGGATATAGTAATAGTTAGGGCTGTGGATGAGAGTGCTAAGATTACAAAGTTTAACTTGGTGCTTATGATGACATTGGTCAGGTTGATCCTAGAGAACAATGGCTTGGAGTAGGCTTCCTTCAGATTTGGTGGGAGCTGTAGTAACCCAAGGACTGGGTCAATCTGAACAGGTTCATACAAATCAAGGTTTATACATGTTAGCTCTATCTCCAATCCTAATCCCCTCTTCTACTTGTGCTTTATGCTAGGTTCTGTGGGCATTTATGCAAGGAGAATGAGCTGTCCTCTCCTCACTTGCCCACCTCTTGATAATCTGGCATATTCTAGCCTCAGTCTCTCGAGAGCATGTCCTTTATTTGTCTAATAGTTAAACATTTTGCAAATGACAGTGAGTTGGAAGCTAGCCACACAAAAATATACCAGATGGGGAAGAAGACATGTGAAAAGGTGAGCCATTCATTCTTGAGACATGAGTCACAGAATATAAGATCCATCCAATTGAATAGGAAGGACCCCTTGAAGCAGACTCAGCACACCCTAGGGTGAGACAGAGAACACGATGAAGTGGGTAGCTTAAGGAGAAATACCAAATACAAGGCTATGTCTTTGTTTCTCTTCCAAAATTCCCCTTTGCATTCTTTTCCCTTTCTGCCTTAGCCCCTCCAAGAACACTAAGGCTAATGGCTTAGCAATCCCCATCCCCAGGCATCAGAAGCCTTCATTTGCAAGTATAGAAAGAACTGCTTGGTCCTTATTTTATGTGTTTTAATAAGACCATATTTCCATCCCAAGGTTGCAGTATTTTTTGCTCAGTACAAATATTTCTGATGCATTTTCCTAATCGCCTTGGAGTCTCCTGCAGCCACACTTAATTCTGATCCATGTTGACATTTCCATAGGCAAACCAGATTTAAATTTACATGGGACACAAGATTTGGGGCAGAGTTGTTGAAAAAGGGGGGAGAGGACTTTCAGGGGGAGAGGACTAGGAATCGAACTCAGGACCTTGCGCTTGCCAGGCAGGTGCTGTGCCATTGAACTACACCACCAGCTCCATAATAGCATTTTTAATTACCCATGGACTTTGCACATTTGCATCTATCAGAGGGACTAAAGTCACCAGATGTCATTCTAGTTCATAAGCAGATCTCTTTCTGTTTGGAATTGTCACGGCACCTTGCATGTGGCAGCCAAAGTCATCTGGTGTGTTAGTAGCCATGGTGAGTTTATTTTCTAAGACTTAATCAAACAACACTGACTTTGAGCATGCATTTGGTTTCACTGTTCACAGTCATTATCAATCCATTTCTCATCACTTATGGATTTCTTTCGGGGTGACATAAAGTTGTTTTATTGCAAGCATGCCTTCTAAAAGCTGAGGGCAATTTTCATATTATTGCCAACTGAGAGCCAGAAAACCTCTTACCTAACTCCTCCCTTTTTGTGTCATTACATACTTGTCTTTATTGGACAAGCAAAAGTTGCCTGCTTTATCTTATTTGGTTGTTTATATATAATTTTAATAAAAATCCATTAATAAGTTTATTGTAATCTAGTCTTTTTTAATACATTCAATAAAAAAGGATTCATTTGAATTATTCAGTATTTAAAATCAAGCTATGATTCTTTTGTGATATGATTTTCCGTAGAGAAAACCCTAAAGTTGATTTTTTAGTTTTTTCAGGCTAAACTGAAGCTTTATTTCACCAAGTGGAAATTATGATTTGACTCGCCTGGTAAATATGCTCCTGTGTTTGTTCTGATGGGCTCGTGTTTCATTTTCAATTTAAATGACGTGTTCGAGAGGTACTACTGGACATTTCAACATAGTTGTTTGGAAAGTTAAATGACACTCACAGAACCACTTTGGACAGGTTGGTTGTGCAGTGCTTACTGGCGCCCCGCGATTGGGTGAGTGCACTTCGGCTGAATGTGGGAACATCTTGTCCTTAGGGTCCTCCCTCCTCTTGTCTCTACTTGCCTGTTCCTTGCTTAGGACACAACTTTCCTATTTCCTTAGTGTCCCTACCCCAAATCACCTTTGAAGGAAAATGGGAATGGGATTCGGTCATAACTGTTGTTACTGTGTCTTTACTGAGCCCATAAAGGTTTTGGCAGATTTTCTTGGCATTCTCCATAATTAAACTCCTTTGAAGTTGGGAGTTAAATTATTTTTTCCCATGAGCTTTTACCTATATGATTAAATTTATTCTGTGGTTCTTAACATTTAAAATAACAGTGTAAAAAAATAACAGTGTAAGTTAATGATAAAAATTAAAAGAAAAATAATGCAAAATGCTATGGGAAAATGATAAAGATATAAAAAATGTAAAATTTTTGAAATAGACTAATCTGATAAGCTAGAAACTCATTTAAAATACTAAACAGAGAAGCCTTGATAAATTTTAGTGCGCTGATATTGTATGTAGGTGTGACAAATGTTTTAACCTACAAACACTTAAAAATACCAAAATGAATTTCAGAATAAGACTTAAGGTGATTGGTTTTGTTACTGACATCTTAGTGGTTTCCATAACTGCCATTACCTTGATGGTTCCTTCAAGTAGTATTTGAAGGTAGAAGAAGATAAATTTTGTATGAATGTACAAATGCATAAGGTTTCTAGGTAGAATTAATGTCACTGGTGACAGCTTAAAAGATTCACATTAAACCAGTTTCTAATATCTATTTCCAAAAGACTTCAAAATTTGGAGCTAACTATTCTTTTTTGCTTCTGTGACAACACTATAATCACACTTGGGGTTAGGAAGATATCGTCATTATTCATTTCTAAATAACAGCTTATCAATTCAAAGACCCTCTAACTGGGTGCTGCTCTGCACTTGTCACAAGAGGAGACATCAGATGAGCAAAAGCCACGCATCCTATTATCGGAAAGAATGCGGAACAGGAGAAGCACATAAAGGAGCCATGAAATTAGTGCCATGTAGATTCAGAAAGAGGCAAGCTTGGAGCTGGAAGAGGAAGAAGAAAGACTTTATGAAATCTAAATTCATAGTGAAGCTGCAGCAAGACACAGTACCCCACTAATACACATCTTTGGCTCCCTTCATTGCAGATATATCATACCTAGAGCATAGTTATCTTTAATAAAGATATTGAGAAATAGCTTATTAAAATTCATATGAGAATGGTTAGTTGGCCTTTAAAATAATATCCTCCCTGTATGAGCATGGATGTTAAGCTATAATAATTACCAATTTACATTCGAAACCAATCAACTTTAGCATTCTTGGTTATTTCCAATTACCAGAAAATGATATTTTAATAATGTGAAAGAAGTGGATTATTATAATTCCCTTACCTGATATTATGCCAGTGTCGAGTGTGGTAATTATTTTATCAGTAAAATTGCTTTATTTCCTTCCATTTACATCACTAGAAAATATAAGTGTCTCATGATAGAATTGGGGTTATGTGACTTGAGAAGTTATACTGTTGAAACAACTTTTCATGTCTCAGTTCTAACAAGCCTGTGCTTGCTAGTTCCTTGGGTTAGATCCATTCACAATGTTGTTTTGGATGGCACTTGAAATTATAGTATCGATTATATCTGCTTATTTTATTGCCCTAGATCCCCAAATTTCTGAAAACAAGTGAAAATAAGCTATCCTAAATTCAGTATAAAGTAAAGATATATTTTACAGAAGCCTTCCCATCCTATCAAAGGCAAGAATATAGTAATGAGATCAATTTCCACAAACTCTACTAAAGAAATCCAATCCCCTTAAAATAACTCATGTTTAACGTTCCAACCTCAGTGTGTTCATCCTAGAAATAGTTGAAAGCTCATAGGTAGATGTTAAACAATAGCAACAAAAAAAGGAAAATAAATTTGTCTCCATATATATTAAATTTCTAGCATTCATTTAAAAAATTACTTTCTAGGGCACCAGCCTGTGGTCTTCTAAGTGGGAGTCTGGGGGTGGTAAGGGTGGATAGTTAGGCATTAAAATAGCAAAATTAACACATATTTCCTTTTTGGAGTTGATAGTATCTAACTGTACTTGACATAGCAAAAAGTATGGGTAAATATGACCAATTCCTCTCAAACGACTTTTCAAGCTAGTGGCAGATACACAGTTACAAGGTAGACAGTGCCATCTCTTCTTAACCAGGGTTGTCATTAAAATCACTTGGAAGAATTTTTCAAAATTCACATATCTGAACTTCCTTCCACACCTAAATGAATGAGAAAAAAATGTGATGGAGCCTCAGCTGAGTACATTTTGACAAGCTCTTTGCAGATGCTTCTGGCATTATCTTCTAGGTAACACCTCCAGGCCGAGAATTCTTTTCAACTGCTTGTCTCAGTTTTGCTCTGACTTCATTGCAGTGCATCCACAGTCTTCTTATTGCGTCCAAAGGTTGCACTGATTTCTCTAGCCTTCTCAGCAAGCCAGATGAGTTGAGTTCTTAGCACATGGAAAGAGAACACAAGGCTAAGTGGTCATGTCAGTGACTGGCATGCTCGCTGTTTCTTCAGCCCTAATGATCTGATTTCATGCACAGTCATCTCCCCAGAAATTTTCACTTTGATGAGTCTCACTCTTTCAAATTCTCTACCCCTGTTATTTTTTCTTATTCTTTTGCCTCTTGTCTTGAAGTTAAGAGGACTGCTTCCTCTTTAAAGTCTAAACTCACAACCACGGCACAGTATTAGAGTTAAGATCATGGTAGAAAGATGAAGCAATATCTCTGCTCTTTGGCTGAGAGAAAATCAGTGGGGTTTGCCAGAGCAGCCTCACTGTGAAAAGTGTCTGGTAAAGCCAGGGCATGGGATGGGCCCTAATGATGCCCAATCTAAACCTGTTGGCTGCGCTTCATCCTGGGGAGAAGATTGCATAAGAGCTTGTTTGCCCTCTGGCTTATGAATGCCCTAGGAGAAAAATATGACTGCCTTTTGCACCCCTGAGTTTTTGAAGTATAATGTTTTCAATGTTGCTTGAAGAAGGGGTTGCTTATGGATAGAACAATCTTCTGAGAGCAGAAATGCTTCAAATATTATAGTACCAACTGGGTCATAGTTATTTTCCCACCAGCAGTTTCTGTATTTTTCTTCCATAGGCCTGCAAAGTATCTTTTTGTTTTCCCTGAAGTTAGGGTAACTTGTCTCACATCAACATCAACAGGAGAAGTTACAGGTGCTGCCTCTTTTGACCTTTCTTCATGGTCTCCTCATTCTACTCATTTTTTGTAGCTGTTTAATGATCTCAGAGAGGGTGGCATTGATTGCTTGGCGAGTCCATGATGCATATTTTAAAATGCCAGCTATGCTGCTTGCCGCACTGAGCTATGAGAGTAGTCAAGCCGCAGCTTTGAAGCTGTGCGCATGTTCTTTGTGCTTTATTTCCTGGAGGACAAGTGCTCCTGAACATGAATCATTTATATTCACCACAGTGTGGGAAATCAATAGCGGCGCTCTGATCTGTTACTTTGACCTGTGTGAATGAATGCGCAGAAGATCGGCAGCACACTAGGGAATTCCTAGAACCTGGCTAATAAACTCACTGTTCAAAAATGCTTGACTTGTCTACTACTTTCTGACAACAAATATTGCCAATGATGGAACTTTATTTTTGGAACTGCTACTGTTCTAACAGAAGAAGTTCATAAATTATTGTGAATAATGTATAATACAAAGTTAAAAATAATGATGTAAATCAAATAACTCGTCCCTGTCCTAGTTAAACACTGAGACAGCAGTGAGAAAGAAGCACTCTCAACCAGCTGGAGTGAGTTGGTCAAGGATATAAGCATATCTAGGTCTTCCAGCTCATATGACAGGTGAAAATCCAAAGTACACTCAACCTACACTCCCCTCTGTGGGTGAGACATATTATTCAAACCTCGAAGTTGTTTATTTGCTTCATTGTTTGAAGGTATGAAGGACTGAACCCAAAACTTTGCACAGAACTATACCCTTAGCCATTTATCTTTTATTTTTTTTGTTTTGAGATCTGTTCTTGCTAAGTCACTGAGTTGCTCATGCTGGTCTCTAACTTGCAGTCCTCCTGCCTCAGTTTCCAGAG
>NW_004524600.1:9562252-9570750 GCF_000260255.1 Octodon degus | reverse complement strand
ACTTAACAAAAAAGGGGGATACAGATGAATGTCCATTTTGTATCTGTGTATTCAAAGTAGTTAGGATAGATATATAGTTACATTCTCTTAATGAATAGAAGAATTTGCTCTAATGGTGTTTGTAAATAGGATATCATGTCCGCATCTCGTACAGCAATTAACCACTAGGAAGAATGTATGCAATGTGTTAATTATTGAAGCTGTCCTACCAACTTAGTTTGAAACTGTCTCATTGCTATTTGTTTCTCAATAAAATTATGGAAAAAATAACAAAATAAAAATAAAGTATACTGGAAAAAGAAGTAAAACAACAGAAGTTCTTAGTTTTAGTGTATGGATGCCAGTACCCTTAAGAAAGTCCTGGGACCAGGACACAGACTTTTTGAAAATGAAACCTAAAACTCATGATTAAGGAAGGGTTTAAGGAAGGGTTTCAGTGCTGAGGACCCAGAGAACTTGGGGAATATTTTTATATTTCTGAAAATTCTAAAAAGTCAGCATAGTAAGTGGTTACTGGTAGGAACTTCTTCTATTGCATTTAGAATGTGTAAATCACATCATCTATTAACTGAACAAAATATGAGCACACTGTGAACCCACAAATTAAATAAGGACAGTTATTTATTCTATGTTAATAGTGCTTGCAACCAAGGTATATGGATTTGTGGAACAGAAGGTCCCAAGCTCAAAACAGGCAAGAATTTATTTATATATACTAAGATTCAGAGATTCCATAAAATGTTTATAACATAAAGTAATATTCTGTGTGTTAAAAGAGTTCTTTCTACCAAATAGAAAACAACATAGAAACCCAGATGAATTTGGCAATGGAGAAATGACCATGCTGATGTAGTCACGTCCTTTAGACCTAGAGAGACTGCACAGAACCGGATGAGAGTCCAGCTCACTGCAAAGGTGGGCAGAAAACTTCTGGGGGCCTGGGAGGAAGGGGACTCAGCACTGTGCAGGAGGCTCTGAAGCAAGCACTGCTGTTCCTGGTAGAGGACATTTGGTGTCCTGGGCTTACACAGCCCCTGTGTTTTATTTGGACTCATACTGAGCCCACAGTGTCCTAAACCAAAGGTGGAGGACAAAATTGAGCTCAGTGCCCAGTCCGTGTGAGCACTAGATAAAAGTTATTTGAATGAAGCAGATTTCTTGTTGATGCTTGACAAAATTCCTTCACTCCAATTGTCCTGTTGACTGAGGCATCGTATGCTGTAGACTCATATTTCAAACAATAGACTTTAACTTTGGAGACAGAATTAGAAATCCCTTTCCAGAGAAACTTATTTCAGTTTCCTAGGACCTAATTTCCTAGGAGAATTATTAATGTAACCTATTAATAAATAGCAGACACTCTTTCTCACTTTGTTAGGTTATTGTTATCTGAGCCTTAGAAAGCATAAACAAATGAGCTGGGCAGACTGCAAGGTCTCCAATGAGGGCTGAGAGTCACTCACTGCCTTCAGCGAGCTGTTAGGATGCTTATTATATGCCCAATTGATGAGAATGGCCCAAATTTTTGCATTCATTTAACAGGACTTTAGTGTGGTGGGGTTTCCTATATATAGGGTATTCAGTAATGTTATAGAGGTTGTCATATAGCCAATCAGTTATTTAAAATTAGTTATGAGATTTTAAAGGAAACTCACCACATTGGAGTTGTATCAGTAAATGGACACCAAGAACATGAGAAGCCTGGCCCCTGACATTTGAGGAAAGTCTGGAGCAATTTAAGATTCTTAGTACAAAGAACAGCAGATTTGTCTGTGGATATTTCAATGTCTGTCTTGTGAAAGGGAGTTTTTGTTCTTTGCTACACTGATGGCAAAACACAGACATCAATTTCAACCTCCATCTGGTGCGAAGCTTTATAACTGAAACCATCTAACAATTGATTATCTAGGAAAACAGTGAAATTTCCATTGGTCGAATAGAATGAACAAGATAATCTGTGATGATCAATGCAAAGCACAACTAGTGAATAAAATATAAACTATCCATCAAGTACAGTAAAGAGCTGCTTTCTCAGTTTTCATGATACATCGGTGCAAAAATTGCCTTCAAAAGTGGCATACACATTCCGTAAAGATTGTTTAATGTGAGAAGTAAAAATTGCGTACATGGATATCTCAAGGGAGAAAGACCTGTAATACATCCATTCAGACTATGAATTGTATTTATTTATTGAATAAGGTTTGAGTAGAAAAGATAATTAAGGGGAAGGTGGTATAAGGATTGGTGAGTATAAATGGAGAAACTGAGAATGCCCAAGCTAGAAGAAATATGGTGGGATATAGTTTGACATTAAGGAGAAACCAAAAAGAGAGGCCAAGAAGTAAGAGTGACATTGAGGGAAGGGAAGGTGAAAATGATCTTTACTCAGTTAAGACTGAGTTTTAAAGCATGAAGAACACAGAACATTTGAGCACAAAGAGGAACTCATGGAAGGAAGTCCTCATTTAACCAAGCCTTTTTTCCCAGGTGGTTACTCTGTGTGCTAAGAAACAAGAACTCAGGGTGACTTGGGTACTCAGTAGGAGAATTAGCCATGAATTTTAGACAAAATGCCTTCGAGACAAATGAAGCCAACTGCTCCTCTGGTCTTATTTCTTAGCCCACATCTAATTGCTTCTTGCAAATTTGAATCTGACTTGAAGAACACTTCTAATGGGTGTTATGACAAGTGCAGCAAGATGATACATCCTCCATGAAACAAAGAACTCATTTATTCTAAACTTGGTCCATAGATGAACAGTACGTGGGAGGACAGGAGAAGCTAAGGTAGACAAGTTTGCCTCAAGCTTATTTTCAGCAAATTTTCAAACTTTTGTAAACAGTGCCTAGGAAATAAAATTGTATAAATATTTCAGTTACACAGTGCAATTATTCCAACTATATTCTTTTGGAGTACCTTGAGTTTCTCTAAGTAAAATGCCACGAAATACAGAGAAAAAGAAGGAAAAGCTAGAGAGATGATAGTGACTTGCAAAGGGATATGATTCTGGTGTCTGTGCAAAAACCTTTATAGTAAACTTTGGTTTGGATTTATTAGTTTATATCACTTAATATTTTTTGTTAGACTGTTAACTGCCTTAGATTAACAGGTCATTGTAATGGTTATTATCAAAAACATATTATAAGACCTTGCTATTAGTATTGCAATCCCAACAATGACCTTACTATTTCTTTTATATAACCTTGTGATTCTAGCATAGACTCTTGAAAACATGCCCCCAGGTATTCTGATACCACAACAGACAGCACTTGGATGTTCCAGAATATAAATGCAGGGAAAGCAGAGGAAGCACACGTTCCCTGTGCGACCTTGGTACTGTCCAGGCTCTGAACTACACTGGTGGAGGGCAACATGCAACAGCAAACCGTGTGCCTACCGACCCCACGACGACTCTTGCCTGGACAAGAACGCATTTCCTATTCATCATCTTTGGGATAAGCACTGTTATCAGATTTACAAGTTTGTCTGTTAGGCTCTAGAATTATCCTGATTACAAAGAAGGCTTCAGGGGCCAGGGAGATAGCTCTGTGGAATAAGCGCTTGCCTGGCAAGCACAACATCAGACAACTACTCTCTTCTTTCCTACTTCATTTTCATGAATACAGCTGCCTCCGCACACCAGTCCCAAATGGAAATCATTCCACTGAGCACTGTGAAATCTCCTTTCCTGTAGGGGTGCTTATACATAGCAATTCTTTGCTTTAGCTTCTTCTGCTTCCCTTAATCTTAGGGCCACTAGCAGACCAGCTTCAGTTCTCTTTCCTAGGCCCCAGAATGGGGGATACAAAGATAAATGTACTTCCTGATGCTCATGGAGGTGCTCCCAAGCCTTGCTTTTATTTATTTTTTATTTTTTTATTTTTTTTGGCGGAACTGGGGATTGAACCCAGGACCTTGCCAGGGAAGCGCTTATTCCACTGAGCCATCTCCCTGGCCCCCTTCAAGCCTTGCTTTCAATGTTTTTTTATTTCAGTTTTTCCACATCTGGGCTGCACCTTCTTTCCAGCCATCACACTATTTGTGACGATTTCCTTAGTTCTGCACCTCCAGTCTACCATTTCAGCTTATTGTATTCTTGCCTGATATTTTTCTTCCATAAATGGTTAGAAATGTCTCTTGGCTCCATCCATTTAAACATGGGGTGCTTGGCTCGCAGGAGGTATTCAGTAAGTGTATATGGGATTAATAAACTCATGAGACCTTACGTTATACACCAACGTTCCTGTTCCTGAGACATGTGCTCCAGAGCCGAAACATCCCACACAGATTTTCTATTTGGGTATTACCTGAGATCTAGTATCATCTGTTTTGATTTTCCCTTTGAACCCTAATTTGCTCTCAGAAAACTCAATCCTAAACACTCCTCAGTGTGTGCTTTGTGAGGTAGTGTTTACTGTGTGTATGAAAGCAGACAAATGATTTGTTTTATAGCATCTGTGTTCAGAATGTTTATTTTGCTTTACCACAGTTAATGCCTTTTTTTCCTTCTTTTTAATTTTTTGACCAATTTTTCATGCTTATATCTTGTGATCTGAGGAACTAATTTGAAGACAACAATATGTAATATAACAACATTTGTTGAATTCCTATCATTTTGTTTAGTGAAATTCTTTTTTAAAAATTTACTTATTTTAATTTTATTTTTAATGAATACAAAATAGTAATAAAAAACTAACATTAGAAACAATGCAAAATTTCAGTAAACAAAGTAATAACAATTCAACAGTTGTGGCTGTATTGCATGATGTTGCCTTCAAATTAGTTGTCTAGGTTACCAGATATAAACATGCAAAATTGGATTAAAAAAACAAAGCAAAACAACAACAAAAAAGTTATAAGTAATTGGAAAAAAATTAAGTATTAACTGCTCCTTTTAAAAGGCTAGCAAAAATTGGCTATACTATTATTCAAGTTGTCCTGCACATATATATAAATACGTCTTTTTCATTCTTTCTTTTGTCCTTTTCTTCATCCCAGTTTTTCTTTCTCATTGAACAAATTCTTTCCCTTTCACAGTATTATTGTGCCTTTCAGACTATATTTACTCTTTCAGGTTCTCATACTAGTGAAACAATACAATGTTTGTTCACGTAGGTCTGATTGATTTCACTTACCAATACAATCTCTAGTTGTATCCATCTATCTACAAAAGCTTCAATTTTATCTTTTTTTATAGCTGAGTAATACTCCTTTGTACAAAATACCATTTTTAAAATCCATTCTTCAGTTGATAGGCATTTGGGTTGTTTTCAAGATTTAGTGATGACAAATTACACTGCATGCAATGTGTTAATTATTGAAACTGTCCTACCATTTTGATTTGAAACTGTCTCATTGCTATTTGTTTATCAATAAAATTATGGGAAAAAATTACACTGCTATAAACATGGGTGAAGATATATCACTGCGGTATGATGATTTCAGTTCTTTCAGAAAAGATACCTGGGAAGGGAATAGCTGCCTTGAATGGGACCTTCTAATACTAGCTTTTTGAGGAATCTCCATAATGATAAGAAACCTTGAAGATCAAAAGCACTTCTGGGCAACAAAGGAAAGGCAGGAGGTGTCACAATCCCTGACTTGAAATTGTACTACAAAGCTACTGTGATAAAATCAGTATGGTACTGGCATAAAATCAGATCTGAGGATCAGTGGAATAGATTAGAAGATGTAGACACAACTACAAACACATTCAGCCACCTTATCTTTGACAAAGGGGCTAAACATGCTCACTGGAAGAAAGATAGCCTTTGTAATAAATGGTGCTGAAAAACTGGCTTTCCACATATCAAAGGCTTAAAATAAACCCATGTCTACCACCACGCACAAAACTACAGTCAAAATGAATCAAAGGTTTAAATATTAAAACTGAAACACTAAATCTTCTGGAGGAGAAAATAGGTAGAAATCTTAAGGACATAGGGGTAGGTAGAGAGCTCATGAACAAAAATGAAACTGCACAGGAAATACTTTAAGGAATCAACAATTAGGATCTCATCTTTTAAAAAAGTTTCTACCCATCAAAAGAAATCACTAGCACAATAAAAGGAGAACCCATGAACTGGGAAAAAATTATAGTGGACTGTCTTTCAGACAAAGGACTTTATATAGAAAATATAAAGAATTAAAAAAAACAAGACCCCAAAATTCAAAGACCCACTCCAAAAATGGACATCTGAGATGAATATAGTTTCCCAAATGAAGAAATAAAAATGGTAGATAAATATATGAAAAAATGTGCAATATTATTGGTCATTCAAGAGATGTAAATTAAAACAACACTGAGATTCCCTCTCTTCCCAGAAAGAGTGGCTGTCATCAAGAAGTCAATCAATAACAAATGTTGGAGAGGCTGTGGGGACAAGGAAAACTTCTCCACTTTTAGTGAGAGTACATGCTGGTACAATCATTATGTTTAGTACAATTCTGTACCGTTTCGTGTGTGTGTGTGTGTGTGTGTGTGTGTGTGTGTGTGTGTGTTTACTATTTTTATTCTCTTTTTTAAAAATAAAAAGTACAAAAAATCAAGACTTGCTTAACTTTTTGGTAGAAATCGGTATCTTTCCCAATTACATGTATATAAAATTTGGTTTATATCTTTTCCACTTTTCTAGAGAGCTTCATGTCACAGTATCACTATGGTTTACAGGATTGCAATAAAAGAGATCTCTACATTGAGTTGGGAGGAATATTTGCTGGTTGCACCAGGGATGAGGTATATGTATGTTGACACAGAGTCAACCCAATAGTATTTCCCCTCAAACTTTTCTTTGATTGTTTCATTTATGTATATTTTGCCTGCCCAGCTGTATTTCCTTTAGGCCAGGGATTTTTTTCAGCAGCATTTCTCATGCATCAACATTTAGGAAATATGGTAATTACATTTGCTGTCTAAAAATGCTGCTGAGATGAGTATTGGCTAAGAATTTTTAAAAGTACATTTTTAAAACCCCTTCTCTTTGTGTAAGTCCTGCAGAATTGGCTTCAGCTAATAATGAAATGGCAAAGTTTAATGGTCTTACAGTATTAGGATATAAACAGACCTTGAGTGCTAGGACTGACTTTGTTTCTGATCAGTTCTAAATATTATTTACTATACTTGTTGATGTTTTGACTGGTTTAAGATTTTCTCTAAAAAAAGTTAAACAACTTTGCAGAATTGTTATCTGTTCTCTTGTTTGTTTGTGGAGGGTAAAAGTTCAATTTACTTCAATCCTCTTGCAGAACAAAATATTTTATATTTAATATGACTTTTTTTAAATACTAGAGTTCCCTATTCGACTATATCCCTGTCCTGCATGCAATGCTATATTGAGTTCATAGTAAGCTTTCAATAGCTGCTTAAGTTATTTTCATAATTAATAAATATAGAAGGCTTTTTAGACACATGACATGAAAATGAGAAATGCAAAGCCAAAAATGGATGAAATTAGTTACATAACATTTTACATGTATGTAATAATAAAACGCAATAAACAAATTTAAAAGATGAAATATAAGCTTTGATAATAAAATGCAATAAACAAATTTAAAAGATGAAAAATAAGCTTCGAAAACATACTCAAGCTATATGACAAAGAGCCAGTGTTCATAACATAAAAAGCTCTGATGAATCAAATAAAAACTAAGCAGGCCAATAAAAATATCAGTACAAGTCAGACAAGTGAATACCAAGTGAGTAGAAACCTATACAATAATTTATCTTCAGCTGGGGTTATAGCTCAGTGGCTTAAGTGCCTGCCTGGTAAGAACAAGGTACTGAGTTCAGTCCCCAGTACTGCAAAAAGTAAATAAATAATAATAATAATTTATCTTCACTAATGATTCAAAAAACAAATTAGCATGTATCAATTTTCACTCAGTGAAGTAACCAAAATATCAAATGATTGATTTCACAGATTCTTGATAAGAATAAAAGAAAAAGGTACTCTCATATGTGGTGGATAAGAATAAAAAATAATAAAACTAATATAGGTGTACTTGGTGTCACAATTTAAAACTTAAACATGCTAAAACATTTGACCCATGTACTCTAGTAAGACAATTTTAGACTACAGACAATTACCATAAGTATGAAAGAATACAGGCGAAATAACAATTCTTGCATCCTTTGTAATAATGATACCCCAGAAATCCATATCTATATTCTTCTGGAAGGTAAGTTTAAAAGAATGGAGTAGAACTACATGTACAGTTATGGAAAGGTGCTAAAGTTATTTTGAAGTTGTCAGACATATTTCATGTGATTTTATTTTCTAAAATTAAAGTGCACTCTGAAACATCTCAGAATCTCATTTCCAGCGACATGAGAACTTATCCTAACAGACCTCTTCTTTTGTTTTGGCAGACTTCTTTCTAAGCATAAGCATACATTTAAAAAAGTGAGAAAGGGGCCGAGGAGATGGCTCAGTGAAATAATCGCTTCCCTGGCAAGTGCGAGGACTTGAGTTCAATCCCCGCTTCCGGAAAAAAAAAA
>NW_004524600.1:9558809-9562152 GCF_000260255.1 Octodon degus | reverse complement strand
AGAACAAGCTTAGCAAAAGCATCAGGGACCGCGGTTCAATCCCCCAGCACCACATGCCAGCCAGCCCGCCCCCTGGTGGGCTGAGCTGGCCACACACGCGCGCGCGCGCGCGCGCACACACACACACACACACACACACACATAAATAAATAAAATTGAAAAAAAATTAAAAAGTGAGAAAATATGATGTGAAAGGTGTAAATATTCTGTTAAGCATAAAACAAAGAAAATAGTTAAGAGCCAGAGGAAGGAGGGAACCTAAATCTAGGTATTATGGTCAGGACACAGTGATGGGGACTAACAGGAAAGTGCAGGAGATGCTGAGAGCTCTCTGTCCCCAGCCCCTGGGCCTTTTACGGTGCTCCTGTGGACTTCCAATTTCCAAGATCCCCTTCTTTACAACTTGAGTCTTTCTTTCCCCAGAACCCTGCCCTGACTGTGCGTGGTGTGTTGGAAGTGTAGAGACCACTGTCTCCCTGCTCCTCTGCCTGGGGCTCCCTCAGCCAAAGGCTCTTTGTATATAGTATATAAATAGATGGCTCCCTCAGTCCTTAGTATAGGTTAATTCTGAAGCATTTGATTTGTATTATTTCCCACTTTCTTCCTCTCCTTATCTAACGAGGTTGCTAGCTGACAAAACACAACTCCTCTCTTCCCCTTTGTGTACCTGCCTTTCTCTTCCCCTCTGCTACAGTAGAGCTCTACATACCTATTTGAGAGTCTATATGCCCTTGAGTCCTTGTTTCAAGAAGAACCAAAAATAAGAAAAATGTTAATATCTGGGCATGGCAGGCTATGGCTGTAATCTCAGCCAGCTCTTAGGAGGCTGAGGCAGGAAAATCACAAGTTGGAGACCAACTGGGGCTACACAGTGAGTTTAAGACTAGCTTGAACCACACAGCAAGACCTGTGCTAACTTCACTTCACTTCCCAACTGCATGTGTTGTAGGGTAATAATAAGCTTCTCTTCTGGAGGGTTAACAACCTAAGTTTGCAGACCAAAAATTAGAGAAATAGAAGGGCTGCAAGGACAGCCAACATTTTGACCATAGACTTTCAAGGTCAGTGAAGGTGCAGGACATAGGAGAACCTATACTGTAACATCATGTAACTCAATTATGTCCCAAATTTTCTGATCAAGGAGATTATAGGGCCACAGAGCAACATGATCGATGATGTAGAGTGTGCCTAAGGAGAGTCACCTGGAGATAAAACATTCTCTCAGGCTTTGACAGAGAGCAAATTGGTCAAGCAATGGCCATGACTCATCCACATGGCTGACACTGACAAAGGATCTGCAACTGGCAATACAGGATTATAGAATAAATCCTGAGGGTACTTGACTGACCTTATCAGATACAAAAGTTACATTTCTTGTTATACAGGACTTGCTTTATCTTGGTCTTAACCACCCAGCAGAAAAGTATAAAAAAGAGGTATATAAAGTAAAGCCATATAAATATGCTGAGCTGTGAAAGGCTCAAATCAACAACTTTTGTGGATAATCCACTACTATTGTGGACTGCTGGACTATGTTGGATTGTTTTGCTGAATTCACACACATACGGTATTTAGACGCCAATGGAATACCCATTTCTGACAGGACTAAACAAAAAACGGATACAAAGAAAGGACCATTTTGTATCTGCATATGCAGCATAGTTAGGATAGATATACAGCTATTTTCGCTTAATTCAACGTGAAGAAAGGGATTTGTACTAATAGTGTTTGAACAGGACATCCTGTCTGCTTCTTGTACTATGGATAACCACTAAGAAGATAACAATGTACAATGTATTAATTATTGAAACTGTCCTTTTATTCAGTTTTGAAACTCATTGCTACTTGTTTCTCAATAAAATATAAAAAAAAGACCTGTCTCAAACAAATGAACAAGCAAACACAGATGTCAGTGACGTGTACGTCCTTGGCTATATGATTAAGATTTCCACAGGTCCACTCAGAAGCTGAAGTGAGAAAACTAAAACAGAGAGCCTTGTATTAACATGATCCCACATGGTCTCTCCACGAAAGGAGATGGGGAAGGTCTTGCTCATTGTTCTAGAAAAATGACAAGCCTGTTCTTCTGTCTGTTATACAGAGATGGGAAAAGCAAGGAAAACACTTGGGAAAGTGATAAACTCAGACTTTCATCTGGCATCTGAAAGAAGGATTCAAAAAGTGGAGCTTTTAATCAGTAATAATAAAGACCAAATGGTAAATACGTTAGCTAGCTTTTGATTGCCAAGACAAAATATCTGGGAATAACTTAAAGGAGGAGAGGTTTATTTTTTCCCACAGTTCCAGAGGTTTTAAGGCCATTTGTCCATTGGATTAGGCCTGTGGAGAGGCAGAGAAGCCTCCAGAAGGCTGTGGAAGAAGAAGCTGCTCACCTCATGGTGAGGGAGCAGAGAAGAAAAGAGCCCTCATAGGAAGGGGCCAATGAAGAAATAGCTCAAAGGCAGGGTCTGATTGCATTAAAAAATATTGCAAAATACACCTCAAGGTATACCTTAAAGTTACCAAAATCCATATTTATAGAGATGCTAGAATGAAGAACATAAAAATATATTATCAAAAAAGTTGTAATCAAAGAGAATCAGAATATTAGCTTTCAGTATTATGTAAATACAATTATTTTTAGTGTTACAGGGAATGGATTTCAAAGCAGAAATAAAATTAAGTAGCAGGAAGGTAATAATTTGAGTTTACATTCACTACCAGGCAAACCTCAAAGCAAAACTTGACAGAATTACATTGAGCAATTCACAAATTCATGATTATAGCAGGCGATTTAACTTACTTATGACAGTCATTGACCCAGCAGGCAAAACATTTTAGGGATTAGGCAGTTTTACAACCCAGTAAAGTTTGGATTTATAACAATGCTGCATCTAAACATAGTTTTTAACAATTACAGAAAATATATTCTGTTCCTTATCACATGGATTTTTTAAAAACAAAATTTAGTAACTTGTACTGCATAGTATGTCTCAAAGACTGATACAAAAGAATCATTTTACATAACCTGCATGGCCTAAACACAGAATTAAACCTGGAAATCAACAGTAAGAGAGAGTAATTACCTTTCTATCACACATAGCTTAGAAATTTAAAAAAAACACTTCTAAGTAATTATTGAATCCATATAAAAACTCATAGAAATTATAAAATATTCAGAAGTGAACCATAGTACATACCAACATTCAAAGATTATGTTGCCAACTGAAAAAGATAAAAACAAAGCAAAACAAAAATGAAGAACAAGGCAATGGGAGGGAAATTTATAGTTTGAATGGTATAAGTTAAAATGGGAAAAAAATTATTTTAAAAAGCATTCAAG
>NW_004524600.1:9516429-9553547 GCF_000260255.1 Octodon degus | reverse complement strand
TGCTTGTTTTGAGAGAGAGAGAGAAACAGACAGACAGACAGACAGACAGAGACAGACAGACAGAGAGGAGAGAGAGATTGTTTGGTCTTTTTGAGACAGGGTTTCACTATGCAGTTTAGGCTGGCCTTGAACTCACATTATAATCCAGCCTGGCCTTGAACTCAGAATGATTGCCCTGCCTCCACCTCCTGAGTGCTGGGATTACAGCTGTGCACCACTATGCCTGGCCTTTTTTGTATTTCTTTAATGAAAAAATACTATAGATATTTTGCTGCACTGAAGAGAATGAACAACTCATGTCTTTTTTCATAAGAATTTAAAGAAGTAGCAAAAACTGCGTAAACTGTTATTTTCTACATCTCTATCTTCAGTGTGCTATAATTCTGCACTAAAGTTAAAAATTTCTTCTCAGTTAAAAATTTCATGAAGTAACACGGAACATTTAGTCTTTTGGTTTAAATATTAAGTCAGTTTTTCTTAACTTCTATTGTTACCCCTAATATAAACATTAAGAAATGAAAATAGTAACATTTTATAAATCATAGTATGTAATGATTTCAGTTTAATATGTTTTGGCTTATAGTTAGTGACACTTTATTTTCAAGTTGTTGATTATTGGGTCTTTTTAATTTATTTATTTATTTATTTATTGGTGGAACCAGGGATTGAACTCAGACCCTTGTGCTTACCAGGGAAGTGCATATTACACTGAGCCATCTCCCCGGCCCCTGGGTCTTTTTAATATTCTGACTTTCTAATTTCTAATTTGGAAAGAGAGAACATAATGCATGGAAGCTAGAAATAAACATGCATTTATAAAGAAAATTTATCCTGAGAGTTACATGGAGTCCATTATTAAACTGTTTAGCATTTCTTCTTTACACACATATATTTTCTAGCAACTTGTAAATTACCCATAAATACTTAACAATTGACCTCTATCCCAAGGACTTAGCATACTTTATGTGTATGAGTTACAATTTCAAATTGATCTGTGACCCAAAGTTACCCTCAAACTGGAAAGATTGCATGTAGTAGGAAAATACACACAAGGAAATACAACAGGCTGCCAGAAGGAAGCAAGCAAGCAAAAAAGAACACCAAAGACCTGCTCTTTTGTATCTAAGCCAGAGTCTTCTCTGTGGCTCAGCTTACTTCTGGATTTATTTTATTGGAGACTATATGAACAATTACTCTGTTAATTACCTAGGACATGGCTCATATACTAAGAAAACAATGCTTAATGTGATTATAACACACAGGGACTACAATTTTCATTCAGAAATATTAAGATGCCTCGTATAGAACTATAAACCATGAAATAATGGCAGTAATGAAGAAAGTTGCTAAGAGTCATTTGAGCTAATTTATATCAACTATTGTATGACATTAACTTCCATGAACAAAAAACCATAAGCCAGGAACTAAGTGATTTTCTTTAGGTAGACTTGACAGGAAAGGTGAGCTACAGATGCAAAGCTAGGTTTATAATAAGCAGTTCTTTGACTGAAGAGCTCTCTAGCATGTTTGTCAAAGGAGTACTAAGAAATAAATAACAGTCACAAAGTAAAAACTGATGAAATTCTGAAGCTTTTCTAAAGCCTGGTATGATGTTATAGAGCCCACAGTCAGCTCCAGAGGATCATGACTTACTGTTATTTAACTGGTTCATGATTTCAATGGATATAACTTTCTATATGAAAATTTATTTCAGATACAAGGGAAAACCCCCAAAACTGAAAGATAATTAAGCATTGATTTTGGTACATGCTGGAGTGTTTTAATGCCATATATGTTTTACCTAATATGTTTTTCTCAAACTTTTCATCTTTTAAAGACTAAATGTGAGGGACGAATAATCGCACAGCAGCCATTTTCTCAAGTACTTCATATGTTTTCGTTCAGCGTGAAATCTGATTAAGATAATCAGGGTTGTGAGTGCTACTGGTAACCACACAGAAGTAAATTTCCTGTTTGGAAAAATAATATTAGGCCTCAAGTTATCTAATTTCTTTTACACGTACAATGTCCGATGTCTATCAAAGAGAACCAGGTTGAAATTCAAGATAATTTGATATGACCAGAAGATAATAGACGCAGATACTCAAGAGATCTAATTAAACAGTTACAAAATCTTTAAAATCATGTACCAATTATTTTTGAGGGTATCATCGACAAGATTGAGAATTGTGACAGAGATCTATAAACTATAAAAATAAAAAGCTAGAACAAAAAACAAATTAAATTAAGAAAGTAGTTAATGAATCAAGTGATAGATTATATAGCTAGAGAAAGAATTACAAAAAAAGAAATTTTGGTTTAAAAGTAAATATCCAAAATGAAGAACCAATATCAAAGGTAAATAATGAGGATAAGCAGGATATATATATATATATATGCATATATTTGCCTGAAGTCCCACTAAGAAAAGCAAGAGAATGTTAGAAGCAATAATAAAAGATACAATAGGAATTTTCACAAAATTTTGAAAGATAGCAAGACAATTTAAGAAGCTATAAATAGGACAGGCCAAATAGCTCAGCAGATTAAAGAGCCTATTAGAACCTGTCCTAAATACAAAAAAAAAAAAAAAAAAAAGGAAAGAAAAGAAAATAAACTATAAATAATACAAACTGGGATAAATACAAAGAAAACTACATGTGAGAAATCTTTTTTATAAATCAAAAATGAAAATAAAATATTACAGTAAGTCAGAGGAAAATAAAAGATTGCTTATAAAAGATTATTTTCTGACTTGTGAACAAAAAACAAAGAAATGAAACATGGTAATAATTTAAATTGTTTGTGGGTGAAAGTGTGGATTACCAGTTTATAATTTTATTCCTAGGAAGTATACTTCAGAAATAAAGGTGAAACGAACTTATTTTAGACAAAAACGGAACAAAAAAACTTGGCTAAAATCATTATTAAAGAATACCCTATATGAGATCTCACAGAGGCACAAAGGAATGGAAAATACATATGATTATGCAACTTTTTTTGTTTTGTTTTGTTTTTACTAATTTGTATTCTCCTAAAGAAAAAGGAAATTCAGGTAATCAATATCAAGGGAATCATTGAGATAAAAAATTAAAATAGCTTTCTTTAAAGAGTACAATGATTATTACAGAAGGATTTAAATTACATAAAATTAAATATCTAACAGCAGCACATAATGTAGCAGGGGTATATAAGTAGTTGAGATGTGGCAGTACCCTCACCTTTCCCAGAAAGGGACAAAAGTTCTAACTGGATAGTGCTTTGATTAGGTCATTGATGTTGGGTCCTTATCAGCACTAGCCAATGAAAATGGTCTGAAGGAACAAAAACATAACAAGTTAATGGGAAGAGATCAATGCAATGACAAGAATAAGCAACTGTAAAAAAGGAAAGCAATGAGAGGGGAAATGAAATAGAGCACAGGAAGGACACAGCAAATGACTGTGCTTGCACTCAAATGAACTGTATCACTAATAACATTAACAATAAGTTAATGGGATACTTCACTGAAAACAAAAACATAACAAGACTGAGTGATAAAACAAGATTGCTCATCTCTGGTTTGCAAGAGATGTATTGAAAATTGTAAACATACAGAAAATTATCAAGTAGAAAAAAGGAAAATGATAAGCTATGCAGATACTAATTAATGGGAAATTTGTTTTATAGATGCTTAGTATCAGTCAAAGTAGCATTAAAGGCAAAAAACTGGAGGGATGTTTTACTACCATAACTTTTCCATTTACCAGGAAGTTACAACAATTCTACATTTATAGCTAATGAAGTAATTTTCTTTTTAATTTTTATTTATTTATTTATGTGTGTGTGTGTGTGTGTGTGTGTGCGTGTGTGTGTGTGTGTGTGTGGCCAGCTCAGCCCCCCAGGGGGCGGGGCTGACTGGCATGTGGTGCTGGGGGATTGAACCGTGGTCCCTGTGTTTTGCTAAGCTTGTCCTAAGTAGGTGATTTAGACCACTGAGCCATCTCACCAGCCCCATAATGAAGTAATTTTCAAACTTTTAAAATGATTATCCTGCCTTTTTAGATTTTTTAGCCACATGTTACCAAAGAAATTTTTTTCTTTTGGTCCTGGGGATTGAACTCAGGACCTTGTGCTTGTTAGGAAGGTGTTTATACCTCTGAGCTATATCTACAGCCCCTCCCAAAGAATTTATTTTTTCATAATTTTGTTGAGAAACAAATAGCAATGAGATAATTTCAAATCAAATTGGTAGGACAGTTTCAATAATTAACCTTTGTCAGTGCAGCCATGTGGATGAGTCACCACCATTGCTTGGCCAATGTGCTCTCTGTGAATGCCCAAGAGAATGTTTTCTCTCCATGTGACTCTCCTTAGGCACACTCTGCACCATCGATCACTTTCTTCTTTGGCCCCATAATCTCCTTGATCAGAAAATTTGGGACACTACTGAGTTACATGATGTAACAGTGCAAGTTCTCAAATGTCCTGAGTCTTAATTGACCTTGGAAGGCTAGGGCCAAAAAGTTGGCTTTCCTTGCAGCCCTCCTTTTTCTCTAATTTGGTCTGCAAACTTAGGTTGTTAACCATCTAGAAGATAAGCTTATTGTTATTACCATACAACTTAGGCTGTTAAGCTTAACCTTACTATCTGTCTGAATATCAAACATCTTAGGCATGATATGGAACAGGTATTTTTCATCAAGTATTGATATGTTGAACTTTAAGTCCCTACAGAACATGATAAAAAAATTTAAAAATTAGAATATATTTTAAAAATAGACATAAAGAATTATATACTTTTATGTTTACATATAAGTCCAAAAATCTCACCATATACAACCTTGAAGCAGGACAGTCCCACAATATTCCTTTTCCTGTCTTTTGTGTTCATTCACCACCCCCTTCTTTTTGAACAGTCATCTACCCAAGAGACAGCACAGCAGCAACTGGCATGTCATGACAAGCAGCCCGTATTCAGAAGACCAGAATGACAGGCACTCCAACCATGAAACTACTATTACAGATTACCATCTGCAGTGCAGTTGCTTAGTTCAATATCACCTGTACTGAATATCTGTAAGTCTACTGAAACTCTTGGAGGACCATCAGTTTTCCAAAAGCCAATTATTACACCTACTATGAAGACAAATCTACCAGAACAACATCAAAATGTTAGTTAGAATTGTATATTCAACTCTGATCTGTGAAAATTACAATGTTATATTGAGTGACATATTGAATGATGGAAAATTAAGAGAAAAACCAAACGAGCCTTGAATCATAAAAAAGTTTTTAACATACTTATTTTCATAGATAATAAAATAAAATGTTAGTAAGAATACAGAAGAGTTAAATGACACATTCATGTATTTTCTTGTTGACATAGAGGGTTATGCTTAACCCTGGTATAATATGTTGATTTTATGGAATGTAGAACATTTACAAAAATTATACATACAAGTGTTAAATTTTAAAAATCTAAGTATTATAGAGTATAATATGTTAGCACAGATTAATTATGCCAAGAAATAATGACAAGATAAATAAAAAATTCCAATACATTTATAAATTAATAAGTACATTCCGAAATAGCCTGTAAGTTGAAAAACAAATTACAATTTACATTGTTTTAAGTAATTGATAATGAAAACACTGAATTTTAAAACATATACGCAGTTAAAGCTATTAAAGAGAAATTTAGTGCTTTTAGTGTGTATATTCAGGCTGAAATATACACTCAAGCAGAAAGATGGAAAGTTTGAGAACAGCCTTGACCACTTAGTGAGACTCTCTCAAATTAAAAAATAAAAAGGGATATATCTCAGTGGGTTTCAGTCTCAGCACTAAAACTAGGGCTACAGATTCCACTTGACTTAGCTATTCCTCTTCTTGGTATCTTTCCCCCAAATTAAAAGCATTATCCAATATATGCGATATGTGCTCTCATGTCCATAGTAGCAGTTTTTTTTTTCTTTTTCTTTCCTTTTTTTGGTGGAACTGGGGATTGAACTCAGGCCCTTGCACTTGCCAGGCAAGCGCTTCTTCTACTGAGCCATTTCCCTGGCCCCGCAGCACAGTTTCAATAGCTAAATCTTGGAGCAACTCAAATGCTCATCAACCAATGAATGGATAAAAAGGATGTGGATTTTTTTCATACAGTGAAGTACTACTCAGCCACAAAGAAAGATAGACCTGAATCAATTGTAGCTAGATGGATGAATCATACAAGTGAAATAAATTGGACATATATATGTAAATATCACACTGTTTCTTTGATATGAGAAACTGACAATGTAAATAAGAACCAAAATGTATAGCAGATATTATGAAATAGGAAGAAATCATTCAAAAGGCAAGGGAACTTGAGGGGGAGAAAAAATGAGGGAAAAAAGCATTAAATTGAAACAAAACTTTGTAAACAAGGAAGAGAAAAGAGGTTGAAGATGGGAGAGGAAAATGGGGGGAAAAGAGAAACTGAAATACATCATGTAGAAGTACAAATTCCCTGTGATGAACGTGATCATTACGTATGTATAAATTGTACCAATAAATTTAATTTTAGAAAAGAAAAAGGAGAAAGACAGGAAAAATAACAAACTCCCAAAACGTTTAGAAACATAACCAAAAGTAACACTAACACTAGAAAATCTGAACAGCCGAAAAGAAATACATTGAGTTAAAACCATAACTAGTAACTTGCCCACAATATATTCCAGCCAGTAAGTATTTACTTATACATTTTAGTATATGAGGAAGGAAGAACAACAGGAGTTATATAAACTCTTTCAGAAAAAAACCTACAGTAATATTTTCTAGTTGCATAAGGTTAGTATAACCTTGAGCAATGATTACAAGGAAGAATAATTTTAGCACAATTGTTTTCATCAGCATAGTTTCAAAATTCTAAAAATTATTAGCAATCCAGGAGCTGATAATAAGGACCTCTGAAAAAGAGCATAATATATTCTGACCAAGTTAGCTTTATTCCAAGACTTTAAGTTTGGGCCCAAATGCAATAATAAAGATAGAAATAAGAAATATAAATTACTAAATATTTAAAATGATTAATAGCTTAAAATTTCCAAATTAAAGTGAAAACCAGATTGAAATTAGTCTTTCATTTAATTTAAAAAGCAAGAACACTAATCTTGAAAACAAGAGTATATGCTATGTTTCCATCACACATAGAAAACAACTTTTTTCTTAGATTTAATGGCCTTTTCTAAATTGAGGCATTCTTTAAGACCTCCACACTAGTGTGGCATCTCCTTTCATAAGAATGCTTTCTACACTTTTGTGAATGACTGAGCTCTTTCATCTGAATGGGCACAGCTGGCTTGTAGCATAATGAGAAGGGGAAATGAAGGTCTTTTTCTTTTCCTCTTGGAAAACCAAAAAATGTATAAATCATATTTAGACTACGTAATCTTAATTGCTTGCATAACAGCACAATGTGTACCTCTTACTGCAAATAATATTTTGTACTGTTTGCATGTAACTTATATTGTCCCATAATTTTATTTAAGTTTACTGATGTTGTATTATCCTTTTAAATACTTGTTGGAAAAATGCAAATTTTGCATGTTTAATTAATTTGAAGAATTTAAATTGGAGAATTCTAAAATATAAAATTGAGCGAAAATGTCCAAAAGAATAAAATATATACAACAAAACATGAGTGCAATATGGTGAAAAATCTCAAAGAGGCAGGCATACTACAGACTAAAAGTCTTTCTTAGACATCTACCCAAGCTGAAGGAACTTTGGGCTTGACAAAGACCCTCATCATATATTTGAGGAAAGTGATGCCCAGAGGTCTGATTGGTCCAAAATTACTCAACAGTAAGGGAGGACTGTATGTTTTCTCTTGCTCATGTCCTAGAACATTCTTTTCCCAACAGTGTCAAAGGCATATGGAAGAAATTCAATAAAAACAGAAGAAGCTAATAAAGGAATGCAAAAGCAGAGCAGGACCATTTCTTCTTCTATGCCCTAATTTTCTCTCAACTTAAAATATCATGTAATGAATCTGTAGTAGAACAATTGTAGGATTCTAAAGCATATACATAAAAAATAAGACTTGTCTCTATCCCATACCCCAAGTTCTCCCAGAGGATCTGTTAGTATGTTTTAATTTAAATTTCTGGAAATTTTCTATGTGAATGAATGCATACACAGATTTACACAAATATTATTGCACCATTTTCTCAATATATCTGAAAAACCATTTAAGATACTTTATATGTATATTTATGACATTTTAAAAAGTAACTGTATGATATATTATTACATGGATTTAAAATACATTTAACAATTTATCTGTTATTGCATTCAGACAGTTTCTCATTTCTATATTACAAAGAATGCTAAAATAAACAATTATACATGTTCTTAGACTAAGATTTGCTAGAGCAAATGTTTATGTAAAACATTCTCCATTGGAGTCTTCACATATCAAGTTTTGACCAATTCAGGCATACAGGGGACTCCTATATCTACACCTGAACCCATGGAAATATATTCCTCATAACAGTCCTACAATGAACTCTGCTTTCTATGCCAGGGGAAAAGAAGATTACAAGAGTTTAAAACTCTTAAGTATTGTTCAGTACATTTGTCATGAATACACCCTGTTTTTTTATAAAGTCCTTTTCTGTCTATTTGAAGCAATAGGTAGGTAATGATACCATTTCTCTCATAGAAAGGTTATTTTATGCATTTTTATTTATCTGTTAAGTATGATACCGTGAAACATAGAAGATACAACTAAAAGGTCTGAACAGGAATTTTAATGAAAAATCTCTGAGTTCACCAAGTATGATAAGGGGAAAAATAAAACAAATATTATTCTAAATTTTACACAAAGAGCACTCACCAGAACTTCATTATCAACCTTATTTTTTAAAAATCTTCCCCTTGCAGATGAAAAGGGGTAGGAGAAAGAGAAAAAAGAGAAGGGAAGGGCATTGGGTATTATCTTTCTACTTCTACACTGTATAAAATCGCCATAGAGTATTTAGAATTTCCCATTGTTAAATAGATTTCTTCTAATTTTTAAAAAATCTTTTACTTATTTATTTGGTACAGGGTCTCACCATGCAGCTCAGACTTATAATCATCTTCATGCCTCAGCCTCTCCGGTGCTGGGATTACAGGCATGCACCACCATGCCCAGTTTAGATTTCTGAGGTTCTGTCATATTGCTTTAGGTTTACCAAAATTTAAAAAAAATGCTCCATATTCTCCTTGTTTGAACTATTAATTGTCAGCTCTCGTTCACAGGAAGTAATACCAGCTGGGACTCCTTGAGCCATATAGTACTTGCTAGTGCCTGGAGGAGGGCGACTGGAATCATCAAGCCCATCACTGGGATAAGATAGCAACCCCGTGTGAAGGGTACCGGGGCCTAGAGAAGCTACTTAGTAGACAGCCAATTCACCAGGGAGTATTCTGAGTCCCCTAACTTATGGATGCACAATCTCAAAAGAAACCATAATTGGGGATGAGGAGTTTATCAAATGAAGTCATATAAGAAATCTAGGTCAGTGACTGGTATTTAGGAAAAAAGACATTTATCTTGGAACATTAAAGCCCCCCACTACTGGGAACACAAAGCCTATCCCTTTGTCATCTCAAGCAGTGCTATAGTCAGAGTGACACCAACACTGCAAGAGAGAAAGAGGAAGAAGAGAAATAACCTTCTCAAGATTTCCTTGAAAATTCATCTGGGAAAAATATTCCCGAATTCAGTTTTGGTTTTGTTTTTCTTTGAGAGCGAGACTATCTTGGAGGTGAATTTATGGGAATTTAGATAACTGAGTGATGGCAAATTCTAAAGTGAAGCAATAGTTATAAGGGATGGGAGAGTTGGAAGAACAAAGATCAACACACACTCGTTTAATGTTCATCTTGTCAAGGGAAATTACACACTTTAGAAAGGCCAACACATCTACCACCCTTATTTGTAAAGATGAGGAAACTAAGACCTCTAGGGCTGAAGAAATGTACCTTAATGCATACAAGTAAGATCTGGAAGTTCTCAGCTCATTTTAGAAGCTTTCTGGTGCGTAGAGTGTTTCCTATCTTGTTGACACCCACTGCCCATCTCTTCTATGAACCTTCCTTGCTTATTTCAAATACCTGCCGGGACCTGAGATGGGTCTCAGTGTTTTAAAGGGCTCCCACTTGCTATAATTCTAAGAGTTCTCCATTTAGGAATGATGAGGACAATTACACAGACAGATTTACTGTCTCAGGTGGGTAGAGTAAGCTCAATCATGGCAAAAAGTTGAGCTTTCTTCTATGTTCTACTTTTTAAAATACTACAGTTGTGCATGTGATTTCAAAAGAACAATAATGTCTTCCATGGATAATAAAGATATTGTAATAAAATGAATACCTACTTATACACAAAATTTCATTTTTGGTATTATAACTTGCACAGAGCTCTGTCTCATTTTTCCTCCCTCTCATCACCTTCCAAACTTCATCTATTCCTTTATCTCTCTGCACCAGCTCGGTCAGAGTAGGGTTTTGCTGAAGGTGAGAATCATTGCTCACCTATCTTGGTCTCCACGTCCCCTCAGTAGACATAGTCCCTGACATGTTAGAGGCGTGCAGCCATGCTTTTGGAGTAAAAGTTTGATAGTTTCACATTTATATATGAGCCATTTTTTAAAAACTTCATACTTAGTATAAAAATGCTAGAAATTTATATAAAGGGATATTAGAAATAAACAAATACACCAAGTTCCTTTTATAGATGAAGAGACTGAGGTCAGGAGTAAGTATGTCGCCTCGCATCACCCAGCCTGCCAGAGGGTGGCCACCCAGGTCCCCTCTCTGTCACTACCGCTTTCAGTTCACTCCATGTCTCCTTCCCTAAGTGTGAATGAAATCTCTTAAATCTATGTGATTTTTAGGAAAGAAGAAAATTGTAAATGCAAAGTGAGTTGCACCACCTAGAATACCTGTTAGGTTCTATACTTAGATGTTCCCAAGTCTATTCTGATTCTTAAATTTGAGAGCCGTCTTTAATATAATGAAGCCCTTTCAGTCATGCCTGGGATTAGCTTACCACTTAATAAATTCCTTCCAACACTATGTTCTGTGAGTCAACAAGCAGCTTCCCCTGTGATTTGAGCCCAGCTAACAACAAATTAGACTTTGGAAGAATAATTACTGGGCCGAGGCATTTTCCAGGTGGTACATTCCCATTTTGAGGAAACTTGCTAATTTTACTATTGCGTTTAAGAGATCCTTTTTTGCTGAAAAGAACCAAAGTAGGTGTTGGGAATGCTCACCTCTCTATCACTGATGGTTGATTTCTAGATTATATTTTTGGCTGGAATAATAGCAAAAACACTCTTCAAATAGTGTTAAAATGCTATGTCTGAAAATTATTTAGATAATTTACAGTATATGATGAGTAGCAAATTTTCAGCAAATATTTTAACTACTTTTTTCTCAAGTACCAACAATGGTCACTTTGTGCTCGACACCACATAAGGCATGAAAAGGTGCCCTGGTGTAATTGTTTTCTTAAGTTCACATCTGTTCCTAACACATCTTGGGTTTTTCCACCCTTGTCCTGAGTAACTTGATTTCAACAGTTCTCCCAGCTGATTTGCTGAGGTATAGTGACCACTGAGGGTGTCACACGCTGTTCAACTAAGCGAGCCCTCCGAAATCAAGACAGCTCAGCGTAGGTAAAAGTTCTCATGAAGAGGATACAGGTTTTGGAGTTGTAACTAGCTAGCCTTAGAGTTCTGCTCGACACCACAGAAAGTGACTTCAATTTCCCAGAGAAAACGTCAATCAAGACTTAACTACTGACACCCTCTTTGTTTCACCAGCCAGTAATAAAAGATAAAGCAGAGGAAATGGAGGAGCTACAGTTATGCATCTGCACCACACAAAGTCCTTGTTTTCTCACTAGGCACTGCAGAAACACGATTGTCCATTCACAGCACATCTTCTCCATTTCAGAACTAATGTTTTTGCAGTTCTTAACTTGGTATGTTACAGTCTTACGCTGTTAATCTTGTTAACCCTTTGAAATGCAGGATGCGTTTGATAATATGCTAATAGTACTCAGAAAACAACCCCACTTTATAGATTTCTTGTGTCTGGTGTTGAGAAGAGAAACTTTAAGAAAATTAAGTAAGAAATTTGTGAACTAAACGTAATGGTTTCCAATAGTCATATTCAAAATTGCATAACTTTGGAAAAGGTAATAAGGAACTCGATGTTAACTATACATTTCTTGAATTCCTTTCACAAAAACTGACTTGGTGGACCGGGGTGATTTTTCACAAGGAATCCCTTGAACACACAATAATGTACCACTGAAAACATCAGCCCTGTGTCTTGTGGTCTTCCTGCAGCACTGAGTGTGTTTACTGTATATGAATGCATATGCATACTTTCTCTGTCATTGCAATGGTCTCTCTGGCCAGATCACAATAACAGAATTTTTAGATGATTAATTAGTCCCTAGGCTCAATCACTTATATCCCTAATTAAATATCTGACTCTGCCTTCAACTGTAGTCGGAAAAGATAATTAGCACATTTTGCAGCGGTAATAAAGTTTTATTTTCCTTTAGAAATAAGATCTAAATCACTGGTCATGCAGTTCAGAATCTACATCTCTCCTGTTGATTTCTCAATTCAAAACATTTTAAAATAAAATGCAACAAAGCAATACAGTGAATTTTTTCTCATGATTATATTTTTTTGGACAGCTTTGATCAATATTTCTACCTTCAATCCCACTATCAGCTGCTTTCTCTCTTCCTACTGATTTCTTCCTCTGAAGTGAGCTATCAACCAACATGACAAACTCAGAGGAAAAAAAAAATACCCAAACTGATTTGCTTCTTCCTTATCCTATAACCATCACCAAACATTTCGCTAACATTTTCCTACCCTGTCCCATGAAAAATAAAGATTGACCAACTCTAAGTTTCACATTGGAGAAGAAATATTGCATTCATTTAAAAAAATAAAAAGCCCTCCTCAGGGGGTGCTCCAAGTGCAGTGAAAATGTCAGAGTCTCATTACATGGACAGGAATAAAACCCTGGTGTTCACAAACAGTTAATTCAGGGTAAGTGATAATGTTTAGTTAGTTCACCCAGAAAAAGGAAGGAAATTCAAAAGCTGGTTGCTGTAGGAACAATTACAGACAAATATATTCGTGCACATATATATGCATATGTACAGGTTCATTTAAAATAAAATTCCTACCATCTCTCTGTGGCTTTCAAGAAACATGAGCTTGCCGCTTAAATTTTTTTGTACATACCTCAACCATTAAACAAGACATTTAACCATAGTGGCAGTTCTGTGACCTTTGAATGCCGTGAAATCTCTGAGCGGTGCTGCTTGTTCATGAAGACTTGTGCTGCAGAATCCAGCAACTTCATCCAGGATTAAAAATACAATTAATTAAAAAAAAGAAAGAAAGAAAGGGGGGGGAGGGAGAAAAAGGAAGAAGCACGAAAGCACACGGAGAGATCAAGAAGGAGGAGAATAGAAAGAGAGATTCTCTCTGGGTGAAGACACCACTTTTCTCCCAGACGAGAGCTGGGACAGAGCCGAGCCTGCTGCAGTGCCCAGAGGACGGCTCGCTGAGTGAGCAGGCAGCCGGCCTGTGAGGCTGGGAGGTGCTGTCAGTTGCCACAGGCAAGGGAAAGCAGAGACCAATCGGCTGCGGCGCTGCCAGCTTGCTGGAGTGGAGCCTTTTCTGTTTATGTTTCATTTCAAGAGTGACGTCAAAGGGTTTAGTTTTCCTCTGCATGTGCTATTAATTTTAAAGTACTGTACTACGGGAAGATTGTGTGTGTGCCTAGGATTAGCCAGGATGCCCCACTCTCAGACAAGCCCAAGAGACTGTTCCTATATTCAGGAATACATCTAAAAATTCTAAAATACCTTGTGGTTATGTGTATCAGAATTTTAAAAATTAAGCCAAGAACCCTGAGTTTAGCAACAAATATTAGCAGCAAGATTTATATTTTTTCCATGTCTGAGTACACATGCCCACTTCACAACTGTTGCTTATTATTAAACCTATTTATTTTAACCCATACCAAAAATTGAGTTGTTAATTAATCTTGATAGCCATAGATACAGAATTGTGCAAACGAGCTGATAAACCATTTGCAGGCAGAAATAAAATTCAGGTATCAGTTGCTGCTAGTGGTTCCCTTCTTTCTCCTTCGTGAAATCTATGGTGGGGGGGAGTGTAGGATTACTTACACTAGGAGGAGCCCTCCTGCAATTCCATAGGAGTCCTTCAAAAAGCAGGCTCTGGTGAGCGCGCTCCCCCACCCCCCACCCCCGCCACCAAATCGTGTCTCAGGTATTGGCATGTCCTCTCCGAAAGTGGGTGAAAGTACAGTTATTTATGGATATGTCCTCCACCAGGGCCCCAGCTTATTCCTGTGTTTTCTTTCCCACTCTGGAAAATCTTTGTGGTGGCCATCTGTTCTTTCTGCCTCCCCAGATCCTCCTCCCCTCTGTGCCATCCCCAGAACACCAACAGAAGCTTTCCCCCTTTTGTGGGGAATAGCCTTCCCCACAGGCCCCACCCAGTGACCGTAGGGAGCAGGTGACACAGGCTGGCCAATCACGTGTTTCCATGCAGACGACAAAATTTTAGGGTTAGATACAACACCCCATGAAATCGGGAGTTCTTTCTCAGATATTCTCATTCATTCTTTGAGAAAGAAGCTCTGAGATACTGAATACAAGAGTTAAATGACTTTGCGGTTCGGGGGGCTTCATTTCTGGGGTTGGTTCATCTCTGGTAAGGATGGCATTTTCTCCCAGGGCTTTACATTTTGATAAGCGGGAAGAAAGATTATACAAACAATAAATGGTAATAAGGCTATTGAAATAAAAAAAAAAGGCAGAGGACAGAGAGAGAAGAGAGAAAGAGAGAGAGAGAGAGAGAGAGAGAGAGAGAGAGAGAGAGAGAGAATGTGTGTGTGTGTGTGTGTGTGTCTGTCTGTATATCTGTCTGTCTGCATGTCTGCTGTTTTAAGCTACAAAGATCAGAGAAGCACTCTGTTGAAGCGATTTTGAGTAGAGGCCTGAGCTAGGCAAGAAGCAGGTCATGTGTGTGTGTCTGTGCTCCAAGTAGAGGAAACAGCCACGACTCTAAGGCTGAGGAATGCTAGGCATATTCAAGGCATAGAAAGTGGGATTGGGTGGTGGGAAGAGAATGAACAAAGGGAGAAGTGGATTCAGGTGGTTTTTCTGGGACAAGATGAGGCCACATAAAAGCATAGGCTGTATCCAAGGAAGGAAAATCTATCAGTGTGCTGTGATCTGAAGGATACTCATGATCTGACATGACTTTCAAAGACTTTCTCACTCTTTTGTGTGGAAAATAGACAACTGGGGAAACAAAAGTAGAAGCAAGGAGACCAACAATGAGGCCACTGCAATAGGTAGGTAAGAGACCACCATGCTTAGGATTTGCACGATAACAGTGTGGATCGTGGGAGAACCAGATCTGGAAGACTGTGTTTGCATTTGGAGATAGAAGAGGTAGTATTTGAAGATATGACTAGTGAAAGAGAAGAATCAGGAATTTCCAGATTCTTGGCTTGAGCAGTGGATGATTATTGATTGTCTTCTCTGTACCAGGCACTATTGTACATGTTGGAGATAAAACAGCAAACACACACACACACACACGCACACGCACATGCACACACACACACACAAGCATGCATACATACACACACACATTTCTCTGTCCTCATGAAACTTAAAATTCTTTAGAAGGGAAAAAGAACTTATCAATAAATATGAATTTTACATAAGATGTTGGAGAGTTAATTGCATTGTGTAAAAATATAAAAATAAAACAGAAGAACTACTGGTCAGACAGAGATGGGGGCTTGTGGTCTTCAACTGAGCAGTCAGTGAGGGTCTCCCTGCAAAGGTGATATTTGAATACAAATTTGAAGGAGGTGAGAGAAGAGTAGGAGAGAAATGTAGGAGGCAAAGGGATCATCGAGCACAAAGGGTCTGAGGATGAACTGGTTGAGAAGATGGCAGTGGGTCCAGAAAGGTCACCCCATGTGGGGCTTAGTAGGTCATTATTAGGACTGTTTTTTTTTTTTCCTCTGAATTAAATGGGGCTTTGAGCAGAAGGGTGAGATGACTGACTTCATTTTTTTTTTTTTTTTTAGTGTGATCTCCGCAGCAGCTATGTGTGGTCAAGGTGGACTTAATAAATAATAAATAAAGCTACCAGAGAGCATGATGTTGACCAGGATGATCTGAGTGGCAGCTAGAAATGATTGGTTTGGGCTGTATGTTAGCATGAGAGACATGTGATCTGTTAAATGGATTGGATGTTAAGCATGGGAAGGGAAATTAGTGAGGGAAGCCTGTGACTTCCCCAAAATTTGGGGTGTTATCAAGTGAAGTTTGAACTGATTTAGCATTGACCAAAAACAGTGGAGAAGCAGTGTTTTTTTTGCAAGATAGTTTAATATTGAATATGTTAATTTTTGCATAATATGAGGCATCTATGTGGAGATGTTGAATATATAAGCCTAAAGTCCGGGGGACAGTTTAAGGATATACATGTAAATTTATAAGTCATTGTCTGTACATGGCATTTAAATCCATGACATTGGGTGAAGTTACCAAGAAAAGAAGTGTAGGTGGAAAAGCTGCAGGCAGTCTACAGGGAAGTCATCAGAAATATGAAGAGGAACAATCTAGGGAGACCAAGTAGGGTCCACCAGGAGGCCTCAGGAGCACCAAGAGTGTCACGTCCTGGAAAGAAAAGACAAATCTCAGGGAGCAGCTGCTTACAAAAGAGCTAGATAAACACTGAGAATTAACCCTTGAACTTAAAATGTATAATAATTTTTACAGTTGAAAAAAAGCAGATTCAACGCTATAGAAAAGATAAAATATGGAGAGAGAATGTAGGAATTGGAAGAAGCTTAGAAAATTCTCTCAAGCTGTTTTTCACCCCCAGAGAGCAGAGAAAAAGGGCAGTAATTAGAAGGGAGAAAAAGAGACAAGGGAACATTTTTAACATGGAAGAAATATCAGCATTTTATAATGATGTAAAAGACCCCATTGAGAGGAGTAATTAGTTCAGAGAGAGACAGAGAGAGAGACACACACAGAGAGAGAGACAGAGAGAGAGACAGAGAGAGAGACAGAGAGAGAGAGAGAAAAAAAATTCTAAGACAGGAATGATGCATGTGATAGGTGGAACAGACCTCCAAAGATGTCTACATTCTGATTCCTGGAACCTGAAGATATTAAACATTACACAGAAAAACAGAATTTGTTTCTACAACGTAACTTACGATCTGAAGATACAAATATTTATCTTGGGTTACTTGGGTATGCCCAATCTAATCACATGAACCCTTAAGAGCTGAGGACTATATTTTGGATGGAAACAGAAGAGACATATAATAGGAGAAATTTGAAAACAGAGAGATTCCAAATTTGAAAAGGATTCCACTCACTGCTTTTTGGTCTAAAAGGCAGAGCCATGTGTAAACACCAGAGAGAAGTCTCTGGTATCTCAGGGCACCTCCCTCCCTAGCTGACAGTTAGGAAGGAAATGAGTACCCCAATCTTTTGACTGTAAGGAACTAGATACCACTAAAAGCCTAATGGTAGTTGGGAATGGAGTCTTTCTTCCCCAGAGCTCCAGAAAAGAATGACTCTCAAGACACCTTTGTTTCAGCCTTGTGAGACTCTAAGCAGAGTTCTTAGCCAAACTCACTGGGAAAAAAATCACACTCTAATAAATTTTGAGTTATTTCACAGGGATAAACAACCATCAGGGAGTCACTAGTTTTGGAAGGGAGCATGGGTGGCTTATTCATCAACACAATAAGGGAGGCAGAGTAAATGATAAAGGCTCTGGAAAGAATGTTGCAATTGTGGTGCAAAATTGTGAATGTCCTCTGTGACACATGATTTCTCAGTGAAGCAGAAATCAAGAATAGTGACTAAAAAACATAGGAGCAGCAGTGCAAGTATTATGAAAGAAGATATAGTCATCCAAGAAAAAGAGTCACAGTTATCAGAAAAGTACAGTGTGATGGCCGAGAATATCAGGTTTGGCCTGTTTGAGCTCAATCATCATGAACTAAAGTGACACTGGATAATACATCACTTAAAATATCTATGGGACATTCAAGTAGAAATATCACAGAGATAGTTTATTTACAACTCTGGAAAGTCATGGTGTTATAGTTTGTGTCTAGTTTCCAACACACAAGCTTTATACAGTCATTGGGGCAGGCTTCTAGTTTGTGATTAATTCCTGATCCAATGCTGGGATTATGGGTGTGAGTGCTGCACCCACCCTGGGGTGGATAATCTGCATCCAATATAAGGAGAGGAGAGAGGCTTGCTAGCTGCTGCAGCCATTGACCCTCCCTTTGCTTTTCTTCACCTCCATGAATGGCTTCCCTCTTCCATATACCGCTAGGCCTTGGAGCCAGGCAAGTACGGACAGAAACTTCCACTAACTGTGAGCTAAGTAAATCTTTCCTTCCTTAGTTTGGGTGTCAGGCATTTGTTTTTTGTCCCAGTAATGAGAGAAAAATAACTAAGACACATGGGTAGATGAAATAGTATTCAAAGCCATGGGAGAACACAGGATCACTAAAGGCAAGAGAAGAGATTCCAGAGCTAAACTTCAGGACTCTTTACTAGATAATGGAAGATTGAGGGAGCTCTAAATAAGGAGGTGCAGCTATAGAGATAAACTATTAAAATAATGATCTTCAGAAGTCGTTGCTTTGGAGAGAACTGCATCCTATCCTCACCTAAATTCCTGTGTAGGAGTCCTTACTCCCAGTGAAACTATATTTGGAAACAGGGCTTTCAAGGAGGGAAAGTCAAATGCAGTCATAGCAGTGCATCACTAATCTAGTAGAACTTGTGCCCTTTTAAGAAAAAAAGACACCACAAGTCCCCATCCTTCGATGTGGGTCACAGACACAAAGTCACAGTCTCTAAGCTAGGAAAAAAGCCTTCACAAGTGCCTGGATAGCAGACTTCCAAAGAAATCAGTTTCTGTTGTTTAAGCCATCCCGTGTATGGCATTTTATTATGGCAACTCAAGAAAACCAAAATGATCAGTATGTTAGTCAATGAATTCTCTTTATTGCCTGAGATAAATTAAGTTGGCTTCCTGTTACTTATAATAGGGACAATAATTTCAGTATACCTGTTCATGTTTCCTATGGGCAGCTGTTGACTCCCTTCTCTCTGGTATAAATATATAACCACTTACAGCTTGAGAAAACATAAGGCTATATATATATATGTCTATATCAATATCAATATCAATATCAATATCTGTGTCCTTGTCTGTTTAACACTACCAAATTTAGCATACAAGTGGATCTTCAGGGGTAGCCTTATTAAACACATACCTTGCAATGTTCATCAAAATGACAGCATTTGAAATGGCATGTCCTACAATATGTGAGCTCTAAAAATAATCTAAAAGCTTCTTTGTTTCCTTTCTTCATCCCCTTCTTGAACTTTACTCATTAGGGAGGTAGAGATGATTAAAGTTTGCAAGTGGGGGTTGGAGAAAAATAGTACTATTTTCTTATTAATAAAATGATTCAGCGATGGATAGAGACAAACATATTGTAATACAAAGGAATGAGGAATGTCATGGAAAAATCCAGGGGGCTTGGGGAACATGGAGAAGAACAGTCAAAATCAGATTTTGAGATTTGCAAATGTTTGTTTTGGAAGACAGGTGTATCTGAAGCAATCTAAAGGAGGAGTCAGAGAAGCTCTGGAACTGAAGAAGAGAAAGATGCCCAAGAAGAGTAGGAGATATACCACTAGAAAAGACGGTACTAGGGATCCACAAGTGCTCCAGGGAGAGATGACAGCACTTTTAAATATGATCACCTCAGTGAAGATGATCATGGTGCATTCCAGAAACCCAAAGCCAGTTTGGCTGGAGAGACAGAAAGTGAAGTCAGGACAGGGCCTATTCATCATATTAAGGAATTTTTTGAAAAAAGTTTTAAAGGGTAAAGAACATGGTCAAATTTATACCTCAAAATATCACTTTGAGAGTTGTGTGGAGGCCAGAGGAAGGGAACTTAGTGATAGAAAGACCCTAAGGGAAAGGAGAGTGACTTGTTAGGGTTGGTTATGCAGACATGGAGACAGTAGATTTAAGAGTACTTTAGAAAATGACGGAAATTGCGTTTGGTGATGGATTGAAGGTGAAAGATGAAGGGTTTGCTGTGAGGAGCAAGTAATGGATGAAATAATCAAAGATGACACTCAGGTTTCATGCACGTAACATGAGGGGCATTTCTTGGGTAAAGCAGAGAAGGTAAGTTCAGCTTTGAAGTTAATATCAAAGTTGAGTTAGATGGGCTGTTATGGAACCAGGCTGAAAAGCTTGGGCTAGGGCAGTTTTTAGCAGCATTATTGGTGAACTGAGTCATAGGAGCTCAGGAAGTACAGCTCAGGTAAGGAAAAGAAAGGGTTGGAGAAAACCAAAAGCAATATTAGTGTTTAAATGACAGACAAGGGTAGAAAAGCCTATAAAATATAGAGAAACAGTGATAAGATAAAGAGAAAAAGAATATGATGTCATCTTATTCAAGGAAAATGGTGTTTTGAATGTAAAATGTAGTCAACAATGTCATGGCTGTTGGAAAGGAAACAGAAGAACACTTACTCTGGCTATTATATCACTGTAAAAATTAAAATAATTTAGTATTCATATGGGTATACTTAGAAGTTAGAAATCAATTTAACAGGAAAACGTCTAAAAGTAAATCTACATGTATGACTAAATTTAACATATGGTTAATATGTTATTATAAATACATAAACACAAAGAGAATAGACTACTTCATAAATGATGCTGAAAGAAAGCTAGCCATCACCAAGTAAAACACCAAAATAAGTTCAGCTTAGACTCACTACACTAATAGAAATTGCAATTAGACAAATGTTTAAACACACAAAACTACAGCTACAAAAATTGCTTGAAATCATAGATGAACATGATTCCAAAGTAGAGAAGTCCTTCCTAAAAAAAGACACAAGCAAAAGTCACAAAGAAAATTGACAAAAGTATCTCCTATGGCAATCTAAGTCTACTGTATGGTCAAAGACATTCTAAGTAAAGGCCAAGGATAGATTGAAAGTTATTTCCTATATTGTACAGATATTCCACTTATGAAGATGCATTGCTGTATGTTAACAGATCACCATTGGACTTATAAACCCTAGAGAGTGTGTCTCTCACAAGTGTGGATAAGGAAATGGAGTACAGCAACTGCCATACATCCAGCGTGGGAGTGCAAAATGATCCGAAGCTGTAATCTCTTATCTGAAACCATTGGGGGCAGAATTTCAGAATTCTGTATTTGTGAGGTTTGGAGGAAAAAAACACCAGAATTCTTATATTCAGAATTTTAAAGACAGGTCAGATGGGTTTAATCCCCTGTACTCTCAGTGGGGTGTGGAGCGGCTTGTATTTTCCCTTCCGCCCTTCACTGCTCAACTCAGTGCTCTTCTCAGAACTAGTCCTGGACCTGAACCACCGGAAATTCCAGCCTGATGTATCTACTCAGCACCTCATCACGTCATCAACAGAAAATGTATTTTGTGTCAATGTTTCTTTATACTTCATTACCCTTGAAATCCTTCCTCTTGACAGTAGAATAATAATACAGTGAGAGCATATCTGACTCCCTTTGGAAATAGAATTGTTATTTGCTTTCAGGAAAGTTATTGGTAAGCATAAAATAAATAAATAACATTTACAAATACTTATTTAATGCCTACTGTGTGTCATATCCTATACTACCATCCACCAAGTGCATTAAGAATAAAATACTTAAAATTGGATGAAGCAGAAATAGCCCTATTAACTGAATTCTCCCCTGATGCATTTAAAAATCTGTTTATTTTATTTTCTCATATCCTCCTATTACATATTCATTTTCCATCAAAGATGTTTCTCAAATAAACAGATTATCTTAATATCATAACTGTAAAGTGCTAATTTAACTCAGGATCATGGCAAGAATATCAAGTAAATGGACAACTAGACAGCAAGAAAATATTTTTTTTCTGTACTCTACAATTTAATGCTTCTCATCAAATACATTCTGTTAGGGTGGATTTGCAAATCACAAGCTGGCCTTCCTCTCAGCCTGCTGACATTAGGAGTCTTTCTCTGGAGCTCTTGCCTGGTAGCATTCAGTCACTTGTGAGAACACCTTCTTAAAAACAGCCCCTTGAGAGTAGTTTCTAACCTTCTTCTCTCACCCATTTTCCCATTCCTTTCTTTTCCATATATATACTTTTAAATGATTTTTTTTCACTGCTACACAGCCCCTGCACTGCCTAAGAATTCAAAGTAAAAATAAAATGGAGAGCCACATCCACCTATCATAACTTGTATTAAAATTTGATAGGCATCTTGGTTGTTTCCAGGATTTAACTATAATAAATTGTGCAGCTAGAAACATGGGTGCACATATATCACTGTGGCCTGAGGTTTTCAGTCCTTCTGAAATATACCCCAGAGGGGAATAGCTGGCTTGAGTGGGACCTCCAATCTTAGTTTTGAAGGAAGCTCCGCACTGATTGCCATAGTGGTTGTACCAGTCAGTACTCCCACCAACCGTGCAGAAGGGTTCCTTTTTCTCCACAGCATCTCCAGGTGCCCATGAACTGAAAAATGGATAAGGAAGATGTAGCATTTTTTACACGATGGAGTATTATTCAGCTATAAAACAGGATAGATTTGAGTCTTTTGTTGGCAAATGCAAGCAACTAGATAACATACCCTTAAGTGAAATAAATCAGACCCGCATGTGCAAACATCGTATTGTCTTCTTAGTGTGAGAACCTGAAAGAGAAAAGTGGAATCTGGCGGGTATAATAGATACTCATAAAAGTGCATGAACTTATTCAAAGAGTAAAAGTTACTGAGTTGAGGAAAAGGACTGGAGAGGGAGTGGGGGAAAGAGATTTATCTATGTATGTAAGCAGGATGGCTTGAACAACTGTACTGTGCATTTCTGGTCTATGGAAAGAAGCAATTAATGCTTTAATTTGTTTTGTCTCCTTTTTTCAATGATTTCTCCTTTTTATCTTCTTAATTTCTTATACATTCTTTTTTCTTTCTTCTTCCAACTTTATGTGCATATATCTGGTAATATGAATAACTGGTTGAAGACAGCACTCTGTCTTACAACAAATACTGTGGAATTAATATTCCTTTGTTAAGTGAAAATCTGTATCACTTGTAATGTGTTCTGCTTTAATTCTAATTTGTTCTCTCTTTAAAAAGTAAATAATAAATAAATAAAATGTGAGTCATATGCATTCTTATAACTTCACACTCCTTAAAAAATTATAATGGGAGTTGGAATTTAAATCTGCTGCAGTGTTCTCAGCTGAATTCCAAACTGTTATATTATCAATAGGCATTTAGAAAGTGCCTGTTGTGAACGTCGCAGTTGTCTAATAATCTAATCTGCACTGATGTTTTTTAAGAGAAAGGAAAAAAAACTGGTGTGACTTCTGTGACTGTTGACTTTTAAATTGGAATTTTCCAATCTAGAGACATGCTGTATTGTGCGCTTGAACTGTGTTTCCCACCAAAAAATATTCATATATTGATGTTCTAACTCCCAGTACTGCAGGTGTGACTGCATTGAGAGATAGGGCATTGAAAGTGGTGCTTAGAGGAAGATGAAGCCCCAGGTACTGCCCGATCCAACACGATGGGGTGCCTTATTAAAGGAGAAGATTTGGACAGGAGCACTTAGAGGGCAAACCGTGTCAAATACAGAGAAAAGACAGCCATCTGAAGAAGGAGAGGAGCCTCAGAAGAACCCAATCTGCTGACAGCTCGATCCTGGATTTCTAAACTCTCCAGAACTGTAAGAAAATTAATTTCTATTGTTTAGCTCACCAAGTCTCGGGTATTTTGTTATAGCAGTCTGACACACTGATATGTGGCAGGACCCAAATCCTAAGGGAAGGACTTTGAGGAAAATGGTTTCTTCAGAAAATAAGTGGCGTTGGGGCTGGGGAGATGGCTCAGTAGAATAAGCACTTGCCTGGCAAGTGCAAGGGACTGAGTTCAATCCCCAGTTCCGAAAAAAAAAAAAAAAAAAAAAAGAAAAAAAAAAAAAAAAAAAAAAAAAAAAAAAGTGGTGTTGTATGTACTGGATCACTGATGTGTTTATTGTTTTTATGTCAATGGATATCCTCTCATAATTGAAAGTTCGTATTTATTATCAATCAAACTTCTGTAGTGCTATGTTTTATTTTCATTAATGTGGAAATTTTAATTTAAAGGTGCAAATTTATCAAAAAGAAAATAACGGCTATTTATATTCTTACAGTACTATATCACAATTGTTTTACATAGCAATTGCCATTAGTGCACTTAAAAGAGAGATTCTATTTATAAAGGTTCTCCTTTTTATGCCTTTTCTAAAATGCTTTTTAGCTATTATCAAACCAATCAAAAATAAAGTATCATCAGTGCAAAGTTCAGACTCATATTAAAAATTAGAGTTTGATTGTTAACTGCATAGGATTGCCTAATGTAGCAAGCTGTATGAAAGTATTCAAAGCCTGAATTCCATTTAATAGAAGTTCAACCCTCACATTTTTAGGAGTCTTCTAGTGAGGAGAGAATGCCTCAGCCAAAGAATGCATATGCACAGCTTTCTGAGGTGAGCAGTAACAGATCACCATCAAGAAGTCGGCTGTATGGGGTCTCTGGGAAAGACCTCGGTGTACCCCTAGCAGTTCACACAGTTCCTAGCATTTCGTAGACCATCAATGCATAGTCATCTAATGGCTAAATTGATGAGCAAATGGGATTGGTGAAAAGAGAAGTTATGCACAAATCGACTGTATGATTCAAAGAAACTAAAAGGAGGCCCCAGACCAGCATGCTCAGGAACCTACCAGTTCTGTTGTGCTGGGAGTCCAGATTACATAAAGCCAGAGGGAAGAAATCACACACTTTATTGAACAACAAAGACATGACACTTGCTTTGCAGGAGGATAAAAATTTGATTGGTCGGGGCAGTAAGATAGATCGTCCCCCACAGCATTAAAAAAGAGGCATAGAATTTCTATTTCAGGGAGCATAGTTAGCAGAGGGAATCTAGCATTCTATTTCTTTTAGGGACTTTGGAGAACAATGAATATATATGCAGAAATGTATCATGTCTCGGGCATCTATATAAGAGAAGTAGATTCTTCTAAGCAAGCCAGATCTTACGCAATAATCCTCAGGAAACAGAGTCCTAGAAGGGCCACTTTATTCATGAGAGGTCTCCTCTGTCAAAGGCATAAAATAGCTTTACACAATGAATGATTTAAGAAATAGCCAGTCTCAGCATCTTGTAACTTCATAACTGGGGTAATAGTTGCATTTTAATATTATCAGGTCTACTCAGAGTTGCTGAAAGCTTATCACTTACACCGCAGAATCCCTCTGTCAAGCATCTCAGAAGTGAGGTGGCTTTTTCACATTTACAATTGCACTGTGGCAACCTTGAACATTAGAAGGGAAAGGCAAGTAAAGGCACCTGCACAGAGCACTTATCTGTCATGTTGGCAACAGCTGATATTCTTTTGAAAATTTGTTTAATGCTCTAGTCAAATTGTGTTAAGTTAATCAGATGTGAAGTCAGTTTTCCTGAAATACTTACTCAGATGTGTACCCATGCAGCATTTGAAATATGATACTTTCATCTTATTTATTGAAGTGGAAGTTTGTCAACAGGAAAATGTGGTTGATTCTCCGCTTTAAAAAAAAAATCACAAGGGGCGTGGTTCAGCAAGAGACTGAAAGCACTGCTGTTTTTCCTCCGGAATTGTCAGTCTTCGCTCTCTCCCAAGCCTGTCTGTTGCCATGAAACAAGCCAGCCCCATTTACCTATGCTGCAGGTATCACATCAATCCTGATGTTACCATATTCTCCATCTTCGCTGGAGGTACACGAATAGCCCAGAGTATAGGCTTAGCCTGACCAATGATTAAGCACCCATGCCAGTCAGTCACTGTCTACTTTCTTGAGAAGTCATAAAACTGATCCAAATATGTCATTCTCTGAGTCCAATTTGAACAATACTCAACTTATGATTATTTCATTTTTCACCGTTTTTGGACACCCAGTTTATTTCCCTAAGGCTATGCCAGAACTCACTCACAGGATTCCACTGAGTGATAAGAAAGCAAAATTCTTTTTAGTTGGCTTCTCCTCTATAATTTGCTCCTGAATGCAGCCTACCATGCAGCACAGAACATTCCTCTCTTCGTAAGGGGTGTCTCTTCCTTCATTCTTGCAGAACTCACCATGAACTTTCGGTTCCTGGTCATAACCTATGTCTAATGTCCTGGCATGGGTTCTTGTTTCCAGTTGTTGCTTACTCTGTCCTCTCCCGAGTATACTTTTCTTTTTGCAGTGGCAGCTTTTTCATCCCTTGACTAAATCAACATTACTGGCAGATAATCACTACACCCCTGGTTATACCCTTTTCTCCTCAGCTTTGCATCATTTTGGGTCACCACCCTCCAGAGCTGGAATGGTACTCCTGTTCCATTTCTGAGAATCCTTGCTTTCTCATCACTCCATTATTTTTTTTAAAGCCCATGAAAATTCTATCTTCTATTTCATAACACTTTGTGTTTTTACCAAAGTAGGGGATAAAATGTAAATTTGTGACAGGAACATTTTCTTGTGTTCTCAGGTAATATTATGGATTTTAGCAAATCCAGAATGCTGAAGGTTGGCGAGACAGCTACATAGAACTAAATGATCCCATAGTCATCACCATTTGTCGTTATTTTGTATCTTTCCTTGTAATAACCTTAGTTCCCTGCACGTGGTCCATGTTCAATTAACTAATCAATGCATTTCTGTTAGTCCTAAGCATACCGTTAGATGAGGGAGACCGCCTTTTTCATCTGCAGACAATATGTAACCTCAGCATGTAGTGCACTCGTCTCCATGGATACCAAATTTCTGTGAATGGCACTTAGAGTAAAAAAATCTATAGGGATGATGCTGAATGGTGTTCGTTCTTTTGTTTTAGGTTGCTATCTTCCTCGCTCCTCTTTTCTTTTTCTTTCTCTCTTAGGCTTTCCATCCCAGCGTATACAGTGCAAGGGTCTTAGCACACTGGAAGGATCTTAGCACATTTAGTGCTATAGAAAACCCTTGCATTAGAACCATGGGACATTGTGTGCATCTTGACTGCTCTGTGGACCTCAAACCACAGAAACTGAAGCTGCTGCAGGAAATGGGAAGGTAAAAAACGAAATCTATCTTTGACAATTTCTAATTAAAGACCCCACCTCAAGGAGCTCAGAAATCTGAGGTTCAGTGAGAACAGTAACGGGGTGGGGGTGGGGGCTATAGAACAATTATACTTTTTTAGATAGCTACAATGAAATGATAAGGTTTAACAAAGCACACAAACTGTCAAAGTTCTCATTTTTGCTTGGAACATTATTAACTTAGTGCAACCCTATTTACCACATTGTGTTGTGTAAAGCTCTGGTGGATTATTATTTGTGTTATGAAGTAAGAAAAAGTCAGAACCATTTGTATGATGAGTGCAGATGAGAACCTGAGAAGGAAGTAAATAAGGCAGTATGCAGTCTGTTCTGCCCATGAAATCCCTCAGGACTGCATCCATTAAGAAGAAGAAAAGGATCCTTAATGACTTTTTAAGAAATTGTAACTCTATTGCTTATTGCTTTACTAATTTGTTAGTTTGTGTGTTTTATTTTAATGCCTAAATCTGTCCTGAGAGCAGCAGATGCACTAATTTTTTTAAATTTATTTTCATCTTGGCTATCTGCTTGTTCTAAACCCAAGAAGGAAAAGGAGATCTGTGACCTCCTGTCAAGAGACTGAGGAACGGGAGCAAGGGTACGCGGGAGAGCAAACCTGAACACGTCAGGGAGGTGAAGGGCCGCAGAGGTCATGGGGCTGCTGTAGGCTGTGACCTTGAGCATAACCCAGATGCTGTTCCCCAGCCGCTCTACCACTTGGCATGAAGTCAACTTCGACGTCCTGGCGGGACTCTACTGGCTTTCCAGAAGGAGCAGGCAGTCTGCTGGAGACTTGGTGCTCTTTAAGGATCAGGCTGGTTGGCACTAGTGCCAAGGACAAAGTCCAGTGCTAACTCTACCCCCATTATCAGGCTAGGTTGTTTTTTTCTTTCTCTAAGATACATGTTGAGTTTAGGATAGAAAGGATTTCTCTCTCATTAAAAAGAAATTATCCCCATATTCAAAAATCATGCCACTGACAATGACAGGTAACTACAGGTAAGGATGGCTAAAAATTCCTCCCTGCAGACAGCTGTCAGAAGGAAGCTCCTTCCCACATTGTCGAGGGTGGTGGAGGAGCAGAAGGGAGTTTTAGGAAACATTTTTGTTCACACCATCCTCTGTGACATTCTGAAGCAAAGTTAATGAGTGCCTCACCCTTCCCCCTTTCTTCCAAGTTAGGCAAAAACAGAGTTTCAAATGTTTTGTGTTCACTAATAGGCTGACTTCAAGTATGCCTGAGAGAGACAGAGGCTTTGTTTCTGATGGAAAATTTAAAGGTAGGAAAAGACTTTCTTAAAATGCTACAAACGTACATTGAAAAAAAATGTAAGAAGCCGTCACTCTGGATATGTTTTGGCATCAATATTAATCACACCCACTAGGTGTGAAGGAACATGATGTTACCACAGTGATGGGAACACTCACGGAAAGGGGAGAGTATACAAAATGGATAATATTAACTAATTATATCACGGAAAATGTCAGTTCAGACAAGAAAAATTCAAAGAAACACTCAGAAAAATAGAGGCAAACTGCAAAACGTTATTCACGTCAATGAAAACTCCAGAGTACGTTCTTCAAACGCAAAGGTAGCTTTGTTTAACTCCTGCGAATGAAAGGTGACATCATCATTTTCTCCAGTACACTGTAAACAACAGAATATTTCTATGACTTGTTTAACACAAATCTTTGTTTTCATCCCAATCAGATTTAAAAAATATAACGGAGACAGAATGTTCTGTTTGTTTTCACTTACTCCTCCCAAACTTTTGTCCTACTTCTCCTTTCTCTACACAGTGGAAAAGCAGCTGGGAGAGAGTAAGATGTTTAATAAGGTCTTGCTCTGAGAAGCATCATGATTGCCATGTCTTGCGTTTCTTTGTTGACTCCTGTTTCCTTTACATCTTATTTGGTGGGCTTAGGTACTCGGGACATATTGCTTCAATGTTTATTGTAGCTGTTTTGTTAATACCTGCAGATGTCAGGTCTGTTGGACCCTGCAAAGATGCGAGGGAAGAATTTGGCATATTTTCATACGTGATCATAGTTACTGGTCTTCATAATTATGCTTGGAGACAAAGGCATCATTAATTCCTTTTACTGATCACTAGAAAAAGTTCAGAAAGACTAGGAACCTGTCCAAAAGCATGCTGATTACAGCTAAGCTTGAGCTCGGGTGCTACTCTCTTCACACAGCACAGCCTTTTCTCTTTCCTTCTTACACACAGCACCTATCACTAAGAAATCAGATCTAAGATAATTTCAAGGCCTTGGCACTTTAAACGACTCTTTCAAGTTCATTATTTTACCAACACTCACTGTGTTTGGGTGCACTTGGAACACAAGGGGGCATAAGTTCTTACCACCATTTCCTATGGGTATCTTAGACTTGATATCAATGGTCTGCACAGTATGGGTCAAGGCTGTGGTTGGAATGTGTTGTCTTCAAAATTCAGGTGTTTCTAATGTGTTTTTAGGAGGTGGGGACTTAAAAGATGATTAAGGTATGGGAGCATCTTCCTCACAAATGGGATTAAGATCCTTATGAAAGGGGCTTCATTCAGGCTTGGGGAACTTGTCTTTCTGATTTTTGCTGTATGCAGAAGTATTTGCCCCCTCTGGAGGACACAGAAATGTACCATTCTGAAAGCAGAAAGCATCCCTTGCCAGATACCAAACCTGCTATGTCTTGATTTCTGACTTCCCAGCCTCTAGAACTGTAGGAAAATTAATTCCTTTTTAAAAATTACCCTTTCCCAGGGATTTTTGTGCCAATAAAAATGAACGAGGACAATACAATGAACTGAACAGAAGAAACTGTAAAGACGATTAGGGAATCTTAAACATCTTTTGAAGTAGTCAAAAATCACCTATTGTGAAACTTGTGGCAATTTTCCCACATCAATATAAATTAGATGCAGTGTTAAAATAAAATGTTTATAAACATCATAGTTATAGTTAACCTCATCTTCTTAACCAGATAATTTTCTAAAGCTAAAATTTTCATTTAAATGAATTAACTTTTTGAAATTTTTTTAAAGAAGTTTTCCAAACTTTTAAAAGTCTCTCCCATTACCACAAGGTAACAGAACTCTGATGTTTACCAATTCCCATCTTTATTTACTCAGAACTCAGAGGCAATCAAAATTACTGACATTCGAGGATCAATGTCCTATTAGCCATTTGATATCATAGACTGGTCTAGAAATGTGGAAAATCACAGAAGCAGGGCAATTTATTAGAACACAATCTCCAAGCCTATTTTGAAAACACATGAAAGGATTATATTATCAGGAATCTTAGCTTTCCAGAATGTATCTATCATTCAGATCTACAAAACACTGCTAAATAAACAGTATTTCTGGAGAAACTTTTACCCTGAACGTCTTTCTTCCTTCTTCCTTTTTGTCCTATGCCTTTCTAAAGTTCCCCTCATTCTATCCAGAAGGAAATGTACTAAGGCTATTGGGCTACTGAGCCTACACACTATATGTTGGCTGATGACCAACTCAAAGACCTTTAGGATACAATTTAGGGTGACACAGGAACACAAAGGGGCACTCAGACCTGATGTCACTGAACCAGATCATAATTAATGCCAGGTTTGAATGGATGCCCTCCAGGATCAGGTGTTGCCACCAAGGCATTCTCAGTTCTGAGAGGTAGGCACACTTCTAGATGAGGGTCAAGGCAGAGAGACAGCATGAGATAGGGTTGGCCCATCCCCTCACAGGGATGTCAAGTAACTGTACACTGCACAGTGCTGATTCATCTTGGTCTCTAGAGCATGAGTTGCTTAGCTAAGGATGGCGGGGGGAAAGACAGTATAAGGACGCAGCTTTTCCTCCACTGATGTTCACTAGGGTGATATCCTGCTCCAGGCAGCAGAAGAGAGCAGAAAGAAAATCAGTGGCAGATCCTTACTGGGTCACCAGCTCACATGGCTATGTGCCAAGCTGCTAATGGCTGGGACCAGAGACTCTTCCTGACAGGGCATACACAAGGAAGATATTGTTTCTAATTCAGACCTAGAACCTAAAGTAAGAATTCTATAGCCAAACCACAGCCATGGCCAGACTTGCTCTCGCTACACTGCTGTGTTGTTGTTGTGTCCTTTGCTGGATTTGAGGAATTTCCCTTCTCTCTGATCAAGAAAAACTTCTGATATGATCCAAAATGCATAATTTTCTGGCTATGAGTGAGATGTCCTCTGTCCCCTAAACTGAATAGGCTGCTGCTACAAGGATTTTTTTTTTTTTAAACCTAAGTGGAGAGGGGGAGTTTTAATTTCTCAGGATTTTGTTCTTCTGAAGTTTTGTTTTTTAACAAGAAATGTGCAGTAGTCTCCAATAACAATAAAAAAGTAAGCCTGAAAGGAATGAATTAACTTCAGCATGTCACATAAAACCATTATTATGAAGGAGTCTAAAGATATTAAATATAATGTATGTGGTTTACTGAGTGTAGAAGGCAGTGGTACAAATTAATTGAGGATTTCCTGTGCTGCCTGAACTGAGGATAAAGAACTGTATTGTGGTTTCCCTTCCCCCTTTTTTCCCTTTCCCCAAAGTCTCATAGGTCAATCAAATAAAATTAGTGTAATTAGGAACCAACTAGAAGACAAAGGGGCTTTTCCCCTAATTTTTTTCTAATGAAAATTTAAGTACTGCCACAGAGAAAACAAATTTATTTGCTCGTTGGAATTCAATAAATAAATATAATCATTGCAACTTCAAAGAACTCAGATAATTTAAGATTCGGATCATCCAAAATGCAGATGGATTCTGTGAGATGAATACAAGCTTTATTTAAAAATAACCAAGGTTTCCTCTCAAGCCTGGTAACTAGGTGACTCACAAGTACGTCATTTGATTTCCACAGGGATGCCTGTGCCAGTCCCATTTGTAAGCACCACTCACCTGCTTCTACCTCACAGGGCCAGGTGGGTAGCAGGGATGTACAGACAGGATTATGGCTTGAGTAGAAGGAGACTGGGATTGAGGAGTGCTTCCTCTCCTGTAGTCTGCAAGGTGTGTTTGAAAATATGGTGAATGTTTAAAATTTTATTTTAAAAAATGTATTGCAGTAAAAGACACATTGTCATTAACTGCCCTCAAATCCTCTCTCTGCCCGGCCAACTAGCTCAGAGGATTAGTCAGATGCAGCGGCTGGGGGTTCAATCCCGACCCCAGGGTGCACTGAGACAGCAATTGAAACTGGGTGTGGTGGCGCACACGTGTAATCCCAGCTCTTGGGAGGCTGAACACAGGCGGATCACTTAGACTCTGATCTATGTAGTGAGATCCTATAGACCCTGTCCTAAAGTACAAAAATAAATAAATAAATAAATAAAAATAAATAAAAAATAAAAATATCCTCGCTCTTGCTTTAACACATGCATATCATTACTGCTACCACTTTCTGGAAGTTCTCGTTCCCAAGTGTCTTAGTCGCAATGTTGTGGCTGCCTCAATGTTTTGAACAGATTCACCATGTTTACCTTCCAAAACCATTTTAAATTTGAAGAAGAGAAGAAGGACTGGCACAGTGAATCCAGTGAATAAGGTGGGTAAGGACACCCTGTAATTTTGTAAAGTCTGCCTGGCACTGGAGGGCATTAGGTAGAAGCGTTTACTATATTTTTGATTATACCTCATAAAGACACTCCCAAAAAAGGACTTCTAGAACTGTTTCAGAAAGTGGCAAAGAATGAGGTAAGTGTGTCTGAAGAGAGTGAAGGTACTTTTGGGGGATGGAATGGTGATGTTTCTTTTACTGTAACAACTTTTTTTCATTAAAGCATTTACCACATATTTGGCTCACTTTGAGCCATGTGTAGTGTAAGGATTTCTAAGTACTTTAGTCACTTGTCCTAACACTGGGTAGTAAGTAACCTCAGAGTGGCAGGAGCTGCAACAGGTTGAGCTCTGAATGGGATTAGAAGCAATGAACCCTGCAGGGAGAATTCCTACATACTCCTGGGTACAGACAACAGAGAGGGAGTGACAGCATGAGGTCGAGTTGTCATCAGCTTACCTCAGACTGGGCTTGAGATGCTGAGTATGTTGGTGGCCTGTGGGCAGCAACCAGGGAAGATGGTGACCCATCATATTATGTGCCTGCTGGATTTCTAGTGACTTAGGGTAGATTTTACTTATTTAAGTTTGTTTCAAGAATAGGAAATCTCATCTGGTGGGAAAAGTGAGTCCAACAACAGGGATCCTGACAGACCTCACTCTCTGTGCTGCAGGTATGGGGCTGTTCCTGGACAAAGACAGAAGACAGACTCCAGCGTTCAGTCAGACAGTGGCATGATTTAGCTTGTGGTCTTGAATTCGATTTAAAAGCATTTTAAAATAATAATGTATTTTTTCATGTAGTTCTGTTCTTTCGTCACTCACTTCCCAATAAGTCCTTTCAAAAGGGGTTTGGATTTTTCTTGCAACACTGCTCAGATATTGCCCTTTTCTGAAACAAATAATGCAACATAAAAGAACTTTGCAAAATCTGACATTTTCTTTGTTTTTCAATCATTGCTACAATCACGCTTTTGAAAAGTTTTAAGTATGGCAGAATTAGTAGTGTCTTCCTAACAATATAGTGATAGTATGATGTTTAAGAGAGCTTACAATACTTGCTAAGCAGCTCCTGCATCATTTCCAATCTATGAGGCCGGCTGGTACATTCACTTTGATTAATAGGAAATGACTTTGATATCATTATGAGAAATACCGGTAAGTAAGACTTGAATTCTTATCCAATGCTTGGGTCCAAGTTCAGTGTTCTATCTAAGCTCCTTCCAATCTATAAAGCAGCACCATGCCCACTGCGTAGAGCAGGACTTAAAGGCACAGATAAGCTATGACACTCACAAATCACACAGCTGGTTTGTGCCTGAGGAGGACCCAAACCAGAGTTGGCTACCTGCAAATGTTTAGTTCTTTCCTATTGTGCTGTAGATGTTACCTTGTGCAGAAGGGGAAAGAATAAGATGAAGATGCAAGCAGGCGCAGGGGCCAGGGGTTCAATCCCCGGCCTGCTGTGCTGGCCCCGCCCCCAGGGCACACTGAGACAGGGATTGAGGCTGGCTGTAATCCCAGCTCTTGGGAGACTGTAAACAGGCAAATCACTGAGTCCGATCTAGTAGTGAGACCCTGTAGGCCCTTCAATAAAAAAAAAAAAGAAGAAGATGAAGATAAAATAGCCAACATTGTCCCCTTTGGGATCATAACCCTGTGTCAGAAGTGGCCTTTGGTTATGAAGGACAGTATAGCCCAGGCCAGCTGGGACTTCGGGCTGCTGAAACCTGCTCCTCATGCACTGTTGGCTAAAACTTCCAGGCATCCACATACAGCTAATCTAGAAAGATTAGAACCATGTTCTTCCCCACGTGTAATTGTTTTACTCTATTACTTCACTTTTCAAACTTTTCTACATTTTATTTCATAACCAAAATAGCTAATACACAGATTACAAAATCAACATATTAAAATGTGTCACACTTGATCTTTCAGATACAAATCAGTGATGGGATGAGAACCGGCCTTGCATCACCTATTTCTACACTGTGGACACATGATAGAAATTTATTTCCCTCTTCATTAAGTTGGCTGTGGCTTTCCTCTCTAACTCTGCATACCAGCAAGAGATCAGGGTCTGTTTATTATTGGAAGTTCTATGAAGACTTTTTGAATAAATGAACAAACTGTATCTGATAAGCTTTAGTACAATAGTGCATTCCAGTGGAAATTATGATCTAATATAATCATGCACAGGTAACATATCTGAACAAACACCACAAAATTTATTTTTAAGGAATGAGAAGTGTCGATTGCCTTAATTATTTTTACCAGTATAAAATACATAAAGACAAGAAAATTTGCATATTCTGATGGAACTCTGAAATGCAATTTTTAAACTGTTGCCACCAAATTGGATCTTGCTAGAAATGTTTTCAGTGACTCTAGTCTTTGCCTGCTTCTCTGTGCCATGGGGCGTGGAAGGACTTTTTCATGAACACAGAGCACTTCTCAAAGGTGTTTCCAGAAACTCTAAAGAACTTTTTAAAGGAGCATTCTAAATCCTGGTGTTCAGATAATTTCACAACTCTCACATAATTTCCAAGTTCCCCTCTCCCTAATTTGTTCTGGTGAGTTTTGTTTGTTTTCTTAACTGGCTTCTGTCAGCAAAGAGAGAGTCAAAAATATTCTTACTATTTGCCAAAAAGTGGTAACCACACATACATAAAAAAAGGGCAGCACTACTGGCTTTGGTAAGGCAGAATCTTCCTAGGCTAGCTGAAGATCTTTTAAGATCATCCGATTCTAGATAGAGACGCTACCAGTGCAGTTTTCTTAAATCTTGCATACATTAACAAAGAGGATAAATATGAAACAGGACATGGTGGGTTTTGCTTCTGGCTGCTCCTGGTCATTTCTATGAAAATAACACTGGCACAAATGTACCCACAAATATGTTTTGAGAAGTAAGCTATAGAGTATGCCTACACCATGACACATAATTACTATGTGGGGAAGTCAAACTCTGCAAAGAATGTTGTGCATTTAAATGTGAATGATCTGCATGTGCCTCTCCTGGGCAACCTCCAGACAACACTGATCTACCCAGCAGCAGATACTTTCTTTTATTTTTTTTTTTTTAAATTTTAGTACAGAGTCTACAGGGTCTCACTACAAAAATCAGACTCATAGTGATCCGCCTGTGTTCAACCTTCCAAGAGCTGTGATTACAGGTGTGTGCCACCATGCCCAGTCTCAATTGTGTCCCAGCAGGCCCCAGGGGTGGGGCCAGCACAACATGCCAGGGATAGAGCCTGACCACTGCATCTACCCTGGCAGCTGCTTTAAACCACTGAGGTATTTGGCTGGCCCTAGCAGCAGACCCTTTCTGACCCTATTACTCTAGCCATATTTTAATGGCATCCATTTATCAGGCTGATCAGTATGAGTCACCTATTTATTAAATCGACAACAATCTATTGAATCATCACAACATCTAGATTTGACCTGGTCCTCTGTTCACTAAGAATAAGGCCTCCTTAACAGTAATCTGATGCTTTATGAGTCCACATGGAAACAAATCAAGTCCAGCATAGTGGAAGATAAGACAAAAGGCCCAGCTAAAGGCAGGAAGCACCTTAACAATGGCAGACTAGGAAATAACTTAGGCCATGATTGTAAATACTATGCAACATTTTCTAGGACCTATCATGTGTCCCATTTATTTTTATATTTAATAATAAACATAAAAAAAAAGATTTTTTAAAGGTAAAAAGAAAACCTTTGGCTTGTCTTCAGTGAAGCCAGACATGAGATGGACCAGTTCCACTTTGCAGCTAGTTGTGACTGAGCTACTGAGGGGAAGACCATTTTTAGAGAACTCAGGTAAGAAGCACTGAGGATAGGAACCATGGGTGGCTGGCTGGGGCCATGAAATGCACACTAGTAAAAAGATCTGTTCAATTATTTGCCAATTTATTTCTGAGTATTCAAAATGATTTTTTATAATGAACATTTCCCCTTTTATCTAGATGCATTGGACAATACATATTCAACTTCTGGATTTATTACTGAAAAGTGGTTACACAGCAGGAACTTTGGTTTCACACTGAAGTCAATCAGCACGTTTTATGTGCCAGGCACTGTTACTATGTTCGATACATGAAAAACAACTATTAAAGCTATATCTGAGGGCCAAATAGCCCAGCAGATTAAAGCTTCTGCAAGCAGGC
>NW_004524600.1:9494355-9515629 GCF_000260255.1 Octodon degus | reverse complement strand
TATTATTTTGAAGATTTTTGTAACATTTTTTATAATCTTGAAACTCCTTCAAAATAAAATCTTAAAAATATTCTCAAGTAATAAATTCAAACAGAAACTAGTAGAGGTAACATCTGAATCTGAATTTTTTTTTCACTTCATAACTCTGCATGTGGACCACTACATCAATCTATCTCCATTTCAAAATCCTAGGTAATAGGGCTGGCAAGATAGCTCAGCAGACTAAGTGCTTGCTTAGGTAAGTGCAGGGGCCAGGGTTTGATTCCTGGCACTGCATGCCCTGCCTGTCCTGCCCCCAGGCATGCTGAGCTGGTGATGGAGTCCAGACATGGTGGTGCATGCTTGTAATTCCACCACTAGGGAGGCTGAAAACAGGAGGATCACTATGAGTTTGACCTGTGTAGTGAGTCCCTGCATACACACACACACACACACACACACACACACACACACAAAATAAATAACTAAAAAATAAAATAAAATACTAGGTAGTTCTGTTCCTTCCTGTTCTTTGGTATCTGTTTTCCAACTGGAAGCTTAGTTCCAAGAAACAAAACAACTAAATCGTGAGCTACAGTTTCTGGATTGCTTCTTTTGAGGGTCTCCTGCTATCACTTACTGCTGAGACTGACCAATTTATCTATTTATAATGATTTCTTTTAATTTTGGACATGGTGATAGTTATCTGATATTGTGCAGCATGTTTTCTATACACATAGTGACTTAAGTGAATAAGTATTCTATTATCTTTGTGGATTAAGAATTCAACAATGGCTTGTTCTGGGTCAAACTTTCCCATTGGTCTGCATTCAAGATGCTTATCAGAGCATCAATCGTAATGCTATTTGACTTCCAAGACCAAGCCAAAACATAAAGAATTTCACCTGGATTTATCTCTCACAAATCAATTGTTCTGGAAGAAATCAACCACCAAGCTATGCAGGTCCCCAGGCATACCCAGGAGAAGCCCATATGGAGAGAAACTGTGAATGAAAGGTGCACTTTCAGCGTGGTTCTTGTACATGGTGTCAAGTTGGTGCTGGCTATTGGCAAGATGCCTCAGTTTCAGTGGCATAAATGTGCCTATTGGCAAGTAGTACAAGATCCTGAGTTCAATCCCTGGTTAAAAACAGAAACAAAAACAACAAAAAAAGAAGGAATGAAAATTGGATCTCACTTTATGAAGGCAGGAAAATGAATATCAAGGTATTTACAACATATTTTAAAGCAACCATGTATGGATGGTGGCCAATGGTACACATTGGCTATATATCACATCATGATTGGGCTGTGGATTTATAGCTCTGACTATGGTTTCTTGAAGTAATCTGCTCCAGTTTTTTCCCACACACACATGATTTTGCCAAATCCTGAATATGAAGGATACTTGGTTTTAAAAACCAACAGTACGAACAATACTTGCCTAGAACAAGTGGGTGTTAACTGACCTGTGTGAACACTCACAATATTCTCTCTCCATGTCCTGTCTGTATTCTTCTTGGTGTGACAGTGTCTGGCTTCCTGAGTGTAGAGCAGTTTCTCACCTATGGTAAGAAGAATGGTTGCTGATACCTTCCAAGGTTTACATTTCACAGTTTCTGTTGTAAGAAAGGGTTTTCCTCGTAGTCTAATTGGTCCCCAGTTATAAACACTGAAAACAAATGAGGTGCCTAAACAAGATATCATGTCTGCATCTTGCACCATGAAGAACTACTATGAAGACAACAATACGCGATGTATTAATTATTGTAACTGTCCCACTAACCTGTTTTGAAATGGTCTCATTCCTACTTCTTTCTCAATAAAATTAATATATAAAACAATAAAAAAAAATGAGGTGCCTACCTTTGGGCCAAAGGAAGGTCAGTGTTCTATGACAGGGCAGGATGTAGGGTTAGTATTCAGGGAAAAAGGTCATATGCAGAAGAAAAATATGTCGTGAAAGAGAGGAAAGACTAAGAGAAAGAAGATATCAGAATCCACAGAAAATTTTCCTAGACAAAGTACTGGTAACACTACATATGTTACTAACAGTAGAAATAGCATTTTATTTCCACATGTATTTCCGCATACCCACTTAAAATTAAAATAGTGACAGAACACTTATGATATAAAAAGCACATATTCTTTTGATACTCATTTGTATGGTACCCAAAGACAAAACTGATGCTAGTGTTAATATATTTGAATTAGAAAAATATGATCCATGGCTATTTTCTATTTTCATTTTTACCTTCAAGAAAACATTTAAGAAGTGGTTTTAATCTTTCATCAGTTATAACATAAAATTTTCCTTAGGATTTTTCAGCAATTCAGGAGACATTTTGGCAATATTATTGTCTTTGCCAGGTGACCCTTCTTCCCGGAAGAGTGTGAATAAATTGAAAACACCTAACTTCCAAGAAAGGCCATCAAACTTTACAGAACAACAATTCTGCTAGTAGTGATGTGTGTGTGTATGTGTGTGTGTGTGTGTGTGTGTGTGTGTGTGTGTGTGTGTGTGTGTAATTTTCTGATAGGAGACAACTGTTTAAGATCACAAGTGATAGTGGCCCTAAAAATATGTTTGCAATTTTAAATCTTCAAATACATTCTGGATTAAAGTCAGGGTATAATGTCCTGAGATTGCCCTGAAACCACTGTATCCTATTTCAAACATCTTGCATTCCTGAAGCAGGGTTTTCATAATAACAGCACCTGAAATGATTACAGAGTAGCCTGGACAGAGAAAGCCACTTTGGGCAATGGCCGCTGTCACTTGTGATCTCAAACACTTGATCCTCTTCTAGCACAAGGTCCATGAACCTGGCTTATTCACAAATGGATCGTGGATCCATTCCTTCCCAATCTGGGGTCTTTTGTGGTTGGAAAGTAGTACTCAAACTCATTTGAAAGCTGAGGCAGGTGATCATGGGCTAGCTGGGAGAAAGATGGTCCTACATCTCTGCTAATGATTGCAACATGTAAAAAAATCCTAACGCAGTGATATCTTGGTTCATGAACTGAATTTGTCTCATGATTCTGGGGAAGATTGCCACGGCCGTGTTCCTCACCCAAGACAGAGCTTGTGAACAGAAGCAAAATTTTGCCGACTAATTCTGTTTGGAACTGAAGTGTTTATGAACAGAAATGATTACGAACTGAGGCATTACTGTGTTTGTTCGCTGTCCTCAGAACTCCAATTTGAGTTGGAATGTGGCCATTTTATCTGTCAAGTAGAATATAATTGTCATTCTTCCCTGATGTGACAGATCAAGTTTGTTGAACAGATTGACTATATCACCAGTAAGTGTGTTTTGTGATTCATTCGGTGTCACTGAAGTGCACTGCCAGTGTCACTGTCTTTCTATAGGAAATCTCTGGTGTGTTTCTTGGGACACAAAACTTCTGGTCAGTGATGCTCCCTTAGAAAGCCATCGGATTTTCTGGGTAAGAAGTCATGTGTGCTCTGCACCTCTCTCCTCACAGAGCTGCATAGAGACGTGAGTTAAAGGCATGTACTCGAATGTGATTGACACATTTAATCACAACCTCCAAAATGTTAAGTTCGGGTGTCAAGTTTTAGCTCACCAGAATTTCTCTACACATACCTCCTCTTGGCACATAGAGGCCCACCTAGAAAAAACTCTCTTTGACCAGAGTAATGACACCAGAAACATTCCAGTCTTGGCAGCCTCTCCATCCCTGTATATAACACAAAAATGACCAATTCAGCTTTCTGATGTCTCAGTTACTCTTCTCTCATTGCTGGGACAAATCCCCAACACTCAGAATGAATGAAGGAAAGGTTTATTTAGCTCCCAGTTACTGGAGGTTTCAGTCCATCCTCAGCTGGCTCCAAGGCAGAGTGGCATATGGCAGAGGGCTGCAGTTCATGTCGGCTGAAAACAAGAGCAAAAGGGAGGAGTAGCAGCAACAATGGTTATAGAAGGAAAGCCTGTCTCCCTTAAATTGCATTCAGGTTATCCGACCCAGGCTGGGTACAGTACTCATACCCACAATCCCAGCAGCACTCACACCCATAATCCCAGTGGACCATGAGTTAATCACAAACTCTAGAAGTCCTCCCCATGACTGCATGGGGCTTTGGGGAGACAACTAGACATAAACCATAACATCTGGATATGTAATCATTCAAAGATTTGAATAGTTTTGCAGTTGTGGTATTAGTTGGTGACAAAGGTACACATAAGCTATCCTCATGCACATCCCCCTAAAAATATATCACACAAAAATAAGGATTGTCGCCTTGTTGTCAGCATCATTAGATTCATCAACCTGGTTTGGGTACCACAATGACTCATTAATCACATCTAACACCTGGGCCTCAATATCCTCTTACATTTTATCAGTTCACCTAGTTTATGGTACTAGCCCAGAGAGGAGCATATGTCACATTTTGGACTATTTCCTCCCTTACAAGCCTACAACAACTGTCCTTGGGGCAGACAGGATCAACTCTTGTATAAAGGGCTTCTTAGCTTTAGTGATGTGATTAACATTCAGAACAATGCTCTCAGGGCAGACGCATTTGATGAAGCAGTAGCCTTCAATAATTGCTTCTGTTCTTCATGTTCACTTCATTTTTCTTTTGAAAAACTCCAAAGGCTTGGTTTAATACAGGGTGTTTTGTCTTCATGTCACAAGGCAGTTTTAGAAATGTCATGGCTTCCCTGGATAGCTGGTCAGCATATTTTATGCAAAACAGGCTTGGAAAATGTGAATCACCTATCGCAATGAACAAATTGCTAAGTAGGACTCTGGGCATTTTCTTTTAAATTCAACTTTCGTTTTGTTGGTAACTTTATATTCTTCTGGTCTTTTACCATTGGGTCTTTCCTATTCTTCAAAGAAACTCTCCCATGATGCTTGCTTTTCTCATTTTGAGTAGTTTTTTTGTGGGTTTACTGAATCTCTGAACTGTACCATGCAGTTCAGTAAAGAGGCTCAGATGAAGTAGGAAATAATGTGTAGCCAGTGTTCTGAATTAAATCCTGCTGTACAATCTAGGTACATGAGCTCACTTGCAATACAAATTCTGCCACCAGATGCAGCTTAAATTAATTGTCCCTTGCTACTCACTGAGAGGGTCTTAATATGGGTCTTCAAGCAATTAGTTTATTAACGGCCCCTGTGCAGGCAGACTTCTCTGCTAATGTTGATCTGTGTTTGCAGCTGCTGCCTAGCATTAGCATCACTACCTCAGCTCCACCTTAGATCATCAGGCAGTAGATTCTCTAAGTAGTAAAAACTCAGACTCCTCGCACACATAGCTCACAGTATGGGCTTCACGCCTATGCGAATCAGTGCTCACTGTTGTCCTGACAGGAAGCAGAGCCCAGCAGGAATGCAGGTGACAGGAGTGACTGTACTTATCGATGAAGCTTTGCTTGCCCCCCACTATGTGGCCTAGTTCCTAACAGGCCATAGTTTGCTACCAGCCCATGGTCCAGAGTAGCAGACCCTTGCTCTAGAAGGTTCAGAGAATTGTTCACATGCTGATATACCAATTCCTTCTGAATTTCACACAGTCAAATATAGCCAGTTAGAGGAAATAAACTGTGTAAGTGCTAGTTGCAGAAATAAAAGTCTTTAAACACAACTGCATGTTTTTAATATAAAATTCATTTTGTAATATATATATCTACTATGTACTTGCTTTACAAATCTATGCTACATCAAACATTCAGCTTTTAGCAGGCATTTTTTTTTCAACTTATGGTCTGGTTAACAAACACTACCTAAGTTCATTACTGGCCATTGATGAAAAGGTAGAGCTGTTTTTAAAAAAAATCTATATTCAGCATAGCAAATAATTCTTTCTCAATCTTAGATCTCTCATGAGCCTCCTGACATGCCCTCCTTTGTCCTAACCACTCCACTGTGTCTCTAATAAATCACATACAAACATTGCTCTCTGTTCATTCCATTCTTCACTGACATCTCAGCATTGACTTCTGGTCAATAAAGCAATAGTTCTCCCTTAAACAAGCCTTCTTCACTGCCGTGGCTACTCTGATAGCATACACCCCCATAGCCTAGGCCTCAGCTTCCTCCTGAGTACCTGATGCATCAAAGACAAGCAGTGCTTCATCTTCAAGCCCTTTTATATTCTGTGACCTAACTTTTCTTATCTCCCATGAGACATTACGGCTGCTGATTGTTCTTCCTTTCTCTCCACAGATTTATATTCATGCTTTCTCCTCCTCAGCTGGAATCTTAAATAATAAAACCATTCCTTTGTCTATAAGCTAGGAAATAGAAGAGTAGAAGGGGAAGGAGATTAACACAAAACGGATATATCCTATACCATATTCTTCAGAAAGGTCATGCTTGCCAATGGCTTACACGGTGCTGGTAGTTGTCATACGAGGAGAAAATCTACCTAGTTCTTCAATTTCTTTAGTCCTGTCCTCAACAAAATTGCCTCCAAGACCTTACAAGAGCTATTATGTTCACTTGTTGTACAGCCTGGTCTTTCCTTCCAAGCACAAAGAGTGTCAGACAAATCTCCACCAATCATGTGGTAAGGGCAACACATTGAGAAGCTTGCCCTACCTGCTGAAGGCTTCCTGTCATGGGCCTTTCATCTCAGTAATAAAAAAACAGCTTCAACTAGTTTAACATCTGATCTCCCAGATAGAGCTCCCTCACATGCTGCCCCCCTGCCCTGCTATGTTGAGTAGTTTTTCAAGGACAAGACAGACAAAGCCCCTGTTCCTTAGCTCTCATTCAAAAGCTTATGCTTCAGGTTTCTCTACTGACTACATGAAGGTAGGGATTGTAATTAACAGCATCATAAAACTGGCCATGAAATGACTAACAGAGAGGATGGGGCAACTTTGGGGTCATTTCCTGGAATTGTTAGTCAAAGTCGTATAGCTATTTGGAGACCCTGAACAGGATGAGATTGCTGATTGTTAGACTGGGAAATTATTTTCTAGGTCCCTATCAGGAATAAGCTACATGTCCTGGTCAGAGATTAAATATAAATTAAACATTTTACTCATTTATTCATTCATTCATCACACACACACACACACATGCATGCACACACACGCACACACACACACACACACACACACACACACACAGGCACCCACAGGCATACACACACAATAAAAACCAAGTAAATACCACTATACTTTCAGATGCTGCCCAGAAATGCTTGGTCACTGCACTCAGACCAGCCCTTTTGGGTAGAAGTAGCTTTCGTGTCACTCTGAGTTCTCCTGTTCATTCTTTCAGATCAACGGCACATGTGTTCTTGCTTTTCTGCCCCAAAATCCAGTCAGGGGTAATTTTTCCTTAAGGCAGCTTTTCTGCATGCCAACAACATATAGGCATTAAAGACAGTTTGTGCAAAAACAAAAAATAATCTGGCAAAGAATGATCTTCAAAAATATTTTTACTTCGGACAAATACCAAATATATTTACTTCTCAGCCCAATGACAAACTTATCCTTTGTACTCCAGACACCTAACATGTCTGAGATTCAGATGCATGCCTTTTAAGAAGACTGACACTTTACTGACTTTGGATTGACAATGTAAAAGTATAAGCAGTTTCCTTCCAAAAGATAGCAGCTGCTGATAAAATCCTTCACATATCCTAATTAAATAGGAGGCTTTTTAAAATATATGTTCTGATCAGAGATGTATGCTGTGACACAACCCTGCCTCAGTTAGGTCACTGCAAGTCAACTTCTACATTTAACCTTCAGGCTGTAACACCCCCTCCCACAGTAGTGTGCAAAAACCTTTTTTTCTAAAGCTGCCAAATACTACTCATCAAGCTGATAGTTTAAAAGAAAACATGTTCATAGTTATTATCAACAAATCCATTTATGGAACTATCCAAGACATTCAGATAAAACGAATCAAAGAAAAAATGTGTTTTCATGTTCGCAGAGGTTAGAATGCCAGACTGAAAACACTCCAAGGACACACAGTGTTTGGTCCTCTCTCTGAAGGGGCCCTCAGAGTTTGTGCTAAGAGCCTGGAACAAGGTCAGAGGATCCTCCTAAAGAGTGAGAATATCTAAGATTGAGCCCGGGTGAGTGTCTCCTGAGATATTTAGAGGATGAGCCCAGGAAAACTGAAATGCGCTGTTAAATTCATAGAGCAGAATGGATGCTAAAAATGGGAGCCATCACTGAAGAGCAGGAGCTAGACAGAGCAGAGAAGGAGTAAAGCAAAAAGGGCTCTAAATGCCTTCATGGTGCTAAAGTTTCTATAGCTTATGTCTGCATGTGCAGTTGGCAGTAATTTACTAATCAATCTATCAGTATGATCTAGACCCTTGCCTTGGTGCTGGAGCTGCAATCTGCAATCTGAAATAGTTTAGATGCAGAGACTATTAAGGGAGGGAGGCAAACAGGGATGAATGCATTCAGTAGTGGGATAAAGGCGAGGTACTGTGGGAGTCACGGGAGCTTGGCCCAGTCCAGATTTGCGAGGGTGGAGGGTCAAGGAAAGTTTCTCAAAAGAGAAATGACTCGCACCAAGACTTCTATGAGCTAAGTAGGAAACTAAGCTGGAGAAAAGTCAGAGGGTGAATGGAGATAAATTGCCAAGAATCAAAGTAAGATTTTGATCTTTTTCTACTAAATGTGAGAAGTCCCCCCAGCTTTTAAAATCCGCTTTTAAAAATGTATTCTCTTTTGTCAAGTGATCATACACCAAGACACAACAGAGTCTTCTAAATTAAAGTTCTACCAGAACAGAGAGCACTGGGCTGATGAAAATTTTGCTAATTATTTTGAGTTGACACTTGATGATAATGATAGACAGATATAGATAGATAGATAGATAGATAGATAGATAGATAGATAGATATAGACATAGATATATTAGTATGATGTAAATTCAAAAATCCCCTTTAAGTATCTACCAGCATGTTAGTAAATCAATTAAATAGATTTTGGATGATGTCTGTGATATGCTTTGTTACCCAAATGTCACTTCAGTGTAGTCTGGAAGAACGTTAAGACTGATCATGAATATTTACACCTAGAGAACACACTTATAAGACGCTGGATGAGTGTTTTCTTTTTGAAAATAATGACATAAATGAAAATAATGAGAACATATTTAAATGCTTGCCATTTACTAGGAATGCTGTTGTAGGGAGAAAGACTCTAATTTATTTATTCATTTATTTACTTTTAAATATTTAGTATGGAGTCTAAGGTTCTACAGGGTCTTACTACGTGGATCAGACTTGTCTGTTATTATAGATCTTCCTGTTTTTCAGCCTCCCAAATGCTGGAATTACAGGCGTGAGCCATCACACCCAGTCTTGGTCACTATCTCAGCACGCCCTGGGTATGGGGCCGATGGGGCCGATGGGGCCTTCTGGGGATCGAACCCCTGGCCCCTGCGTCTGCCCAAGCAGGCACTTTAATTCACTGAGCTATCAGGCCGGCCCTCGCTAGACGATTCTTAAAAGTGGTATTGGCTGTTTATTGGCTGGCTATAGATTTGACAGGCAGGGCCAGGTAATATTGGTCTGCCCTGGCTCACAGATTCTCTCAAAAATGGAGAAATTGGTATATAGGAAAGGACAAAGTGCAAGGGGAAAAGGTCTAATTAGAGGAGTAATTGTGTTGTATGTGATGCCAGAAGAACTTTTTTTTTTTCCTCAATAGTTTTGAAACTTCCACATGCTGAAGAATCCCCAGGGAAGGAAAGGTGTACTTTCCCCAGAAGTCCCTAGTTGGAAACAATCCAATTCTGTTGGCAGTTGGGGAATAGTGGGGACCTGGATTGTTTGCAGCAAGTATGCAAGTGATTCACACACAGAAGACCTAGCAAAGGCCTTACTTTGAAAGCCACTACGGAAACCTCAGAAAATAAAGGTAAAGGAAAGAGAAAACAGTAAACACAAAAGCTAAGCAGAAGAAAGGGGACAGGAAAAACACAAACTCCAAAGTTAACAAGAGCCCAAGTAGGAGTTATATTATAAAATCACACAATTAGTGACTATTGTAGTGAGCAACTATAATTTCTTCAGTTATTGTTAAGTCTCTGCTCATTTCCATTGAAATGGCTGGAAAGGAAAAGGAAATAAATATATTCTGGGTAGCCAAAAATAAACCCATATTATCTATTTTGAGAGAAGATATCTGGGGCACAGAGAGCAAGGCAGTGACGGGAAAAAACCACCTGCTGCCCTGTGTGAAAGGCACATGCCACGCTGGGCACCAGCGCCTGCTTTAATTGCTTACTTATAAGTCCACATTCCTGAACAATGTCCTAGCTCCCAGGAGCTGGATTCATCTCAGGTATGTACCTCTGACTGGCCCAAGCCTGGTTGGGAAGGAAACAAGGAAATGAATGACTGCTGATAAAACTTCAAGCTTGTAGAGAAGGAAAGTAGTAAAGATTTCACTTTGAGAAAGAGAAATGAGACAATTGTGTTTTAAAGGACTTTTGTTACTGGAAATACTAAATTTAACAATTAATTCCATTATATACAATAAATTATCAGCAATTTTTAAGATCTAGCAGTGCTATAATAACAGACATGAGTATTTAATCGTTATTAATTTTTAACAGGTATCTGGAGGCTTTCAAGTGCTAAATCAAATGCATAAAGAGTTCATGGCCTTGAAGAGCACATAAAATGAATTTAAATGACCAATTAATATGAAAAAATATAGTATCATATGCTTGATGCATTTTAACTCCACAAATGTATCATTCTTTATACTCAAAAATTTTTTTCTCAAAACAGACATCTTCACTATCTATCCTGTTACATGTTCTGTGAATAAACCCCCACATGCTTAATAGTTTTTCCAGTAGTGTTATCTTTGATTATTTCACCCAAACATGCTATATAATTTAAAAAGATTCCTTGAAAAGTACAGCTAGTTTTACTTGATCGAAATGAAGAACAAACTGTATGAAAATGTCCTAGAGTGAAAAAAAATAAGACATCAGGAAAACTTTTTAAAGCATCATTTCCCCCTCTAATTCAAAATTCCTTTTCTGCCACAATCCCATGGGCTACTCAGCTGCCAGCAAGAGCCATAATCATGGGCAACACAAGCCAGACCAGGGTCAGGGCAAGCTGCAGGCCAGCACAGGCTGATGGATGGAGCCTCCTTCCCCGGAGGAACAGCTCCCCTCCACAGTGGAGATTAGGGGAGATTTGACTTGAAAGCCAATTAGTTGTGAAAGAGAACCAGATGTCAAGGGAAAAGCTCAAAGGGATATGGAAATAGTAACTATGGTTTCCCCAGCTGTTTATTTAAATAGTAAATGCTCAAGAAAAAGTAAAACTACCCCTCCCCCCAAGACCCCTTTATCAAATATAAATCACCACCAGCAGAACACATATGATGAAAAAATCCAAGATGGCCTGTATCTCAGGTCAAATCACTCTTTCAAAAGATGCCTTCTATAGATATAGTAATAGTGAAACTATTTAGACTGATAGCATAGACACAATTTCTGGTAGAACTAAGTGCAGTTGTGTGGGAGTTAAATATGCCAACACTTGCCTACCACTGAGTTGAAGTAACCAAGCGGAAGGGCTGGTCATGGTTCTGGGGTTCAGGGAATAGGACTCCAGGGTCCACTTACCCCCCAACCTATTTACAAAGCCTACTATTAGTGGTGAGTGATAGGGGGAAGGGGTGAGCCTGAGAAATGTGAAGTCTTTTCCCTAAAAGCGCATTGGCAACTAATGTTATATAATTTCCTTTTACCGACCACAGAATTGCTAGTCATTACAGCTTTTAGGCACTGCGTATTGTTGTTGTCATCTATGACCGTACACAATAGAGTTTACCACAACTACAGCAATGGAACTTTAAACAGTGAAATCCTAGCAAAATACTATGATTTGTGGAGCAATAGTTCAACAGGAAGGAGATGTGTGACTTTCTATGGGAATTCACAGTAAAATCTGGATCATAATAATAACTGAGTGTTTGGAATTTTACCCTCAGTAGAAAAGTTCAAAATAAATAATGATTAATTAAAATACCATCCATTAACATCTTTATTTCATATAAAAGGACTCATGTATTCCAGTCATTTTATTTTGTCCTTGCCATCCTGTATACCAGTTCAATGATGCAAAGGTTTTATTTCCTACCTTCTCTTACTCTCTTTACTCCTTAAATATCCAGGATATATGAACTGAATCATATAAGCCTTCACACATACAGATTAAGATTTCTCTTCTACAAAAAAAGTCTAAAAAACTAAGCTACCCTAACAAACTGATATTCATATGCCATCTGTTTTAAAATACTGGAAATTTCAGTACTCAAAGGCATATATTGAAAGATTGTTTCAAAAATACTATACAATAAGAATCCCTGCATAGTCTCTTCTAAATCTCCAAACATGGTCTCTATTGGCTTCTTTTTATTACCTTAAGTATTGTCACCATAGCATAATTTCTTATTAAAAATGTCAATATGCTTGAGAAAGAAGATTTATTATGCCTCATTACTCAAAGACACACAAGTTGAATTTCTGTGATCTTTTCCTTTCTGAGAATAAATCGAGTGGGTTTTTAAGGAAATAAGATAGTGAGATATCTGCAAGGGGATAGGAACAAAAGTTCACTTGATGAATCTATTGTACATCAAGCACGTGGCATATGTATATAGTACAGTGCTACATGTATTATTGTACTTAGTCCTTGCTGCAGGGATATGATGTGGGCAGTGTCTCTATTTTGCAAATGAGAACATTGTGATTCAGAAAGGTAAATCTAATTGTTGAAGTAGCAAAAATTGAAGCCCAAAGACACATGAATAATACAAAGACCTCGCTGTGTTAAGGAGTACTGCTTCAGGCATATGAGCCACACGTGTTGTCTAGCAGAGCTGGCGTCTGCTCCTCAAGACTGGAGCAGGAGCAGATCTCTGATTTTCTGATTTGTAGCCAAGCACACCAAAGGCTCTGATGTCAGGATCAGATTTTGGTTCTTTCATGCACCAGCCTGTGCTAATCCCCATGAGTCAAGCACAACTTTTCATGCTGGTCTAGGATAGCAGGAGCTAAGAATGAACCTGCACAATGTCTCCTGTAGAAATGGGGGGAGGGAACCAGAAAAGAGACTGTCTCTCCAAGCACCTTTTAAAAAGCAGCAATCAGTCCTCCACGGTAATTCTTATATGTGGTGTTCAGACACGGATGCATGATGCCTTTGTGAGAGGCATGACAGTGGGCGAGTCCTCTTCAGTCTTGGAAACGTGGACCTGCCAAGGACTATGGGTGTAAAGACCATTTTTAAAAGGCAGGAGAAAATAGGGTAGGCCTGAAACATTAAATAAGGCATTCATATCAGCTAAAACAGCAGAAGTCTAGAAAAGCTTCACTTTATACTTGGTATTACAAATCCATTCCAAAGCATGTTTTCAAAAGTCAACTTCTTCAACCTATCTTGTTTTACCAGAAAATTTATTCAAGTTCAGTTTTTAAAGTACAAATGAGCTTTCCGGCGGCGCAGTAGAAGCAGAAATTCTTTAAGACCAAGAAAAAGTGATGGAAAAATCAGGAATGGATCCTGTTAACTATATGACATCTGATGCAGCTGTAGAAATTGAAAATCAAAGTGATGGCTGTTCATCGGGTAGCAGCTTATTTAAAACACAATGTGCACCTTCCTTACCTAAACGGACTCAAAGAAAACCTGTGAGGAAATTGGTTCATATACCCGAGAATATTCAAACAGATTCATCCAGTGACTCATCCATAGAACCAAGACCATTGACTTTGAAGGCTATTTTTGAAAGATTCAAGAAAAAGAAGAAACGTAAGAAGAGGAAATATAAGCCAAAATTAACACCAAGAGGAAGACCAAAAGGAAAGAAAAACACTAGAAGATCAAACATAGATAAAAAACAAATCTAAGAAAAAGGACCTACGTTTCCAATTTTACAATCTGAGGATGGAAGGAAACCATTACCTTGGAGGAAGATTTTAAGTTTTGAGCAAGCTGTTGCAAGAGGATTTTTTAACTATATTGAAAAACTGAAGTACGAATACCACCTTAAGGAATCATTGAAACAAATGAATGTTGGTGAGGATTTAGAAAAAGATGACCTTGATAGTCGTAGATACAAATACTTGGATGATGATGGCTCCATTTCTCCTATTGAAGAGTCAGGAGCAGAAGATGAGACAACACATCTTGAACATGATGCATGTGATATCAAATTAGTAGAGGAGAGTTGTTTCATTACAAGTTCTGAATTTCCAAGCAAGATGAATGTGTGTTTACCAAGAGAGAAGAATAAAGAAGCTGCTTTGTCTACAAAGAGAGTTTCTAAGGCCAGAAATAACGGACAGAGGGCAGAAAGATCTGAAAAGGAGATAAACGTGAATGTCAAAGAAGGTGGTGGTACGTGAAGACACCTTTTATTCTTACAGAATTCTGTTTGAACATGGGCCTGGAGTTGAAAGATAATTAATTGCATATCCTAGCGGCCTGTACTACTATGAATAGATTAGGAGATGAATGAACTTAATGCATGTTTAGAGAAGTGTCAGACTAAGGCAGATCCATCTACCATAAATGCTCCAAAAATGTATTGCTGGACGAAATTGGATATAAGACCACAGTTACAATTCAAGTGGAGATAGAAGAATTGTGGCAGGGCAGATGGGATGGCTGAAGTAAGCTTCAGTTCTTTTGAAAAGGCCTCCTCTGAAGACAGCCTCATTAAAATGGCCCTAATTAAATCAACATGAAATTTCTTTAAAATAAAATTCACTTAATTTAAAAAAAAAAAAAGTACAAATGAAGCACAAACATCAGTTTTGGAAGCACAAATGAAGCATAAACAAAAGATTTCTCCTTTCCTTTCCCTACTTCTCTTCTTGTTCCCTTTCTTCCTGCACCTTCCCTCTCTTTTCTTTTTGTGGTTGTAAAGATCTAGCTCTGTGTGTAGGAGGCAAACTCTCTGCCACTGAGCTATACTCCAGCCTTCGAGATTTTCTTTCAAAGTAGAATAAAAGCCAGTCTTTTATGGTTCAAGTGGTTGTGAGAGTTCAAGTGGTTGTGGGATCCAGGAGACTACAGTACCAAAGGCTGATTTCTCTTTTCTATTTCCAGGAATCCTACAGCAATCTCCACTACAATAAGTAACCTGCACTTTTTTTAACCCATGTGACTCTAAGAAAGAAAATTAACAGAGGATACTATCAAGGATGGTACCTAAAAGTATAAAAGTAATGTCTTTCTTTTCCAATGGGGTCTTGGATTGTTGTCAATTTATACAGGCTTATAATATTTTAAATATACTAATTACTGTGTGTGTGGATATTCTTTCTCAACTAGTTCAAGGTGGTAATTTAACATAGTCAGTATACTGATTTTTTTAACTGATGTTTTATAAAATATTGAATGATTTCTAAGTTAAGGAATGCTACCCATAAAAAAGCTGAATGTGTACCTATAAATTATCTTTGTGTATGTGTATATTTTAGCATTTTATTCTGAGATATAAGTGGAATGTATTTTGTAATTAGAGCAGAGTGGTAATATAAAGTGAAATTTAAAAAAAAAATAATTTCATTGGGGCCGGGGAGATGGCTCAATGGAATAAGCACTGCCCCAGCAAGCTTACGGGCCTGAGTTCAATCCCCGGTTCTGCAAAATAAACAAATAATAATAATAATAATTTCATTAACTTCTTAAATACTCTATTGAATAGTTGATTTAATTTCTACTTTGGTTTGTGATGACAATTTTTATTATATTAGCTATTTGCTTTAGAATCTGTTTCTAGGTTATGTTTCTTAATTGCTTTATCTGAATTATATATTGACACAAAAATAAAAAGTATTATTATGTATGAAAAGGCAGATTATCCTTCATTATTTTTTCTTTAACTTTTAAAAATATGTATGAGAATATATAAAAGTGAGACTATATAGCCTCATATGGGTTTTGTGGGCTAACAAAGAAAATTTGTGAATAGCTTGATTTTTCTTTCTTTTTATGTATTTGGTACAGGGTCTTGTTACACAGCTCAAATTCCTAGTGATCCTTGTGTTTCAGCCTCCCCAGCACTGGGATTACAGCCGTGTGTTACCATGCCCGGTTTGAGTGGTCTGCAAGGTGCACTGGGGGTGGGCATGGCATGGTATGTGGTGCTGGGATCAACCCCAGGTCCTTTCACTTGTCAGGCAGGTGCTTAGACCCCTTGGCTATCTTCCCTGCCCTATAACTTTATTTTTCATGCAACAATATTTACAAAAAGAAACACAATCAACACAACACTAGCAGTTCATAACACCTAACATTTGTTGAGAACTTGTATATGCTCTTAGACACTATGTAGTATATTTTGTATGGTTAATTTTACATGTCATTTTGGGTATGTCATGGTTGTCCATGACAACAATGTGAAACATTGTTTTTGAATTTCTATGAGAGTGTTTTTGGGTGAGGTTGAAATTTAAATGAGTGGACTTCTGAATTGAACAAGTGGCCCTCCACAATGTAAATTGGCCTACCCAATAAATTGAAAGCTTAAGTATAATTACAGATTAAATTTCCCTGGAGCAAAAGGGAATTCAACCAGCAAATGGCCATTGGTCTTAAACTGCAGCAGTAGAGTTTTTTTTTTTTTTTTTTAGTAGTGTTTTAACCTACTGATCCATCTCTAAAATTTTATATTTGCCAGTCTCCAAATCACTTGAACCAATTCTTTTGAAAATGCTATATGTTTCTGTCTTTCCATCCATCCATCCATCCATCCATCCATCCATCCATCCTGTTGGTTTCTTGGAGAACCCTCACTAAAACATATGCATTAAGTCAATTTGTTATCACATCCAGGAAGTAAGTATATTTTTATTCTTATTTTACACACAAGGATACTGAGACCCCAGAAACTTAAATATCTTGTCCAAAGTCATTCAACCAATGTACTCGTATGTGGCAAAATCAGGCTTTAAAGTCATGGTGCACAATCTTTATCAATGCAAATACACTTTTTCAAATCAATGAAAGTAACTGTTAAACCTGTCCTAGGGCCGGGGAGATGGCTCAGTGGAATAAGTGCTTCCCTGGCAAGCACAAGGGCCTGAGTTCAATTCCCGGTTCCGGAAAGAAAAAAAAAAAAAACCTGTCCTAGTTACTTTTCTCATGGCTTAAACAAAGTACGCCCACAAATGAAAGGAGGAAATGTTTATTTCAACTCACAGTTTGTAGAGGTTTCCATCCACAGTTGGCTTGCTCTAAGGCAGGGTGTCACAGGACAGGTGCATCACAGAAGAGAAACAGTTCATGGCATAGCAAGCAGAAGACAACAGGTAGCAGTGACAAAAGGAGTGGAGCTGCTGTCCCTTTACATTCCATACAGGCTATCTACTTTTGGGGAGGTGCCACCCATACTACAGGCACTCTTAATGCCAGTATCACAAACCCTAAATCAGCCACCCTCGAAACCCCCCATCTACAACTGGATCTAGTGGGACATCTAGACACACGCTATAACAGAAGAATTGTAGTACCTTATTTTGCTCTGATGTGTTTATGGTGACTAAAATATTTTAGACCATTTTCAAGGAGGTTCTCAAGTAACAAGTACTGAGAATCATTTGTCTTTGTCATTCTCATTCCTTTATAAATATAGAGTGGAGGGCCGGTGAGATAGCTCAGTGGACTCAGTGCCTGCTTAGGCAAGTGCAGGGATCCTGGTTCAATCTTTGGCTCCACATGCTTAGCCGGCCACACCCTGGACACACTGAGCTCACCACGGAGACTGGGTGTGCCAGTGCATGCTTCAGCTGTGAAGTGAGATTCTGTACCAAATATATAACAAATTAATAAAGAGTAGAGTAATTCAGTAACTATAGGACATTTAATGACATCCTTGCTCTGATGTTAAGCAGCAATATGATTACTTTCCTTACATTTATATGGGTTAATAACATTTTAAAAACTTCCCATCTTTTTAATATAGTGACTATATTGGCATATTTCACATGAAGAGAACCCTTTTGAAGGTCAAACAATTTATGGCTTTAAAAGAGTTCTGAAATTAATGTCTGAGAACCACTGTTTTAAAGGCATTATAAAATTTCAGATAGTGCCTATGAAATTAACCATGTTACTAATAAGATTAGCATATGCATTTTTATAATTTTTATATAATTCTTTATTACTGTACTTACATTTGGGTAAGGAGAAAAATTAAACCTATAAGAGATCTCACTAATATCTTGAATTCTATTTTCAACTAGTAGTGTTTTCCCTGGGCATGGTCAGATTAATTTTAGTCCCTGAGTCTATAATACAGTCATAATTTTTACTAATTTTATCTAATATTTACTGGGTAAGTGTTATCTTCTTATAGTACTGAATAAATGACTAACAAAACAGCTTCTCAAATGTCAAATATTGGACATTCGTAAGAGAACCCACTGAGAATATATGAACGATATGCCTCCTGGGGTTTGGGTACACAGTGACTCTGCACTTTTCTGTTCCAGCTTCCTGTGGGTTCCTGGGGGCTGTCCACATCCCCTGGACATTCTTCCAAGGGTGGAGCCACAGCTTTAAAGACTTCGCAGCACTTTACTGAGCATTTGGAAGAAGCAGCACTGGGCCAGCTGAAGACAGCCTGAGAACGTGTAGGCCAGTAACCTCTCCAGGAGATGCAGCTTGCCTGGGCTCCTGTGAAGAAAGCACACCTTCCCCTCCATGTTTGACAGATTGTATTCTGGGGTTTGCTAGGAAATATGCCACAGCAACTCTACACCTTGATGTTTTTAGGTGAGTCCATGAGATGAAGTAAAACAATCCTGAACCAACTCTGCTGTATAATCATTGTGTATGGAGGGGCTTGTTTTTACCAAAATCAACAAAGACATCATTCCTTATGCTTGTGAAGAATGTTAAGGCTTATAAACTCATTCACCACTGCAATCCCAGAAGAATGCTATAAGTAGACCAACCAGGTATTACTGTCCTTGTTTTATAGATGAGAAAACAGAAAACCCAAAAGGGCCAGTAATTTGCTCCAGGTCACAGGTAGTAGTAACATCCTCACCAGGGGGCTGGGGAGATAGCTCGGCAGTCTAAGCACCTACCTGGCAAGCACAAGGACCCAGGTTCGATCCCCGGCACCACATGCCAAGCAAGCCCCATCCTGAGGGTGGGCTGAGCTGGCCAGAGCCCAGACATAGTGACACACACTTGCAGTCTCAGTGCTGTGGAGGCTGAAAGCAGGAGGATCTCCACGAATCTGAGTGAGACTCTGCAACAGCCAAATACATTAAAAAAGAAAGAAAAAATTGGTAGAGATCCTAGCCAGGTCTAGATGGGAGCCTGTTGGTAGCTGTCTTATATGAAGCCCGTAGACTAGGCAGTGTCAAGTAGGAGAAGTTTCCTCATTGGATCGAAAATGGTCTAACTGCAGGGATGTTTTTGGCACAGGTGTATTTAGAAGGGAAGTAAACAGAAGTGAAAAATAAAGACTGTAAAGGAAGAAAAATTAATTGGGAAAAATACACATTCTTTTATAATATTTGTGATAATGCTCACTTCTTTACTCATGACACACAGAAAATACAAGTTTATAATTATTAAGGTCCGAAGCTTAAGAAAAACATCTTGCATAATTACCAAAGTCATCACTGGGAGGAGTATGAAAACACCAGTTGGCAATAGTATTCTTTATCGGTGTCAGTGGGCAAAATGAAGAAGAGTTCGAAGGAGGCTCCAAATTGGAAAACACATCCTCCAGTGACCATTCTCCAAGATTCTCTCTAGAGGTTCCACAGTGTGCAGGGGCAGCAGCCTGGGACTGTGCAGGACGTGCTGGAATTCCTTTAGCCATTAATTACTTCTAGAGCTGCTGCTCTGAAAACTGAAGGGACAATTGCACTGTTTGTTTGAATGAAAGAGCAAAAAGGAATCCCAAAAAGAGATCCTCATGCTGTGCCTTGCTTGTGAATCAAGCTTTTCCTTTAATGCAGTTTTCACTGTACTTAGAATGGTAACAGATAACAATGCATCAGCATTTTAGAAGGTTCAAAAGTATTACTGGGGTAATAAGTAAGATGCTACAGCGAGTGTGAAGTCAGCAAGAAGCCTGCTACCCTGCAGGGTGTGTACGTCTACTGTAGCTGGACTTGGAGTGTTCTTTTGGCCTATGTAACTGACCATATTCCTATTTTAGTAGAATGAGAATGTTAGACGTAAATTAAAGGGTATTTTCTTTGAAAAATTAAGATACATTTTAAGGGCTGGGAAAATATCACAGTGGGATAAGTGCTTGCCTAGCAAGGACAAGGTCCTGAGTTCGATCCTGGCAGAGAGAGAGAGAGAAAGAAAGAGAGAGAGAGAGAGAGAGAGAGAGAGAGAGAGAGAGACAGACACACAGACACACAGACACACAGACACACAGACACACAGACACACAGACACACAGACATTTCACAGGCAGTCATTGTTATTGGTCATTTCTTCTCCTCCTGATTAGTCTGTTTCTCCATTTACCAGCACCAGCTTTTCACAACTGCAGTGTGCAGTTTCAGGGCCAATTTCTCTTTCTTCCCTCTGAGGGACATTTATTTGCATAGCTGCCGCAGCTTCCAATTACTCTACTGAGTGCCATTTAGGATCCACATCAATCTGCTGTTGCCATTATTCCAGAATAGTAGCAACCTTGAATGCTGAATTTGAAAACCAAGTAGGAAGCAAGGAAAGACATTTTAGATCAATTAAATGAGATACTGCTCTTCCAGTAATTCCTTTGTGCCGGGTTTTCAAATGAAGAGTTGATTAATGATCCTGTGAAAATAATTTATCCAAAACAAGCACATCAGTCACCATGGTTCTGAGATAGTGTCTTGAACTACTGGCCTTTAGGCACTCATTTCAGATTAACATAGTCCTTTTTAAAATATTCTGTCTTATAAAACAATTGTTTTACATAGATTTTACATAGATTTACAGATTTTGTATGAGATATGCCATAATTCACCGGTCTCTGCCCAAGAGTTTGTACCTTGAAAGAATTTTACATGTATATCTGAAGTAAAAAATTATTGAGTGCAGTTCATGATTTTCTAAGGGATAATGTTTTATTCCACAGGAAATATGTTTTCGTGTATTGATATAATAGTCCTTGAATCATACACCCAGAATATAAAAGTACAGTGACATTTTAATTTAATAATGATTGTAGTAAGCCATTACGTGAAAGCATGCCAAACTTGTCTTCTCAATTAGAAGATTATTTTTTTTTGACATCAGTTATTTTTATTTTAAAGAAAGAAAAAAAAA
>NW_004524600.1:9491064-9492670 GCF_000260255.1 Octodon degus | reverse complement strand
AAAAAAAAAAAAAAAAAATGGAAGAATGCAAAAAAAATAATATCAAGATAATTTAGTGCAAAGTGTTAATATTAATAGAGATTTAAAAATCAATATTTAAGCTGACAATAACATGAGAGAAGTTTAAATTGAGAGATATAGGCTCAGATTGGTTGTGGTTTGTATCCAGATGTCCCCCAAAGTCTTAGGGGCTTATACCTGGACCTTTGGGAAGGTGATTAGTGTCTAAGGGGTGTGAAACTTACAAATGGACTAAGGACGCTAAGAGGTAAGGCACGAGGAGGAGGCGGGTCATTAGGAGCCCAGCCTGTAATGGTCTATCTCTTTCCCTTCTCCCTGGACTGTGCACTCTGTTTCAGGTACAGCCATGCCCACAAGCAAGCCTTCTCTGCCGCACTGTCTGCCACACTCCGCCTTGGAGCCAGCGGATCATGACCTGAAATCTCTTTCAAGTGTGAGCCGAAAGAAACCTTCCCTTCCTGAAACTGTGGGTGTTGGGCATTGCGTCTCAGTAACGAGACAGCAATCAAGACAAGATTAAGTATTTTTGTAACTATTACTCCTTAGTCGTGTGTAAGTTTGTATGTGAGTATGTGGGTATGTTTTCCTCCTCATCTACTCTTAAAATCTGGGTCATTACTTTGACACTCACTTCTAACCAGAGGATTGCGCCACTGTTCCCTACTTCACATCCGGTACTTCATTTCAGTTCCCAGTCCCGTTCTGGTAGGTCGCTGCAACGCCCCCTTGGGGAGTCTTTTAATATTTTCCTTCTTCTACTAAATCCTATATTCTACCACCAGACCGATTTCCCTCAGAGGCCATTTTGTGTAATTTCTCTGATCTCTCATGGCTTACTACTTAGTAAGATTCTAATTCTTTGAAAGATGCTTTCCAATCCAACTCTGACTTGCCTTTCTAGCTGCATTTCACCCCAGATCACTACCCCTGCTATCCAGTCTAGGGAGAGGAAAGGGCTCTAGCATGGGAATAAGAGTGAGGACCCAAGAGCAGGCTCCTTACATGAAATCCAGCTCCACCCCCAACCAGATTTAAACTAGAAGTCCAGATACTCTGAATTTTGGGATAAGCATTACATGAGGCTTCTTGTGGTAAAATGTGGGCTTTATGATATACACTACTCAAATGTAAAGGCACTTCCCACATCCACAGGATAGGCAACCTACTTTTCACATTTAAAGTAATCATCTTGTGTTAGTTACCTTTCTGATTGCTTGGAACAAATACTCAGAACACACTAAAGGAGAGCTTTGGGTGAGCTCGTGGTTGCAGAGGATTCAGGCCATGGTTATCCAGCCTTGAGAAAGAAACATTATGGCAGAAGGGCACGATGGAGCAACACTGCTCACCTCATGGCAGCCGAGAAGTAACACCAGAGAGAAAGAGACAAAGACCACACAGTGCCGGAAGTCACTCCTCCATGACCCACCCAGAGACACCAGAAATGTGCTTTATGAAACTTAGTGTGCATTCAAGCCAATTAAGTTGAATATCCAGCTTAACTGTCACATCTAGAAGAGTATTTCAAGAGTATTTCAAGTGTTCCAATTCTGGGGAGACAGACAGACAGACAGACAGACAGACA
>NW_004524600.1:9486381-9490419 GCF_000260255.1 Octodon degus | reverse complement strand
TTTGCTTAGCTCCCATGTGATTTGCTCATAGGCTGGCTTTGGGAGTGGTAGATAATCCTCTACTCAGAATCATCTGCTCTTCCAGACAGTATCATTGTGTTTTGAATACGCATCTCGGACAAAACTAAACAAAAAAGGAGATATAAATGAAGGACCATTTTGTATCTGTATATACAAAATAGGATAGATATACAGCTACTTTCTCTTAATTCAATAAGAAAGATTTGTACTAATAGTGTTTGGACAGGATATCATGCCTGCATCTTGTACTATGAATAACCACTGCAAAGAAATATGCAATGTATTAATTATTATAACTGTCCTACTAACCTATTTCGAAACTGTCTCAATTGCTATTTGCTTCTCAATAAAAATTTAAAAAATCAGTATGTTTTCATGTCACCAAGAGCATCTTATAATAATAATAATAACAACAACATTTTGAAGTCTCTACCATGTTTTCAAATCTTATATAATATTTATCTTCACCATCATTCTAATTTTATTAAGAAACTGAAGCTCATTAAGGTTAAGCAGTAGAGCCAGGACCCTAAACCAAGTCTATCTACCCCAACCCAAGTCTTGGGATTTGCATCTCTGTTCTCATAAAGATCTGTATTGCTCTTACCTATCTTATTTCTTTCTCCCACAGCTTTGATTTTTCAGCTTAACAAAATTCTCAGTGTAGATTCTGCCTCAGAGTGAAAAACATCCTTCACGAAATTTTCTTGTTACTCTTTTTCCAACTTCTTTTAACATGGGATGGGGTTAGAGGCAGGCTTGGATGTTAGAAATATAGTTCTCATGTTATCCCTTGTAAAGATTTGAAAGAAAATGTAGAAAGAAAAGCAAAGCTAAGCTGATAACTCAAGTGTATGTCTGTTAGTTACAAGACAATAAAGAAGAAAGCCAGTCTTGAATGTAGCCAAAAGTTACATTTAGAAGATAAGTGCAAGATATTTAGAAATCACCTCGTAAAACATTTATGCTGTGCTATTACGGCCTTGATGCCAAGCAGTTGATGCATCAACAAATCTTTATAAGGAAACTATTATGTGACAGGCATGGTCTAAGTGGCTACAATACGTCTGCCTTGCTTTACAAGTCTCATTTTTCCTATGGAGTTTCTTATAAACTTTTCAACATTCCTGTGTTCAGGCTACCTGTCATAAAATCTGAAATAAATTATGTTAAATGACAAGCTGGGGTCCAATGATTTCTTTAAACACTGCTTTATAGGATTAGCTCATTTTATGACTCTTTCATCTGCAAAGATGAGATACCTTTCCATACATAATGACATTCTTATAACTTATAATTTGGCTAATAATTATAGTTTTAGAATTTAATTTTTTGTCTTAAGGACTAAGATTTGAATGCTGGATCAAATCATGAATGACTTCTACAGCTTTTATTCTTCCACACATGTTTAACTGAAGCTCTGTTTTGAAAGCAGACAAAAAGTCTCATACCCTCATGAACTGTGGGCCTCAAGTTTTATCAGGCTGGCAATGTAGTTCATTGTTCTCAGTGTCAGTGAAAAACATTCTCCATGCACTTCACTGGTTAGACAATATTCCATTAGTGAATAATTGCCTCATTTTTTACACTTGACTTTGACCACTTTATTCTTACAATGTGCGTCTTTTTGATGCCTAAATTATTAACCCAGATTATCTGGGTAATTGCCAACATGCACTGCTGAATCTTCATGAACGCTACCCCGAGTGAGGTTCTGCTCACCACACGCTGTTCTACTTGACTTCCTTTTGATCTTGTCTTATTCTTCTATTTCACAGGGGAGTTCAGATTCTGCGCCAGTGTCAATTATGGGTCAGGGCTTCATGCAGAAGGTGCACATACACAGATGGGAGAGGGTGCTCTCAGAATGGGAACCCTCTCTCTGTGGGACTTAATGACTCCTGGCCTCTCGTATGAAAAGCATCAGGCCTTGTACACTAAAAACCAGGCAGGAATCCAGCTGAACCCAGCTGGTATTTTTTTGGTATCCATTCTGAGAAGTTATCATTTTCATGAGAATGAGGTGCTTATTCTACCACAGACATTTTAACTTTGGAAGGCTACTCTGTAGTTCTCATTTCTCCAAGGGCAGTATTTTTCAAGCTTGTTTTTGTCTTCTATTTGGACATCCAAGTTCTCCTAGCTTGTGTTTCTTCTGTACTCTATGCTACCAGGGCTACGCTGGGACTTGGCAGTAGTAGAAGTTAATTCACACTATTTTACCTTAGTGCATATTTTCATACACTTATGAAATTGATTAGAATCACCATTTCATTTTAGCAATGCTAAATTTTTGTACAATATTACTGTTTTGTTCTTTCTGCAGCAGGGAGTATAGTAGGAATATAGTAACATGGCTGGCTGTTGTCAATTGCACTCCCTTTGAGAAAGGTCCCTAAAATATTGAGGTTCAGAAAAGGTAGTAAGAATATTTTTGTAAGTACTGGTAACAGGGCAAGTTTCTGTCAATAGGTTGCTCTGATATTTAACTCATAAGGTGAGGGCCGGCCGAATAGCACAGTGGATTAAAGTGCCTGCTTAGTCAGATGCAGGCAGGGGCTGGAGTTTGGGAGTTTGATCTCCAGGCTTGGTGTGCAGGCCCTGCCCCCGGGGATCACTGAGGAGAAAGTGGAGACTGGACAAGGTGGTATGGGCCTGTAATGCCAGCACTTGTTTGCCTGTACACAGGAGGATCACTATGAGTCTGATCTGCACAGTGAGACCCTATACACGCTGTCCTAAATACAAAACAAAACAAAACACCTCATAACATATTTAAGCCACATCTTGAGCTAACCTTCCCTCCTCCTCCTTCCCCTTCCTTCTTTTTTTTTTTTTTTTTATGTATCTAGTACTGGGTCTACTGGGTCTCACTACACAGATTGGACTGCATGGTGATCCTCCTGTTTTCAGCCTCCCAAGTACTAGGATTACTGGCACAAGACACTATGCCCAGTCTCACTTGCTGTCTCAGTGCATCCCAGGCACTGGGCTGGTACAGCCCTCTAGGGATTGAACCCTGGTCCCTGTGTCTGCCTAAGCAGGTGCTTTAATCTGCTGAGCTATCTAGCCAGCCCTCCCTTCCTTTATTTTTGTCTTGAGTACTGAATCTACCCAAGTAGGTATTTCACACTGAGCTGCTTTCACAGACTGTTGTAACTGTTTCTGTTTGATAGAATGACTAGCTTGCTGATTAGAACTAAAACTGATTAGAAGCTGAGATTGGTTTATACTAGTTAAATAAAGCAAAGCATTATTGATTTACAGATAACATCTTCATGACCACAATGGAATGAAGGTGTGTGTCCTCTCCAAATTTATGTTGAAGACCTAATCTGTAGTGTATTTGGAGATGGGGTGCTAAAGAAGTAATTAAACCAGACGTGGTGGCAAATGCCTGTAATCCAAACATTCTGGGAGGATGAGGCAAAAGCATAACTCATTTAAGCCAAGCATGGGAAATTTTGCAATTTAGTGACACCGTGTCTCAAAAATGTAAAATAAATTAAAGACTGGAGGTATAGCTCAGGGTGAAGGCCATGGGTTCAATCTCCAGTACTATATAAAAAAGAATTAAGGTTAAATGAGGCCTAAGGGTGGTGCCCTGGTCCCGTAGCAGACACCATAGAACATGTGTACATGCATGCTTTCACTCCCACACTCACTTCACAAAACAACCCTGCTGATGCCTAACTTGTTGGCTTCCAGCCTTCAGAATTGTGGGAAAACAGAATTTCAGCTATTAAAATGCCTGGACTATGGTATTTTGTTATGACAGGCAGAGTACACTAAGACAATGACTAACTTATTTTCTTGAAGAAGTTTAGGTAAGGTAGGCAATTCAAAATACTAATCAACCTCACATTATCCAAAATAAGTTTCTACACTGAGGGATTTGAAAAAATCGTGATTGAGGGCCAGGGAGATGGCTCAGCAGAATAAGCGCTTCCCTGAAAAATCGTGATTGCTTTGTGCTGCAGGGTTATCTCTGTGGCTGCTGAAATCTTACTAAAAAGG
>NW_004524600.1:9468891-9485661 GCF_000260255.1 Octodon degus | reverse complement strand
TGATAAACAGATAGCAATGAGACAGTTTCAAATCAAATCGGAAGTACAATTTCAACAAATAACACACTGCATATATTCTTCATAGTGGTTAATTGCTGTACAAGATGTGGACTTGAGATCGTATTTACAAACACCATTAGAACAAATCATTCTATTCATTAAGAGAATGCAACTATATATCTATCCTAACCACTTTGAATTAAGATATTCTTGAGTTCCAGGAAGTTTCTAACATAGAATCTTGCCTTCTAATATTTATTCATTTGTGCTCACTTCAGCAGCACATATACTAATATTTATTCATTTAATTATGTGTAGTAAAGCAATTTTTTTTTTTTTGTATTTTAGGGAAGTGTCTACAGGGTGTTCAGGGTCTCACTACTAGATGGACTTGTAGTGGTCCTGTTTACAGCCTCCCAAGAGCTGGGATTAGAGGTGCGCGCCACCATACCCAGTCTCAATTGCTGTCTCAGTGTGTTCCCGGGGTGGGGCTGGCATGGCAGGTCCAGGGATTGAACTCCTGGCCTCTGCACCTGCTTGCAGGTGTTTTAATCTGCTGAGCTATTTGGCCAGCCCTTAGTCAAGCAGTTTTAACCATACAGTAAAATAATCCAGTAATATATAGTTATATGGTTAGGTAAATAGAATTAAGCAAATTAAATACTGTTATTTTCATTATATTTTGCAATGGAACTAACAATATTGAACAAAAGTTGTTTTTCTACTCATTTCCCCCAAAGACTATATAAGCATAATTTTCAGCAATCACAATATGTGTATTTCCAAAATTGAAATTTTTAAGTGGTAGGAAAAAAAGAATCAATTTACAGATATTTATAACCCAAACAATTAATCTGAAACAGTACTATACCAGGCAAAAATATCATATCTGTGTAGTACTTGTTCAATCCCCACAGGATAAACCAGTCACTGTGACTAAAATAGGACAATACCTGGAAATAGCATAACTTCAAAATTCAAGGTAATTCCTCATGCTAGCAGAGACCTTGATTAAGCAGCATTTCTACCTCCCAGTAGATTAATTTGTAGCATGATGTATTTTCATGAATAATTTTGCTTTCTCTTCATGACATTTTTTCCACATTTGCAATTAAGGCAAATTGTACACTGTGCGACAGAGGTTTTAAACTCCACTGAAGTAGGGCTACAATACTACAATAGTAAGTGCTTAATGATTATTTGTTAGATTAATGAAAAAATGGAAGGGAAAATGAATTATATTTATAGCTTCGTGGAGCTATACGACCATGTCAAGTTTTAGGAATGACAAAACAAAGTAGAAATGTGACCTTATTTTAGGCTCATTCATAATTCAGTCAGTAAAAAAAAAAAAAAAAAAAAAAAAGGAAAAGAAAAAAAAAAAAAAAAAAAAAAAGGCAAACTTTGGAAAATTGTTCGTCCTGTTTCGCAGTGGAATTCTCCCACTCAGTAAATTAAACCTGTTCATTTTTAAGTTGCAAATACCTGGATCAAAATAAGTTTAGCCAGATTTTATTCTTTATAAATACAAATATTTCAAACAAATATTCCTCATGTATTCATGAAGAATTTTTGATAATTCATTTTAAAAAAAGAGAAAAAGACAACAATCATTATGCAACAAGCAAAAATTATAGCTTACTGAAAGGCTTATGAGAAGACAGAAAGGCATAACATAAGTAAGTTATTGTTCATCAGATGTAGAATGAAGTTGACTCTTTGCAGAAAGGTCTGTGGTTTTGAAGGAATTTTCTAAACAAAAGAAGTAAATATATGGAAGTATGTTCTATAGGCTTTGATTATTTTTCAGTGTGTGTGGCAGTCAGGATTTACAAGTGAATGTATTTAATATAGGATAAGTAATTTATAGGGTTATTTTATAATACCCACCCAAAAAGTCAAATGCTGATCCCCAAGTTCAGCTGAAGACCCAGAGCCCGTGGCAATGTCCTCCCCAAGCCCAACTGGAGGCCTAGAGCCCATGACAATGTCACATGCAAGTCTATATCAAGGATCTACATTGGCAAAGCCAAAGATCAGGGTGGAAGCTAAAGCATCTCTGTCAGTGGGATGAAGGATCTGTGCCAGGAGGCTGAAGGATCTGCACAGAAGCCAGAAAGGGACACTCAAAATAAGGAACAGAGCTGCTCCAAGGAGAACCACAGCCATCCTCAGCAACAGGTAGGACCTGAATTCCTCTGAGTATGAGAACTATCCAGCTCATATCAGGAAACTCAGGGTAACAAGCTTCTCCAGGAGCGTCTGCAGCACAGCCTCTTCCTTTCCAATTCTCTTGTTACACTGTTGATCACAACCCTCAGGTGAGTGTTCCACACCCAGAAGCATGCCGATTCAGTTCAGTTTTGTGTTACAAGGTGACTATTAGTTAACTCACCACAGTGTGGCTAAAAGCCTTGTGTTGCTGTGAAAACTTTATTACAGATTGCAGCTATCCAAAGGCAGTCTGTAGGGCTGGGATGCTAGCTTGAAGATCTAAGTGCCTGCCTGACAATTACAAGGACCAAGGTTGGATCCCCAGTACCAATCTTGGTACTGATCCCCAGTACCTCAAGCCATGCTAGCCCCAGAACCCCAGATGCATCATGCCAGCCCCTGAAACTGGGCACGGTGGTGCACACCCGTAATATCAGCCTGGGGAGGCTGACACAGGAGGATCACTACGAGTCTGAGCTGCACAGTGAGACCCTGTACCAAAAATACCCAGGCATTCTGTAATAAAAAAGATTGAGTGGACATTTTGGTGGCTTTCATAACACTTTTTTATGTATGTGCTTTTTTTTTCTTTTGGCTTTTAAACTTTCTTCATTTTAATCTTTTGTTGCATTCATACAGTGTTTTAGTTTCTACTTTTTACCATCTTCTCTTAAAGTTCTGCAATTTTGCTTGTTGCCGTAGGCGTTAATTTCTTGCACTGGTTGAAAAAGGAAAAAAGACGTTCAGCAGACACTTATTGATATCTGTGAGCAGATTTACAGATTCTGAGGTTTGACAGCATGACAGCTCCTCATAAACTAGTGGGTACTGATTGGAGCTAGGGAAGCATCATATGAAGCTAGCTCCAAGCATGCTTCTGGGAAGCTTGGTAGGAGCCAAATATGAGCCCACCACAAAGGGAACCTTATGCTACAGCACTGCCCAACTTGTGAGAACAGATATGAGGTAGTCCTCCCAGGTTTACGCAGAGTTTTGCAATTGATGACTTTCCCCCCTCAATTAGGAATTTAGGCTGGAAGGAAATAGTCTAATGTGGTATTCAGGCGAGCCTGTGCAGTAATTGTGCGTATGTATCAGATGAATCATTGCGACATTTTTGTAACTCCCTTTGCCCTGGAATGTTCCATCAGGCAAAAGAGCTCTGTGATAGCTGTACAGGGTCCTAAATTAAATGCTTAAGTGCATGGGAATGCTAACTGTTTAAGTGCACAGGGTTGAAACACAACTATAAAGACCAGAAAAAGACTGAAAATAATTCAAGTAGAGTGCATAAGAATGCGTTTTTAAAATTTGTTTCAAGTCATAAAAATATCCTAGCATCTATTGCATGGTGGCCCCCACCGAGGTATAATTATGTACGGTAAAATGACCAAGTTTAAGAGAAGTACCTGTTTCCTGTGTTGTTTTGACTATTGCATTTATTCGTGAAACTCACTTCCACAGTGAAGCATAGAGAGTATTTATAGTCCTCACATGCTCTCTTGTACCATTTCCCAGTCAATTTCTAAACCATTCACCCACACACAAGTACTGTTCCGAAGTGTTTCACCAGAGCTTAGCAGAATCATACAGTAAGTACTTTTCCGTACTTCTTTCTATGTTTCAGCTAGCATGGTTTTTTGAAGTTTATCCATTACATGTATCAGTAATTAGTTCTTCTTTAGATGATTTGTGGCACATAAAACCAGAAATGGAAAATAAATAAAGCAATTTATTTTTATTAAGAGACTGCTGCAGGCTGGGGAAATAGCTGTACTGTCTAAGTGCCTGCCTGGCAAGCTTAAGGACCTGGGTTCAATCCCTGCTACTGCATGTAGTGCCAGCCCCACCCTGCACCCACTGAGCTGGCCACTGAAACCAGGCACGGTGGCACACGCCTGTAATCTCAGCACTGGGGAGGCTGAAACAGGAGAATCACTAGGAGTCTGAGCTTCACAGTGAGACCCTGTGCCAAATACATAAATTAAAAAAAAAAAAAAAAACAAGGAAAAAAACCCCTGCTGCAATAAAGAAAAGATATCTGAGTTTAGCACCCAGCTTAATTCTGAATACAAAAAGGACAAGTGGGGATATAGTTAAGGAGCAAGCTAAACATCACTGGACAGACAAGAGCCAAACGGTGGTATTATAGCGGGTTCAAATCAAACAGAGATGGAGACCAGAACAGATTAGAATTTAGTGAGCCTTTATTAACCAGTCCGGTGGCAGGCCAGACGCACTCCACACAGGGAGGTGTCCGATGCAGCCATGCATCTTAGCCAGTCTGGCGGCTAGCCAGCAGCACTCCATACAGCCCTGAAACGGAGTCAACTACTGTCTTTTTTAGCAATAACACAGCTACAAGATGTTGATGACAAGGGGGTTCCCAGTTTTTAGCCATAAGTGGAACTTGCCCCATATGGAGCCTGTTACAAGATACAGTTAAGGTGGAAACATATCAGCTGTGTACAACACTAGCAGGCTGAAGGATGTGCACTTGAACCAGGAAGTGACACTCAAAAAGCTAAAGCTCCCTGCCAGCCTTGCCGAATAGAAAATAACAAGAGCCACATTTATAACAGGAAACCATTTTAGTGAGGACACAGGCTCCTCCTAGTAATTTCCCACAAAATTCAGTTACCTCCCGCCAATTCAGTCCTGAAGCTACCAGCAACCCATAACAGTATCACAGGTAAGAGGGTATCTGGTTAAAGAGATGAAGGGATTCTCATTGAAGATAGGTCAAGTGATCACCTGCAGTTTGGTGATTAATGGAGAGTTTGCTTGAATATTAAGCATGATCAGATATTGAGGGTGGCAGATGGTGGTCAAATAATTTTGACAACAGTTTACTAAAACTAGGAAGTGAACAGAGCGACAGGAAAACCCACAGTTCAGGGCTTTGTGAAGTGGTCCTCTCTAAGGTTACAGAAATAGTCCTTCATGTGTTCTTGAAGAAGTTGTACGTTTTGTTTTACCATTAAAGAATACCCTGTGTCTTGAATTAATTTTTGTGGATATTTTGAGGTGCTTTTTTCCTATGGGTGGCCATTTTCTTCAAAACATTAAAAAAAAAAAAAAACCTTCCATTTCTTCATTAAATTATATTGGTGTCCCTCTGTTATTTTTTAAGAAATCAAATAATTGTATGAGGGTGTATCTGTTTTTAGACTCACTATTTGCTTTCATTAATACATTAAACTTTTTTATGCAATGCTACATCATCTTGATTATTATGTTACATTTTGAAATCTAGTGGCAAAATGTCTCAATGCTATTTCTTTCTCAATAAAATTAATATTAAAAAAGAAATCTAGTGGCATTAGAACTTGAAAATATTCCTTTATTCTAAGAGTTTTTGCACTATTCTGGATAGCTCAGATTTTCATGTCAATTTTAGAATCTTTCTTTTAATTTCTAAAAAAAAAAAAAAAAACAAAAACCCTGAGACTGGAAATATTTTAAACCTATAGCTCAATTCAGACGGAATTTATGTCTTAAAAGTGCCGAGTTCTCGAATCCATGAAGATGCATTTATTTCTGTTTATTTAAATCTTTAAATTTTCTGTGCAAAGTTTTTCAGATATAATATACAGATCTTGTGTGTATTTTCTTTATGTCATTTCTAAATATATTATTTGATGTTATTTTAAGTGCATTTTTTTACTTTATTTTATTTTATTTTATTTTGCTAGAACATAGAAGTATACTTAGCATTTTTATGTTCACGTTTTAATCTGTGTAATTGCTGAAATCACTTATGAGCTCCAGGGGTGTTTTTAAGATTATTTAGAATTTTCTATACATCAAGCCCCTACTTATGAATGAATTCCGCTCTGGGAGGAGATTTGTAAGTCAGATTCATTCATAAGTCTGAAAAATCACCTCTTAAGCACTTTTGACGTAAATGTACAATGTATATTGCTTTGAGCTTCCTAGCATCTGCTTCACATTGCTACCGCTTTTCCTTTGCTTCCGGATGGTCTGGGCTCTGATTGAGCACTGCACTACTGCACACTATACACCGTACAGTAAACACACAGCAGCACAACTGTGACAATGTCCAGCAGACACACAAACTGCTTCCATATCTGTTCTCATCAGTAAATGTTTTTAATGTGAGTTCCATTTGTGTAACGTGAGGGAAGTTCACAGGTCAAATTTTGTAAGTCAGGGACTGACTGTACACGCAATTTGGATAAAGATAGTTAATTTCTACCTTTCCAGTATTTATGACTTTTTTCTTCTTTTATTACAGTGACAGATTTCAGTAGAATGCTGAAGAAAATCAGATACTAAAAGAGACCTTTTATCTTATTCTGATCCCTGGAAAAATTTTATCTGGAAGAAGAGATGAGCAAATATTCATTTTGTTCATGGGCTATTAATGGCTTAAAATGTATGGTTATCAGTGAAATGAAACATAATTGAAATACTGGAGATAGTGAGGTCTGGAAAGATATGGATTGACTGTGCACAGCTCATGAATATATCTGTGTTCAAAATCAATGCTCACCTAAGAACCACTTCAGCAGAACAGATAGACATTGTATGACTTTTCAGTAAAATTAGAAGAGGATCAGTAAATAGCATTGACATTATTCTTAATTCTTTAACATGTTTTCATTCACAACATAACCAGAATAAACTGGTTTAAGCATATCCTACTACAAATGCTAAGCATATAGCCAATGTCTGTGATGAAGATCTGAGAGACAATTCAAAAAGATGTACTTGTCTTTCTTGTTTAGAAAAAAAAGTGTAAAATTGAAAATAAAAGATTAAAATGATTATAGATAAGAATTTAAAAAATTCCTTTGACTCTCAGGCCATGCACGCTCCATGGGGAAGGATGCCACCTTAGTTTACAATTCATTTACATCACCAAAAGTGACAGTGTGAAACAAGCACATGTTCATGTTTACTCAGCTATGAACTAGGTTTTTCCTTACAGGCTTCAACTTTTTCCTCAAGATTTGCATTTGATTTCCTCACTTCATGTCTGTATTTTCACACTGGCTTTAGGTAATACCAGCATAGAGATAGTAGCCTTGTAGACTGCTTAACCAAGTTCACAGTTGCATAAACTCAAAGCCTCAGGACAAATCCCATATTATATAACGTTTGTACTAATACTGCTTACATAATTGAATCCTAAATTATATGCCCTATTGTGACCTTTGCATTTATTTTGCACAGATTTTTGTTTATTTTCTTGGATCTGATTTCAAATTACCTCAACTCAATGAGAATCCATTCCTAGGTTTCAGGTTCACTTTGCATAATTTCTCTTGTACTGGCTTTAGGTTACTTATAGATTCTTTTGCTGATAATCTCATTTGGTAAATTTTTAAAGTTTGATATTATATTCTTGTCTCTAATGTTTTTTTTTATAGTTTCTGCTTTTCTTTTGGGAGCTAAAATTTTTCCTTATATATCTTCTTTCTTTAAATCCTTGAATGTTATTATAATAAATTTTTTAAAGATGCAAATTTCATCATTTGTTTCAACTGAGTCTATTCTTATTGAACAATTTTATTCTGGTGATAAGTCACATTTTTCTACCTTTTCTATAAGGGTGAAAGGAAAAGCTTTCCTTGTTCTAAAGTTTTGCTAGAATGATTTGACATTAGAGAGACTGAGATTAACATATACAACTTCATTTTACATGCACTAGGACATCACAAAATGTGATTACTCAATAATTTATTGTAGTTCAGATGTTTCTATATAGCAGAGAAAAAAATGGAGAATACAGGAAGATTTTGAGAGCTAGTAAATAATTAGGGGAATGAATAGACCAAGACGACAGACAATAGCTGCTGTCTTTAGGAGAAAGAGCGGCCCCAGGACATGTAATAACTTGGGACAAACACTATCCAAGTATAGTGATGTCCTTTGTTTTCCCTTCTTGTGATATTAACTTAATTAATGAAATCTTTGACAGGTCCTCAGGCAGATAAGAGACTATCAGAATAAAGCTTCTTTCAATATCTTCTGACCTTCAGGGGTCTATAACTTACAATAATCAGCATATAGGGCATGATATTTTAGGGTGAAATTCTCTCTCCAGCACCTTCACTTGATGCCTGGAAAATCTTTTAATCACACACTGGGCCATACAAGTGTTTCATCATCAACTGGTTTGGGTCATTACCCTTAATAAAGTGTTGTGCTTCATTCTGATATAGGGAGATGACACTCCCCACTTGAAAGATACCTGGGCTGAGCCCGTGTTCTCTAAAACTGAAGGATGAATTTTAGGAACAATGGAGGTTAAGAGCAGAATATATTTGTTAGGTTTTTTGGCAGTGTGGCAGGAAGCAGAAATAAAAGAAAGTGGAGAGGGAACCTTTATTAATTCTGAAGACAGAGAAGATCCTCTGACCTGAAGGAAGCCTGCGACTTTATGGATTTTTTGATAGGGACAGAGTTTGAGGGAGCTGCTTCAGTGACACACAAGGAGCTGATTGGGGCTCCTTTGTGTTGATATAAGGGAATGAAACTCCCAAACTGAAAGGTAACTGGATAAGTTCCAGTTCTCCAAAGCCAAAGAATGAATTTTAAGAACAAACAGAAGTTAAGAGCAGAATATATTTATTGGGAAAAAAGAAAGCTCCTGTCCTAGAGAGGGACAGAAGGGGCCCCTGAGCAGGTTGCCCTGGGAAACTATCTCTTCTAGGGATTTTTGTAAAGTAAAACTGTGTGGTGAGGCGGGTCTAAGTTGGAGAACATGGAAACTTGCTTAGGTGGGCATGAGGTGGGAGAAGCTGTTCAACCAATGAGATTGCAAGCACCATTGCTCAGGTAAAATTGATTAAATTGGGATCAAATGGGAAAGGGAGTCACATAGCAAGCAGGCATGAATAAGGAACAGGGTCTCTTCCTGTTGGGGGCTGGGCAAGTGACTCTTGGGGCTCTTTCAAGGCGATTGATATCTATTTAGAATATCAATCCCTAATGCCCTTCACTAGGAAAGTATGTGGCTGCAATTTGTAATTCTTTTGTATTGAGGTCTGGCCCATAGTAGGAGTGTTTGTCTCTTCCAAAGTTGCAAGGTCACCTTGTCTTTTACATTGTCTCCCTGAGGACCTGGCCCTGTCTGAGTGCCTATAATATTTCTATCTAATTCAGCCAACTATAACAGTGTGAGCAGGAAAAGTATCTAGGACTGGAGTAGGGAAGAAGGAGGAAGTGGTCATTGGGAAGATAGATCAGTAATGTTTTTGGGTTTCAGCAATGTTGAATCAGGGCCATGATAATTTACAGTTTGTACATGGGCTGGAACCTATTGGTATTTATTGGGGGGAAAGAAAGCTGTTGTCCAAGAGAGGGATGGAAGGGGATTCAAATGGGTTGCCCAGGAATCTGCCTTTTCCAGGGATTTTTATAGAGCAAAACCATGAGGTGGGTCTAAGGTAGAACACATGGGGAACTTGCACATGAGGTTGCACAAAGCTAAGGTCTACCAATAAGAGTACAAGTACAATTGCTCAGGTAAAATTTGATCAAATCAGCATCAAATGGGGAAGCAAGTCATGTAGCAAGTGGCATGAATACAGAACAGGGGCTCTTTATGTTGGGAATTGGGTTAGTGACTCTTTCTGGTTTCTTCAAGGTGACTGATACTTATTTAGAATATCAATCCCTAGTGCCCATCCCTTGGGAAGTATGTGGCTGCATTTGTTCAATCTTTTGCCTTGAGGTCTGGCCCACAGTGGGCGTGTCTGTCTCTCCCACAGTTGCTAGGTCTTACCTTCCATATTGTCACCTTCAAGGACCTAGCCCTGTCTAACTGCCTATCAAATCTTTTAATCTAACTCAGCTGCTTCCAACAGCACCAATAGGTAGTCAATTAACTTGCAGATGAAACGACTCTTTCAAGATTTGTGGAGGTAAGTGAAAGGTGAACTTTTTTCTAGGACTAGATTACCTGTATTGCTATGGGATGTGGAGCTTTCTATGTGGAGCTTATATTGAATCTGTAATGTTTATTAAGGTCCTTTCTCTTCAGTACAGAAATAAAAGAAAAAATTGTGATAAAAGTAATATTGAGAGAGCTTTTCAAAATGGAGTCAGTCAGGAGGCCAGGAAGAGAGGAAGAAGAAAGGACTTGTGCAAGTCTCAAGTAGCTGCCTAGAAATGTGAATTTTTTTTTTTTTGTCACTTTCAGCCTTTGATAAAGAAGCATTTGAAATGATCAAAAACCCAGAGACTCCAGATTATATGTGAAAATGTTATCAGATTCTCGATTTCATTGACATCTTCGCTACATATACCAATTCTTTTCGTACTTAATCAATTTCTGAGCTTGAATTGATCAACACTCAGTATACAGTTGTTTTGTCTACTTCTTGGAGAGTTCAATTCCCACGATCTTCCATTCTTGTTCTTTTTCAATGAGCTTCATTTTATCCTGCCTCACATAGTTTCAACCCATATATTTGCAACTTGCTTCTCAGCCAAAGATTCAAGAGGATGTCTATGCAGATTTCTGGAACTCCTTTCCTCAGCTTATTTCCCTCCAGAAATTACATACAAATTCCAGACATTGCAGTTAATGTCCCTGAATTCTAATCTTGATCTTAACTTAGGAGGACTCCTGTGCTCTGTGTAGGCTTCTCCTTGAGCCATAGTTTAGAAAATGGGGCCAGGCAGAAAGACATTACAGTAACAGTAACAGTCTCTCTGTCTCTGTCTCTCTCTCTGTCTCTCTCTGTCTCTCTCTGTCTCTCTCTGTCTCTGTCTCTCTCTCTCTGTCTCTCTCTGTCTCTCTGTCTCTGTCTCTCTCTCTCTCTCTCCATTCTTTTAGGGATTGCAATCATAATGTTGCAGGCAGCTGAGTTAGACAGAAATATTATAGGCAGTCAGACAGGACCAGGCCCTCAAGGAGACAAGATGGAAGACAAGGTGACTTTGCAACTTGGAAGAGACAGACACTCCCATATGGGCCACACCTCAAGACCAAGACAAAAAAGAGGAAGCACAGCTACATACTTCCCTAGGGATGGGCATTAGGGATTGATATCCTAAATAGTATCAACCAACTTGAAAGAGCCCAAATGAGTCACTAGCCCAACCCCCAACAGGAAGAGACCCAGTCCTGTGTTCATGCCCACTTGCTACGTGACTCGCTTTCCCATTTGATAGTGGATTTGATCAATTTTACCTGAGCGATGGTGCTTGTAATCTCATTGGTTGATCATAGTTTTGTCCCACCTCATGCCCAACTAAGCAGTTCCCATGTCTTCTCCACCACCTTAGACTCACCTCACCACATGGTTTTCCTCTATAAGAGTCCCTGCAAGAGACAACTTCCCAGGAGGAACTACCCGCTAGGGCCCCACCACCTCTCAGGACAGGAGCTTTCTTTTTCTCAATAAATATATTCTGCTCATAATCTCCATTTGTTCCTACAATTCATTGTTTAGTTTTAAAGAACATGAACTTGTGCAGGTCAGGTCCCGAGTGCTATGTCATTTGGAGGTCACCCACCCAAGACTAGTTTTTCTCCCTATATCAATATGATCACATTGAAAACAGCCTTTTGTTCAATATTTATAAGTAGCAATTTTATATATTCTGTCCAGATTTACAGTTGCTATGACAGGCCTTCTATGACAGAATGGCTCCATCATGGTTTGAAGCAGAATATATTTGCTCTACTTTTGTTCAGTCCTGACAACAAACAAATCTTTTTTACATCTATTGTGTTTCTAAAGGTTTAACCTTACACAAAATGGAGTAAACTCTGTTGCAATCACAATCACTTAAAATTCTCTTTCTATTGTTTCCCTACAATACCCTATACTGCTTAGGATTCGATGTTTATCTTAAAAACAGAACCATTTGCATGTAAATTTTAACTTCATTCGTTTTGTTTAGCTCAGGGGCTGTCAAAACTTAGTATGCATAAGAATTACTCTACAACTCAATGATCCTCTGTTTACTGTGTTATTCAAAGGAAGATCTAGGGTAATTTTAACTACATACTAACTCACCCTAATGTGCTGAAGTTTATTTTGCCCCCACTATAAAATGTGAATTTAGTGTATCTTTTTGGGGGCTTTTATTTTGTCCTGACTTGGTTATCCTATGAAATGTTTCAAGGAGAATTCATTCCTGTAGAATAGAGATAGGGTGACAAAAAACAAAAAACAAACAAACAAACAAAAAACCCACAGAAAAAATTCAGAATTGAGGTATAGGCTTCATATGGACAAAAAAATATGATCTGTTTTAATTTCTCTAGCAGCCTAGATTGGAAAGAAGATGTAATCCAAAAAGAAGAGCCAAGAAAATAGCATTAAGCCATCTCCATGCAGGGAAGGATAATGAAATTTTATCTTGGGCATGCCAATCTATGCACATGTGCATCTTTAATATCTACTTTCCCACTGCTGTTCCTTAATAGCCTTTTTGATTGTTTGAACTTCAAAGCAGTTTGCAATTTTTTTTTAATTTTAAAAATCATACCTAGCTTAGAATAAATAATTTTAGAGATGTAGCACAAGTACAAAAGAAGTACAAACAATCTTTTATGCTCTCAGGCCATTCTCCAAATTAATATTTCATCAGATTTGTTTTCTGAAATGTGTGTGTGTGTGTGTGTGTGTGTGTGTGTGTGACATTTCTGACTTTGTGGAAAATATGTTACAGACATAATGACAGCTACTAACTACATTTAAAAAATTCATTTTGGAAGAAACTTTGGAGCCAATTTTAGAGTTTTTTAGAGTTATTTCACTTAAAAAAGTTGACATTAAAATATAGTTTAATGTAGTCACATGATAAGTGCCAATTCTAGCCACAGTGATGCTTAAGCAAAATACATTAAGCTTGTTGTGCTAAAAGTTACTCAATCCACTTTGTGTCTTTATGCTGGAGTGGCATTCCATGAGAAACAGTTGGGCCAGGGAGATGGCTCAGTGGAATAAGCGCTTCCCTGGCAAGCACAAGGGCCTGAGTTCAATCCCTGGTTCCACCAAAAAAAAAAAAAAAAAAAAAAAAAAAAAACAGAGAAAAAGTTGCCTAATTTTTTGTTATGATTATCTGATTGGAATTCTTATTCTCTGCATCTGAATGTGTGTGTGTTTGTGTGATATTAGTGCTGGGCACATTGATTTAAAGTGTGGGTTCAGAAATCAAAATGCCTTTGGGGCTTAGATAATATGATGTCTGATTACATTTTTCCATCTTTAAAATGCTGTTAAGTACAGTTTCTGCTGCACAGGATTCAATGAGTTCCTCTACATAGAAATTTAGCCTAGAAAGACTAAACACTGAGAAATGTTAGCTAGCGTCACTATTCTAGTTGTGAATGCTTTTGATTTTGTGTGCATGTTTTTTAGTGGTGTCATCGTTAGGAATGTCCTTGAATTTCAACTTTGTGTTGAGACCTGGATCTAATGCTTTGCATCGATACTTAGTTGTATTATCTCCAATATTCTCATTTGGGAATCTAAGATCCTTCAGCTTAAAGGCACTGTATTTTCAAATGCTCTGTCTTGGATACGGTATAAACATCTAATGGGAAATATGCCAAGTTTTCCATCGTAGGCCTATAATCAACAGCTGGCATGCTTGGTTAAATATTTGTGGTGGTGTTAACGTGAAGTCTTTTAGCATTTAATAAACAAATTAGAAGATGTGAATAAAATTCACTTATGGAAGTGAATTTTTCCACATAATGAAAACCACTGATTTGAATATTATTTTCTGAAATACACACAAGTTCTTGAATTGACACATGGTGTACTTAGCTTTACGGTGTGTAGTTTTATTCCATTCTTCTCTGCTGGAAAGAACATTTGGATACACTTACTTTTACACTTTGGGGAAAATATTTGTCTTCATATCCTCTAAGACTAAAATTTTTACATCACATTGTAATCTCAGTTCATTTTATTTGCTAATTAGTTCCGAGGAAAAGGTAATAGTATCTTTTAATGGGCTCAGAAGAACCATTTCTGTAAACACAATCTTTTTACTTTTTAGAAAGAATTACATACTTTTTTTAATTTCTAGAACTTAACCACTATGGAACACTGTGCTCTAAAGAAGAAAAAAACTATGGAAACAGTTTGTAATACATTTGATAATTTATATTAATTTAAAAGGAAAATTTTCCATATGGTTCTGAAATTTTAAAATTGCAATTAAGGCAGCAAAGAAAAAAGGTCTTTGTCTTGCTACATATTTATAGTTCTGTTTGAATAAAGAAGTCAAACTGAGTAGAGAAAAGTTTTCTTGTCATATGCTTGCAAGAGTCTGTAACTCCCTTGTTCTCGGTCTTCTAAGACTGTAACACCTGTGATACTTTTAGAATTCACCATTTTTATTATATCCAAAATTTGAGTTACATTAATGAGAATATTTTGTGGCATTTCATAGTCCAAGGTATTACACAGAAAAGTTTTATTGCCTTAAAATGCAAATATAGTGATGCATACCTCTACTCCCAGCACTCTGGGAAGCTGAGGGAGGAGGAATCACAGGATCAAGCCCCAGCCTGGGCAGTTTAGTGACTTAGTGAGATGATACAGTTTCCAAAAGAAAAATAAAAATGGCCTGAAGTGTGAAGGCCCTGGGTTCAGTCTCCAGTCTTAGAAGGGAAAATAATCAAATACAAAAATCCAGTTTGTATTGAATTCTCTTCTTTCTTTTCTCTCTCTCTCTCTCTCTCTCTCTCTCTCTCTCTCTCTCTCTCTCTCTCTTTTTCTTTCTGTATTTAGTAGACTGTCTACAGGGTCTCATGACACAGACCAGACCCATAGTGATCCTCCTGTTTTCAGCCTCCCAAGTGCTGGGACTGCAGGCGCGCTCCACCATGCCCTCTCTCAATCGCTGTCTCAGCACGCCCCGGGAGCAGGGTTGGTATGGCACACTGGGGAAATTTTTCATTAGTAAATAATTGAGCATTATCTGGCAGAGTGATAGGTTGTTTTTCAAGATATGCTATTTTAAAAGAACAAATAGGCAAAACAGGTAAATGGATCTGGCAGACATTTACAGAACATCTTGTTTAACTGCAACAGAATGAATATCCTTATCAGTACATGGAACATTCTTCCATTCTTCCATTATACTGCATAATAAATGTTTAAATTAAAAGCATATTGTGTATTTTTTCAGACCAACATACAAAGAGAATTACAAATTAACAGCAACAAGAGTAATGGAAAGGGCACATAACATAGAAATTGAGTACCTTGCTCCTATATGACTAGAGGGTAACAGTAGAAATTAAAAGGGCAAGGAAAATTCCTAGAATTTAATGAAAATGACAGACTAACACCCTAAAATCGTTAGGAGACAGCAACAGAAGTATTAAGAGGAAAGCTGATAGTGATAAATATATACATCAAAAACTAGGTTAGTTTCAAAAAACCTAACAGTGTACCTCAAAACAGCAATGAAAAGACAAGTAAAAGAAAATAAATAATGAAATCAACAAAAATCAATGTTTAAACTAAAAATACAAAAGATCAATGAAACAAAAACATGTGTGTGGGCATGGTTTTTGTTTGTTTATTTTGTATTTATTATTATTATTTGGTTGGTTGGTTGGTTGTTTTTTTTACTGAGGACTAAAGTCAAATTTTTCACCGAGCTCCATGTACGGCAACTTTTTTTTTTTTTTTTTTTTTGCGGAACTGGGGATTGAACTCAGGCTCTTGCACTTGCCAGGGAAGCGCTTATTCCACCAAGCCATCTCTCTGGCCCGCAAACTTTTTTTAAAGAGAAAAAAAAATTCAAAACAAGATAATATGGTAACAATGGTTAATACATTGCACATTGTTAACTTAAATTAGTTACTGAGAGTACAAGATATCGACTTTGAATTGTTCAAACCATATTAGTGCAAACCTTTCTCTTCAGAAAACTAAGGCAATTAGTAGTATAACTATCTTTACTATCATACATGTACATTATTTACTTTTCCCTTCCTTCATTTCTCCTTCCCTATATCAGATTTTCTTTTTCTTTTTGAAGTTCCTTGTCCTTTTGCAAAATTTATTGTACATTCTGGATCTAACTCTTTCTGCTTCTCACACTAGCAAGGTAAAATGATACTTACACATGTGTGTCTCATTTATTTCCTTTGTGAGTATGGTCCTGAGTTACATCCATTTACCTATCGAAGTATCCAGCTGATCTTTCTTTATGTCTGAGAAGTACTCCATGATATTTAAAAAACAAAACCCACATACTTTCATACATTCCTCCATTGATGGGGATTTAGGTTGTTTCCAAGATCTAGCTATTACAAAGTGTGTTATAAACACAGGTGCATGCATATCACTGTGGTATGACGTTTATAATTCTTCTGGGAAGATACCTAGAAGGAGAACAGCTCTGTCAAATGGGACCTCTAATCCTGGTTTTCTGAGCATTCACCACACTGATTTTCATGACTGTACCAGTCTACAGTCCCACCAACAGTGGAGAAGATTTCTTCTTCCCCACAGCCCTGTCTGCATTTTGTTATTGGTTGACTTCTTCTTGGTGATAGCCAGTCTTTCTGGGATGAGATGAAACATCAGAATTGTTTTA
>NW_004524600.1:9467530-9468471 GCF_000260255.1 Octodon degus | reverse complement strand
CTCAGTGGAGCAGGTGAACACCCGCAAGCAGGCGCTGGGGCCAGGGGTTAGATCCTTGGGTCTGCAGTGCCAGCCCCGGCCTCACCCCTGTCCCCGGGACACACTGAAACAGCAACTGAGAACGGGCATGGTGGCATGGCCCTGTAATCCCAGCTCTTAGGAGGCTGTAAACAGGTGGATCACTATGAGTCCAATCTAGTAGTGAGACCCTTTAGACCCTGTAGACCCTTCCCTAAAATACAAAATAAAGAAAGAAATGATGTAGAATTTCATGAAACAAAATAATAGGAATTCAACAATGGTTGTTATATTGTATAATACTGTCTTGAAATTAGTTGTTTACCTGGTATAAGCATGCAAAATTGGTTTTACAAAAAGATATAAGAAATTAAAAAGGAAAAACAAAAATTTAAGCATTATCTGTTCCTTTCAATAGAACAGCAGAAATGAGCAGTATAATTATCCAAGCTATCCTGCATATATGCGTGAATATATCTATTTCCCTTTCTTTTGTCCTGCTTTTGTCTTTTTCCTCATCCCAGTTGTTCCTTCCTTTTGAGCAGATTATTTCCTTTTCACAGTATCTACTGTACCTTTCAGTTTTTGTTTACCTTTTCAGGTTCTTACACTGGAAAGACAATATTTGCACATGCAGGTCTGATTGATTTCACTTATCAGTATGATCTCTAGTTGCATATCTTTTTTAAAGCTGAGTAATATTGTATAAATATGCCACATCTTTTTAATACATTCCTCTGTTGATGGACATATAGGTTGTTTATAAGATTTAGCTATGACAGATTGCACTACTATAAACATGGGCACACATATATTGCTGTGGTATGATGTTTTCAGTTTTTCTAGAAAAATACCCAAGAAGGGAATAGTTGAGTTGAGTGGTTCCTCCAACCCTAGCTTTTTGGGGTATTTCTACACTGATT
>NW_004524600.1:9451554-9460937 GCF_000260255.1 Octodon degus | reverse complement strand
CTAATGGCATTTTAATTACTTTAAATCTGCATAACAATTTGGGGAATATGACCATTTTCTTAATGTTATTTCTTCCTATCCTGGACCAAGGAGTATCTTACCTGTTTCTGAAATCCCCTTTGATTTCTTTCTACAGAGTACTATAATTTTCACTGATAAATATTTCACTTCCTTTAATAGATTGATTCATAAGTATTTCATTTTTTTAGATGTTGTTGTCAAAGATGTGGTTTCCCTAAATTCTCTTTCAGTGCATTCATTGTTTGTGTACACAAATGCTATTGATTTTTAAGTGTTGACTTTGTATCCTGCTATGCTACTAAATTTGGTTATTAAATCTACAAGTCTTTTGGTGGAGTTTTTGGGTCTTCTGTGTAGAGTATCATTCATGTCAGCTGCAAATTATGATAATTTCCCTTCTTCATTTCCTATCCTTAATCCTTTTATTTCCTACTCTTCTCTAATTGCTCCAACTAATATTTCCAGAACCATATTGAACAGGAGTGGTGACAGTGGAAATCTTTGTCTTCTTCCTGATTTTACAGTGAAGGTTTTCAGTTTTCTTCATTTAGTGTGATGTTGGCTATTGGTTTGTCTTCGACGGCTTTTATCAGGTTGAGATAAAGGCCAGCTATTCTGATTTTCTGTAGGATTTTTATTGTGAATGAGTGCTGGACATTGTCAAAAGCTTTTCTGCATCTACTGAGATGATCATGTAATTTTGGCTTTAACTCTGTTGATGTGGTATATTACACTTACAGATTTGTGTATATTGAGCCATCCCTGCATTTCTAGGTTGAATCTCACTTGGTTGTGATCTGTAGTGTTCTTAGTCATTTGCTGAATTATGGTTGCTTGTATTTTATTAATCGTTTTTTCATCTACACTCATTAAGGAGATTGGCCTGTAGTTCTCTTTTTTGGTTGGGTCTTTCTCTGGTTTATTTATTGCTTTGTGTATTTTGAATCATCCCTGCATCCCTGGGATAAATCCCACATAATTTGGGTTTATAGTCTTCTTGATTTGATGCATTCTATTTGCCAGTATCTTATTGATAATTCTTACATCTATGTTCACTAGGGAGATGATCCTGTAATTCTCTTTCTTAGTTGGGTCCTTGTCCAGTTTTGATATCAAGATAGTGCCTGCTTCCAGGTTTCCCTTTTAAATTTTTTAAAAAGTCTGAGAAATAGTGGTGTTAGGTCTTTTCTACATTTCTTGTAGAATTCAGCATTGATTCACTCAGGATTGATGTTGGTAGTCTTTTTTGTTTGTTTGTTTGTTTCGTTTTTGTTTTGTACCAGGGATCAAACTCAGGGTCTTGCCCTTGCCAGGAAGGCACTTATGCCACCAAGCTATCTTTCTGGCCCTGGTAGGTTTTTAATTACACTTTCAAATTCATTAATTGGTAATTATTTATTTACAATGTTTATGTCTTCTTGATTCAGCTTTGGTAATTCATATTTATCTAGGAATCTGCCCACTTCTGCTTTTTGCATCTTATTAGAATACAAGTTTTCATAGTGTAGATGATCTGGATTTCCGCATGTCTGTTGTCATTTCACCCTAATTGCATGGACTTGTGTCTTTTCTTTCCTTTTTTGATGAGGTTTGATAAGGGTTTGTTGATTTTATTTAATCTTTCAAAGAACCACCTCTTTGATTCATTGATTTTTTTGTAATGTTTCTTACTCTTACTTGCAATAATTTTTCCCCTGATCTTTATAATTTCCTCCCTTCTAAATGTGCCTGCTTTTGGTTTAGCTGGATCTTCTTTTTCTGTAAGTTCAGTATTAAGTAGCTTATATGTGCTTGCTCTGTTTTCCTGATATGGGTATTCACGGATATTAATTTCCCTCTTAAAACAGCTTTCATTGTGTCCCATAAGTTCCAATTTGTTGAACTGTCACCATTAGTTAAGTTTAGAAATTTTCTAATTTCTTCTTTAATTTCACCTCTGATCCATTGGTTGTTCAGGAGGGTGCTATGTAACTTCCATATGTTTATGAATTTCTTGTCATTTCTTCCAATTTCATTGCTCTATGGTCAGATAATATGCATGGGATAATTTCCTTTGTGCTAGATTGTGTCCATGCAGTGGTCCGCTGGGTGATCATGACAGAAAATTAGCAGAGTGTGGGTTCCCAGAACCAAGGAAGAGCTGCTCCTAGACTGACTTCTACCTTCTTCCCCTGGGTTAACAGTGGACTTCCTCTATTATTTTTCACATGTGCATGAAGCCTTTACCAATCAGCGCCTGTTATGAAACCATATTGCCTATATAAACTCCACCATCAACCCAGCATGGTAATTTCTTTGCTGGCCTGCCTTCTCCCCAAGGGACCTAGCTTTTCTTAGGCAGCTCTTCTGTGCCATGTAATACAGAATTTCTTTTTTTTCTCCCACTTTTCTTTATTATGCCTGAAGAAGGAAAATTATACTTTGCATTTACTTAAGTATGTTCTATGAGCCAGTATGTGATCTGTTTTGGAGCACATCCCATGTTTACCTGAGAAGAATGTTTATTTTGATGTTGTGGGGTGGAACATTCTGTAGACATCTACTAAGTCTATTTGTTCAACAGTTTGGTTCAGTTCTAATATTTCATTGTTGAATTTTGTCTAGTTGATACGTCTTTCTGTGATAGTGGGATATTGACATCCTCAAGTACAATTGTATTAGTGCTTATTTGATTTATCATGTTCATTAATATTTGTCTTACATGGTTGGGTACACTGGTATTTATGGCATATATATTTATGATTATTATTTTTTTCTCTTGAATTATTCCCTTTATAAGGATCTAGTGACTTTCTTTATCTCTCTTGATCAGTCTTGGCTTGAAATTCATTTTTTTCTGAGAAGAAAATAGCTTCCCTTGCTTTTTTCTGGGTTTCTGTTGCCTGGTATATTGTTTTCCATCTTTTGACTTCCAGTCTTTGAATTTCTTTTTTAATTAAATATGTTTCTTATATGTAACATATTGTTGGATCTTGCTTGATGATCTATTCTGTTAGTCTGTGTCCTTTGATTAGTGAACATTAATTGTTTAATTGTTTGTCTTGCCTTGTAGATTCCTTCTGCTGAGGTTCATGGAATTGTAATCTTCATTACCTCTTTCTTGAGTGTCCTTCAAAACATATTGGGGTGCTGGTTTGGTGGTCATAAATTTCTTAGGATGTTATTTATAACTTATTTCTCCATGAGTTTTAAAAGACAGGGTTTTTTTTTTTGTTTTTTCTTTGTACTTAAATCTGGATTGAATATTGTTTCCTTTTGGAGCTTGAAACACTACTCCAAGCTCTCCTTGACTTGAGAATTTATGCTGAGTAGACAGCTGTGTTTCTGATGTGCTTTCTTTCATAGCTGATGTATTTCTTTTTCTTAATAGCTTTTAACATTCTATACTTGTGTTGAATTTCTAGAATCTTGATCATGATATTCTTGTCTACAGATATTTGTTTTTTACCATGGCTAATTGGAGTTCTATATGCCTCATTTATTTATATGTGAAATACATTTTCCCAACCAGGGATGCTTTCTTCCTTGTCTGTGAACATTTTTTTAAACTATCCTTTGTACTATCTCCTGCTTTATCATCAATTCCAATCCATCTTAACTCTTTCTTCTTTGCCTCATCTATCAGCTGCTGATTGGTTTCTCATGCACCTTTGCTATTTTTAAGAAATCTTTGTGTGTGTGTGTGTGTGTGTGTGTGATCACTAACCACAAGCCTGTCTTCTATGGCCTAGATCTTATCCTCACATTAGCTTAATTTTCTCAGTTTTTGGAACTTTCATTTTTGGAACTGTGCCACAGTATTTTCTATAATCCTTAATTAGTTTCAGTCTTGGAATACCAGGAATAATTGCTATTTAGAATAATTATATCACTTTAGGTATGATCAACCATGACAATAACGTTAAACACAGCCTAGAAAATGACAAACTGAGATAATCATTAATTTGCAACCTTTAATCATATGAAATAGATTATGGTAATATAAAAAACTCTTAAACAGAGTTGAGGAGATAACTCAGCAGTCTAAACTCCTGCCTGGCAAGAGCAAGGACCCAAATTTGATCTCTAGTACCACATGCCATGCAGGCCCCAGAACCCTGGGCACACCATTCTGGTCACCAAAACCAGGCATGGTGGTGCACACCTGTAATCCCAGCACTGTGGAGGCTGAGCCAGGAGGATGACTATAAGTCTGAGCTGTGTTGTGAGATCCTGCCCCAAATGAATTAAATAAATGAATAAATAATTTTTAAAAATTTGAAGCAGACCAGAAAACTATATGCAGTGTACAAGTCCTTAATACATAAATTTTGCCCTCCTCAGTTAAAATTTAAAATGGGTTAGGGAAAAAATAGAGAAGTGGAAGAAGAGAACAAGACTAGAAATAAAGCTAGAAGACAAAGGTGAATCATTCTAACTCTTGGGAAAGTGGTACCAAAGACTGTAGGGAAAGAGAGAAAGAAGATGTTAAAAAGTTCAGAACAAAATTACAACCACAAAGAGGTTAGAAACCAGGTTGATACTCATATAAAAACAAGACCAAACAATGAAAAAGAAAAGCCAAAATCACAACTACAGAAACACAAACAATGAAGAGAGAGAGAGAGAGAGAGAGAGAGAAAATGAAAGGAAAAAGAAAAATTCCACTTCTAGGCATGTCTCTGCTGTCACTGGTAGACAATGTGTGGAGACAGAGTCCCAATCCATGTTATTTTATCCCAACAAGCCAGTACTAGCTTTCTTGTGGGGTAGCGGATAACGTCAGTAAGACTGCACCTTCTGGATGAGACCAGACTGATTAGGCCTGCAGCTTCAGTATACTTTCTCTGAGCTTCAGCCTAGCTGGGAGCTGACTAATGAAGCCAGCAGCTGCTCTGAGTTCTGAGCTCCGTTGGTCTCTCTCCAAGATGACTTCCAGCTAATCACTCTGTCCTGCGGGACAACTAAGCCCTCAGCACTTACCACTACTGCTAATTCAGTTCTTCACATTCACTGCTCCCCTTCACTGCTGCATCTCTCTATGGAGGCCTCTGAGCAGTTACTGTGTTTCCACAAGTTTGAATTGCTTCTCTCATGCAGTGAGAGGGAAAAGGTACTTCTGGGCACCTCTCTTTGTTGAACTTTCTTTACTCTCTCAGTGGTCTTCAATTCATGCTTCAGATTCTTCCATGGTCCAGGGCACCCACTTCCCTCCTTTTATTCTTCCTCATCTTGCTATATTCCAACATCTATAGATGGCAACTCTCATAGAGGCTCTTTCTCAACTGTTTACCATTCTGCCATCTTAGTCCATTTCCTCCAGCTATTTTCTTAAAAAATATTTTAAATTTGGTACAGTGAGTGGGAAGATAGCACAGTGGTCTAAACACTTGCCTGGAAAGCACAAGGACCTAAGTTCAATCCATAGTACCACATGCCATGCCAGCCCTATGCTGAGCTAGCCATCGAAACCAGGTGTGGTGACACACACCCCTGTAATTCTAGCACTGGGGAGGCTGAGACAGGATCACTATGAGTCTGAGCTGTGTAGCAAGACCCTGAACCAAATCAATCAATCAATCAATCAATCAAACAATCAATCTATCAATCTTTTAAAAAAAAGTAAATAAATTTGATACAGGATGTCAGGGGAATTACTACATTGCCCAGGCTGTGCTTGAACCTGAACTCCTAGGTTAGCCATCCATGACTGCAACACTTGGCTTACAGAGTTGGTTATTTTTAAAGGATAAACCCCAGTAACAACCTTTAAAGAAATAAAAGAGATGGCACAATCAAAATTAGAGTCGAAAAGGGAAATATTACAAGTGATACCACAGAAATACTAAAGATTGTAATAGATTATTATGAATACTAATGTGCATGAAAACTGGAAAACCTAGACAAAATGGATAAATTCCTGAACATATACAATTAACTAAGCAGAATCAAGAAGTAATAGAGAATATAAAGAGACTACAATTCATAATGAGATTGAAGTCATAATTTAAATTCTCTCATCTAATATAAATCTAGGACCTGATCTTTTTACATCTGAATTCTACAAAATACTTGGGTAAGAATTCTTCTTAAATGGTTCTGAAAATTTTAAATGCAGGAAACATTACCAAATTGTTTGTTTGTTTGTTTGTTTGTTTGTTTTTTGATGGAACTGGGGAATGAACTCAGGCCCTTGTGCTTGCCAGGGAAGCGCTTATTCCACTGATCCATCTCCCCGATCCCTACCAAACTTTTTATGAGATCAGTACTATACAATTATCTGAAATCAAAAACACAACACTGAAAAAAACCCCTACACACATGTCTCTGATAGACATAAATGCAAAAATTCTCAACAAAATATTAATAAACAATTCAATTGTATATTAAAAAATCCTACACTATGATCAGGTAAGGTTTATCCTCAGAGATACAAGGATGGTTCAATATGCTCAAATCAAGAAATGTGATATAACTGATCAATTAAAGGACAGAAACCATATGATCATTTTAATAGACAAAACTGCATTGATAGGATTCAACATCCTTTCATGATTAAAAAAGAACTCAAAAATTACTGATAGAAGGAGCATATATCAAGTTAATAAATGCTATGTCATAGCTGAAAGACCTATGCTTAATATTACTGAATGGGTAAAATTTTTAAAGTGTTTCAAAAGATTGGGAACAACATGAGGATGTTTTATCCCTCTCATTAAATACAGTACTGAAAGTCTTAATAACAGTCATTAGGCAGTACGAAGGAAGAAAGAAAGGAAGAAAGGAAAAAAGGAAGAAAGAAAGAGCACCCAAACTTTAGAAGATGATATTAAGTCATCCATATTGGCAGATGATGCAGTTCTCTATGAGGAGAGACCTAAATATTCTAGCAAAAATCTTTAATCTTAAAAATGAACCTAAAAAATGATTTTAATGAAGGACTGAAGTACAAAGTCAACATATAAAAGTAGTAGTAGCCTTGTACATACAAACAGCAAACTAATGGAAAAGAAATGAAGAAAGCAATTTTGCTACAATAGCTATAAAATATGTATATTTAGCAAAAAACTAAATCAATGAAGAGAAAGAACTCTACAATGAAAAAATGTAAAACAATGATGAGTGAAATTATAGATTACACATATAATGGAAGTTGTCTTCTGTTCATGGATTAGGAGAATCAGTATTAATAAAATGATCATATGACCAAAGGGGTCTAAAGGCTCAATATTCTTCCCATCAAAATTTTAATGATTTTCTTCACAAAAATAGAAAAATATTTCATAATTTACATAAAACCACAGACTCAGAATAGCCTACATGATCCTCAGGGGGAAAAAAAAAGCTGGAGATATAATAATACCTGACTTAAAAGCATACTGCAAAGCTATGCTGAATAAAATAGCATGATATAGTGAAAAAAACACATACCAGTGAAAAGAGACCAGAATAGAAAAGCTACAAATTAATGCACATACACATAGCTAACTGATTTTTTTTCTATAAAGTGCCATGAATAGATATAGTGGAGAAAAGACATTGGAAACTTTGAAAGGGAGATAGGTAAAAAAAATAAAACTGAATTTTCTTCTCTCACTATATAAAAAAGAAACTAACCCCAAAATGGATCAAGGACCTACATCTTTAGGTAGAAACAGTAAAATTGCTACCAAAAACATGAGAAACATTTCAAAACATTGGTCTAAGCAATCATATTTTAGACAGTAACCCAAAAGTACAGACAATGAACATAAAGTAGATAAATGAGAGTATACCAAACTAAAATCTGCAGAGCAAAGAAAGCAGTCAACAGTATTCATAAACAAAATACCAAGTCAACCAACAGGGGGCAAATATTTGCAAATGGTACATTTGATAAGGGCCTATACCTCCCTAGTGTTGAGCTTACAGCCATACACCACCATGCCCAGCAGTGGCAATCTATTACTAAGTGGTAAAGAAATGGACTTTAGAAAAATCATGAATTTATCTAACTAAGAAAGAATAACTTCTCTCTCTCATTTTGAGTACTGTACAATAGCAGTACATTCAGAATCCTAAAATGCTTAGCACAGTTCCTGGTACATAGTGTTCAACAGGTGAAGCAACATTTTTATTGTACTACTAATAATATTACTGAGAGAATGGCTAATGGTTATAGTGGTGTATAACAATGCTAAACTATAGGGCTGGGCTGGACCACAGAGAAAGACATTTCATGTGGTTTGCCTCAATAAAATTCTTTAGGAAACTGCTATTCCTGACTACTGCTTTGACTTTATGGTGAACAAGGTGGCATCAGACAGATCTGAAATGAAACCAAACACCACATGGAAGTAAATTTGTATAAAAAGAATCAAAATGAAAGTGTGATCCTCAGGACATTATAATGTGCTGTACTCACTGGTTACCTAGTAAATATTGATTTTATAAAATATATTCTAACAAAGGAAAAAAAAGATAAGGGCTTATATTGAGAATTAGATAAGGTTCTGCAAAAGACAAACACCAAAATTCCCCAAAGCAATTTAATTTTAACATGGGTTAAAGAAATATTTAGCAAAAGAAAACATACAGATGATCAATAAATACATGAAAAGATTATCAATCTCAGCAGTACTCAGAGAAATAAAAATCAAATCTACCATGAAATATCTCACCCTAGTTAGACTAGCTATCATCAAAAATATAAGAAGTAACAAATGCTGGCAAGATATAGAGAAAAGACAACTTTGACACAATGCTACAGGGAAGGGAGGTTAGTATGATAATTATGAAAAATGGCATTAAGATTCCTCAAGAAGATAAAAATAGAACTACCATATGACATAGCAATTCCACCACCAGGTATGTACCTAAGTTATGAAATCCTTACACTGAAAAGATACTTGCATCTCTATGTTTATTGTAGCATTATTCCCATGAGCCAAAATAATCAACCCACATGTACTACAGCACATGAATAGATAATGAGATATATTTACATCATATGAATAGATAATGAGGCATATTTACACATTGAACTGCTACTCTGTCATAAAAATAAACAAATTAGATCTTATTTTTTGTAATGACATGGATACAACTGAAAGTTATTATATTACTGGAGACAGAGATGGGGCTTATTCAAGGACTAGAAGTCTTAGTATTTGGGAAACAAATTTAGAAAGAACTTTCAAATGTCTCTACCACCCAACTATATTACATCTGGAAAGATTAAGCTAAGCCCAAGAAGTTAGACATTTTGGATGCATATAGGAATAAGCAAGTCTATGCTATATTCTTTTTTCCTACCTAGCAGTTGTATATGGGTATGTATACATTTAAAATAAATGGCAGCCAACATTTTGGCTCTAGCCTTCCAAGGTCAGTTAAGACTCAGG
>NW_004524600.1:9448407-9451054 GCF_000260255.1 Octodon degus | reverse complement strand
GTATCTGTGTATTCAAAATGGTTAGGATAGATATATAATTACATTCTCTTAATGAATAGAGGGATTTGTTGTAATAGTGTTTGTAAATAGTATATAATGTCTGCATCTTGTACAGCAAATAACCACTAGGAAGAGAGTATGCAATGTGTTAATTATTGACACTGTCCTACAAATTTGATTTGAAACTGTCTCATTGCTAATTTGTTTCTCAATAAAATTATGGAGAAAAAAAATAAATGACTAAAATAAATGGCAAAATTGTGTTCTTGTAGAAATAACTGATTATTTAAAAAAGAAATCCTGGGGCTGGATGAATAGCTCAGCAGATTAAAGTGCCTGCAAGCAAGCTCAGGGGCTGAGGGTTCAATCCCCAGGCCTGCCATGCTGGTCCCACCCCCGTGGCATGCTGAGACAGCAATTGACAGTGGGTGTGGTGGTATGCCCCTGTAATCCCAGCATGTGGAAGGCTGTAAATACGCAGATCACTATGAGTCCAATCTAGCAGTTAGACCCTGAACATCCTGCAGACCCTTCCCTAAAATACAGAGAAAAATAAATAAATAAAAGAAATCCTGTATTCTCCAAATTTTACCAATATTTAAAAAAAATTATTTTACCACATAACTTTTAGGTTAAACACTGTCTTCAAACATGTATTACTGAGAAGTCAAAATGATTTTTATTTATGCACAGTGGGAATCTATAGAAATAACAAAAATCTTTCAGAACTTTAGGATGAATCCATGCATGCAGGCACAATTATAACCAATTCACTTAGTCAGCAAATACATTTTGAGCAACTATGTGGTAGGCAGCGTCACAGGTCTAAGGAACACAGCAGGAATAAAGCAGAAATCATTTTGAACCATGTTGGAGCTTACAATTTTTCCTGGTCAAAGATGCAAAAGTGACTTTCTAAGAAGTGTGTCTATAAAAGAGGTTAAGATATAAAACATTAGATTATTACTGTTTTCTCTAGCAGCTCTAGTAAGCTAACGTTAAGGAAGAAAGAAATAAGCCAAATCTCACTCATTGAAACACACACATTGATTCCTGAATGTGTAACAAAAGAGGCAGTGTTTCAGGAATGTCACACTAAGACATAAATGCAACCACAAATGACTACAAGAGACATTAAACCAATGTGTGTTCTTTCTACACATTAGAAAATAGAGTCTATGCGTGTATTCCTTTGTGAAGAGATACCAGAAAATAAGAAGTATTATCTAAGTTCCATTCCCAGATACATGGTGCGTTTCAGTCTTGTCTCAGTGACAGAGATGAGGAATGTGGCGATCTGCAGAGATTTCAGATAAATGTAGAAATGAAAAAGGAAAGACCAACATCTTTCCAGTTGTTTCTGTTCTCTAGTTTAATCTATATATCTATATCTATATCTATCTATCTATCTATCTATCTATCTATCTATCTATCTATCTATTTTTTCAGAACCAAGGATTGAACTCAGGCCCTTGCACTTGCCAGGCAAGCGCTTATTCAACTGAGCTATCTCCCTGGCCCCAAGGATATTTTCAAGGTCATTCTAAAAGATTCCCTAGAGAAATAAAAATTCGATTTAAGACACTGAATAAAGAAACTCTAAAGATACATTTAACTTGGTTAGAACATTGTTATTATAAAGAACAAAAATGAAAGAAGAACCTATTTCTCTCTGATGTTTATTAGTTGGTCTACAGTTGGGTTTTACTCTCTGACATTTGTACTTATAAATGATCTCTCTTCCTCTCTGTGTCCTCATCTTCAGCAATTGCTATTATAAAATTATATAGAAAATCTGAAGAAAATAGGGTAGTGGAGGTGTTGTAGGCACTTCAGACCAGGGCAAATTATGCTTAAAAAATGTAAGAGTCCACCCCTACTGTCAAAATATTTAGAATGAGCCACACAAACTTTTCCTTGCAACCTGCGGTAATGTTTAAGACTTCATTAAACCAGGAAAGTGTACCTTGTATTTAACCTAAATTTTCAATTCTATTTGTGGAGGCAGAAACAGCCAGTTCTCATATTTCATATAAAATGAAATCACTTTTCTAGCTTCAAGAAGAAAAATTAAGCTTTCTTTAAGCTTTACTATTATGGAATATTTCAGAAATGCCAAAAGTTGAAAGTGCTATAAGAAATACTTCAAATCTATCAGTTGGTGCAAAAAATAAAAATGACAAATATAATCAAGGATTTGTATGTTTTTGTCCTTCTCTGGATACTTTTCTTTCCTCAGTATGAACACTATCCTAATATCACAATTTTTTTTAATTTTTACATGTATATAGACCCAATAAAATGATCTTAGTTTCAAATTATTTTTAATCATTAAAAGGATGTAACAACACTATATCTCTATTTTTTCTTTTTATTTATTTTTGTTATATTCATTTTTTAAAAATTTTATTGAGAAATAGCAATGAGACAATTTCAAAACTGATTACTAGGACAGTTTCAATAATTAATCCATTGTATATTGTTGTTTTCATAGTGATTATTCATAGTACAAGTTGCAAACATAATATCCTGTCTAAACACTATTAGTCCATGTCTTTCTTCTCATTGAATTAAGAGAAAGTAGCTATATATCTACCCTATTTTGTATATACAGATACAAAATGGCCCTTCATTTGTATTGCCTTTT
>NW_004524600.1:9442130-9448307 GCF_000260255.1 Octodon degus | reverse complement strand
CAGTGGGAATCTATAGAAATAACAAAAATCTTTCAGAACTTTAGGATGAATCCATGCATGCAGGCACAATTATAACCAATTCACTTAGTCAGCAAATACATTTTGAGCAACTATGTGGTAGGCAGCGTCACAGGTCTAAGGAACACAGCAGGAATAAAGCAGAAATCATTTTGAACCATGTTGGAGCTTACAATTTTTCCTGGTCAAAGATGCAAAAGTGACTTTCTAAGAAGTGTGTCTATAAAAGAGGTTAAGATATAAAACATTAGATTATTACTGTTTTCTCTAGCAGCTCTAGTAAGCTAACGTTAAGGAAGAAAGAAATAAGCCAAATCTCACTCATTGAAACACACACATTGATTCCTGAATGTGTAACAAAAGAGGCAGTGTTTCAGGAATGTCACACTAAGACATAAATGCAACCACAAATGACTACAAGAGACATTAAACCAATGTGTGTTCTTTCTACACATTAGAAAATAGAGTCTATGCGTGTATTCCTTTGTGAAGAGATACCAGAAAATAAGAAGTATTATCTAAGTTCCATTCCCAGATACATGGTGCGTTTCAGTCTTGTCTCAGTGACAGAGATGAGGAATGTGGCGATCTGCAGAGATTTCAGATAAATGTAGAAATGAAAAAGGAAAGACCAACATCTTTCCAGTTGTTTCTGTTCTCTAGTTTAATCTATATATCTATATCTATATCTATCTATCTATCTATCTATCTATCTATCTATCTATCTATCTATTTTTTCAGAACCAAGGATTGAACTCAGGCCCTTGCACTTGCCAGGCAAGCGCTTATTCAACTGAGCTATCTCCCTGGCCCCAAGGATATTTTCAAGGTCATTCTAAAAGATTCCCTAGAGAAATAAAAATTCGATTTAAGACACTGAATAAAGAAACTCTAAAGATACATTTAACTTGGTTAGAACATTGTTATTATAAAGAACAAAAATGAAAGAAGAACCTATTTCTCTCTGATGTTTATTAGTTGGTCTACAGTTGGGTTTTACTCTCTGACATTTGTACTTATAAATGATCTCTCTTCCTCTCTGTGTCCTCATCTTCAGCAATTGCTATTATAAAATTATATAGAAAATCTGAAGAAAATAGGGTAGTGGAGGTGTTGTAGGCACTTCAGACCAGGGCAAATTATGCTTAAAAAATGTAAGAGTCCACCCCTACTGTCAAAATATTTAGAATGAGCCACACAAACTTTTCCTTGCAACCTGCGGTAATGTTTAAGACTTCATTAAACCAGGAAAGTGTACCTTGTATTTAACCTAAATTTTCAATTCTATTTGTGGAGGCAGAAACAGCCAGTTCTCATATTTCATATAAAATGAAATCACTTTTCTAGCTTCAAGAAGAAAAATTAAGCTTTCTTTAAGCTTTACTATTATGGAATATTTCAGAAATGCCAAAAGTTGAAAGTGCTATAAGAAATACTTCAAATCTATCAGTTGGTGCAAAAAATAAAAATGACAAATATAATCAAGGATTTGTATGTTTTTGTCCTTCTCTGGATACTTTTCTTTCCTCAGTATGAACACTATCCTAATATCACAATTTTTTTTAATTTTTACATGTATATAGACCCAATAAAATGATCTTAGTTTCAAATTATTTTTAATCATTAAAAGGATGTAACAACACTATATCTCTATTTTTTCTTTTTATTTATTTTTGTTATATTCATTTTTTAAAAATTTTATTGAGAAATAGCAATGAGACAATTTCAAAACTGATTACTAGGACAGTTTCAATAATTAATCCATTGTATATTGTTGTTTTCATAGTGATTATTCATAGTACAAGTTGCAAACATAATATCCTGTCTAAACACTATTAGTCCATGTCTTTCTTCTCATTGAATTAAGAGAAAGTAGCTATATATCTACCCTATTTTGTATATACAGATACAAAATGGCCCTTCATTTGTATTGCCTTTTTTTGTTTAGTTTTGTCAGAGATGGGTATTCCATGCCATTTAAATATTGTAGGTGCAGAATTCAGCAAAATAATCCAATACAGTCTAGTAGTCCATAATACTAGTGGGTTATCTGTAGGACTAGCAATATCAGAAGTTGTTGACTTGAGCCTTTTACAGCTTAGCATATTAATATGGCTTTACTTTTTATACTTCGTTTTTATACTTTTCTGCTGGATGGTTAAGACCAAAATAAAGCAATACCTGTAAAACAAGAAATGTAACTCTTATATCTGATAAGGTCAGTCAAATTCCCTCAGGATTTATCCTGATACCCTGTACCACAGTTTGTAGATCCTTTGTCAGTGTCAGCCATGTGGATGAGTCATGGCCATTGCTTGACCAATTTGCTCTCTGTGAAAGTCTGAGAGAATATTTTCTTCCCATGCGACTCTCCTTAGGCACACTCTACATCGTTGATCACTTTCCTCTGTGGCCCCATAACAGCCTTAATCAGAAAATTTGGGACACAGCTGAGTTACAGGATATTATAGTACAGGTTCTCCTATGTCCTGAGTCCTCACTGACCTTGAATGGCCAGGGCAAAATGTTGACTGTCCTTGCAGCTATTCTTTTTTTAAATTTTTGGTCTGCAAACTTAAGTTGTTAACCATCCAGAAGAGAAGCTTAATGATATTATTACCATATGACATGGGCAGTTGAGCTTAACCTCATTATCTGTCTGAATATCACACAACTTAGCCATAACATGGAACAGGTATTTTCCATCAAGTGTTGATATGATAAACTTTAAATCCCTACAGAATGTGAAGGAAAAAAAAAAGAAAATAATATTAAAAAAGGAATAGACAATTACATATTTTTATTTATTTTTAAGAATGCAATGTTTTTATTCGCCAATAAACTAAAAGCCCACTTCTGAGTGTTTCTTTCTCACATATACTTCATTTGTTTTAGGAAAAAGCAAAGCCCTATAAGTGGCAACCACCTAGTCCTCAGACTCTGATCCATCTTTATTTTGACTAATCTGGAAGTATCGGAGTCCGTAAGGCTCTTTGTCAGATGCAACCACGTGAAGTCAATCACGAAGATTATTCTTTTTAAGATACTTCTTGGTAAAATATTTCAAATACCTTTTGGAGAACTGTTTCTCAGAAACAACTGTGATCTTATTCTTGAACCGTTCAATGTGAACAACATGCCCAAGGTTTCCAGTTTTTCCATTGACTTTAACCTTCTCCCTCAGAAACTGCTCAAAATTTCCAGAATCAAAAATTCCGTCTTCTACTGGATGAGTAAGGTCCAAACTAAACTTCCAGGTTGACCTCTGAGGCTTCTTGTCTTTCTGCAGTGCCATCTTGACAGCAGCGGGATGATCAGAGAGCACAATTACATATTTTTACACAGAAGTTTAGAAATCTAATCATATACAGCATTGTAACAGGACAGTTCTATGACATTTATTTTTTCTTGTCTCTTGTTTTCATTTATTACCCTTTTTTATATAAAAAAAACAAACATTATTTGAGAGACAGTAGAGCAGTAATTGGTATGACATGACAAGCAGTACGTATTTAGAAGACCAGAATGACAGGCAATCCAGGCATGACCCTAGTATTACACATTGCTATCTGCAGTGCAGTTGCTTAGTTCACAGGTGTCAGCATATATAGTTAGTCAGGGTGAGAATCCTACCAATTAGCTGCTAGTTTCAAAATCCTGCTGAAGATTCTTAGGATCATTGCCTTAACCATCTTGTGCTTATAAATGTACGGTTTTTCCCCTGTCATGTTTCCTAGCTTTTCTCCTTGCTCTCTCTTCATTGTTTAATCCTTAAATTCTTACTTTCCTTTTAATTGTGTTATACCTTTCTATTTGCATTTCTTCTTTTGCATTCTTACACTAGGGATACTATACAATATTTACACATGTGAGTCTGGTTTATTTCACTTGAGTATATCTTCAAGTGGCATCCATTTGAATATAAAGGCTTCGAGTTTATCATTCTTTGTAGCTGAGTAATACTCCATTGTATAAAAATACCACATCTTTTTCATCCATTCCTCAGGTAAAGGGCATTTTGGTTGTTTCCAAGATTTGTCTATCACAAATTGAACAGCACTGTATCTCTCAACTTTTTTTTCTTTCAATAAAATATTTTGAAGCTATTTGACATTGAGTCAACTTGCTCTCTAATAGTGGAACTAACTTATGTAACTACATCCTTCTGTATATATTTAAAGTATTTTCTAGTTATTTAGTTAATATGTTCATATTTAATAAGAAATGAAAGGGAATATGAATGAAAAATAAATCATGTATTCCCATTATCTTTTCTTTCTTGATGTCACTCATTTGGGGGTTTGGATGGATGGAATGAAAATAACTAGGAAATGTTGATTATCTCTGTTGAAAACCAGTTTCTTAGGCTGGGAATATAGTTCAGTGGCACTGTACCTGCCTGACAAGTGACACGTCCTGAGTTTGATTCCCAGGACTAAAAAAGAAAAAAAAGAAAAAGAAAACTAGTTTCTTGTCAATTTAGGGCTTAGATTCTTCATGGTTTTTGTCTCAATATTGAAATAAAACAAAATCATCATACAATAATCATGAATCTTGTAGTTGAAAAATGATATTGATAATGCCTATTGGTCCATTATTCTGCATTTAGACAATGCATTTTAGCATAATTAATAGTATTTGAATTAAACCTGCCTTGTGGAGTCCCCAAGTATTAGTGATGTGAAGGCAAAGGCCGTAACGTTTAGAGGACAACACTTTGATGTTCCACTGGGGACAGGCACTCAGGTCATGCAAAATTACACACAACAAGTTGCTTATTTATGATTCTAGGATTAAATGGTAGACACCATCTGTAATTTCTCATATTCCTTATTTTCCCTGTTTTTTTTTTTTTTTTTTTTTTTTTTTTTTTTTTTTTTGCTTTTGGCAGAACTGGGAATTGAACTCAGGCCCTTGCACTTGCCAGGCAAGCGTTTATTCTGCTGAGCCATTTCCCTGCTCCCCGATTTGTTCTTTCTTGAGAGATCACTTTTTGAGTCAGTATGGATTCCAAAGATAGTGAGATACATTTTCTCATTTTTAGCACGTTGTTCTTTATGTGTTCATTAAATGACTCTTTTGTTATCTTCACATTCCTCACATGCAAAAGCATCATTACTACCAGTATCTTGTAACAACAATTTTTTACCTGATATTTAGAATGATGATTTGGAATTTTTAGAAGAAAATGAAACATTTATTCCACTTATAAGAGCAGAATAAAATCAAAGTAGCTTTGGGTAAATTGGCACATTTGGAATCATTTAGCTACGTAGAAAAGTATTTAACTTGGAAGCTCACCTATGTCTCATTTAGGGCTACTTTGACTCTTCATCCGACATGCAAAACCTCCCCTCCCTCAACCACTAACCATAAGAAGCATTATATTCTAGTGTTTATATTATGCTTGAGTTGCTTTTGAGCTGCTCATCAAAACCTTAACTTTGTGGGTTTAATGTAATTTTCATAGAAACATTAGGAGAAGATGCACAATCCAGTCAATGGGAAAAATACGTAGACAGCAATTAAATTCAACTAAGTAAAATAGTAGTTTACATTTTTTCTGATAATCACAAAAAAAATAGAACATTATTTACTCATTAGTATAGAAATGTTTTAAAATAAAAACAAAATTAACATCCTACAGACTTTGAAAAATCTTACATTATTCAATGATATTACTGGAATTATTATAGCTTAACCATATGGAGTTTAAGTATATGGTAAGTTTTTCCTAAAATATGATGAATGTGAGTTTATTTTTCATCTACTTAAATATAAAAAAAGACGGTTTCATTGTCATGAATCACATTTTGAAATTTAAAATAGTTGTGTGTGCATGTGACAGTGTAATTAGTCTAAACAACAGAATATATTTACAGTAAATTTTCATTTGATGTGCTCTGAGAAAATATTTTTTGGGTACTCTGTAAAATACTAGTTTTAACAATAGCTTTTTCCACATTACAATTTCATATAGTTGAAGAACTTTAGAAGTGAAAGAATCCTTCAAGAGTAAGTTCAGACCCAGTCCTAGCCCAGGTCCGGTGAGTGTGTGGAGAGCTTCCTGCTAGTCTGCGCCGGCGGGACCAGTCCCAGCCCAGGCGCAGCGTGGGCCGGACCCTCTCCCGCCCCCTTGGGCCGCCCCCCATCCCTCCC
>NW_004524600.1:9432688-9434861 GCF_000260255.1 Octodon degus | reverse complement strand
GCATCTTGTACAGCAATTAACCACTAAGAAGAATATATGCAGTGTATTATTTTTTGAAAAAAAAAGACGAAACTACAACAACAACAAAAAAAGAGTAAGTTCACCTATTTTAGGGATCTGACAGACTATCGAATGATAGTTGTTTAAGAACAGAAAAATTCTATTTTATTTTACTGACTTCTAATTCTTTTTGGCCTCTTGTACTGTGCTTGTGAAGGAGAACAACACTGAAACATCTGACGATTAAGTTTTACAAATAAGACTTTAGATCACAGGGGTCATAGTTTATTTATTTGGCAGTAGTGAAAGAACTTTTAATGATTGATTAATTTTTAAAATTACTGTTAACCATGAATTCAATTGCTTCGTTTTGCACATTTCTTCTTGGTACAAATGGTAAGGATGGTGAGACACAGTGCCTCATAATAAGTAACCAAAACCTTGAGGCAAGACTAAGACATACTTGCAGGTAAACAGATTCCTTGGTATTTTTCTATTGCCAACAAAAATAACCAGCTATATTTAATTCTAGTGTCACATGCCAATCAAATGATGCTTTTTAAAAGAACATGTTTTCAAACAAAATGTGGGCAGCCTCTTGACACCTGACAGACTCATGACATTTGTCTTGCTTAACACCCTGCTAGCAAATACAAGTAATATTTATGCATTATGGATCAAGACGTTGATCAGACTTATAAGAAGTAACATTTTAGCAAAAATTTATTGCCATCTCTTCTATACATTATAAGTAGTCTGACAACTGGGCACGGTGGTGCATGCCTAAAACCCCAGCACTCAGGAGGCTGAGGCAAGAGGATTGCCTTGAGTTCAAGGCCAGCCTGCACTACATAGTGTGTTCAATACCAGGCTGAACTATATAGCAAGGTACATCTCAATAAACTAAACTAAACTAAACTAAACTAAACTAAACTAAACTAAACTAAACTAAACAACTAAACTAAACTAAACTAAATATAAGTAGTCTAGGAATGATTCCTGTATTGTAATTATAGTAATTGTAATTAAAATTTCTTCACACCACATACATATATAATTACTGAAAACATTTGACTAAAATAGTGACTTAATTTATAACTAATGTGAAGTCTTGAAAAATACTAAGTGGATTTCAGTGAAGTAGCTCTAGAGAAGATGTAAAAGCTATTATCTCAGGTAAAGATAGCATTCTTCTAAATTGGCAATTTGTAATTCTAATAATAAGTGATAATAGGTTTATAGATAAAACTTATAAAGTAGGTTTATATGCATCTTAAGTATTGAACTTATAGCTACAGCATTATGAATTTTTCTTTTGAAACAATTCAACCTTTTTGAAGTACAATTTACATCAGTTCGGTATGCCCATTGTGTATGCTATGTGATGAATCTCAGCAAATGTGAACATTTGAATAGCAATAGTGAAATGTAGACTGGAAACAGGGCCATTACACCACCAAGCTCCTTCCTACACCTCTGCTGTCCATTATATAGAAACGCTTCTCAGTCTCTGTCAAACTGATACACCTCCATCACTGTAGATATGTCACTAGAAAACAGAAAAAAAAAAAAAAAAGTTGAGAACATCCGGGGGTGGGGGAGGCACTTCGGGAACATACCAGGAGAAAGACAAATTTATTGTATGTTCTCAAAGGGATAAAACCAAACAGATGATATCTGGAAGTTTTGAAAGAAAAGACTCACACTAGAAAATTCTACATTCACCAAAAATGTCCTTCAAGAACAGGGTCAAAATAGACATTTTTGGATAAATGAAACACAAGCACTACACAACAAAAATGTTAAAGGATGACCAGGAGGTCAAAGAGAAATGAAGCACTGAGGAGATTGGAATCTACAAGAAAGAATGAAAGATATAGAAAAACATATTAGAAAAACTTCTGTCAGAATAACTAGACAAAAAAACTAAAAAACAAAATATAGAATCTAAACAACATTTTCAACAATCATGTCTAATGTCTTTATGAACTCTAATCTCAAACCTCAAATGTACATATGAAATGTTGTCAAAATATACCCTGCATTGTCCTATAAAATAAATTCTGGTACATTTTATTGAATAACTTAATAATATATTCACTGTTCTCAATTGATATTAATTAAAAATAAAAGTCTAGGGGCCGGGGAGATGGCTCAGGAGAATAAGTACTTC
>NW_004524600.1:9416204-9431958 GCF_000260255.1 Octodon degus | reverse complement strand
CTTGCCAGGCAAGCACTTATTCTACTGAGCTATCTCCCCAGCCCAGCTAGTATTACTTAGATGTCCAAATCAAAGATAGTACAAGCAATGATAAATGGTACTGAAACTAGATGTCTATATTTTTAAAAAATGAAAACTACTGCTTGACTCAAGTAAGATATAATGTAAAATATATAAGAAATCTAAGAGTGCCCAGGCCCAGATTATGAGTGGGACTGCCCAGGGCAAACTGGATCTTCACTCTAGCCAGTGTCCAGGCCTGGCATTTGTAGGGACTACCTTCCTGCACACTGAATCCTCATTCCAGTCAGCATCCAGGCCAGGTGTGTGTGTGTGTGTGTGTGTGTGTGTGTGTGTGTGTGTGTAACTTCTTCCACCAGACAGGCCCAGTGTGGAACCCTGTGGCAAAACTCTCTGCAGAGAGGCTAGAGGCAAGACTTACCCAGATGATCCAGGAGTGGAATATCTTGCACAGAAGGTTCACCTCCAAGGGCTGCAGCAGGAAGAAGTGGAGCACAGCAGCCAGACCCAAGCCACACCCACCTGGATGAGTTTGAACTTGGTAGATCCAGACCTGGTGCTAAGGTAATAACTTTACCAAAGCTCTACATCAAAGGTCAGGAGACAGTGCTATACAAAACAACAAAGAGAAAGAGCAAAATGCATTCTCAGGCCCCGAGCCCACCTAGAACAAATGCAGGATACAATATCATAGAAGAATTGCAAGCACACACCTGAAATCTCTGAAGTAAAGAAACAACTGCAGAAAGGTATAGAGGAAATCAGATCAGAAATAATTTCTAAAGTAAAAAAAAAGAAATGATAACTATAATGAAAGAAGTACTAAGTGCTTCTAAAGAAGACACTGATTAAAAAAGTAGAGAATATAAAAATGATGAAGTCCTTGAATGAGCAATATAGGAAAAAACAGAATGCATAAAGCAGATTCAAAGAAATATACAGGAAATTAAAACCTCAATCACAAGCTGACAAAAAGATTTCACTTCCAAGGGCTGCAGCAGGAAGAAGTGGAGCACAGCAGCCAGACCCAAGCCACACCCACCTGGATGAGTTTCAACTTGGTAGATCTGGACCTGGTGCTATTTCATTTGAATGAAATTGAAAATAGACTTTTAAACCCTGAAGACACCATTGCAGTTAGTAAAAAGGTAAGAAAAGATCTCTTGAACACATCTAGGATGCAGGAAAAAAATAATTCAATGTCTGCAAAGATGAACAACGTAAGACTAATAAGCATCAATGAGAAAGAAGGAGTAAGTACAAATGGTATAAAAAGAATATGGCAGAAGTAATAGCAGAAAACTTCCCAAATACTGGGAAACAATCTGTCATTCAGGTAACCGAAGCATATAGAACTCCAAACAACATCAATCCAATTAAAACCACACCCAGACATACAATAATCAAGATCCCGGAAATTCAGCACAAGAACAGTATACTAAAAGCTGCTAGAGAAAAGAAACATCACATTTAAAGGAAAGCCCATCAAAATAATGGCAGACTTCTCTTCACAAACTATCAAGTCAAGAAGAGCATAGAGCAAAGTACTACAAGTCTTGCCCGAAAACAAATTCCAACCCAGACTGATATTCCCTGAAAAACTCTTTTTCAAGTTTAATGGAGAAATGAAATGCTTCCTTAACAAAGAACAACTAAAGAATTTCATGGGCTGGGGAGATGGCTCAGTGGAATAAGTGCTTCCCTGGCAAGCACAAGGGCCTGAGTCCAGTCCCCCGTTCCACAAAAAAAAAAAAAAAAAAAAAAAAAAATTTCATGATGGCAAAGCCAACCCTACACATAGTACTAAAAGGTATGCTAGAGAGGGATCAAAATGCCCACAGCTCCATGAATGAGAATAGAAAGAATCCACCAAATAGGGCAAACAAATAAGCACAGGAGAAAAAGAGGTATACAACAGCAGGTAAATAACATGTCAAACATAAGTCAGTACATCTTAATTGTAACCATCAATGTAAATGGACTCAATCCACCAATGAAAGGAAATAGCCTGGCAAAGTGGATTAGGAAGAAAAATCCAACAATATGCTGTACAAGACTTCATCTGTCAATCGACTGGTTATCTTCATAGTTTTGTCCAGCCGGTAACTTCAGTAGTTCTACAGTTTGTGCCTCAGGAGCACAGTTGTTTTCATGAATCATAAATAATGCCTTGTTCTGGCTTTATTGCTTATTGACTTAGAAATAAATTTTCTGCAAGATTAGAATTCAGTGTAGAAGCTGCGAAAGTCGTTACTAATTTGAATGTGGGGAAATTAGAGAAAGCATGCACTAAAAAAGAAAAGGTATTCTATACTGTACATGTTAGTTTTGGAGTACGTCTATAAAATAAACATGTGTACATTGTTCTTGAATTATGTGATTATTTTAAAGATAGTCATTTAAATCACATTCCCATTGTTAAATGATAAATTTTCTTCTAATTCTAGAGGAGTATATAAGAAATCTTGTTGGTAAATATCACTTTTTGTGTTATGTTCTAGATATTTCTTTAAAATAGGTATTTAATTGATAGACCTTCGTTTGGCCTCTGACATGCTTCATGATTTTGAATATTTTTTTCTTTTTCTTGTATTAATGTTTAGGTTTGGATTTTTTGGTTATGTAGCTTTTATTATTTTTAATGTGAAAATATTGGCTGCATTTATCATTCTTTGTTGTCAACGCTGCTGTGGTCTGAAATTACACACCTCTTGTTATTTGTTAGGTCCTAAAATCCTATGAGTAGCTTTCAGATCACTGTTCTTGATCCTTCATTTTGTTTTTTAATTCAAAGAGACTTTTTGATGTGTGTATGTGTGACATGCACGACATCTTTACTACTCTCTATGTCAATTGTATGAAAGTTACGAACATAAATCATTTTTATTTTATACAAAAAATAAAATTAAATTGTTTTAAAAAGAAATCTAAATATTAAATCTAAAACTAAGATATTTAAAATAGGGGCTGGGGATATAGCTCAGCAGCATAAGTGCCTGTCTGGCAAGCTCAAGGTCCTAAGTTGGATTCCTGGTACCAAAAATAAAAATAAAATAAAATATTTAAAATTAAATATGAAATTCTTGAAAATGTTGATCTATACAATGATTTCTTAAATAAGACATGAAAAGTACTAACCCAAAGAAAGGTAATGAATTGTACATACATCTGGCACTCAAAGTCATAAAAGAAAAAGAACATGGAGGAGGAGTAGGGAAGGAGTGAGGAGAAGGACTACTGGAGGGCGAGCAGGAGAGAGGTGTACTTGGAGTGAGGAGAGGTGTACTTGATAGTGAACTTGGAGACATTGCCTACATTGTTGATGGGAGTGTAAAATACTACAAACACATTGCAAATTCATGTAAAATCAAACATACCATATTCCACAGTTGTCAGGTACTGTGCAAGAGAAAATAACACAAATACTCATTTTCAAATACTTCTGTAAGAACAATCTTTATTCACAGTACCAAAGCAGCATACAACTCAGATGTCATCAATATGTGAATGGTTAAAATAAGTGTGCTGTAATTATATAATGAAATACTACTCAGCAATACATCAATGAAGTACCGGCAAATGTGGAAACACGGATTGTTGTCACAGACATCAAACTGAGTAAAAAAGCCAGATATTCAAGAATATATATTTTATTATTTCATTGCCATGGATTTCTAGAATAGACAAAACAATTCTGTGGAAATATATTTGGTTTTGTTTCTTGAGTGAAATGCAGGTAGTGAGTTTGCCTCTAAAAGGGCAAGAGAAAAAAAAACATAAAATAAAAATAAATACATAAATAAAAGGGCAAGAGAGAACTTTCTGTGGAAATGAAACTTGGTATATTTTGATTTGAGTAATGGGTACACAAATGCATCATAAAGAATCATAGGCCTGTGGGTATAAAACATGTGAATTTTATAGAATGAGAATTTTACTTGGGTAGAACTGATTTTTTTAGGGTAAAATCAGAAAAAAATGTATGTAGTTTGATAAACATTGGTAGGGGTGCCCATCAGCCTTCAGTTACTGCCTGATTAGAGACAAAATGAAGAGATTCACCCTGTGGTGTGGTGAAGGGTGCAATAGAGTGAATGGATGACGTCAGAAGGTAGAGGCAAACACAGACAGATATTCATACAAAGGCAAATCCAGGACAGCCTTGAAAACCAGGGAAGCATCTTTAAAATAGAAATTAGAACAAATCTAAATCTTGTAATTGGAATTTATTTGAAATTCTAAAACCAGGCAATATTACATTCTATTAAACAGAATGAATGAACCAATGCCTTGAGCAGAAGAAGTTGATTCTATAGTCAAAAATGAGTCAAAGAAAGAAAGAACAAAGACACTGTAGGTCTTTTTAAAGTACTCTCTTTGTAAAGGTTAAAGCAGAAAGGATTTTTCACCATGCCAGCTCCCATTGGCCTGTTTGGGGATTTGGCTATTATCTCTCTTCTGATTTCTCAGCAAGTCAGATCAATGATTTAATTGGGGTATGATGATGTGGAACTTTGGCATGAATGACTCCATTTTGTTTGGTTTACTGGGCATAGTGTGGGAGCTCAGTCAAACCCATGACCTCCTGTAAACATTATTTAACACTTCTCATAGGAAGTGAATTTTTTGATATTAAGCTCAGTTACTGATAGCGAAGGTTAGAGTCTGAGTGAAAATTGGAGTGATTTCTTAAATGGAGTCAAGTAGGAAGTGATTTGAATAAACACATTAAGACAAAATTCTTTTTCTGAAAGGATCACATTGTATGTCAGAGGGAAATAAATTTGAAATTTCAATTTATTGTAAGTAATATAACAGCCATTGCTAATTTACTATTCTTGTTTTGAAAATCTGTCACATATATTGTTGTATATGTCTCAGATGTCTTAAGATTGTTGTATGTTACCCTCTTTTTGTCTTTGTATCTGCTATTTGTTTTTGCTTTTGTTTTTACTCTTCAAAATGAAATAAAATAAATTTAAAAAATACATTAAAAAGCCAAAATAGAAATAGAAAAAATAATATGATTTATTCTATAGAAATATACACAAGAATAATTATGATATGGAATGAATAGTTTTTTAGAGGGTTGTGGACTGGGGCATCTGAGAAGCAGGTTAAGAAAAAGTTTACCATTATAACTAGCATAGAGTGGACACTCAATATATATATTGATTCAGCAAAAGAAGGTTTGTTCTCATCTGTGAAATGCTTGGTACTAGGCGCAAGGATCTTCCTATCGTTTAATCTACTTAGGAAATTCTAGATCCCATCAGTCAGTAAGGCTGGTATAAATGTGGGCCTTCTGTTCTTATAGAAGGATCCATATTATTATTCATCTCATACTAATAATATTTTCAATTGTTTATATACTACTAGATAAATTTCATGTGCATGACTATCCAACAACAGCACAAATGTAAGATCCAACTACATAACAAGAATCTAGAAAGTTAGAAGAATCCACTGTAAAGAGTTTTTCCTACAAAGGATGAATTATGTCCATGGGGTATGCCTAAATTCAGACTAATAGAGATAGACCTGCAAAAAGATAACAAAATGCTATAATCTTCTGATGACTGAGGTTAAGTGCCTAATAATAATATTTAAGAGAAAAATGTTCAAATTGTACTCCTCTGTTTTGGAGCAGTACAATTTCACAAGCACAGTCGTCATCTCAGATGTCCTAAGTATCCCTACTTTGTGTTTAGCAGTTTTTCACACTGGACTGCCCAAGATAACTGCTCAGTTTTAGAAAATAATTTCAAGAAAAGAGAAATCATTTTACTAATCAGCTGAATAAAATCACAGGATACTCGTTTGTGCTGTGTTGCAGGGAAAGAGTAATAAAGTCCATGTTAGGGTGGCCAGAGATCGTGTGCTTCACAGACCCTGAACCTCCTTGGAAAGATGTGAATAATCATCACATAATGCCTCAAAAGGCATTCATAAATATTCAGTGTAATAACTTGAATTTTTCTAGGACAAAGACTGGAACATAGCATTATTCCATTCATGCTCATGCCCTGTCTTAATGGAGAAAATTTCCAAAATTATATTTCTTTATTATTCTTTAAATAGTATTTTTAAAGCTGGCTTGCATGAGACAGTAACTGGCCTATGACTGGAAATTTACCTATAATGGAAAAAGAAACTGAGAGACCTTTTGTGCCATGAAAGTTTTTAGAACTTTGTATCTTAGTCCTCCTGAAAAGTTTAATTTTATTGTTAAATATTAAGCTTTAAAAATGAACAAAAAATAAAAAAATTTAAAAAAATTTTTAAAAAATGAACAGAATGAGAAATAAATTAAAATGTTAATTTGTGACCTTAGATGAGATCAACAAAGTAAAATGTGTGGAATGTTACTCAGAAACTCAAAATTTTCAAATTCCACAGTGGAAAAAAAAAAGAGGATTACTTTTTTTTCTCACCATCTAGGAAAAAAAAAGACAAATACTAGAGTACTTATATTAGTAGCTTTGGCAGTAGAAATTAAAATCTATTCACAGGGGCTGGGGAGATAGCTCAGCAGCATAAGCACCTGCCTGGCAAGCACAAGGTCCTGAGTTTGATGCCTGATACCACAAAAAACAAATACAAATAAATAAATAAAACCTATTCACTTAAAAGTTGTATTACTGGTCTTAGAAATAACTTAATGCACATTAAGTCATCAATTTTCACAAAGAGACCAAAACTATCCAGAAATGGTACTAGAAAAACTGTCTAAATGCAAAAGATTGAATCTAGATCCTTGTCTCTCATATGTATAAAAGTCAAATGGATCAAGTATCTACAACAGAAACAATCTGATGGAAGATAAAACAGGGAAAACTTATAAAGACACAGATAAAGAGCAGAACTATCGGAACAGAGCTCCAACGGCTTAAGAAATAGCGAGAAGAACCAACAAGCTTCTGCACAGCAAAGGAAGCAAACAATATAGTGAACAGAAAATTTTCAAGATGGGAAAAAGTTTGACAGCTAATTTCTTGGATAAGAGAATAATACATAAGGAATTAAGACAAAATTAAGTTTCACAAAACAAAAGATCAAATAAAAATAGGCAACTAAAATGAATAGATACTTTTCAGAAGAAGTACAAACGGGCAATATATACATTTAAAAATCTTTGACATCAAAAACGTTCAATATAACTGGCCATTCGAGAGATATAAGTTGAAAACAATGCAGAGATTCTATCTTACTCTAGAAAGAACAACTGTCATAAAAAACGAATAATGCTAAATACTTTTCAGATTGCACGGAGAAAGAAATATTTCTGTGTTGTTGATTGGAAGGTAAATTAGTGCCACTATTATAAAAATCAATATGGAGATTGCTGAAAAAAATAAAAATAAAAATTCCATTTGACTCTTCTCCATGAGAAACCCAAAATATAAATAAAGAGCAAAATAAAAAAAGATAGTAGGAAACAAGGAGGTAGGTCTTTTGCAAAAGGGGAGGAGACCAAAAGATGGGGGAGGAGCTTACACAGGGAAGGAGAGGGAGGGGAAGGGAATTAAAAAAATAATTAGGATGTGCTATGTATATGTACCAACTCCCCACAAAGAATGTAATCAATATGCACAGCAAAGGCCAGGGAGATAGCTCAGTGGAATAAGTGCTTGCCCAGCAAGCCCAAGGTCCTGAGTTCAATCCTTAGTACCAACAAAAGAAAAAAAATCTGTACCAAACATGTATCAATACAAAATGAAAATTTTAAAAAGTTATATTATTTGGTCTTGATAATTATATAATTTATGATTTCTATGTCAATATTGATATGAATATATGTAATTATTCTTCTGAAAATATTTTTGTTTTTTATGTATTTAAGACAGGGTCTACAGCGTCTCACTACACAGGGTCTCACTACAGGGTCTACAGGGTCTCACTACACAGATTGGACTTACAGTGATTCTCCTGTTTTTGGCCTCCCAAGCTCTGGGATTGCAGGCGCACACCACCTTTTCCCTCAGATTGTGCATTTCCAACTACAAAATATTTTAACTAAATTATATGTCATAAGCATGCATGCGAATACATCCCAAAACTTGGATCTTTATTTTTAATAGTATAAGCTAAAACATGTAAATCATTATAGATATGTTCTTAATCTTAAGAACATATAGATATGTTCTTAATAGAAACATGGCAGTACACATCATTTTATAGATATATCTTTAAACACTTTAGTCCAATTTAATCCAATTTCCTTGGATTAAATTCCTAAATATTTAATTGCTGGATCAGAAGATGGATACATTTTCATATTTAATAGGAAAATCATCAAAAAGATAATATACCATGACCAAGTAGGAGTCATCCCAGGGATTCAGGATTCACTCCACATACCCGAATCAATAAATGTAATACGCCACATTAACAGAACCAGCACATGATAATCTTCATACATGTTGAAAAAGCATTTGATAAAGTTCAACATTCATTTGGTAAGAAAAACTCTCCCAGTTCCACAAAAGAAAGAAAGAAAGAAAGAAAGAAAGAAAGAAAGAAAGAAAGAAAGAAAGAAAGAAAGAGAAAGAAAGAAAAAGAAAGAAAGAAAGAAAGAAAAAGAAAGAAAGAAAGAAAGAAAGAAAGAAAGAAAGAAAGAAAGAAAAAGAAAGAAAAGCTCTACAGAAAATTATAATATAGTCTTTATCTCAACTTGATAAAAGCCATCCATGCCAAACCAACAGCTAATATCATACTAAATGGGCAAAAACTGAAAGAAAGCTTTCCCTTTAAATCAGGAAGAAGATAAGGACATCCACTGTCCTAACTCCTATTCAATATAGCTCTTGAAACATTAGCCAGAGTAATTAGGCAAGAGAAAGAAATAAAAGTAATATGAATAGGAAAGGAAAAATTTAAATTATCATTATTTGCTGATGACATGATATTCAACATATCAGACCCCCAAAGCACCCAAAGACTCTTAGAATTAATAACCAAATTCATTATTGTAGTGAATCAACACTCAAAAATCAACAGCATTCCTGTATACAAGTAACAAACTCATTGAGAGAGAAATTACAGAAAACACTCCTTTCACTATAGCATCAAGAACTGGGCGTGGTGTTGCATTCCTATAACCCCAACTCTTGGCAGGCTGAGATAGTATTGCTATGAGATTGAGCCCAGCCTGGCCTACACAGCGCGTTCAAAACCAGCCTGAACTACATAGTGAGATCCTTGTCAAAAAAAAAAAAAAAAAAAAATTAAGCAAACAAAACCAAAAAGACAACAGCACCAATAAAAATAAAATACCTAGGAATGCATCTAACACCGAAAGTGACAGACCTTTATGTGGAAACCTACAGTACTCTGACAAAGATCAGAGATTATATCCAAAAATAGAAAGATATCCCCTATTCTTAGATAATTTTTGGATTATATCCAAAAATAGGAAAGATATCCCCTCTTCTTAGTATTAGATATAATACTAGTAGCATATCTCAAAACCAGAAAAAACAATCCTAAAATTTATACAGAATAAGAAGAGATATAGAATAGCAAATTTTACTCCAGAAATACTGCTTGAAAAATAAATTGCTGGTAACAACTACATAAAAGTTGGTAATTGTTTGGGGTTTGGGTTATTCCTCTAAACTTAATATATAAGTATATGTCTAGATGCACACACATACACTCACACATGCATACATAAAGTAAAACATATATATTATGTATATATATATGTATATATATACATATATATTTGTGGTTGTTTAACATAGTAGACTATGTGCATTTATAAAATTTTAAAATATCCTATTGTGATACATTCCACATGTATTTATATGCATTTCATATGCAAATAGTTCTATCTTCTCCATACAATATAAAATACAGAAATAATCCAGTGTTGTATAGAATAGATTCTAAATGTCAGAAATTTACAAACTACTTTTTACTTGGTTTGTCCATCTTATGAACTAGAGACATTAACTTATAAATCTGAAGAAAAATAAAAATTTAATTTCCAGTTATGTTTTATTTCTGAACTGTTTACATTGCTAAAATTTATAGTTTTGTCATAGCAGCATATTGGAAAGAACCAAGTAGTTTGTGAAATATTTCTTTAATCTTTTTTAAAATTCAATACAGGTTGCAGCTCACACTCACTATGCAGCTCACACTCATAATGATCCTCCTTGTCTCAGCCTCCCCAACACTGGGATTACAGGTGTGCTCCACCACACCCAGTTCTGGAGCAGCACAGCATGTGGTACCAGGGATCAAACTTGGGTCCATTGTGCTTGCCACACAAGCACTTAGACTGCTCAGCTGTCTCCCCAGCCAGTTTCTGAAATATTTAATCACTCTTTTTTCTGCTAAAAACTGAGCCATGAAACAGTGCTTGTGTGCAGGTGTTGTGTAAGGGTAGTTTATTTTGAGAAGAGAATCCAGGGAGTAGGAAGAAGAAATGAAAAGAGTAAAACAAAGAAAGAAGAGAAGCAAGCCCAACAACACCAATGTTGAAAATTATTCTCCTAAAGCTCACTGGGGCACCATGGAGATCACAACACAGAATTGCCTCTTGGGGAGACGGAAAAGAGGAAAACTGATCTACTGACTGTCGTCCAGCACTGGTCAGGAGTGTTGCGCTCCAGTGTGTTGAGTTCTCTGTCAGTCAATTTTGCACTTGTGTGAGAAACTCTGAGCCAGCTTGCAAGGGACCTGAGAATATTTGCTGGCTACGGCAAGAGCCTGACTACCATGAGGTAGAGAATGTGACAAGGAAAGGACAAGGAGAGTGTAAGGATGTCTAGAATACACTGAGTTTCCAGCAAATCTCAAAACATCAGAAAAACCTAAGGAAAAGAGTTAGATAACTTGTATAATAATTTGATACTTGGTTAGGATTATTTGAGAATTAGATGACTGCTTAAAATACTGTCTGGTCCTGTCTCATGTGTGCCAGCAGCCATGAAATTTGATTTAAAAATACATATTTCTTATATTAAAATGTTGGGGCGCTTTTTTTTTTTTACCAATAGTTGCCCCATGATAATCATCACAGACTATCTCCCTTCATGGGAGGAAAATTCTCATCCAGAAATTGTCTTGGTGTCCTGTGTTTATTGTTATTAATGGCAAGATTTCCCTTGACATGTCTTTGAACTAAATTTAGGCTTTGTGTCTACAGGAAACTTTGACACATGAACTGAAGAAAAATGAGCTAGAAAAGATCCTGAAACTTATAAGAAATCTGCTCCCAGTTAAGTCAAACTTTCTACCTTAAAAGTTTGAATTCATACAAAGAGCTGTAAAATACCACATTACACAGAAGTTCAGACCAAATTCTAGGTCTTTAAAAAATACTTGAAAGGAACTTAAAATTACACTGTATCTTGCTACAGTAGAGTGACCTTAGATTGTGTTATAAGAGGAATAATACCATTTCTCTTATTTAACTTCCATGAACATTTCAATCTACAATATTGACTCCTAAGTACTTTCTACACTTGTTTCATCATGAAGGTTTTTCTTTTGTTGCAGACTAAAGTAGTTATTTCTACCTGAGATTGTGCCTCTTCCACTAATTTTCTTTTTCTCACTCTCTATAGTCCAATCTTGCAAGACAAAACAGTTTTTCTTTGTCTTTTATAGGTTAAAAACCAATTTAAAAAACAAAACAAAATAGAACCTATTTACAAAACATGCAAAAGAATTTTACGTAAGGTGTTACTGCAGGACTAGCTTAAAGAGAATACAGCAGAGGGACAGAATTTCTGGAAAAAATACGTTGTCTTAGGGCATGGACTACACAAAGTCACATGCACTGCAAATACAGAAACAAAGGCGCCGGGGAGATGGCTCAGTGGAATAAGTGCTTCCCTGGCAAGCGCAAGGGCCTGAGTTCAATCCCCGGTTCTGCAAAAAAAAAAAAAAAAAGAAATACAGAAACAAAGACGTTTGTAAATCCTTTAAAGCTGAGACGATATATCTGCGTGCCGAGGTTACCTCTAGCGGTGAAATCAGGGCCGACTATTAAGCAGCCAGACTGCAACAGTAATTGAATATGTGACCATTTCTCTTTTAGCACGTTCTTTGTTTTTCTCTGCTAGAAGTTGCAGGCGTCGGTTTAATTTGATTATCTGTCATCTTAATGAAGCTGCATCTACAACAGTCATGTCATCCGCTGTTCCTTCAGTTGTTGCATCTACATTTGAAATGCCATACACAGCATCGTTTCTGACCAGCTGTCCGTTTTGGCGAACAGCATTTTCACTCATAGAGCGCTCTCTTTTTAGCCTGCCAACTGCACGGATTTCATCACTTTGAGGGGTTGGAGAAGGCCTTTCTCAGTCCAGAAAACCTAGCTGTCTCTCACTTAGTGTAAGTACACGAGGTGGTGTTTTTAGCGCCAGAGATTTTAAAGGAGTCGACTGAATAAGGTCAGGATCTGCTGATGTTGAAAACGAAACGTCTTCATTATTTCCTGCTTCAGCAGTCCTCTCTGGAACTTGCATTATCACACCAGCATTTGGAACTCCTTCTTGGAATCCTTGTTCCAGGTCAGCATTTGGTGGTGCGACTTTTAATTTTTCCTGGACCCTCATTCGCTGACTAATACCTTCGGTGTATTCCATTTCATACTGAATTCGACTAATTTCTGCCGTCTCAGCAGCAGTGGGAGAAGGAAATGCTGCCACGCTAACCAACTGTGTACCAAGTACTGCTCATTGTCTGGCACTAGCTGCTTCTGAGCTTCGTATTAATCCTTAGCTTGCTTCCCGCGCATGGGCTGGACCTGGAGCCACGTCAGTCCCCCTCGGCCCCCCGGAGCGTCCCGGACAGGGCCTCCGCCCACTGGCTTCCAGGGTGCTCTCAGCGGCCCAGTGCCTAGGGCACCCCGGGCGAGGCCCCCGCGGAGCGGGCCGCAGCGGGCCTGGACAGATGGTTTTGGCCCCTCTCCTGTTTTTTCTTTAAAATGCATTATTGGGCAAAAGAAAAGTAGACCAAAAGGCAAAGGGATGGGGGAGTAAGGGAGAAGGGCAAAGAATTAAAAAAGAATTAACCTTTGTTATATGACAACTTTACATGGTGAATGTAGTCATTTCGTGCTGTAAACATGTACGAAAAGAGAAAATGTTTAGTTTAGCAAAGCTACCTGACTCCGGCCTCTGTGCAGGCACCGGTGTGCCGCATCTATCGTCTCTGATGGGACAAGGACTGAAGAGTACCACGGCAAAGCGGCTGGGCCCTGCAGCCTGCACCTCGGCGTTTTATCTCGCTGTTAGTGATGGAGCGGCAGACTCTGACGTGGCACAAGTAGACGTTCGTGTCAGTGACTCTCCCTTGAGAATTTGAGATTTGCTGTCAAGATCTTCATGTGTAGTCCTCAAGATGTCTTTAAAGTCATTGGTTTGCTTGTATGGCAGGACTGAATTTAGCATTTCTTTGTTTTTGCAACTTAGCATAGAGAAAACATTTCTGCTGTCACCCATCGACCAGAATACACTATGGCAAAATGAAGCAGGGAGGAGACTGCTGCTTCTAAAAGGTAAGGAACACCAATAATTGCCAGATAATCATCAAAAGCCAAACATGAGGCTTGAAGTGAATTTTCCCTCACAACCAGAAGAAGGGACCAGTTTCCCTGGATTGTAGACTTCTAGTCTCCATACCTGTGGGACACTGCATTTTTATTCTTTAAGTCTCCTAGTTTCTGGCATTTTGGTAAGGCAGGCCTAGAAAATTAAAATATTGTTCTTCACTGGCTGTTATCCAGTTCCTTGAAGTCACTGTTTGATGTCATTCTGTTTGTTTTCTTCATTGTCTTAGGTAAAAGATAAATCCAGTGCATACTAATCTATCCTGGCAGGAAGTGGAAGCCTTAAAACACTTTCAAAATTTCATTTCTTATTACTGTTGTTTGGATTATTGGGGATATACATAGATTTTTCTAAACTATGATCATAAGTCAGAGACACATTTCTGATAGGTGTAAAAGACACATGAATCTCATAAAAGGATTTCTCAAGCTAAACACACATAAAGGAGTTATGAAGAAGCTCACAGGCACTGGAATGACACTTTTGCCTCTTTTTTAAATCAAATTTTAACATTCAAATAAAGTTTTTTTAAAGTTTATAACAATGACTTTATAGTACTGTAACATTTAATAAAACATACAAATATTTCAAAAGGAAATAAGCAGAAGAAAAGTTTATAATGATCTACACCAAAGAGAAGAAAGCAAGAATCAATGCAGGAAGTTATTTGTGTTAATCAATTTAATGAAATGGTAGTGGCAAACAAACAAGCCCCAACTTTCAATAGCTCTCAAAATCATAGGCTTATAAATCATAATGTATGAAGCTGCAGATTGACTGCAGTTCTGCTCCCAATGTTTGTTGTTTTGAGAGGAAGACAAACGAAAGCTGTGCCTGTGAAATGCTAGCCTAAGGGAATCAGTACAAGAAAAGCAGAGGAAATCAGAAAAAAAAGCAGACTCTAGTTGAAAGAGGAACATATGACTTTCGTATACATTTTATGATCCCAAACATGGTATGTTGCCAACCCTGAATTCAGTGGGAGGGAAGGTGCCATTTTGCAGCTCAGTGAAAGGCCAAATTAGAGAAAGTGTCAAATGGAATGCATTGTCTTAAAAATAACGCAAACAACAAAGTAACTATGGGCTAGTTTCGCTATCATCTGGCAGTTATCTTGGGTCACATTTGATGGGGTGGATGCATGAATGTTGATCACATCTCATGGACACTATGATGCTTCTTTTATTGGATAACTTACTCAAGATCAAGTGACAAAGGTAGATATCATATACATTATAAATATATGAAAAAGTATATTTTCACCAATTATATGTAAAAAGTAATTATGGAAAAATTTTAAATCACAATAGGATGAAATTAGGACTTTTTGCTTTGGCTGGCCACCTTAGGGTCAGATCTGGCAAGGCATGGGGAGCTGGGGATCGAACCGTGGTCCCCTGTGCCTGAGTGGGTTTGCCCCAGCAGGCGCTTAAACAACTGAGCAAAGCCACAAGCCCGCTATAGGATGAAATAAAAGACATTCTTTCAAAACAACTAAAAAGTTATATATCAGGTTTAAACTGAAAAGAACACCTTGTAAAGAGTGTGTCACTTCTTTAAAAAAATCTCAGAAATACTGAGCAAGATCTTGCGAAGCAATGGCTGAAAATGGTAAGAGTTCAAAACATACAGTAAAGACATGCAAGCTTTATTCAGTGAATATCTAAGTTGAATACTGCTAGTATGATTGCAAGAGTTATTGATTAGGAAGTACTAAATCTTGGAACTGAAAATACTTTCACATACTACAATATATGACACAGAGATAATCATTCCAAAATCTTCCATAAGAATAATAATAAACACCCAGGTGTAGTGGTGTGTACCTATAATCCTATCATTCCAGAGGATGAAGCAGGAGGATCACCTAGAGTTCAAGGTCATCTTGAGCTACATAGAACATTCAAGGCCAGTGTGGTCTACAGGTCAGATCCTATCTGAAAAAATAATATTAATAATATAAAAGAAAAAACCCATTAAGTTTATATCTAAAACACTTACCTTTAACTGCTTGATCACAATCACACATAGCAAAGTTACATAACTTTTAATCCTTCTTACCAATAATTTAAACAATTAAATTAATATTTGAATACTCAAGAAAAAATTTACTCATTTAGTGTTAATAGCACGTAGCAAGGAGTACTATAAAATATCACAGA
>NW_004524600.1:9379507-9415904 GCF_000260255.1 Octodon degus | reverse complement strand
TCCCTACTGGCCAGTCTCTAAATCGTGAGGCCATGTCCTACTTCTGCTTTCTCTTTGTTCTATAACAAAATAGACCAAATCTTGCTGCTCCTAATTCTGTGGTTATTTCCCCAGGAAACAATTCCCAGCTCATATTTTCACTAGCTTAATTCAGACACTCATAAGCTTTCACTGGGCCTAGACAGTCCTAACTGATCTTCCCCTGCCCCATCTTCTCCCAGTGAGCCTTCATTTATTGTTCCAGTATTCACTTTTCATTAGTACACATTTTCAGTACAACATGATTGCATTCTTTGTGGGAAGTAGCTACATGTTCACAACGCATCTCAATTTCTTCTCCAATACTTCCCTTCCCTGTTGCCCCCTCTCCCTCCATCTCTTGATTCCCTTCCCATTTACAAAAGATCTGTCTCCCTATTTCCCATTCTCTCTCTCTCTTTCTCTCTCTCTCTCCCTCTCTCTCTCCCTCCCTCTCTCTCTATTTTGCTCTTTACTTATATTTCTGTTTTCTCATGTGAGAAAAAGAACGCGATCTTTAAGCTTGTGTGTCAGGTTTATTTCACCACGATGGTCTCAAGTTATATCCATTTTCCTACAGACAACTCAAGTCCTTCTTTATGGCAGAGTAGTACTCCACCATGTGTCAATACCACATTTTCTTTATCCGTTCATCTATTGATGAACATACAGGCTGCTTCTAAGCTTTCACTATTATGAGTTGTGCTGCTGTAAACATGGGTGTGCACACAATGCTGCAATATGCTAATTCTTTCCAAAAGATACATAGAAGATGAAGAGCTGATTGTATAATTTATAGCCTTCAAATCTTTTACATAGGTTGAGATTGTGTGTAGAATAAAGTCAAATCTCCTCTGTTTTTTTTTTTTGTTATTGTTCAAGACTCTCCACAATCTTGGTCCAGGTTGTGTTTCTAAATTTATCTCTGTGTAGGCCTTCTGCCTATACCCTCAGCAACCACTTGTGATGTCTACCTTTTGTTTTCCCAGAGTCCTCTTTGCTGGGCTGCTCCTTGTGCTGTCCTATTGCAGTTCTCAGCCTCAGGTCCCCACCTGCTTGGAACAGCTCAAACTGTAGAGAGCTTCTCAGATTGCAATGAGTTTAAGATCTGTATTTAGTTTTTTGTTTATTTACTTATTTTGGGGGTATCAGGGATCGAACTCAGGACCTTGCACTTGCCAGGCAAGCATTTATTCCACTAAGCTATCTCCCCAGCCCCTAAGAACTTTAAGTGGTTGAAAGATTTCTTTTTTTCTTTATGACAAAATCAGCGATCATAGCCTTATTTATATCACAGAGTTTGGAAAAGATCAGCTACAAATGAATATTTTCATAATTACCCTGATATTAAGTAGAAAATAATAGCCAAAACTAAGAAAAAATATAGAAATCAGTATCAAAACATTAGCTATTTGATTAAGTTAATGCAAAGCCATGTGCGCCATACTAAGAGTTTTATAGCTAATGAAATTTATTGAGTTGAAAATTAGGTCAACTATGGCTAAATACACATTCATACAAATGGTTCCAGGTCCTACATTGTGTGAAAAATGAGTTGAGTTCTTGATCTGCAAAATAAACATAATTTGAGACCCAGTCACTTCAATGCAAGAAAATGCTATAAACTGTACATGATCTTTCATCATATGGAAGAATGGAAGAAAAGTTGAAAACCGTAATTACAACAAGCCACAGAGCCCACGTCTGCCTAACAAGCACTATGCCCGACATGTATATATAAATGTCCAGAATTGCTCAGTTTTCACCCAGAACCATGTTCAGAATGTGAATCAGATCTCCCAAGCTTCATTCAGCATAGGCTGAATTATAGCGACCCATAAATTTTGGAAATGCATACATTTACAGTACTCAGGTGACAATAATTTGATGTACCAATGTAGTACAGATCATGATAAAGATTAGTGTGAATTGATGGCAGCCTTTCTGCATGGGATAAGACAGATGCTCAGGGCTGTCTTGATTTGCACTTCCCTAATGGCTGACGATGAGCAACATGCTTTTCATACACATCTTGACCATTTTTACTTCCTCTCAGAAGTGTCATTGAGTTCATTTACCTTTTTTTTTTAAAAAAAAATTCATCCACATTTTGATGAAGTCATTTGTTTTTGGAGGTTTAAACTTTTTTACATTCTTATATATTCCAGATATTGGTCCTCTATCCAAAGAGTAGCTGACAATGTTTTTTCCCACTCTGTAGCTTGTGTCTTCCCCAATCTGTTTCTTCCACTATGCAAACATTTTAAATTTGATGCAATACATTTTGTTGATTCCTTATATTATTTGTTGTGCTGTTGAAATTCTGCTCAAAAACATCCTTGCCTATGCCTAAGGATTCAAGTGTTTCCCCTAATTTTCATTTCTGTATCTAGGCCTTTGATCCACTTTCATTTGTTTTTACTACACGGCAAAGTACACGGGTCTAGTTTCACTAAAAACAACACATATTAGTGAGAATGTGAGGGGAAAGGAAAACTTCTATATTATTGCTGGAAATGAAAACCAGTATAATCACTATCAAAATCAGTATGAAGTTTCTTTTAAAAAAAAAGTTCACATGATCCAGCCATATCTCTGCTGGATATATCCAAAAGAGCTAAAGACATCATACTATAATGATACCCATGTTTATAGCACAAAATTCACACTAGCTAAGTCCTGGAAATGGACTAGATGCTCATCAGCAAATGAATCACTAAAGACAACATGGTATATAAACATAATGCAATGTTATCCAGCCACAGAGAAGGATGAAATCATGGCATTTGCAGGAAAATGGATGGATCTTTAGACTATAATGTGAAGTGGAAGAAGTGAAGCATAGAAAATTAAACATCATAGTCCTTTTAGAGGAGACACCCAGCACAAAAGTAAAGCAGGAAGATAAGGAAGAGATAGAGGGGGAAGGGAGGTAGGCTTTTGGAAATCGGCAAGAGAATCAGGGGAAGTAGGTTTGGGAAATACAGGGAATAAAAATCAACAACATATGATTTATACAGATATCAGTTCCTGTAGAACATGTAATATTGGGTATAGAAAACATAGACTAATAAAAGATTGATGTGACAAACAAGCAAGTTATACATTTCTTATTGCTGTAATTGCGGAGTTGACCCTATCACTGGAAGAAGATGAAAGGGAAATTACCAATTTCTTGAAAAGAGCAAACTAATGACCCTGGTACGCCTTGGGTAAGTGTTGGGGGCTCCTTTTCCTCTTCAAGAGGAGTTGAAATAGACCATGTTTTTAAAAGTTATGTACAAATAAGGAGAATAAGAAAGGAAAGCATATCTCTCTGGTGCTTTCAGAAGATAGTCAAGGACATAGACTAAATCCACTCCATGCTAATTTTACTTCTTTTTTCTCTCATCAAAAGATTGGTCTTCAAATTGAGAATGACAGAACCAAAGTGATTAGAAAGGTATTGAGGCACCTCAGCGTCAACTCTGCAGTAAAATAAAATGTGATTGTTTTAGAATGTTTAAAGTCCCAGGAAATTAGATTTCAACTAATATAACATGATTTTCTAATTATTAAAATTGACTACAAGTATAATGAACTATTGTCTTAGCATGTGAAAATCCCATTTAGATAAATAAGCAAGTGCGATATGAACCAAAAAAGTACATCACATCAGAGATTGATCTTTTTTGACAGAAAGTTAAAATAAATGGCTCCTAAGTTTCCTTCCATTCAAAATTCTGAATTCTTATATTATAGCAAAAAAACCCTAGCAGTGCTGTTTCACAAGTTCCATGTGTCTTTTGTTGATGGATTCCTTTACTGAATTTTTACATTCAAACGAAGAGTAGATGCAGTAAGTAGAGGAGGCACTATGGCTTTTTCCCTTGACTAACTCCAGAAGCTTGCTTCCCTGAACAAAAGCCCCCTAGTGCAGATCTCAATGATAATAGTTCCCATGGGTTAAGAAATAGGCTAAGGCTTTGAGAAAGTCTGACACTTGGGACCTCCATGTATAGAATTTCGCATGGAACCAATAAAATAATATGAGACTATTATGTGAACTGTATCCCCATAAGCATTCTAATACAGTACCTGTAACTTTCTTTTTTTTCTATATATGTATTTGGTACAGGGTCTCACTATGTAGCTCAGACTTATAGTGATCACCATGTTTCTCTTGTAAAAAAATCACTTTTAAAAAAATGTATTTGGTACAGGGTCTCACTCCACAGTTCAGACTCCTAGTGATTCTCCCATTTCCAGCATCCCCAGTGCTGGGACTACAGGTGTGTACCACCATACCCAGACTCGATACCCTGCTCAGTGCACTACAGGTGTGTACCACCATACCCATACCCTGCTCAGTGCACCTAGGGGCTGGGCTGGCGCAGCGTGTGGGACTGGGATTCAAAACCTGGTCTCTGTGCTTGCTAAAGCAGGCGCTTAATCTGCTGAACTATCTTCTCAGCCCTGTAACTTTCTTTTTGATAATTATTAACCTACATGATTCTCCAGAATGTTAATATAATGGAGACAATTTTATCTTTGCCACTGATTTGTTTTCATAAGAAAATCTTATAAATTATCAGAGATGTTAAAGATATCTTGTTTAATAAGACAACATATATACAAAAATTAAGTAATATCAAAGATAATATACTACAAAGAGAATGTATTTTGTGAAATTATGTGTTGTATGAAATTGGATCTCAGTTGCATTTTGCTGGTCATTTGAGGTATGTTTTGTTAATATTTGCAGGTTAAGCTTATATAGAAAATGAGCTCTAAATATCTATGCCTCATGTATTATAGGAACATTTATTTCTCTGCTAAATTCTTAGGCATCTCGAATATGTAGATCTCAACATTCACATAGTTGTCACTCTGCCAATTAGCTGAAAGAAGAACAGGGCATGGGAGAGGACACTAGGGTGGATTTGATGAGACTTGCCTGGAAACACTGTGTGTGTCTTTTGCTTGCACTCCACTGGCTAGAACTCAGTGACATGCCTGCACTTAACTAGAAGAGGTTGAGAAACATAACATATATTTATGAAGACACGAGATATTTTGGTGAATAGCTGGCATCCCCTCTCACAATTTTATACATTTGTCATAGGAACAGATTTCTATGGGAAATTACTTCTTTTTTTCCTATGCATTTTTACAAGGTCTACAGGGACTACAGAGTCTCACTACGGAGATTGGAGTCCTAGTGCTCCTTCCTATTTTTCCGCCTCCCAAGTGCTGGGATTACAGGCCTGTGCCATCGCGCCCCACCTGACATCTCAGCACACCTCGGGGGGCGGGGCTGGCACAGCACTCCGGGTATCACAAAAGGTGGCCGCTGCTCTCAGCCTAAGCAGGCGCTTTAGTCTGCCGAGCTATCTGGCCAGCCTGGAAGTTACTTGTTTAGAGGGGTGCTGTCATCATAATAAATTATCTATGGGAGTTTTTAAAATAAAGTTAAATGGTACTTTGCCCAATAACAGCAAGGAGGAGCTAAAACCAGAAAGCAGTTTTTCAGGCTGAAACGTTCACTTTCATTCGATTAAAAACAAACACTTGAATTACACTAGAAAGGTAAATATTTTATGAAAATACAATTTAACATGAGGTTGTCAAAATATTTTCCCTTACTTTGCATTTCAGATTACAGAATTTCTTCCCAACATGTAGCTCTCTTTTCCTTCTATCTAGTATATCCCAAGTTTTTAAATTTCAAGATCATTTATAAAATTTAAAGATAATTTTCCTTATTAAAAAAAATCTGTGTTTTTACAGGAATAGTGCTTTATCTTGTGTTATATGAAATATGTTTCCAATGGACATTTTTCAAAATATATACATTATTTTCTTCTATAAAAAGAAAACAGAAAAGCTTATCCAAATTCTTAAGTTTTTATATTAGTTAAAATGTTAGCACACTCTAAATCTCTGATTTTAGTCCTATAGCTGGAACATAATTTCTTACTTTCTTTAAAAAATAATTACATTTGGAAATAAGTTACTACTGTATAGGATGCCAGAGTTTTATGTTTTCTTTCTTGTTGCCAAATTCACCTAGCCAATATGTTACAGCATTAATTTCTGTATTTTTAAGGTATGTGTTATATATACTTCAAAAAGCACCAAAATGGAAACAAAATATTCCCTTTCCTGAATAATCCAAAGGTGAAGCACAACTCAAAACTGTACTCAACAACTGCCTTCGGGAATCTAGTCAATTTCTTAAAAATCAAAGAAAGCACAAAGCCTTCAAGAATATCAGAAAGAACTCTGAAACTGGAGAAAATCTTGTTAGAAAAATAAATAACAAAATGGCCTTTAGCATGCGCTTCATTTAATATGGTGCTGAAGAACACAGACGTGTTGAGAATAATAAAAATTAGCTCAGGCACGAGCTAAAGGAGAGCAGGTAAGAGCATGATGCCAGAACTTTGTCTTTTATGCTTTTCTTCAAGCTATTTTTTTTTAATTTCCCTTTTTTGCCAAATAAGGTTTCATGATCTAATTCCCTCTCTTCTCTCAGGCTTGCTCCCCTTGCCAAAAGCTGAAGTGGAAAGTTTCCTTTGGATGTTTCCATTTCCATATGCTCTAGAATGCCACGGTTCAGGTTCTAACCCCCTAAGCACTAACTGTAAACTATTCCTGAAAACATAAGCTTGGTAGGTGCTTGGCTTCTGGCAGAAAGGGGAAATGCCCTGCGTCTGAGTGGTGTACTCTAACAGTGCTAATTCCTTGAGCAGAAACACTACCATCCCCACAAATCAATGCTGCCTGGAGAACCAGGAGGGGGAAATGGCACATGGCTGGGGCAGGTGAGGGTCTCAAAAGAAAACAGAAGGAGAATGGGGCTTTGTTTGGGTGGAATAGTGCTGAGAATTGGCAGGGAGGAATGCTGAAGGAGCCAAAAGCATAAGGAGCACAACATAGATGGGTCAAAGATTCTAGCTACATACTTGCTTTGAGTTTTTTCATTTTTAGTTTTTCTACATTTACATTTTGTGCTTTTTATCCCATAAGCCTCTATCATAGAACCCCCATCAAGTACTTGTAAGTATAAATTGAGAAGATGTTTCCATGGGTAAAGTTTTTATACACTATTTTATTAACCTACACTTAGCTTTTTAGCTGGCCCACCCTACCACAGGGGGATGCTTGACCGATCTTTGTATGAGTTCATCATTCTTTTCTGCTTGCTTGACTGAATGGTTATTTGAAATTCTCTGATGAAGGGTGGGGATGTAGTTCAGTGGTACAGTGCTTGCCTCGTATGCCTGAAGACCTGAGTTCAAGCCTCAACCCTGCAAAAAAAAAAAGAAAAGAAAATAATAAAATGACCAGACAGGTAGCTGACCTCTCCAGTAGGTATTTTCTCTTGTTAAAATTGTTTCTGTCACTGTGTTTCTGGTTAAAAAATCAACTTGATGTAAGAGGCTTTCTATGTGTTTACTGCTCAGATACAGCATCTTTTCTAAAATGCAGTCATCATAAATGCCAAGCTAGCTGACAAATATCAATTCACCCATAAAGTACACTAGTTAAAATTTAGTTCAAATGAACTAGTGTTAGTTTAACTTGTCTGCTGGCAGAAGAAAATTTGTCTTTGGTCAGAATAACCAGAAAACAAAAATGAAGTAGAACACAAAAAGTTTTCTCCTGGTTCCGCCTCAGGATATGAATGTATGTTTCTCTTATTTTCTATTTCCCTATCTCTTATTTTAATCAAAAGCCATACTCTAGTGTTACTCCATGTCTTTTTCTCTGTGCCATTTCTGACTTCTTATGCTACTGGTCTTACTCTGCTTTCAGTTGCTATAACAAAATATCTCAAGTAGGGTAATTTACAAAGAAAATAAGTTTAACTTAGCTCTCAAAGTACCAGATCCAGTGGCTGGGTCTGATGAGAGCCCTGTGCTGCATTGTAAGGTGGCAGAAAGGCAGGACAATCAAGCATACGTAGGATGCAGACAACACAGGGAGTGGACTCCCTTTACAGCAACTCACAATAGATCAGTTCCATGAGAGCAGTGACTAGCTCTCTCACAAAGTAATCTCATCCCTCAAAAACAACAGAAATCTCTTCAGAAGTCCTCATGACCCAAGCATTTCCTAAAGGTCACACAGTGAAACACAACTCTGTTACTTCTGGGCCCAGCATTCCACATTCTATTTATTTATTTATTTATTTATTTTATTTATTTATTTTTTTTTTTTTTGCGGAACCAGGGATTGAACTCAGGCCCTTGCTTGTGCAGGCAAGCACTTATTCTATTGAGCTATCTCTCTGGCCCCACCTTCATTTTGAAAGGGGCAAGCTACGTCTAAACCAAGCCCTACCCAAAGTCCTCTGCAGTGGCATTGTTTGATCACCTCATTCTCGATGTCCTCTCTTCCCCTCAAATTAAAAATCTCATTCTTTCAGTGGACAACCTCAGATAAGGAAGAAAAAGAATCAATTGTTTCAAAAATATCTTCCAATGTTTGATTTTACTGATGGCATTTGCGATTTTAGAAAAAAAATTAGAAGAAAATGGTTATTCAGTGGTATGTTTTGCTAATTTGGCATATTTAACCAATGTAATAAACTAGAAATTTTGAAATGTCAAGCTTTTTTAAAAAAATTAACCTCATCCTAGAATTAAAGGCAAGCCTCCATCAAGGTAGGTTTGGAGATAGAATGAGGGCAATTCAGTAAAGGGCATTTGAAGGTTAACTGAATTTGCAAGCAAACAACACTAACAACTGTCATATAGATGCTTGTGTGCTCAGGAAGCTCATTTCCTTTTATTATGAGCTTACTAATTGTTTAAGGTTTAAAATAATTTTGATTTACACAATAATTTCACATAGCCCTGGGTTACAGTGTGATATTTCAGTATGAATATACAATGTATATTGATTAGATCAAGGTTATTAGTATATTAATGTCCTTAAAGATTTAATGTGTGTTTGTATTGGAAACATCTAAATCTTCTCTACCAGCTACTTTGAAATATTTCATTAATTATGGTCCATCATAGTTGCCTTACCATGCTACAGGGTGGTGGAAGTTATTCCTTTTGTCCAAATATATTTCTGTGCCCTTTAACTGTCTTCTCTCCATCTCCTTCTTCCATCTCATCCTCCTCGTCTCCTAGTAATCTCTATTCTACTTTCTATCTTCATGAGTTTAAAGAAAACCTCTTCATTATTGATTTTAGCAGAGTGGAAAGGGAGAGAAAGATGTGGAGATTCTTATAAGGATATAGTATTTCCAGTCTAAGGAAAACCTAGAGTCTAGTAGGAAAACTACGATCGGAGCAATTGATTTTCTAGTCCTAGAGGTAGTTGCTTACATTTTACAGGAAAATATTTAGCGAATGTCTAGAACAAAGCTAAATATAAAATGAAATAGTATGATGGGACAGGCCAAAGTAAGTTAATTGAAGGCTAGAACGATTTTAGGCCTCAGGCTTAAGTTTCAACATTGATCATAACTATATATAATGATAATTATGGTCAGTTCTATTCCAATTTTGAAACTGTATTTCTTGCCTCCAGGCCTCTACTTTTATGCTGCTTCCCAATTAAAGGCACCTTTACATGAAGGAATTGGTGAGTAATAGGCATTCAGAGAAACATATATTTTAATAGGATCTGAAGTGTTAAGTTCCTAATGGGGGTTTAAACACTCATAGTGTTTGACCAACTCATTGAATTGGCAGCACCTAAAGTTGTTTTATCTCCATCACTGTATATTTCATTCACTAGAATATTCAGGCTACTGTGTTCATCACGTTTATAAATATAGTTTGGGCAAGTGACTAATCATGTACTATATAGATTCACTTTGCAATTGTCTGAGGCCAGATAGCATTAACAATACTCAACTAACTGTCCTTAATTTGGTGTTAGAAATATAAGAGGTGATCATTGTTTAAATTCTAAAATATATATTACAGCAAAAAGCAAGTTTCCATTCATTCTCCTCAAAATACTCCCCTTCTCCTCAAACATATGTATTCTAACATTCTTCTCATTCTCTGAAACAGTGAAGGAAGTCCTCTCTCATGAATAGCTTTATGAGATGTGATCAATAAAATATGGATGCCACATGTCATCCCACAGAAATGCAGGCACATTAAAACAAAACAAAACAAAACAAAACAAAACAAAACAAAAAACAGTGTGTCCTCACCTACCTTATTCACTAGATCTGCTACCATGGGACTCCCAGCTCTCCCTCAAAGTCAAATGACCCTGAAAAGTAAACGTGTACAGTTAGTTCCAGAACTTGAGGCAGCCATGAAAGTGCTACAAGAGATACTTAGGAAAGAAGACTTTGAGAACTGCTTCAGGGCTGGCCAGATAACTCAGCAGATTAAAGCACCTGCTTAGGCAGACACAGGGACCTGGATTTGATGCCCATATACCATGCTGGCCCCACCCCTGGGGCACAATTGAGACTGGGCATGGTGGTACATGCCTGTAATCCCAGCACTGGGGAGGCTGAAAACAGGAGGTTGACTAAGAGTCTGATCTGTGTATTCAGACCCTGTACTAAATTCATTTTTTATAAAGGGAGAACTGCTTCAGAAAGTGACAAGAATGATGTGCTAAGTGAATTTGAAGTGAGGGGGTGTATCTTGAGGATTAATGGCAATATTCTTTCACTGTTAATAAATGTATTTAAATTTATATATTCACTGTATTTTTCAATCCTACTCTATATTCTTTCTCCTTAACTGTGGCAGTGCAAGCACAATAAAACTTAAATCAGTAGGGAACCTCTCTCTGCTGTGTGTATGCCTTAGATGGCCATAACAAAATACCTTTTATTAGGGCCGGCAAGATAACTCAGTGGACTAAGCACCTGCTCAGGCAAGTTCAGGGACTGGGGTTCAATTCCTAGCACCACATGTTGCCCTGGCCCTGCTCATGGGGCACATTGAGCTAGCTACTGAGACCTGGTTTGGTGGCTCAGACCTGTAATCACAAAGCTGGGGAGGCTGAAAACAGGAGGATCACTATGAATCCAAGGTGCAGAGTATGCGATCCTATACCAAGTACATTAAAGACAAAAAACAAAAACAACAACAACAAAAAAAAAAAACCCCGAAAAACAACAACAAAAAAAGGATAAAATACTTTGTATTGAGTAAATTAAAAACAGCACAAATTTATTTCTCACAGTTGAGAAAGCTCTGAGGTCCAAGATCAAGATGCTAATACATTCTATGGCTGGTGAGGGCTTTGGGGTCATAAATGGAGGCTGATGCATATGGCAGAAAGGGTACGGCAGTCCTAGTATCATGATTTTATTTTATTTTCTAAAAGGAATGCAAATTAGCAATAAAAGATAAAAAATTAGAAATGATACAGAATTTCACTAAACAAAATAATATGAATTTGACAGTATTTGTAGTATTGCGTAATGTTGTCTTCAAATTAGTTGTTCAGATTACCAGATATATCTGTTGAAAAATTGGAAAAAGAAAGGAAAAAATTATAAGAAATTAAAAGAGAAAAAATTAAATAAGACAAAAAATTAAGTATTAACTGCTGCTTTCCATAGACCCGCAGAAGTCCACAGTACAATTATTCAAATGATCCTGCTTACATACATAGATATCTCTCTCTCCCTCACTCCCCTTCCTGTCCTCTCATCTCAGTAATTCCTTTCTTTTGCACAGCTCCATCCTTTGTTCACAGTATCTATTGTAGCCTTCAGATTTTATTGACTCTTTTTGGTTCTTACACTAAGGAGACAATATGATATCTGCATGTGAGTGTCTGATTTATTTTACTCAGGAGTATGGTCTCTACTTCCATCCATTTACCAATAAAAGCCTCCTTTTTATAAATAGCTCAATAATACTTTATTGTATAAACACATTACATCTTTTTTATCCATTCCTCAGGTGATGGGCCTTATTTCACATAATTTTTCTCCAGCCACAAGAATTAAGTTTTATTTGAATACTCTCAGTTCTTAGGTTAGAATGAACTACCTTGTTACATTTTTCTACATTTAGTAGATTATATCTCCACTAACTTGGATTTCATAAAACTTGGAATCAAGAATAGAAAGTTGAAAAATTCAAAATTCACGGTAAGTTCACTGCATGTCACCGATTTGCTCCCTTTAGCAATTAAATAAAGCAAAGTTCTGGAAAAATACATTTTGTTATCTAATGTTTGGGAGAGAGGAAAAGAAAATTAGCATCATTCTTTTTTTTCAGGAAATTATCTCATGAAACATAAAACAAATTACAATCACTATTTCTTACTGTAATTTTCTTTTCCTCCCAGGGAATCTATTTCTTGTGGAACAGAACTACATTTTAAGCCTTGACTAGTTTAGGTCTCTTCCACTCATAAGGAGCATTTACTATGTGTAAAGTACCATTGAGCACCCAGCAGTGGATTCAATGATGAGAAGAAGGAAAAAAAAAAAAAAAAAAAGACAGGAATCCCTGCCATAGAAAAATTTACCATCTTTCAGAGAGAACTGGAAAATCACAAAAATAATAAAGCCCAGAACTGACTAAAGGGGGCTATTTGACTTAATGGAAAACAACAGCAATGTAGTCTTTGTACCCAAGCACACCTGCTTTTAGAACTTGCTCTGATACTAATAGTGTGGTTTTGCACAAAATACATAAACTTTTGAACCAGTTTTCCTCTTACAAAATAGAGGTATCAGCAACTGCCTTTAAATCCCGTTGCAAAACTCATCAATAGTCATGAGTGTAAAGTGCCCAGCAAATGGTGGCTGTTCCAGGCCAATTTCCTTAGAAAACAGACTCTCAAGTGGAGGGAGGCTTTCACAAAAGAAGCTAGCGGAGCTGGGCTCTTAGGATTCATAGACACAGGGGAATGGAAAGAGGAAGCTTGAAAGAAGGGAGATAGTGGACAGTGAAGAAAAATAAAATCCCATTTCACTGCATAAGAAACTAAAGCTAGATGTCCCAAGGTGTTCTTTTGAATTGAGGAGAAGGTATGAGGCCTTTAGAACTCCATGACCAAACTCACTGGACTGACAGATGTATCCATGGAGATGGTGTGTGGGCTTGGAGGAGGCTTCTCTCAGCAACAGCTCTGCTTAGTGATGGGCAGTTACTAGAGCTGCAGAAAGAAGTTCGAGACTGAAGGTGGTGAACCTGCAGCACCCACAGCAGCAGAAGAATGGAAACTCAGGTGCTAAAAGATAAGGGCAGTGGAGAAAGAGGAATGAGCCTGGTAGCATATCATACAACTAGTTGATATGTTATAAATAATTGTCAGGACTCCATAAAAATTATAAATGAAATACTTGCATATGAAAATTTGGAAAATTCAGAGAAATATAACATATTAAAAGCCATAATGCCACAAAATCACTGTAAATATTTTGATGTGTGTCTTCCTACTATTTTCTAAGCATGCTTATTTTCTTCCTCACTAATGATACTATAGTTGAGTACATGTTGTGTGCCATTTTTCATGTTATAAATATTTTCCCATATAAATACATGCTCTTTTACAAAATGATTTAGATTTTATTGTTTTCTATTATACAGATGTGTCACAATTTGCTGAAAAAATTGTATTACTATACATTCTAATTTTTGCACTTTCCTATTTTAAAATGCTATAATGATGAATATTACACATATCTCTGATGTTTTCTTTAAGAAAAATGTGTGAAGGTGAAAATTTCTATGCCAAAAACTATTTGCATTTTAAAGGCTTCAACACATGTTGCTAAATTAACCCCTGAAAATTTCTATCAACAAGGTTTAAGATCTTGTCTTTCCTCCTCTTTGCCAAGATTGAAAATTATCACTTTTAAATCTGTACAAGTTAAAGAAGCAGCTTTTATTATTCATTCATATGAACGCAGTAAGAGTAGCACAAATTAGAAATATGTATGGATATTCAGCAGAAGGTACTACATCAAATCAGAGAAATAAAAAAAAAGATTTTTTAAAAAAAATAGAGAGTTGATATGGCTCCTAAATATTGGACAGGATTTCAACAAGCAGAAAGTAAACAGATTTCAAAAAAAAAAAAAAAATCTGGAATAAAGGCAGCATTAATAATAGTGAGTACCTTCCTTTGATTATAGAAATAGAACTCATGGTAGAATCATTCTATAATATAGCACAAAAAAATGACAAATACAGTGGTAGTTTAAACAATAACAGCCACCTAACTTGTGCTGATAAAATTTGGAAGCTGTGATGACAGCCATTCTTGTCTTTAAAAAGCCTTTATTTACCACCTATAATAGGTCAAGTACTTCAATCACTGATAAAAGCACACAGAAATTTCTGCCATCCTTAAGTTCATGGAAAGAAAACATGCATAAAAAGAACAAGAAGAAAATTATATCTGTAAAATAGAATAATAAAAAAACAAGAGAAGAAGTGAAAGGAGAGTCATGAAAAGGGAATCATGGGGATAGAAATGCCCCAGACATCAACGGAAGAGAATTGAAATAGACATAGAGATCAACAAGAGCAGACACAAAGCAGAAATCATGAATGACTTGAATTTACTCTACTTTATGGCAGAGTTGTACTCCATTGTGTAGAAATTCCCCACATTTTCTTTATCGATTTATCTGTTAATGGACATACAAGCATCTTCCAAGATTTTGATAACGTGAATTGGGTGGCTATAAACTTGGCTATGCTTCTATCACTACCATATAATGATGTCTTCAATTTCTTTGAAGAAACCCAGAAAGGCAATACCTAGATCAAACAGAATTTCATCTCCATAGTCTTCCTCCAGGAGCTCTCTGCCCCAGGGCAGCTCCTCTATTCCTCTGTGCTCAGGTCCTACCCACAGGACTTGGCATCAACCCCAAGTTCAGTAGACCCTCACCCTGCCCCAGGACACTGGACAGATCAGAATTTCTGCTGACTCTGAATTGCTGGTTTTTGAGGAAACAGCAGCAAAGTGCCCGGACTTACACTTTCCTTGGCCAGTCTTTCTCCCTCCCCTGAGCCTTCAGAGATGTGGTTTTTAGATGTGGCTTGATTCTACCCCCAGTGTGCAGTGTTCAGCCTCTCTCTGTATCTGGCACACGGTGCATCGGGGGGATCTCTTGTTCACGCTGGGTGGGGGCTGATGGATAGCCTTCCTCCAGGGTGCCTTGCTCCTCAGAGCTTGGGAGGAGGAGGATGGAGAGGGACAACCCATTTCTGTGTTGCTGTCACTCCTTTACCCCCACTGCTGTTCCTGGCTTCCCTGGGCCCCTGAGAACTGTGAGTTCCAGGTGGGGTTTCACCTTTCAGATAGGTGTGGAGGTTTGTGGAAAGCCAATTCCAGGAGTTTGGCCAGTGTAGTACTGGCCAGGTACACGATGCTAGCTGTGGGCTGGGGTTGGGGGTTGGTGGTGGTGCTGGGGGAGGTGGATTCAGATCAGTGGTGGTGCCACTTTGCTAGCAACCCAGATACTTGGTTTGATCTAGATGATTTGTCTTTCAGATTATAATTCCAAGGGCCAGTGAGACAGCTAGCAGACTAAGCATCTGCCCAGCAAGCGCAGGGACCAGTTTGATCCCAGGCACCACATGTTACACCAAGCCCACCTCAGGGCAACCTGAACCGGACACCAAGACAAGTTGTGGTGGGGCAAGCCTGTAATCCCAGCGCTGGGGAGGCTGAAAACAAAAGGATCACTAAGAGTCTGAGGCTGAAAACAAGAGGATCACTAAGAGGCTGAGCTGTGTAGTGAGACCCTGTAGCAAATACATTAAAAAACATCATATATATATTTCTATTGTCAGGTATAATGGCTGACACACTAGGCCAGCTTGAGAAGTTTACAAGTTCAACTGAGTGACTCGGCAGGGGGCCGGGGTCCTCACTCTGTAAACCTCCTCATCCTGCGCAAGAGGAGGGCAGGTAGTTTGTGTGAATGCTGCACCTGCTCTGTGGGTGGGGGAACCTGCTTATAATATAAGGGAGGAGAAGAGGCTTCTTCTCTTGCCTTTGGTTCTTTTTCTTTTTTTTTTTTTTTTACATTAACTCTTTATGCAACTATGTAATGTAAATTCTCTGAGACAAATCACTCTACATTTAATTTTTTCCTGATTACATATCAAGTGTCATGCTTACAGCTCTAGATCTCAATCTTACTTTCTAGTGCTAAAGGCTATAACCCTACTACCTGGATCCATGACTTTTTTGGGAGTGGGTGCACCAGGGATTGAACCCAGGGCCTTGTGCTCACCGCGCAGGTGCTTATGCCACTGAGCTATCTCCCTCTCCCTGGAGCCATGGCTTTAGGATTGCTAATAAACCTTTAAAAAGCCTAAACTACATGATTTGACTTCAACTGATATTTTTACCCATTGTAATTTAACCATCTTTGCTAAGTTTTCGACGTATAAGCATAAATGTTAAAGCACTGAATAAATATAGCTTTTTTTTTTTTTTTTACTATTCTCTTAGATACAGGACAGAACTGTAACATACACACCCTGAGACTTAGTGTGAGATGACTTGTGAAACCTAGTGTATTACTTTTTCAGCAATAACCCTAACACACGTAGGCTTTGAGAATGTGATTATGCTGTCTAACATTAAGTCCCACTAATATTTCACTCCACACCTACTTTTCTAGAGGATTAAAAAAGCAACCGCTAATCTGACAAAACAAAATAAAACATAAATGTATCATTTTGTGCTGGGAAGTCCTATTAAGCAAGATTAAAGTGGACACTGAATTTGGAGCTAGTTCTGTGTGGTATCTTTCAAACATTAATGGCTAATGCTATATACTGTCATGTTAAATAAATTTTATCAGTGTCTTGGACTTCTGAACTTTTCTTCTACATATCCAGTTGATTTTCTAGTCAAGGGTTACTTGCTAAAAGTTCAACAGAGATGACATTAGATTAGGAAATAATTGGTGGAAGTTTTTTTGACTAAATTAACATTCAAAAGAAGCTTGCTGGAAAACATGCATTTGGGGTTCTGGGATAAGCTATAGGTCAATTTCTTCCTTCAATTCTGCTTTATCATCTTACACAAAAGGAGCTCAAATATTTATAAACAAGACATGACTCGCCCATCAAAGATAGGATTAACAAAAGTCTTTGCACCACGCTATCAATTAACAGCAACTTTATAAAGTTTCTAAGGTCTTTATGTGTTAAGATATCAGTTCCTATCATGAATGTGACCATCATGTATACTTGCAATGTACCAATAAGCAATAAAAATCATCAGTTTCTTCCTTACTATGTTGAAAAGCTGAAAGACAAACGAGTAAACTAGGCCTTCTAGGAAAACTAGGCAAGCATCACAACTCTGGTAGCAATCTAACATACCCACCCTTAAAAATTCAAGTACTAATTGGCATAGTATGATAAAATTCAATGCAATTAATCGAACTGAGTGTGACAACAAAGGATTAATTCATATGTATATAAAGTCATTGTAAAATAAATGTAAGAACCCTCAATCAACCACCTGCTCACTACCTGGGAAAGCACACTAGGGAAGACCAGAGGAAAAAAGCTTTCCTACTTATAACAACAATGAGGCAGAGTCAAAGTTCAGGAAAAGGTTAACTGGGTATGTAATAATTAGAATGATTTCCACTCTAGTAGTTATTTTACTACTTAATGCAACATTCACTTTGACTTGTGTGTAACACTATATGCACAATGATCATGAATGGCTGCAAGAAAAAAAAGTATTTAGAACATTCCAAAGGTTTTGTGGAGGCTGCCGTAAAACAAAGGATTTGAAATAAACAATTATACAAAAATAAAAAACCAGGTTGTTTACTCCAAATTCCTGGTTTAATAAGGACTTGTTTATTTTGAGAAAAAGATCCCAAACATCAGGCTTTCACAAAAAATAACCCACAGTATCAACTTTAGAAAACAAAGACTATTACACTAATTTTTCTAGAGGATGCATTTGACACACTGTCATTCACGAAAATACATTGTTACATTTGTGTTTAACAGCCCCACAAAGTACTTGATGTGGGTGATACACGTGACTCTTAAGTCAAACAAAGCTGCTTTCAGATGCTACAGTAGGTGAGATTGCCTTTGCAGTTAGGGAAGCAACTCCTGAAATCATGTATAAATGGCAATAACTATACTGCCTGCATCGTGAGAGACTATTGTGGAGACAGCTGATAAAAACCATACAACCTTTTTATTATTAAGTTATAAAGAGGTATCAAAATTAAAAGGCAAAAATGACAGGAGAAGACTTAACAAAACTACTAGGAGCATCAAAGGAAGTGAAAATGGTACTAGGCGCAGGGCAATTATGAGCATGGTAGGACACAGGGAGAATAGTGAGCATGTGCTGAAGATACTAGGGGAGAGGATATGGTGAAATTTTGATCGTAGACAAGCACCTAGATAAAGAAATAATGGGACAAGACTTCTAAGCTAAACTATGTGCTTAAGAGTCATCCTTGCCATTGGTGCTGTCTTCTGTCATCCTCTCCTTCCTCAGCCTCTTTTTCATCATCCTTGATCAACTTCAGTGGTTTCACCTGGTCCTCCGCCCGATCTTCATTTTCATCATCATCCAGTAGCTCCCCCTCCTCAGCAGTCATCCACAGCACCCTCAGATTCCATCATCACATTAGTCTCATCTTTCTTCTTGGAGGTGGTGGTCTGCTCCTCTTCAGTCTTATCATTCATCTCCACTGCTTGTTTGCTCTGTTCGTTTCAATTTTCTCCAGGCTCTCCAGTAAAGAATCTACTTTTTGTTTTATCTGGGTCAGCTCCTTCTTAATGGTCTGAAGGTCATCACCTTTCAACTTTCCAGACTTGGACAAAGATCCCTGCTGGCCAGAATAAAATTAGAATTTAAAGCCACGTTTGCCTCTTCAGGAGGTGTTTCCTGATACATGCTGGTGTTTCCAGGGCACTACAGCCTGACCAATAGGAAGAGGAGGAACATGTGCTGGGAAACTGTACATCTTGTCATAATAATTACTTTGGAATTCATAGTCCAAGTCAAAAGAGGAGCTGAGTACAGGAAATGGAGAAGAGTGTTCTGGTACTGACCCATACATCTCTACTGCAGATCCTTTCACCCCAGCTTTTCCTCTGTTCACTTTTGGCTCTGCAGCCAGATCAATATCTAAAACCAGGCCAACCATCATTTGGCCATACTCTCCAGCTGCAGCAGCCTGGACATTTCTCTCATTAACATACTGGACAAAGGCAAAGCCCTTATGAAGGGAGCAACTCACAATTTTGCCATACTTCAAGAAGATAGCCTCCATATCAGATTTCTTCACCACAAGAGTGTTCAGATTCCCAATGAGCACATGGGAACTCATGGAGCAAGAATCTATCTTGTTGGTAACATTGCTAGCCATCATGTTTGAAGATAAAGTTGCTGACAGTGACAAAAACCAGGAGAGGGATGCGAGAAGAGATTCGATTCTGAATCTCCTGCTCCTAGGTTCTATGTGGAGTTGACTGCTGCTGGAGGACAGCAACAAGGCAGCAACTGCTCAGTCTCCATCTCTTTACAAAATCACATCTTTGGTTCTTGCTGTTTTTTCTGTCTTCTGCTGCCTTGAACTGTTGCCATTGGGACCTGCCAGCCTGTCTTGGAGCCAACTGATTATTAATAGGATCTGGCCCCAGTACAAGCTGCTAAATTATCGTGGCCCTGATCCAACATGGCTGAGTCCCAAAACAATAGCTCATCTTCCCAATCACCACTTCCTCCTTCTTCCCCACTCCAGCCCTGGATACAACTTCCTTTTACCTTTCCACGCACACAAGCGAGCCACCTAGTCAGTTTGTGTGTCATTAAACCTGCCCCCTCAAACTCCGCCCCTGTCAAAAGTCAATAGTCTCTTGTACCGGCCAAACAGCTCAGTGGATTAAAGCACCTGCAAGCAAGTGCAGGAGCCAGGGGTTCAAATCCAGGGCCTGCTGTGCTGGCTCCACCCCTGTGGCTCACTGAGATGGCAATTGAAGCTGGGCATAGTGGCACATACCTGTAATCCAAGCTCTTGAGGCTATAAACAGGCAGATCACTATGAGTCTGATCTAGTAGTGAGACCCTGAACACTGTGTAGACCCTTCCCTAAAATTAAAAAAAAAAAAAAGTCAATAGTCTCATCCCCCTTTTCTGAGGTAAGAGAATCCTCCCTCCTCTCTGCCATGGATCCAATTGATGTCCTGTCAATGGCACTAAAGGCTTCTTCCATCTTTTTCTTTTACTTCTGCTTCTCTGCTGTATCGCCGAAAAACCTAACAACAATGGGCTGAAACTTTCACAAACTGTAAGCTAAATAAACCTTAATTTTGGGTGCTGGGTATTTTGATTGAGCAAGGAGAAACAAGTAACTAAGACCCTGGGTGTGATTGCTTTCCTGGTTTCAGAATACCTGTTTTTCAGTGACCCTTCTTTAAGTACCTCTATCCTCTTTCTCTAATGATCTATCTTGGAATTTTTCAGCAAAAATTGTATGAAACTCTACACGTTTGTTCTTTTTATTTCAGTTTTTAAAATTTGTTTTTACACTTCTCTTCTAAAAGCTCACACAAAGAAATAGATTGCAAGAAAATACAAGAGACTGTGAAAAATAAATAAATGGGAAAATTTGTTCTACAAAAAATCAAAACAAATAATAAAACTACAGTGAGAGTGTAGCACTAGTGCAATATTACAGGAACTAGCTAAACATAATAGAAATATATATTTTGTGTAAAAAAGAGAACTAGTTTTTCCCTTTAAAAGCATTGAAAGATGACCTAGTAGTAATAGTTCGTGATCTCAGGTTAAATCAGATACAACTTCTGAAATGATTTTATAGAGCTTCCCTGTGCCCGCGGGACCCCTCCAGACCAAAACTCAGGCACCCGAGTGAATGAGACCCTCTACCGTGCCATGGAGACCCCTGCAACTCTCCAGAGCCCCCTTTCCCAAGCCTGCTGAGTGAGTAGGAACATCTGTGACTCTCTCAGGAGCCCCAGATCTAGCCCAAGCCCAGACCCACCAAGTGTGTGGGAGAGCTTCTGCGCTCCCCTGTGTTCCTTGGGCCAGGGGCACAACAGAGGGTCACCACAGGTTCACTGTTGTGCCAGAGTGATGCAACAGGTTCACTTCCAAGGGCCACAGCAGGAAGGAGCTGAACACAACAGCTAGACACAGGCCAGGCATAACTGGATAAACAAACTTAATAGATCTGCACCCAAATTTCAGTAGGTGCTAAGGTTATAACTGCACCAAAGCTCTACACCAAAGGTCAGAGGTCAATGTTATACGAAATGATAAAGACTAGGAGCAAAATGCAATCTCAGGCATGGAGCCCACCCAGAACAAGTGCAGAGGACACTAGCTCAGCAGAAATGAATGGATGAAATGATTTTATAAAAGATGGATAATCTAAATTATATAAAAATATTTTTAAAAATCATATGTATAGTTAAAACATAGGTAAATAACAAAATAAGGTATTATATAATGACAAATGGAGAATTATTATCTAGAATACATAAAAATTTGTATCAGTCACTAAGAAAAACATAAATGAAATTGAGGGTTAATTCACAAAAGCAAAATCTAAACAACTGTTATATATAAGACACACATCTAGTCACAATGACAGAAAAAATGATATCACAATTGGAAAAAAGAGATACCACTTTTCACCCAATTATTTGCTTAAAATTTAAAAGACTGATAATATAAATAATAGGAGTTGTAGAATTTGCACTTAGGTCTCATTAATTCCATAGCCATGATGTTAAGCCCTGATTTCCCCAATGCGACAAGAGTTCTATTACTAAAAAAGGACAGTGGTTCTCAGAGGGTGAAACTGGTAGGGTGATTTGTTAGAAAGGCAAATGTTTAAGCCCCACCTTAGACAAAAGACATAAGAATTTCTAGGGGCAAGGAACTACAATCTGTTCCTTAAAATGATTCTGTTACTTGGTAAACTTTGCCACTGGAAGAGAAAGTTAGGTGTTATGGTTGTGTCTAGATGTCCCCCCCCCCCCCGCCCCGCCAAGCCTCATGCAGTCATGGGGTGGGCTTCTAGAGTTTGTGACTGATTCATGATCGGATGCTGGGATTATGGGTGTTAGGCTGCTAGGATCATGGGTGTGAGTGCTATGCCTGCCTTGGGGTGGAGAGCTTGAATGAAATATAATAGAGGGAAAGAGACTTCTCTCTGCCTCTGTTTCTCCCTTTTTTGCTCTTGCTGTTTTGCTGTCTTCTGGCCCCAAGTACTGCTGCCTTCTGCCATGTGCCACTCTGCCTTGGAGCCAGTTGAGTATGGACTGAAACCTCCACAAACTGTGAACTAAACAAAACTTTCCTTTCTTAGTTTTGGCTGTCAGGTATTTTGTCCCCACAATAAGAGAAAGGTAACCAAGATATTAAGGACTTAAAATATAATAAAAAGGGAAAATGAATGGAGAAGGAATACAAGACAGGGGGTTGTAAGAAATTAGGGTATTAGCACTTGTGAAGGTTGACTGATGATGTCAACTTGGGAAGTTTAGTTAAGAGAAGTTTGACTAAATTGCTCACCCTGAGGTGTGGAAGATCCACCCTTGGGTAACCTGTCACCTGAATGGTATTAGGGTGAAGGAAGGATGAACTTGGCTTCTGTTTCTTAGGAGGAGCTCTGGTTTCTGCCTTCCTCTTGGGTGTTATCTTGTGGCTTCCAGCACAGACTCTTCAGTTGAGGGAACAGATCCTTTGACCTCCTGATACAGACTTATTTGGGAAACTGTGGTGAGCTCCAGACGTTGGACTGAATCCTTCGGTCTCAGGATATAGATGTACCTTCTGCACTCTCCCTTATCAGCCTCTGTCGATGACTATTGGAAGCCAGTCTTATAAATTCTTCTACATTTGTATAGTTTGTCTGACTTCTGTTTTTCTAGTAAAACACTGACTGGCACAGCAGTGACATAGATTGGAATAATAATGAGATTTAAACTATCATCATAAATTTTGTGGCTAAACTGGAATGGAGAAGAGAATCATGTCTTTTTGTTTTTGAAAGACCACATAGGAATGGCCAGGAGTTGGATGAAAAGGAAAAGAGTAGTGTTCCAGGCACTTTGCTATCAAGAAGTACAGAATGGCTGTGTGCTTCATTACTGAAACTGGAAAAATGGTACAGTGCTCCCTGATTATCAGCGGACTGCAATGATGAACAAAGATGAAACTTCTCTTGCCAAGAATCCGCCTGACAGATGGAGCTCCCTTGGAGATGTGTGGGGATTCAATGATGGGGTGTAGGAAAATATTAACAAAACATATAAAAATACCCTCTCTGTTATTTATGAGTGTATAGGAAAGAGAGGAGAGGCTTCCACTGGAAACATTTTTTGTAGTAGTCTATGGCTACATTTGTTTTCCAATAATCCAGTATCTATTTAATATCAGTAGTTGGGAGCTACATTTAGCACCAAATGAACCATATTAATCAAACATGTCTTCTCCTGTGCTCTGCTTCTGATCCGTGTCTGGCACTTTCAGTAGTCTAATATTTAGAAGAATTTTATAATTAAAAAGTTTAAACTTGGGGCTGGGGAGATGGCTCAGTAGAATAAGTGCTTTCCTGGCAAGCGCGAGGGCCTGAGTTCAATCCCCGGTTCCTACAAAAAAAAAAAAAAAAAAAAAAAAAGTTCAAACTTTTCTCCTCTCTAGCCTTATCCTTCTCAAAATAGAGAAATTACCAGAGACATCTTCAAGGAATCTTCTTTCATGTGTTGTTAGGTCCCATGTTTTCTATGTTTCCATTCCAACATAAATGATCTTATCAGAATCCTCTGATGCAACCCTTATGATAGATCTGAAGAAAGTTAATATTCTTCCTGTTCTTCCTACTTCTAAGAAAGATATCACCTAGAACAGCATTCATATCCTCAAAAGTGGAAGGTTTATAATGAAAACTTCGTTTGTGTTCATGCCTGGGCCTTGTCAGTCGCCAAGTAGAAGAGGAGGCAGCATCAAAGCTGACCCCATCTCCTCGAGGCCCTTAGCGGCGTAATGAATAGGACACTGCAATATGGAAAACCACCAAAATGTCACAGTTTCAGGCCAAATTCTTTAAACTCCACACCGGCTGCAGTAGATTGTAAGGATCTTTATGAGAAGAAGAACCACTGCATGCCTTCTTCCCCCGAAGACTATGGAGGCGAGCTTCCAACAGTTACCACGAAACAGTGTGTGTATAGACTGTAAAATCAACCCTGGAATTAAAAAGCAAATAAACAAAACCTTTTAAAGAGGCAGAGTCAAAAGGCCTGTACTGTTCTCCGGACAGAAATGAGGCTACAGGCTGGTATTTCAAATAAGCCACAAATTCTGTATCTGTCCCAAATGGGAAATAATAATTTTATTGAATAATAAGTTAAAAATGAATCCACTTCTTTCTACTTATAACTTAGTAAGTACTTCTGCTGCAGTCTTTGTAGACTCAGAATATTCATTAATGAATGAAAGTTTGTATTCACAATTATTCAAAATGAAAATGTAAGGGCAAAATGAAAGGATGTTTCAAGAAACTTAATTTTTTAATGAAAACAAACCAATGTCCTTTAGGGTTTCAAATATGCGGGTGGTGTTGGCATTGCCCCCTGAGATTCAGTACTAGTAAGCAAGAAGCACAAGGCAGCTTTGAGTACCCCTGTCTCCATTCACAAGAGAAAAATATGAATATATTTATAAATGTCAGTTTAGGATTTCATTACTTTGGGCCAACGTGAAAATTTACTGAGTAAAGAGTTAGTGTTATTCAATCACATAAAGATCAAGAGAGTAAAATTTATTTCTTCATCAATACATAATACTTCAAAAATGTATTTTAAAACAAAGATTTAAAACAGGAAAGTGAAGGCAATTAGCTTTAATGTGAAACTGTGATTCTCATTTTTGAATCAGGAAATATTAGTGTTTAGATAACAAGGTATAGTTTTTATTAATCCATTATATATACTACCATGAATATGCTGACTGTATTTCAATGTACATAGAAGACTAAAATTCAGTATGAATTGCTTATAAGCCCAAAGAGATTGTATATACAGGAAAATAAGGAGTTTAGAAACACCTGCTATAAGTTGATATCTTAGTTACTTGTCTCTCATTGCTGGAACAAAAGTGAAGGAGGGAAAGATTTTTTTGCTCAGTTTGTAGAAGCTTCAGTTTATAATTGGCTTGGTCTAAGAAGGGTGATGCGGGGCAAAGGGGCAACAGTTCATAGCAGTGGAAAATATAAAAAAACGAGAGATAAGACTTTGTTTCCCTTATACCATGTTATGGTTTGTATCTAGATGTCCCTCCAAGGCCTCCTACGGTCATGATGGGTGGGCTTTTTGGAGGCAGCTGAATCTAGAGTTTGTGATTGGTTCATTGTGTAGTGCTTGGTTTGGCGGTGTGAGTACTGCACCCACCCTAGGGCAGGTGGTCTGCATACAATTTAAGGAAGGGAAAGAGGCTTGCTTCCCTCTCTTGCTGTTGTTACCTTTGGTATCTTCAGCTGCCATAAACTGTTGACATCTGCTACTCTCCCTTATAGCCAGCAAATTATGGACTTACACTACTATATGAGTTAAATAAGCCTTTCCTCAGATAGTTTTGGGCCTCAGGTATTTTGTCTCAGCAACGAGAGAAAAGTAACTAAGACATATTCTATGCAAACTCTCCTGCCTAGGGGAGGAGTAGTGCTCATATCCATAATCCCAGCATTGGACCATGAATCAATCACAAACTCTGGATTCAGTCACCAATGAAAAGTCTGCCCCTCGTGACTGTATGAGGCTTCAGGAGTCATTGAGAAACAAATGACAGCATTACACTCCTGGCCCCAAAATATTTGTGCATATTGTATTATGCAAAAGGCAATTAATCCAATTCTAGGAGTTGCCAAAGTCCTAACAGTTCCGACATTGCTGAAAAGCCCAAGTCCCAAGTTTTCCCTGAAATATAATGGAAACTCTTAGCTGTGAACCCCTGTACAAATGAAAAGAAAGTTAAATGCTATCAGCATTCAATGGCACCACATAGACATCCATTTCCATTCCAAAAGTTACACACAGGGAGATACAAAGGAATAGGACCAAAGCATGTCCACAATCCACCAGGGCAAACATTAAGCCTGGTAATTCCATATGTATCATCCAAGGCAATCTGTGGCAAGATATGAACCCCAAAGGGCTTGGTTGACTGCACCCATATAAGACTTTCAGTGGTTGTAGCTCTCATGGCTTCGCTCTTGGGCCTGCTTTGTTCCCTCCATATTATCTTCCTCAGCAGTCCACATTCCTGGCTTCTCCACATGTCTGGAGTCTCAGCTGCACCTTTGGATTCACAATCACAGCTTGACACTGTCCTTTCAAGGGCACTCTGCCTGGTCTCCTAAGCCTTCCTCTGAAATCTGGGTAAGACACTTCCTGACCCCACAACTCTTTCATTCCACATGCACCTAAAACAAGCCCCATGTGGATGATACCGAAGTCTGCTACCAGTTGGGGCAGTCGTCAGGCTTCCTTTCTCTTAGCTGTAGGAGTCCAGTGCCTGGGTCACTGAATGCTCTGAATCCAGTCGTGAGGAACCAATTCTCAATATGGCTGCCATTCTAGAATAGGGTGCTTTGGGGGCTTTCTTCTCAAAGCAGTCTTTCACTTTTGTAGTTCTGAGACAACAAGGGGAGGGGGACACCCTGCTGATTTTTGTGACACCTTGGTCATCTTTTCTATTCTCTTGCTCTTTCTCAGCAATCATGATCTCCTAACTCTGTCTTTGCAGTCCATAGCTTTACTGGAGCTTGCTTTCTAGCCAAACTCAAAATGTCTTAAATCCTTCTTCAGGTGTCTTTGCTCTTGACTATCAATGTAAATCTGGCTAAAAGCCCCCAGCAGCAGCCATACCACAGCTTCAACATTAGAATGCCTTGAAATTTCTTCTGCAAGACTAATTCATCTTTCACCCTCCATCTGAATCTCAAGGAAAGTCTCTAGACATGAGAAAAATACAGGAAAACTTTCTGCCAAACCATCATGCACACCATCTGGAATTCAGCAACCAATACAGTCCTTCTTCCAGCAGAAACCCCTTGAGCCTGGTCTTTATCTGCTTTCTGGCCTTCTGAGCTCTGACCAGACTCTTCCATACAGTACAGCCTAAGTAATTCCTGCTCTACTTTTTCAGTAAGCACCTCTGAACCTTTTCAATCTCTTCCCACAAGCCTGAACCACATGGTTAGATATAGTCACAGCAATGACCCACTTCTCTGGTACCAAATTCTGTCTTAATTACTTTTCTCTTGTTGCTGGGATCAAATACCCAACCCTCAAATTTAAAGATGGAAAGGTTTACTTGGTTTATTTAGTTCACAATCTGTAAGATGTTTCAGTTCACAATTGGCTGGCACCAAGGCAAGTTGGCACGTGGCAGAAGGGCAAAAGTTCATGGTAGTGAAAGAAAGCAAAAGTAGTAAGACAGGAAAGACTCTTTCTGTCCCTTATATTCTATGCAGGCTACCTGCCCTAAGCACGCACACCCATCATCCCAGCAGTGAACCATGAATCATTCATGAACTTTAGATTCAGCCATTTATTAAAAGTCTGCCCCCACTACTATATAAGGGAGACATCCAGACATGAACTATAGCAGTCAGCGTGAACAAAGATTCTTACAAATTGTGGAAAAACATATGCAACATTGTGCATAGCATTTCATAGGATTCAGAGATGCCCCGCCAGTTAGCTATCAATGGTTTTGCAGATTAAGGATGTTTGGTGGTTTATGTGAATTTAAAAACGTCAGATTGTCTGCTGGTCTTTTGAAAGGAGCAGTTACTGCTTAAAATTATTTTTTACTCTGAGTTGTTTTTCTTCCTCTTTTGAATTTCTTATAACTTCTTTGTTATTTTTTTTTTCTTTAAACAAATCTTACACATTTATGTCAGGTAATTTAAACAACTAATTTGAAGATAGCATCATATAATATAGCAACCATTGTTGAATTCCTGTTACTTTGTTTAGTGAAATCTTGTATCATTTCTAATTCTGTTTTATTTTTCTTCTATCATTTTTTGTATTCTTTAAAAATTAAAAAAAAATCAAAAAGTCAGATTCTTAATAAAAGACAATCTACTTAACTTTATATTAAGTGTAGAAACTTTGAGAAATATTAAAAAATGAAAATATAGTTTTCCTGATCCCATTATCCACAGATAAACCAGTTAAATATTAGACATATTTTTTAACCTCTTTTCTAAGTCTAAGTATATTTTCCTATAATGGAATAATATTTACAGCTGATTAAATTACAGCTTTGTAATTCTTACATTGTGACCACATTCCAATGCTACTGAAAGAGTTAGTGATATTGTATTTTATTTAAATAAATTATTTAATCAGGCATTTTATTGTAGAATATTTCTATCATTTCAAATTTTTTACTTCTTATGTTCACTACTATGAACATAAATTTTTATATCAAACCTGCTTATTTACTTTAAATTGTCTTATGCCTGCTAAAATCACTTTATTCCACATAGCCAATGTAGTGAACACTGAGTTTCAGCCAAAAAAAGTGTCAAAATATGTGTTAGATTCTCATGAAGTATCACATAAATGTGACAAATGAAAATGAGTAAATTCATCTGAAGTCCTTTTACTTAAGAATCTACAAATTTAAAAATAGTATAAATTGAGTAGGTAAGGCTTATAGATGATTTTGATACTGGTGGAGTGGATAGGATTCATTTGGTTGATTTCACTTGTTTTAGTTTGTGGTGACATGCTTTGGATTTTGAATGCTGTCATCATTTGCCAAGAATGATTAAGGTTCAAAATATGAAAATTCAGATGCTGAAAAGGAGCATCTATGAGTTGATTTTTTTTGTCTTTCAGCTTTCTGTATTGCCAACCTAGTTTATCTCCTCTGTTCCTTCATTCTTTCCAGTAGGTAGTACAAAGCCTTAGAAAGGATGGCAGGGAGGTAGGAGACCTGACTTAGAGTGAGCCTTCAATGGGTTAAAGGGCTACCTCAGTATACAAATAACTTTTATTTTACATAAAAATAAAATGAATGTGCCGAAGTCTTTCAGGCTGGGTTCTGAATGGGGCTGTGTGGTATTTTCTTCCTCTCTAAATTTTAGATTTTTCTCTACATTTTCTAAAGAAGTTTGTACTAAGTCAATAATCAGAAAAGTACAAGCAAAGTACCAAAACACATCCTATGATCCTACTTTAACAATGCTAATCTCATATTCAGTGGGTCTTTCAGTCCAAATGTCTCCTAGTTATTTGTTACCCTAAACAGTAGGGTCATTTTCCAGAAAAAAAATATTGTAGACTCTTACAAATGAATAAAATTCAAGAAGCCAAATATCTACCCGTGGCTTAAAAATTCAGAATAGGTCTATTCAGGACAAGATGGAAATAACAGGGAGCCAGGAAGTAACCGCAATATGTCCAGCCCTTTCTTCATTGTATGAACACTTTGAGACAGGAAAAGATACAAGAAATGTGAATAATAATATTGAAAGTTCATGAACAAATAAATTAAAGATTTCATCCTGCATAAATGGATGACCCTAGAATTTAAAGCAAGTTTGTTCCAGCATTAATTCATTCATTCCTTCATTTAAATATTTAAATTTTGCCTTTAGCTGCCAGGTGGTAGTGGGTGCAGTATGTAAATAGGAAACAAGGATATTCTTCATGGACAAATGATAAATGTGCATATAAACACAAACTTTAAATTCTCACTATAATAACAGCTTACATTATTTTACTAAGATATTAAGCTTTAAAATATTATTTTATCTATTCTTTCCAATGTCCCTATAAGATATATTTACAGATTTTTTAAAAATCAGAGTTTTGGAGAATGATGTATTTTACTACATGTCACATAGGGAGCCAGAAATTTAATACAGGCTGCTTGACTTCTCAGCCAGTACTGGGACAGAAAACACATAGTGTGCTAGAAAGTAAAAATGGAAAACAATTTCTTTGTGGGGGTGAGGGATCATGGGAGGCCTTTTGAAGAAAATGGGCCTCAAGAAAGGCATGAGCTATAAAGAGCCAAAAAGACTAATTAGTTGGTAAAGAATATTTACTCTTGGAGCATTTGAATTGCTTGAACTTAACTTTTCCCAAATTTAGTGTTTCAAAATAATTCATAATAGAAAAATGACAGAGCAGTAAACCAACCATTCTGAGATTCAAGATCCAGGCATTGAATATAAAATCTTGGGGAAGAAAAGAAGGTGTATTTTGTATCTGTGTATTCAAAGTGGTTAGGATAGATATATAGTTACATTCTCTTAATGAATAGAATGATTTGTTCTAATGGTGTTTGTAAATAGGATATCATGTCTGCATCTTGTACAGCAATTAACCACTGGGAGGAATGTATGCAGTGTGTTGATTATTGAAACTGTCCTACTGATTTGATTTGAAACTGTCTCATTGCTATTTGTTTATCAATAAAATTATGGGGGGAAAGAAAGAAAAAGAAAAGAAGGTGTGAGGTGGGTCTCCAGGAGCCAGATGGTATCTACAGGGAGAACTGGAGATCATAGAGGAAGTGAATGCAGAAAACGGAGGTGGCAGCTGCACCTGCTCCCTGACTCCTGACTTACAGCACGAGAGAGGATGGTGGAATCCACAGGATGGTGGGCAACTCCAGAGGCCTCCATGGACAAATGCACTCGTGGGACAAAGTAGCTCACAGTACAACACCTGGTGAGTGACTCCAGGCCAAACACTCCCTGGAGAGGGTGCTTGGACAGGGGCCTTTTCAGGGAGGCATCCACTGAACCTTGGGCTTGCAGCCTCCGTGGGTTGGCTTCCTCTCAGAGCTCCTAGTGGCTGGGTGAGGCAAGATCGCAGGAGACATCTAGAGCCAGGGAGCCAAGGACAGGCTGGCAGCAGACACCTGCAGTGCTATAGGTTGACAACTCAGTCCCAACCCCTGGCTCAGAGGCCAGGATCAGCCTGAACTTTGATGGAGTAGAAAGCACCAGAATCTGCACTCTGCCCTACTCCGACAGCAGGCTTGCCGGGATTGCCCAGTACCGCACCCCAATCCTCCTGTAGGCTTGCTGGGATCACCCAGTGCTGTCTGAGCTCCGCCTGCCTCCTTTGTCTGCCAGCGACAGTGGAGACACACCTTGAATTGCAGACTACCACAAAACCATAATGCTAGAAGATAACTCCAGGCTTGAAATCACAGAAAAATAGATTTTTCCTTTTTCTTGATTATATTTATTTTTTTTCACAAATGTGAATATTGCTTTCAGGTTTTTTGTTTTATTTACTTCTTGTTTTTGTTTTTTCCTTCTGTCTTTCCCTCCTGTCTTCTTTGCCAGTTCCCCAAAGCTTTAGCAATCTTCCTTGGGGACTTCAGCTTTGTTTCTAATCTCTTTTTCTTCTTTTATTTCTCTATTTTTTTCTCTTATCCCTTTCAAAATTTCTCTAAGGGTAAAATCATTGTATTGAGAAGATATTTACTGTAAATGATTTTTTGATTTGTTCAAATTTTGTTATATAACTATAAATCTGATACCCCTGGATAAAGGGGTCAACTTAATAGTTATCACAGTTTGTCAATTTCTAGACTGTCCTTGATGCTATTGTTATTACTGATTATACTGTAGCCAAGATGACATAGTTGTGCTCAGAAGTAGGAAGAAAATACTCAAGGGGGAAGGGGAACAAAGAAAGGAGAACAAAGAAGGGGGAAGGAAATGAGAAGGGAAGGAATTTTTTAAAAAAGAGAATAAAAGAAAAAATGGCAACAAAGCTTTAGTAAGTAAGAAGGGGAAGAAATGTTCAAGGGAGAAGAGGGGAACAGAAGAAAAAAGAATCGAGCTATATTATACACAGGTACAAATTATTTGTGATGAATCTGATATTTATGTATAAAAAGAATACCAATAAAATTAACTTAAGGACCAACCAAATAGTTCAGAGGATTAAAGCGCCTGCAAGCAGGTGCAAGGGCTGGAGTTTTGATCCCTGGGGCACACTGAGACGGCAATTGAAACTGGGAGTGGTGGCGCATGCCTGTAATCCCAGCACTTGGGAGGCTGTAAACAGGCAGATCACTACGCGTCCTATCTAGTAGTGAGAACCTGAACACCCTGTAGACCCTCCCCTAAAATACAAAATAAATAAATAACTTAAAGATGCACATCGAAAACAGCCTGCCTGAGGAAAATAATTTGCTGTATAATATACCTTCGAGATTTAGTAACCATAACCAATCAAGAGGCTTGGGTTTGGAACACTTTTTTATTCCATTGTGGTAGTGCTTTACACTTCCCAGCACATCTGGCTGGCCACACCCCACGTGGCCACAGCCTTGCTGCCTTGCAGATAGGGAACTGTGCAACCTGCAATCTCTCACACGCTTAGGTAATCAGTCAGTCATCCTGAGGCTCTGAATCCAATCAAGCACACCCACCCCTTCATTCTAGAGTCTCCTAAATATGTACAATCAAGGAGGGACACGGAGACTGCAGTTTCAATAATGGTGATCCACGAAAAACAAAATAGCACATCTGTACAATATTCTTATATCAAAATGTTTAGGGGTGTCTTAACAGAGCCTTTTTAAAACAAATGAGTGGTTGAGCGGTTAAAGACACATCTACGCATTAGAAAAGAATCTGTATTTTTTTTTATAAGCAATCCTTCCAAATGAAAATGTTCTGTATTAGCATAGATCATACAGGCCTGTTGCAAACAATAAATTGTTAAATAATATAATATTACAATCTTAAGTGCAACAGTTACTACATATATAGTATGAAGCACAGGTTTTCTACTTTTCTTTTACCAACTACTATCTTCAAGTATTTTCCTGTGTCTCTACATAAAAAATTCCACCTTGTATCTAACTTACTTTTTAATTCTTATGTTATTGTGTGTAATGACTCGTTCCTAGTTTTCATCTATAAATAAAACAAAAAAATGGATCTTGTCCTGAAATCTTGATCATACTGCAGTTTACTTATGTAGGCTAGGTTCAGACTGAGTGAAAATATAAGATTTTTCAAAGCTCACTTTCCAGAAATTGCAAATTTCCGCTTCTGGCAACAACATAAGAAATGGAGGGCCAGGGAGATGGCTCAGTGGAGTAAGTGCTTCCCTGACAAGCGCAAGGGCCTGAGTTCAATCCCTGGTTCTGGAAAAAAAAAAAAAAAGAAAGAAAGAAATGGACTCATTTTATGGATACTCTGGGGCTGGGTATTATGGTAGTTCCTATACTGATTAAGAGAAATAGCATTTTGTGTGCATACTTTCCTAACAACTGAGCTGGAATACCTTCTTTTCTTTGCTAGTTGTTTGTAATTCTTCTTTATGTCTTCTTTCCCTTCAATTTTCATTTTACATTTATATTTCTTTTTATTATAATTTCTAGACATTTTTCTATTTTGATTTCAATGTGCTTTATTCTATAACTGAAGTTCTTCATTGTATTTTATTTTACCGTCCTCTTTTCTTCTCTTAACTTTTGTTGATATTTTTAAACTTCCTGAAAAAAAATCTTTAGTTCATAAAATATCAACTTTTTCTAACTTAGTAAAAGTATGACCTAAGCCCATAAAATTTTCCCAAATTACTGTTTGTCTATCTTCCATAAATTTTAGTGTTTCCAAATATATCATTTTATGAAAAATCTATTCTTCATCCTTCTAATAACTATTATTTATGAAAGTGAATTTTTAAAAAGGTCTCAAAGACATGATACTTTGTTTAAACACTAATTTCTACATTTATGGAGAGAAATATTTATATAATTTTTATTTTTGCCATTTATTGAAATTTTTATCTTTGGTATTAATAATTTTAATAGTCTAGAACCACTGAGGAACAGTAAATACACAAACTTATTAACTATATCATGTAAATTAATCTATTGCAGAGTTTTTGGTTCTATTTAATTTGTGACCAGTTAAAGTTATATGGTAAAATCTCCCAGATAATTTTTGTGTCTCTTAATTTCTGTATTTTGTCTAGCATTTTGATGTTAAGCTATACATCAGTCTGAGCTGTAGCTTTTTTTTCATTAGTACATGTTTGCAGTACATAATATTTATATCCCTTGTGTGGAGTTGCTCTATGTACCTAACATATCTCAATGCATTTTAAAAAGTCTTTCTCTCTCCTCCCTCCCCTTCCTCCTTCTCTTGATCCTTTTCCCATTTGATAAAGGTTTCTCTCAAAGGCCAACTAGATAGCACAGTGCTGCTTTGGCAAGCACAGGGACCAGGGTTCGATTCCTGCATTCTTGCATTCCGTGCCGGCCCTGTCCCTGGGGCGCGCTGAGTTGCTGACCGAGTCTGAGCATGGTGGCGCACGCCTATAATCCCAGCACTGGGGAGGCTGAAAACAGAAGGATCACTACAAGTCTGAGCTGCCTAATGAGACCCTGCACCAAATACATAAATTAAAAAAGTCTCTTTCCCTACTTCCTATTATCTTATAGTTCGCTTTTTATAGGGTTTCTCATAGAAAAAACTGCAACATTTAGTCTTATGTATATGATATTGATTCTTTCTAGTGAAATAAAAACTTCAGTGTGCTTTAATTTGTGTTTTTCTAATGTACAAATAATGAACTTTGCCCACATATCTATTGGCCATCAGTACATCTTTTTCTAAAAATGGCTATTCATTTCACTTGATAACATTTTCATTGGGTCTTTTATTTTAGGGGTCTAATATTATGAGTCCTTCATATACTCTATTTTCCCTCTGTCTGAAGACTAGCTGGAAAATAATTTTCCCACTCTCTGGGGTGCCTTTCTACCCTACTGTTTGTTCCTTTGCTGTGCAGAAGATTTAAATTTTATATGATGGCATTTGTTGATTCTTGATGCCATTTTTGTGTGTATGTAGTAGGGGTTCTGTTCAGAAACTCCTTGCCTAAGACTATGAATTCAAGAGTTTTCCATATTTATTTCTTCCAGCAGAATGTTTCTGTTTTTTCATTAAGACCTTTGGTCCATTTTGGTTTTAGAATAAGACATGGTGAGAGATATAGTTCTAGATTCAATCTTCTGTATGTAGATATCGAATTTTCCCAGCACCTTTATTGAGAAGCTATTTTTCCTGCAATGTATGACTTTGGTCCCCCTTGTGAAGATCAAATAGTTTCATGTATCCAGGGTTGTGTCTACATCTTCCTTTGTGTTCTGCTGAACCTTGTACATGATTGTGCACCAGCAATTTGCTGTTTCTATCACTGTCACTTTGCAATCTAACATTAAATCTAAGACTGTGATGCCTCCTACTTGTTCCTGTGAGCCAGAAAGGACTGGTATTTTCCTATTCTGGATCTCTTCTTCATACATATGAATTTTAGGATTGTTTTTTCCACTTCTGTGGGGAATGTTGCTCTGGTATCTTCATTGGGATTGTATTAAACCTGAATATCAGTTTTGAAAGTATGGCCATTTTCACTAGTGGTTCTGCTTCTGGAGGAATAGAGGATGTCTTTCCATTTTCTGATTTTTTTCTATCTCCTTTTTCAGGATATCATAGTTTTCATTGCAGAGCTCTTTCACCTCCTTGCTGAAGTAATTCCTATTATGTAATTTTTCTTGATGTTGTTATGAATAGTATTATTTCCCAGTTTCTTTCTCTGTGAATTTATTATTTGTATACAAAATCATTATTTTTTCTGTATTGATTTTGTATTCTGCCTCTGCTGAACTTTGTTATTAATTTTAGGAGTCTTTTAATGGAGTTTTTGGTCTTCTATATAAAGGATTATGTCATTTGCACGTAATGGTATTGTGACTTCTTCCTTTCCTGTATATGTCCTTTTACTTTCTTTTTCTTGCCTGATTGTTCTTGCCAGTATTTTGAGTTCTACACTGGACAGGAGTGGTAATAATGGACATCCTTGTTCTCTTCATGATTATAGGGAGACACTTTCAATTTTCCTCCAATTAATATGATGTTGGTAATACACTTGCCATAAATGACTTTTATCAGATTGAGATAAGGTCCTCTACCTATATTTTCTTCAATGTTTTTATTACCACTGGACATTGGATTTTAGTTAAATGTTTTGTATATATCTATTTAAATGGTTTGTTGAAATGTGATTTAGTGATGTAGTACATTTATTGATTTGTAGTACATTTATTGATTTAATCCACTGGATGGAGATTATGATGTATAATATCTTTGATGATTTGTTGCACTCAGTTTACCAGTATCTGGTTAGACTTTCACATCTATGTTCATTAAAAAGAAAGAGATTGAATAATAATAAGCTTCTCTTCTGGAGGGTTAACAACCTAAGTTTGCAGACCAAAATTAGAGAAAAAGGAGGGCCTCAAGGAAAGCCAACATTTTGGCTCTAGCCTTCCAAGGTCAATTAAGACTCAGGACATATGAGAAGTTGTACTGTAA
>NW_004524600.1:9375705-9378337 GCF_000260255.1 Octodon degus | reverse complement strand
CTGTGCTTTGCTAAGCTTGTTCTAAGTAGGTGCTTTAGACCACTGAGCCATCTCACCAGTCCCCATTGGTTTTCTTTTCTTTGTTCTTTTTCCCTTGATCCATTATGCTGATTTTCATCTTTTGACTGGAGAATTGAGACTACTCAGATTGAGAGTTACTGCTGAAAGTTATTGACTTAGTTCTGTCTTTGCTTTACTTTCTTTTTCTTGGCTTTCTTTTGTTCTTTTGTAGTTAGCTGCTTATCTTGCCTGTTGTACTTCATTCTAGTAGCTCTTTGATCATTGTTAGCTTCACTGAATCTTTCAAGAATATCCTTGAGCATTTGCTTGTATTGTTTTTGTGGTCATGAATTTCTAAGGTGATCTGTATCATGGCATCATCTTATTTCTCCATCGATCTTGAAAAATAGCTTTATAAGACACATCAGTCTCGGTTGCTAGTCTTTTAAGGTTTATATTAGGAAGTCTGGTGAGATTATCTTCATGAGTGATTCATTGCTTTTTTTCCTAACAGCTTTTAGGCTTCTACTCTTGTGTTGGACTTTAGGGATTTTGATTATGATGTTCTATGAAGAGGTACTTTTCTGATTACAGTTTTTGGGGGCCTGCGTACCTCATTTATTTGCATAGTGAATCTTTTGTTATATCTGGAAAGTTTTCTGCCATTATTTTCGTAAACGTTTTTAATGCAAGTTGTGCTGCCTTCTGATTTTTCATTAATGCCACCTAATCTTAATTTTCTTTGTGTCATCTTGCAGCTTTTGCATCCATTATTCATATTCTCTTCTTTTTAAGGTACCTCTCATTAATTCTTTACTGACAACTGCCCTTCTAATTCTGAGATTCTGACCTCACATTGGTCATTTCTGCTGTCGATATTTTCAATAGACTTTTCATTTTTTATTCATTTTAATGAGAAAAAAAGATAAAATAGCAATGAAAGAGTTTCAAAACTGATTAGTAGGACAGTTACAATAATTAATGCATTGCATATTGTTTTCTTAATAGTAACTATTCATAGTACAAGATACAGACATGATATCCTATCTAAACACTATTAGTACAAATCTTTCTTCTCAATGAACTGGGAGAAAGTAGCTATATATCTAGTCTAACTATTTTGTTGATACAGAAACAAAATGGTCCTTCACTTATATCCCCCTTTTTTTGTTTAGTTTTGTCAGAGATGGGTATTCCATTGCCATTTAAATATTGTAGGTGCTTGAATTCAACAAAATAATCGAACATAGTCCAGTAGTCCATAATAGTAGTGGGTTATCCATAGGACTGGCAATGTCAGAAGTTGTTGACTTGAGCCCTTTAAAGCTCAACATATTAATATGGTTTTACTTTTTATACTTCAGTTTTACACTTTTCTGCTGGATGGTTAAGACCAAGGTAAAGCAAGACCTATATAACAACAAATGTAACTTTTGTATCTGACAAGGTCTGTCAAATCCCCTCAGGATTTATCCTGAAACCCTTACCTCAGTTTGTAGATCCTTTGTCAGTGTCAGTCATATGGATAAGTTAGAGCCATTGTTTGACCAATTGGCAGAGAAGATCTGTTTAAGATACTACATTTTAATTGATGAAGCTGTTTAGTTTGAAAAGTCAGTTGTAGCATCAAAAGAAAACTCTACAAATGGAAACAATGTGAAGGGATGGAAAAGATCTTGTGCTAGGAATAACTACTATGAAAACAACAATATGCAATGTATTAATTATTGTAACTGTTCTACTAACGCCTTTTGAAACTCTCTCGTTATTTGTTTCTCAATAAAATTAATAAAAAATAAAAAAGGAAAAGAAAAGAGAGTAATTCAGTTTTTCTATCTTCCTTTCAAAGCACTAAACCAAACAATATCTTCAAACACCTTTTCCAGCCCTTCACATGGTTTCCATCTGTAGTGTTTTCTTTTGATGCTATAACTAACTTTTCAAACTAAACAGCTTCATCAATTAAAATGTAGTATCTTAAACAGATATTCTCTTGCTAAAGTCAAAGCATCGGCACAGCTACAATCTTTCTCTATGGTCTGAGGGGCATCACTTTAAATTCTTTTTAAATTAATTTTTTGTCTTTTGCCTTTTTCACCTTTTTCTCCTTGGCTATGTTTTGAGGATAAAGATGTATATACATTCTGCCAATCATCATGTTGCATCTTTTCTTTAATCTTCCAAAATTATACATTTTATATGTTTATACAGCTGTGTCCACAAGATTACAGAGAGATATATAGTCCCTCTTTAAGATCTGGCTTTTTTTCTCCAATATTCTGCATATTTTACCATAATATATCCATACAATATAGCTTGGTGTGCATTTCCTTTAGTTTGCCCAATTTGAGGTCTGTTCTGCTTTCTGAATTGAGGATTAAAGTCATTCTTTGGCTTTCTTAAATATCTACTTCCTGAAAATACTGAGTTGTACACTGTCCCACATTATTTATTCTGCCTGTCCCTTAATCTTTTCCACATTGTCTATGGTTTAGTCTCCTTTTGACCCATGTTAGCAAACAGATTTAATTGCTTTCCTTTAAAACAAGGTCTCCCTGTCTTGCCTAGGCTGGCTGGGAATTCATAGGCTCAAGTAATCCTCCTGTCTCAGCCTACAGAATAGCTGATATTA
>NW_004524600.1:9368539-9374655 GCF_000260255.1 Octodon degus | reverse complement strand
CCCTTTTTTTGTTAAGTTCCATCATTTAAATATTATAGGTGTGTAAACTTAGCAAAATATTCTAAAAGAGTTCAGTAGTCCATAATAGTATTGGGTCTTTCGCTTCACCGATCTGTTTTTACTAGCAGTCATTTTATTTTTCTGCTGATAACCCACTGCTTCCTGAATATTAAGCATTTGAGGAATACTAGCTTTACCCCGAAATACACCTCCCACATTGCACAAGCCTAAGGCACTTATCATATGTGCATCCTTTTCAGATCCAAAATTCTGAGGGCCAGGAATATAGCTCAGCAGGCCTAAGTGCCTGCTTGGCAAGCACAAGGTCCCAAGTTTGATCCCCAGTAACACACACACACACACGCACACACAAAATGGTCCAAGATTCTGATATGATGAGAGTGGCTTGCTTTCTCAGAACAACATTTTGTGTAACATCAAACCGTCTAAATTTTTGCTATTTCAAAATTCAACTTACTTTTTTGCAAGATTAACTATACTTAAAATCATATTTGTCATATTTTACCTGATTTTCCAATGTATTGCATGGGAAAATTTTAGACAATCTCATCTACCCTATGGTTGCAAATAGAGGTTCCCCCAACATTAGACATTTGTATTCCAAAATATTCATTAAATATCCTTGTAATTCTATTATAGCATTTATTGTCTTCTAGCATGTGCTATAATATTGTCATATAGCTTTACGTGTCCATGTAGTTGTTAAGCTATCCGAAAAACAACAAAATAAAAGTCAGTGCTCTTTGAATCTTTATTTTGCCAATTTCAACTGTGTGCACAAGAGGTAAATGCTTCATTTGTTTCTGAGAAGTTCATATTTCCACACTCTATATTCCATTCAGGAGCGTTTTAGGAGAGCTTCTTTGCTCTGCAAGTCAAGTGATGCCAGAGTGTAGGAATTCAAAGAAAAAAAATATACAAAGACTAGGCTGGAACTTAGGAGAGATCCAGAAAAAAGCAGAGAGTCTTTTATTCTCTTAAAATAATGAACTTTTACATGATGCAAGAATTTGGTCAAGAAAAACAAAGTGTCACTGATGGCCTGAACGTGGGGAGGGCAGCTTTATTACATGTGGCAAGCTACAACCTAAATGCTATTTTTGTTTCTCTTGTGCAAAGAACTGTGGTCATTATTTCATAGATGTTTCAACACATATAGGTGCTATATCATAATAGTCTGTATATAGACCACATACACAGGTACAAGTATATGTAAAATATAAATTAACACTCGCTATGCTTGTGCTCAGACGGGCTTCCTGCTTCAATAACAAAGCGTTCTTTCTCAGTACAACCTACAAGAAAACTGTCAGCACTTTTTAAGCTGATGAGCAAACGAGCAGGCATTTGCTAAGCAACAGAACCTTTCAAGCCGCGGGGGCCTAAACCAGTGGCCGCAGTGCACAGTAGCCAAAATGCATCCCCCTCCTCCACAGCCGTAAACTGTAAACACTCAGCCGCATGCAATTAACCTGATGACTTCAGGAGAGGAAGGGGATTGAATAGGAAATACTGTCCTCCCCAGCATGCCTGCAGGGCTGATCCCCAAGCACTAGCATGGCTTTAAATAATCTGCATAATTATCTATGTAGCTGCGAGGTACAAAATACAAACAAAGCATTTGTAAGCGTATATGCAGGATGGACCTGGGCATGGAAAGCTTGAAGAGAAAGGAAGAGTGACTTTCTTTTTCTGAGCAAGCCACTTTCATCCATTTCCAATTTCCTATATTTTTCTTTCACCCTTTCTACTTTAACATTTTAGAACATTTATATTTAAAAGATGTGCAACTTTTACTGGTTCTATGCTAATGATTTGTTTCTTGTAAGATTTTGATTACTGCATTGGCATTTTGTAGGGTTCCCACAGTAAGAAATTGTTGCAGAACAACACAGATTACATCAGATTTGCAGATAACTTTAAACCAGAATAAATTATGGAAACAAACAAACAAACAAAAAGGACCAAGTACTAAAAACCTAAATGTATCACCTGGAAGCCAGGAAAGTGCCAATCTCTCCACCAGTTTTGAAAGCCTTACCTCACTATGGAAAATGCTGTGAGGGCTCTTTCTACAGAACAGTAACACATACAGCCACCTGCATCACTGGGAAAGGAGCAAAAGCAGCACAGGAAGGGAAATGGGAAGATGGTAGACAGATGAAAGATGAAGGTATTCACATTTTATTTGGGCTGGGGAGATAGCTCAGTAGAATAAGCGCTTGCCTGGCAAATGCAAAGTCCTGAGTTCAATCTCCGGTACCACAAAACAAATAAGCAAACATTTTATTTAATACCACATTGCCGAAAACATGTTTCTTATCCCCTTCATGTGCAGAAAGAAAGTTTACGCCATAATTCCCTATGTTAATCACTGTCAGTATCAAAAGGCAATCGTGAAGAATTCACCAACTAAAAGATCAAGAGATAATCAGACACAAAAAGCTAGAGTTGTGCCATCTCACAATGAAAAAGCCTCACCGCACAGCAAAACAGTAATGAAGCTTGAATAGTATATTGAAAACTGTTTGCACTTTTTCGTAAATAATTAAAAACCTCGTATGAGGAAGTATTCTAGCAAACCTAATGCATACCATCAAGACTGCTTATGAAGGATGAAACGCTGTATCTTTGCTCTGGAGACAGGCTCACAAGCCTCAAAGTTAAGCTGATGTTGGAATCTCAACTTCACCTTTTACTAATTGTAAGATGTTCCAGTTGCTGTGGTAGTTAACTTCTACGGGAAAATGATACCTGAAACCATCAGTGTGGGCATGGAGGAAGTGCTTGTTATCATCTGGCATATAATACACATGCAGTAAATAGATTTTACTGTTATTGCTCATGCCAAACTTTATTAAACCACTCAAAGTCAGGGATTGTTTATATTTGATCCAAATTCCTATGGGCAATGGTTGCCAACAAGTAAAAAAGCTTGTAAAGCAAGCCACATAGACAAGCTATATACTAGAGAGTCTGAAATATTGGTCTGGAGTGGAGGCTGTGACTTGGAACATTTTGCCAAGCAAAATGTTCTCCAGATGTTCTAACTGATTAGGCAGTTTTGAGACTATCAGGATAACGATCTATATGAATACTAAGATCCAAGACTTAGTTTTCAGCCAAAACTCCTAGCAATTGACCTACAGTCATATGTAAGAGTTCAACTTTGATTAATTCAATGAGAAAGGTAATTATATCATTAAAGTTAATTTCTTTCAAAGGGCTCCATTCTAATTAAATCTGGTCATAATATAATTGTCTTTCTCAATTGTGATGGTCTGAATTTTAGTATACATGCTTCTCTTACTTCACTAAAGCTATTCTCGCCTCTGAAATTCCTAGCCGAATGTGCTACACACAAGCCCATCACTGGTACTATTTAAGTGTTGTGCTTGATTTTCAAGCACAGCTACGATAGGTGTGAATATGGTTTTGCAAACATTACCAGCTATTGTTAAAAATCCTGCACATTCTATTCCTGGGCTCATGCTAGATCTAGATCTGTTTCTATATTCTGTTCTCTATGTCTCCATTTGCAACCTTCCTCATACATTGGTTAAAATGTCTCTCTTTTCATTCTATTTCCTGTTTTTTTTTTTCCAGTTGCAATTTACATTTCAGAGATACTCATCTTTGGTCAAAAATTTGAAATTAATAAAATTTTGTTCTGAATATCACAAAGTATTCTGGAGACATCAAGATATCCACATCTTCTAAGTATATTACACGGAAGAGCGTTATAGTTTGTATCTAGATGTCCCCCCCCCAAAGCCTCAGGTGGTCACTGGGGCGGGTTTCTAGAGTTTGTGATTAATTCATGATCCAATGCTGGGATTATGGGCATGAGTGCTACGCCCGCCCTGGAGCACAGAGTCTGGATGCAGTATAAGGAAGGGAGAGAGGCTTGCTCATTGCCTTTGCTGCTGCTGTGGCTGACTCTGCTCCTGCCTTTTTGCTCTTCTTGTTTTGCTGTTTTCCACTGCCATGAATGGCTGCCTTCTGCCCTGTGCCACTCTGCCTTGAAGCCAGTCAAGCATGGACTGAAACTTCCACTAACTGTGAGCTAAATAAACCTTTCCTTCCTTAATTTTGGGTGTTGAGTATGTTGTGTCAGCAATGAGAGATAAATAACTGAGACACAGAGGAATAGATAATCATTTGCCAAGGAGCAGGGTCTGGATGTTATTCAAGGCCATGGGTTCCAAGACCGGATGTAAGACCCAAGTAGACCATATTTATAAAGACTTTAAAATTTGTCTGCATGTACTTCCATAACATATGCCAAGGAGTTACAATAGAAATAGCTAAATGTGAAAAGAGAAAGAATTCCATTAAATATCTTGATTCACAAATTCTTCAAGTGGACATTCTTGAGCTAAACTTTTACATTTATGATTCTTAGTCATTTCTTCCATTAAAGAATTGTTTTGGAAAATTTGAGTAAGACCTGCTCAACAGCTTTCAGACATGCAGTGAGCCAAAACAAAAAGAGAATAAGAGATTTAATAAGATGATTCAAAAACATATTTTAAATACATTTTGAGTGGGGATTATTTCTCACTGAAAAATACATACATTTCTAAATAGCAGAGAATTTTCTTTTACAAAAAAGTTAAAGAGAGAAGAAAACTCGCATGTGAAAGCACAATGTATGATCCAGAATAACAAAGTTTCTCTTATTTCAAACTGGTTTTCAAGATAGGGGTTTTTTTCATGTAGAAGAATTGGAATATTTGCTATCAGCAAAATATTGCTGTTAGTATAGGTATTAGTATGGATCAATATCACATTGATTGTTGTAGCTAGTAGAAATTTTCAGGGTTCCTTGCAGCAGACAAATATTCTAGACTTAAAAACTGAACAACTTTCACTAATTATTTCTTAATAATTAAGAAAAAATCTTGATTTTTTTATAATGCCTGAATTTTTAATTTAAAACAATAGGTGACAAACATTTAAGAATATATTACTGTTTAATTTGGGTCTCTTTCACTGTAAAATACCACGTGACATGAATCGAGTGGGTTGTTCTTTGGGTTTGAGTCTAATCTAACTTGGTGCTATCAAAAATGATCAGGGAAATAAAAAAAAAAAAACCTCACATTTCTTCTGTTGTTTTACTTTCACCCCAAGAACATAAAGTACTTTCCCGCAGTTAGGTAGGGATTATAACCTAAAAGATTATCATACCAACAGGGGAATTATGGTAAAAGACATTACTAGAGTTTTTAATCCCTTCTGATGGTATCCTGTAAAGTATATAGCAAACAGGTCTAAGTCACTAAAAAAAAAAAAAAATCACAGAAAATCTAGAGATGCCATGATACTACTATTTCTTTAAATAATTCTTTTATAAGACAGCTGTGATGCTAAAATAAGTACAGACTAGCATACAAAAGTATAGAAAAACATCCATAGTTCCACAAGAATTAAAAAATTATAGGCAATTTCCTCACATTTACTTTTTTCTTTCTAACAAATATATAGATCAAGTGAAGGTCTCCTCTTACCATTAGACCTCCCTCCTCCGTTTTCACAGAGGTAGTCATTATGGAGGTTAATAGGCCAGAGTCCAGCTTTCTGGGTTTCATGACTCCAAACCTGGCCTCACATTAGAGCCTGGAGGCTCCAGCTCTGTGCAAGAAGTGTGTGCTTTAGACTCCAGCTGTCCTGGGTGGTTCTTCCTGTTCATCAACTGCTCCTAATTCAGCCCCACCTCACCTCTAGTACCCGTGCACCTGCAGTCTGATGGACTCCGCTATAAGCAAGAACCATACAGAAATGAATAAAGCAATAATGAAAGAAACACTGCTCTTATTTCAGTGAGGAAATATAGACAATAGATAGATACATTGAAGAGAAGAGCAGGAAGAAGTGAATAGAGCAGGCCTCTGAGAGAAAACCATGGCAGGTAGAAACAGCAGGTACAAAAACGCTGAGAGGGGAGTTTTTTTTTGTTTTTGTTTGTTTTTTTTTCAAAGTTTTATTGATAAACAGATAGCAATGAAACAGTTTCAAATCAAATTGGAAGTACAGTTTCAACAAATAATACACTGCATATATTCTTCTTCGTGGTTAATTGCTGTACAAGA
>NW_004524600.1:9354326-9367824 GCF_000260255.1 Octodon degus | reverse complement strand
ATTATTATTATTATTATTATTATTACTTTACTTTCATTTTACTATGATCGCCCTGGATGTTCATTTGAGAATAAGATACAGAAAGACAAGTACAGAAATGCAGATTGAGACTAGGAATGACAGAGGTGGGGAAAAAACAGATTTCAAAGCATGATGAAGGTAAAAGATATGATGATACTGTTGGGTAGAGAAAAAGAGACCCTGAGGGAAAATTTTGACCTTAGCAGTTGGAAAAACAAACAAACTGTCCCCAGATATTCTGCAGTGAATTAAAAGAGAACACAACAAGATGAAGTTTGGTCATAGAGATCAGGGCCTTGGTTTGGAAGGTCCTAATTTTGACATGACTGTTAGATAACCAAGTGGAGTCCTTAAGAAAGTAGTTGGATGTGAGTTGAGAGTTCCGACTCTGCCGGTATAAACTATACACAATTGTACGTGGATGGAATTTCAGATTAGGAGGCTGGATGAGATCACCAAGGTTAAGGTCAATAGAAAAAATTTCAGAGACTGAGCCCTGGAACTTTATGGCACTCAGAGATTAGAGAGAGAGAAAAACAAGCAAAAGTGCTGGAGCTGAGTGGCAGGAAGTGGAAGAGAAAACCAAAATAAATTAGCATCCTATGAGCAAAGTTAAAACAATGTTTTTAAAAGCAGCAAGTGATGATCCCGGAAAAAAAGTTATGGACAAGTTAAGTAAGATGATTGACTGAGTGATTAGACTCGGCCACATGACAACCACCGCTGTTTCACGGCAAGCATTTGTAAAGGAACTGAGTCCACAGCCAGTTTTGAGGGGATTCTAGAGACTGAGAGGCGTGAAAGGGATGAAAAGCAGGAATCGGTATGGACAATTGCTTGTGGGATCTTTTTCTGCAAAGAGCAACAGGTGAAAGCAGTAAGCAGAGGAGGGAAAAAGGTCAAGGGAGATATTTCTTTTTTAAAAGAGTGAACATGAAAGCTCTTTTCTGGTGGAATTTGCCATGATAAGAAATCTAGAACACTAGAGGAGAGGATGAGGAGGGGTGGAAGATCTCGTGGGCTAAATGAAAAGGAAAAGGAATGTTGAGTAGAAACAATAGATGGCCATAAAGCGAGACTAGTGTTAAGGATGTGGCTCGGTGGTGGAGTGCTGCCCTACCATGTGCACGGCTCATAAATGAATACATACAAAGGCCGGGGAGATGGCTCAGTGGAATAAGTGCTTCCCTGGCAAGTTTAAGGGTCTGAGTTCAATCCTCAGTTCCACCAAAAAATAAACAAATAAAATCAGAATCATAGTATTTAATCTCTAGTTATGTATCTTAGATAATATAGGACTGGTTTTTCCAGTGCAGGATTTCATCAAGTTACTAATATAGTAAGAGAAAAAAGTAAGAAACGTGAGATTTTATGTAAGGAAGGAATGCAACGAAGAATCACGAGAAACGTTGTATGTGGAAGGGGACATGATGGAGTCAGCTGAAAGGTTGGACAGGGCTGTTTGACCATGAGATGCTTGAGGCAGATGGGGTAGACAGATGGCTGCTGGTAACATAAGATGTAGGCATACATTAGAGTCACCTGGGGCAGTGTTTTGGAAAGGTAATGTGCGTGCCAACTGCATCCAGATCTCTGGAAATGAGACCCCATCCTCGGTGATTTTACAAGCTCCTCCCCCAAGAAACACTGTGACACACTGCTTCTGGCTGTAATGGTCTCCTCACATAGTTACCTAAAATATTTTAAGTCTGTTTTTTCAATTGGTATTGAGTCACTGCAAAGATATGGACATACATAGCTTTTTAATTACGTGATCCAAGATGATCTGATTGACAGTAAATCCCTGGTAATAGACTTACTGACACACTTACTAAGGGACAGGGTCTCTTTATCCAGCATTGTATGGAGGTCAATTTATTTACTTTGTCTATATCTCGCAGATGAGGACACTGTCCAACATCACACCCTGGGTATGGGGGCCAAGATCAAAAGGAAGTATCCTGACGCTGGGAAGCTTAACCACAAGTGACCGCTAGGTACTTCAGTACAAACTACTAGAAACTGTGTCAGAACGGCCAGATAGTATGAGGTAGTTAATAGTCTTTTGTCTCCATGTTACAGATAAGAAATTGAGGCAGAGAATCACAGAGCTAATAAGTCAGTTTTGGGAATCGAATTAAAGAGTTTTGACTCTAAGTTTCATGTTCTGTCAATAATGTGGGCCTTTTTCACAAATATTCAACCGACAAAGCTTTTCAGAAGTTTCTATTACTGCATACTGGAATTTGATATTATAAGTTACATGTATGCTTCTCAGCTTCTTCCTAATGTTTTACCCAGAAGTTTTTTTTTTTTAAGTTTGTGATTTGTTTTTTCTGCATTGCTACTTGCCCTGGAGAAGCTATTACTAAAAAAAGGCTATAGCTGTTATTCTGAAAATTTCTTTGATTAGTAGATAAGTCAGGCATCGTAAATCTATCAAGGATGCATGGAGAAGGAAAGATTCTCCTTGTCCAATCTTTTCATGGCTGAATATTATTTTAGTTTTCTCTCTCAGTTTGGTATGTTCTTAATTCAGTACTGAGAACCCAGATTTATTCCAGCTATTATTAGTGTCTCATTTCAAACTTTTGAAAACAAATCCATCAGAATATTATGATAATAGCTATGTAAATAGGACAAATACATTTCAGGGCTTTGGCAAGCAGCCCAGATGATTGAAACACTTTCACATTGTGGCTTTCAATCAATATAACTTGTTACTGAACAAGTCTTTATAAAATGAATAACTTCTAGATTGTAAGAGGTGATTTTAAAGGTTTCTTGTTCCTCACATTTTAATATGCAAACAAATAAGCCCAGGCTCTTCAAAATGTAAAAATGTGATCTGGGAGGCCTGCCTGAAGTGACACGTTTATTTTTTATAAACTTCCAAAGTGGTTCCATGTTGCTGGTCTATGGACAACACTTTGGGTAGCAACAACACAGTGTTGGTAAGCTGGTTTGGCAAAGGAGGAAAAGAAAGCTTTGGTTTGATTTGTAGTGTTGCTTATTTCCACAACAGAAATACTCCCACAGCAGCCAAGTTCCAGCTACCAGCCTGACGTCATTCCAAAGTGAGTTGGGAAGGGATGTGCAGCATACTGAACACAGCTGGCTTTCCCCTGTGGAGATGCAGAGGCTCTGGCGCTCCCCAGAACTGTACAACTGCAAGCACACACGGATGAAGATCCAGGGATGCTGTTTTACTCTGCAAAGAATTTCTATAAGTTTAGGGAGACAACAAATCCTATAGGAAAAATGACTAGAGAGTAATGTCAAGTATTGAGACCAGGTACAACATAATCTATTTCCGAAGTGTAATGAGAAGGAAGATTTGAGGACTAACAATGCACAGGCCCCATAATGGAGACTATGGGGAGGATTTGAACCAGATTTTGACAGCAATGGACAGATGGGCAAGAACAACTATAGGAGTAGTAGTCGGGGTTAAGTAAAATGTTTGACACTAAAAGGAGATAAGGAAATGGATTACTAAATGGTTGGGAGTAGGGTAGTTGTCTAGGATAGAAAGAAGGCATTTCAGTATGAGTATGAGTGGGAAGTAAAATATTCAGGTTTATTATTCAACTTAATAGATTTGTCATATGAAGCAGAGAGATATATCAATAATTAAAATAATTTCACATATTGGTATACACAGAAAGTAATTTCTTCTTTGATGGGAAAGAGACTTCAAGAGCTGCCTTTTTTCCCTCTTTGTTTTTTGTTTTTGTTTTTGTTTTTTTTTCCTTTTTGGGTAGTGCCCCTTCATTGCCAACAGGTGATATCACCCAGTACTCAAAGGGAGTAAGTAGTTCTACCATGATCTCTAGCAGGTATTGCCAGCCTAAGAAGGAGACTGAAATTTTCTGACCACTCATCCTGGGAAAAGGCGTGGGGAATGCAGGCTTTGATGTAGCTCATAGATGAGACTTCTCAAATGAGAAAGATATGTTTTGCAAAACCACATGGCCCTTTGATTTGCTGACAGTAGCATACGTAGACACCAGTGACCTGTTACATATAAAATGTTATATTTATATACCTCTCAACCTGAGAGGGGGTGGGATATGGGGAACCACTTAGACTGCTTCAAAGCTCAAGGGAAACCTGAGGACACCTAAGGACATGACCTTGCTATCTAACACAAGCGGCCAGTGGGATACAGTTACGTAACCATGACTTAACAATGGACAACCATGCATATGCTGGTTACAGCACTACACAGAATGTAAATATGTGATAACAGCTTGTATAGGAATTGCACAGTAAAGAAGCAGGCTGCTCTTGTGCTCTTGTACTCTATGCTACTTGCTGTTGTTGCTGACATCTTGAATATATATATGTTCTTTAACCTGGGGAACGCACCCACAAAAATCTCCCTTGGGTCTTCCAAGCAGGCTAACAAGGGAGTATAAGGTTGTTGGGAAAAATGTCTCTAAGACCACAGAAGCTCCTATTCCTTCCTGTGCTCCAAGGGGCAAAGTAGAAGCCAGAATCTCTTAGCTACCTGGAGCTAAGTAAAAGCAGAAAAAGTAAGGGAGAGTTCCCAACATGACCCAGAGGAAACCAAGCTTGGACCTCAGAATAGAGCAGGAACCTACAGTGGCACACAGGGTGACCTAGGGAGGATGGCTGTTTGTGTGGTTTTCTAAGCACTATCCATCACTGACTCTGCAAATGGGCTTGATGAGGTCTGTCTTATAAGGAAACCACTCATTCTCCCTAGGAGAGCACTGACTGACCACTGATGTAGATCTTGTTGGCTCCACTCCCCCTGAGGCCCCCTCCAGCCTTCTTCCTGCTCTCCCCACTTCCCACATCACTGACTGTAATCTCTCTGCTCTTTTACTGTGCATATTACCTCCAAGTAGGTGACCTGAATGCCACAGGTTGAGTATTGCACCATGGTGCAAACTGTACTGCCTCATTGGACCTCCCCAGCAGAGGGCACTCTGGACACTCCACCTCTTGCAGGTCTACAGGAGCATCTTGTGTCCCTATTCAGGTATAGTTCAGTGATGCAGCCTGTGACTTTCCATTCATAGCATGCTACAAGAAAGCATGTGTTCTTAAGCTTTTCTCCAAGGTTACAATATGACAGCATCCTTGGAAACTCTAAGCTATGGAGAGAATTTCCAGCTTGGAGAAAAGCTTTTTTCCCAATGGGAAATTAAATCCTTAAAAGCCCAAACTCATTTCCTTATCTATAAAATGAGCCTAATAATACCTAACACATGTCATATTGGTGATGATCCTATGGAACATGATGAAGAAATACTGCTGCTGCAGGGATGGGGAGATAGCTCAGGGGGCTAACTACCTGCCTGGCCGCAGGTTCAATCCCTGGTACTGCATGCTGTACCAGCCCAGACACTGAAACCAGATGTGGTAGCACAAGCCTGTAATCCCAGCCCTGGGAAGGCTGAGCCAGGAGGATCACTATGAGTCAGAGGTGCATAGTGAGACCTTGTACCAAATAAATGAATGAATGAATGAATGAATGAAAACAATTTTATCTTCCATGATCCACCCAAGAAGTAATTTTTTCAAATGTATTTTAATGTATTTGGTACACTACACAGCTCAGACTCACAGTGATCCTCCTGCTTTTAGCCTCCCCAGAACTGGGATTACATGAGTGCACCACCATGCCTGGTCTTGGTGGCCAGCTCAGGGCACCCGGGGGGTGGTGGCATGGGGTGCTGGGGCAGCATGTGGTGCTGGGGATCGAATCCCGGTCCCTGTGCTTGCCTAAGCAGGCACTTTGTTCACTGAGCTATCTCACTGGCCCCAATAATTTTAAAAAGAAAAAGAAATATTGCTGTTTATGAATACAGGTTTCTGCATTATGGGAGCACCATTGACACAATCTATGACTGTGACCTATGATGCATTTGAATGCCTAGGGACTGTCCCTGTCTCTCTTAAAGAAGACTTTTTCTTGACCCCAGGACCCTTCTTTGTAGCAACTCAACTACATGAGAGTGATTTCTGGTGCTTCTTAGTGCTGAAAAGAGGTTTATTTTGAAACAACAGCCAAAAAAAAAAAAAAATCCTTTCCCCACCCCCCCCGTCTCTTGGAATAAAAGTACTATTTAATTTTCTTAATTTGTACTATGTTAAGAAAAGGGAACTTAAGGTCAGTCTCTCAGGTTGAGTAAGTCTAAAGCTATAAGTTCCAGAGTCTTGTCTTTGTCTCAGATTCCAAATGGCCTTGTGGGGAAAAGTGATATAACCATGAGATCACTGTGTTCTTTTAGATGATTTCCTGTTTCCTGTGTATTTAAATACACAGGGAATAATCTTGATATTAAAAATGAGACCCTGTATGTGTGTATGGGCAGAAGTTCAATGAAAAAGGAAGAAAAGTATGCTTGCTGACTATCAGATGTAGAATGCATAAATCCTGCTAGAACAAGTGGGAAATAGGTTTATGCAAGAAACCTAAGGGAACTTGGAAGTCAGATAGGTATGTGTCAAACAGACTTATTTAAATCATTCACTTCCTCAGCAAAATAAAAGTTTAAGAGAACTCTATTTCCTCTTGTGGTTTGAAATTACAGTTGTAGGTTTAGAAGTCCTGCTTGATTGAGGGCTTCCAAACAAAGGAATTATGTGACCTTATTCAGGGACCCAGCAATGCTGGAACTGCCCAGTGCCTCTTCCTGAGGCCTCCTATATTGCCCTATTTGTGTTTTCTGTCTCTTGTCATCTCTGCAGCAAATTGCAGTGCTGTTGCCCACGACTTCATGGCCCTCTGACTTGTTGCTGTAAAAGGCTTTTGCGTCTGAAGGAGAAAGGTATCCCCTGGTTTTCTTGCTAGACCAGACTGTAAATCCAGAGCACAGGCTTTAATTATGTAAACTTAATGACCAGGCAAATTATTCCTCTCCAGTCTTATCCTGTCCACTGGTGCATAACAGAGATAGCCCTTGACAATCAGTTTGTGTTAAGACAAACTTGATATGAAAACTAATAACCTAAGCCTGGCATGGTGGCTCATACTTGTTATCCTAGCACTCTGGATGGAGGATCACACAAGTTCAAGCTCAGACTGAACAACTTGGCTTATATGCATATATATGGGTATGGTTCATGGTGAAGCCTCCAAATTCAACTCCCAGGAGAGCCAAAAATACAAAAACAAATAAACCCACTAAGCTGTGTATGTTTAACTACAACATCCATATTAATTTCTAGTGATTCAGCAAACTGGATTCAAATTCTTTTTAGGTGTGACCATAGACTTTATAGTCAAACGGGCAGAGATCTAAGTCACTCTAGTTCTCATTGTTCTCCTCAGGATATTTCTACTTGCAAATATGCTGATAAATATATTTTTATGATTATATTCAACATAATTATTATATACACACATATGGAAACACAATAGACTTTGTAATCAAATAGACTGTTACTAATTGTTCTGAGTCCACTACTTACTAATGCATGAACTCCAGCATGTTACTACATCACTCTGACTTTTTAGAGTCCTTACCTTCTTGCTAAGAGTGCAAGCATAAAAGAATCTATCACAGTGTGTAACACTGTGGGAAACACTAACAAATTATTACTCCTTATCACCCATCCTTCTCTTCATCGCTGGCTCCTCTTCTCCTGTTTCCATATTTTTATTCAGTGCCTGCTAATACATTTTATGTTAACTGTTATGTCTAACAGACCACTATGTCAGTTATTAGAGTGACAAACAAGACTTAAAATATGAGCTTTGATCTTTAAATAAGCCACACCATCTAAAAATGGAGACAGATAATCCCTAAAGGCATGTGCCAGGCACATTCATGACACAAAGGAGGAAGTGCTCTATTCTTTCTGGTTACAAGATGAAGTTTCAGGAAAGTTTTAGCCAAGGAAGTGAAGAAAAGACACAAAAATTGGAAAAACATCCATTATTGATGAATTGAAATAACTTATATTGTTGAAATGCACACAATACCTAAAGTGTTATACAGATTTGATACAATTCCCATCACTGATGTTATGCACAGAAATTAAAAATCCCACAAAATTCATATAGAACCATAAAAGACCCTGAATAGCCAAAGCACTTCCAAGAAAAAGAATAAATTTGGGGCTATCATAATACCTAATTTCAAACCATACTACAAAGCTATGGTAGTCAAAACAATATGATGCTAGCATAAAAACAAACAAATAGACAAATGGAATAAAATAGAAAATCCAAAAATTAATTAATGTATTGTCAGCTAATCAAATTTCACAAAGGCAACAGGAGCAACATTAGCAGAAGGGCAATATCTTCAATAAAATGGTGCTGGAAAAAATAGATATACATATGTGGCACATTGAAACTAGACTTCTTTTCCCCTTATACAAAAAAAAAAACCTCAAAATGAGTTAAGGATCTAAATGTAAGAACTGAAACTATGAACCTATTATATAAAAATACATCAAGAAATTAGAATAGGCAAAGATTTTTTTGGAATAAAATCCTAAAAATGTAGGAACCAAAACAAAACTCAACAAACACAACATTGTCCAACTTAGCAGCCCCTGCATAGTAAAGGAAACAATCAATAGAGTTAAAAGATAACCTACAGATCAATAGAAAATATTTCAAGACTACCTGGCAAGGATTATTATTCAAAATATATGTAGAATTCAACAGTAAAAGAAAATGCAATTTAGCGCTAAAAAAAATAGTTAGGATAGATATACAGCTACTTTCTCTTAATTCAATGAAAAGAAAGATTTGTACTAAAGTGTTTGGACAGGATATGATGTCTGCATCTCGTATTATGAATAACCACTACAAAGACAACAATATGCAATGTATTAATTGTTGTATCTGTCCTACTAACCTGTTTTGAAACTGTCTCTTTGCTATTTGTTTCTCAATAAAATTAATAAAAAAATAAAATGAGCAAGTGACCAGAGTAGACATTTCTCTAAAGAAGATGCATAAATGAACAATAAGTCTATGAAAAGGTACTCAACATCACTAATCAGGGGAATGCAAATCAAAACCATGATGGAAGAACGGGTATAATAGGAAAAAAATAATAAAGACTAGCAAGGGTGTGGAGAAAGGGGAACTCTTGTACGTGATTGGTGGGAATGTAAATTGGTTCAGCCATTATGAAAAATATGGAGTTTCCTCACAAAGCAAAATTGTGCTACCACATATTGTACCAATCCTCCTACTGGATATATTTATGTATTCCTTTTGGAAAGAAAACAGAATCATTGTATCAAAGAAACATCCTCCCTCCCATTTATTGTAGCACTGTAATAATACATAGATATAAAATCAACCAAGATATTAATCACTGCATATATGGACTTGAAAAATGTAGTATATACACACAATGGAACATGAAACATTCATACACAAAATGAATAAAATTCTGTCATTTGTGGCAACAAGAATGTAACCAAAGGACATTATGCTAAATTAAATAAGGCTGGTACAGAAAGACAAATATTATATGTTGTCATACATTTGTGGAAGCAAAAAATGTATCATATAAAACTAAAAAATGATCAAATAGAAGTCAAATAGTAAAAGAGGTCACTCAGAGATAGGAAGTATGGGAGAGGTATATAGAAAGGGTGGCTAATGGTACCATTACAGTTTCAGAAGTGGAAGTAGTTTAATATTCTATGGTAGAATAGGACAATTGTAGTCTAGAAAAATTAATTATACATTTCAAAATAAAGGAGAAATTTTTAAGTATTCCTAACACATGTAATTGATAGTATTTGAGGAAATTGAAATTCTATTTATCCTTATTTGATCATGACACATTATATACATGAAATTAATTACATAGCATGTTCCCTAAACATTATATGTCAATTCAAAACAAAAAAATGAAAATAGTTCAGTTCTGCTAAGAGATAATGTTTTTAAACATTATACTACCAAATCAGAGGTTGGAAGTGAGAGTAGTTAGTGGGCTAGAAGAAGGGTAGAAAGAGAAAGAGAAAAATGAATGCTATTTAAAGTATTTAACACCGCATACTCCACAGCAAAATGTGCACAGGGAAATTTACTGAAACAAAAATTTGCACATTTAATTTTAAAAATTATGTAGTTACAAAGGGAGCCAGGTATGCTAACATCCTTCCTTGTTAATATTGCAATATTGGAAGCACTGAATCCTTCCACATCACTAGCTCTTATCTAAAAACTAGGGTATTACCTGAACTGAAAGGAAAGCTAAATTATGGAAGTTCATGGTGGGAAGTATTCTGAAAGAAAGCAACTAAATGTATTCAAGCCAGCTGATGCTGAAGAAAGTTCCTTACTAGTAATTTGAACAATGTATAAGGAATCTTCTGACATACTGTTTTTCTTCCTCATTTATTCTTTTTTCCTGTCAGAGCCTATAGTGGTACTGTCACTACTCTTGACCTCTTCCTTTTCCTCTGCTTAGAAACTTATTGGGTCCATCATCCTTGGAGATAAACGAAAATAGAAAAACTAACAGTGTTCTTTGGGAAGTGGGAGAGAATGTATGAAGTTTGGAAATGCATGTATTTTGGTTATCTACTGCTCTGTAAGAAACTATGCTAAATGTTACAGGTTAAAACAAATGCTTATTCTCTCACATAATTTCTGAGAACCAGGAATCCAAAACTCAGGATCTCCCATGGAAATACTTCCTGGGTGATGGCTGGGGTAGCTGTCTTAGATTTGAAGGTTCAACTACGGCTAGAAATCCCAAAAGCTCTGTAGTTGTAGTTTTAATTTCTACATCCCTTATTGTGGAAGAGATTGGCCTCCTTTCATATGTTTGAAATAATTTGTGATTACTATGAATTATTTGTGCTTAATTGTTGCATAGTTATGCATTGGACTGATCTTTTGGGGGGGGTTAAATGCATTGGTTCTTGTGTTAAATATGATTATTACTTATATTTTTCCCAGTGTTTTTCCATTCCTCCTCTCACCTATTAATTTTTGTTACACAATTATTTAAAAATTATTTTATGTGGTTACATTTATGAGTGTTTTTCTTGTAGCTTCTGTGTTGTGTCATTCTTTGAATGTGTTCCCACTTCAAAACGATTAAAAAGTCTCCTATGGTTCTTTTTAGCATTATCATTGTTTGATTTATTTTAACACTTCAGTTTTGAGTACATTGGTTCCTTACACTGTATTAAAGCGTAAATACATGTGAAACACTATGTTTGTACTCATTTTGTTTCCAGTTCAAATATTTCTATTTTATTCTGTTTTCTTGTTTGTGGGATAAGGATAATTGGTATTACTGAGTATTATCTGTTGATTTTGGTGGAGAAGCCATCCTTCAGATTGAAAATTAGTCAAATTTTATTCACTGTTATTTAGGTGATTAAGTTGGTGTCCCAGTGAGAGAATTGAGATTAATTCCCCATCTACAAGATATTGTAGCTCTTGATTTCATAATCAAAACAAAATCAAATTAGCCATTTTATGTCTTCTTACACGGGAGCTCATGTTTTCATTTAGAATTTTTTCAGCAAAAAAATGCATAGAAGTATTATTTCAAAAATATTCTTTAGAAATAATTTGGTTATCTATGAAAAAGAATTGGAAAAGATACCGTAGCTTTCAATTAGTTATTTGGAACTCCAGATGATATTCCACAAAACACTATTTTAAATATTTAGATTCCTGGGTCTTATTATAAATTCCAGGTTTATGTTTTACACAATTCAGAATAGGAGCAGCGATACTATATCAAGGAGATATAATATTTTATTGCACAACTTTCCTGGAAATATCCACATGATAACCATCTCAGGAGCCCCAAATACACCTTTGCTGGCCCTAGCAGCAGAAGCGAAAACTTTAGGAGAAATTAGGAAATTGTTGTTGAGGCCAAAAAGGGTATTTTGGTCAGAAGAATGCCTCTTTACAGTTGTATGAGGGGAGATATTTCCTAATATTTGGCAGTTGTCCTGAATATAATAACCTAATAAAATAAGGTCTTTGGTGATGAATTTTTGAGGTGTGTCGTATTTTTTTTCAGCAAGAGATAACTTATAGGAAACTTTAAAATCATGAAAAGGTCTTCACAGGGGCCAACAAGATAGCTCAGCAGACTAAGTGGTTGCTTAGGCAAGCACAGAGACTGGCGTTTGATCCTGGCACCACATGCTGCCCTGGCTCTACCCCTGGGCATGGTGAGCTGGCTACTGAGGCCACGCGTGGTGGTGCATGCCTGTAATCCCAGTGCTGGGGAGGCTGGACATAGGAGGATCACTATGAGTCCAAGCTGCATAGTGGGACCCCTAAATAAAGGAGAAAAAAAAAAGAAAGAAAGAAGGATGGAAGGAAGAAAGGAAGGAAGGAAGGAAGGAAGGAAGGAAGGAAGGAAGGAAGGCAAGAGAACAAAAAAGTTCTTCACAACAGAGGTTGGTTTTGAGGCAAAAAAAGGTTCTGAGGGAAGACAAACCAAGGAGTAGATCTCCAATGGTTGGAGATCCTGTTATGCACAAAAATAAGATAGCGATATAGATGGTAGGCTTGAAAAGGCAGGACTTGAGGCTTAGGAACAAGGGGAAATAAGCTTATCAGGACTAAAGCTTGAGACCACCTTAGAAAAGTAAATAAAACTGAAGGCTTGGAGACAATTACTGAAATCCCCAATGTCTGAGGCAAGGACATGTCTGGGGAACCAGGGTAAAGTGGCAGTGGCAGATGAGAATGAAATAGTTCTGATATGGAGCAAGCTGGGAGCAGAGACCCAGATCGGGTGGGAGTGTGAGGAAGTTTTCCACCACTTAGAAAGTGGTTGGCCACTATTTGCGAAACTATACATATTTTTGTATGTTATGACTAGCATATAATATATATTTATCTCAGGATCATTTATTATATCCAGTACATGAGTAACACATATGTTTATTCTATTTCTCATTGACAATTAAGAATCATTGTACGTTAATTGTGAAAGTTTGGCTAGTATGTAAAGTCATTCATTGTTTAATGATGAGGGTATGTTCTGAGAAACGCATCATTAGACAATTTAATCAGTGTGCAAACATCACGGTGCACTTCCACAAACTCAGATGGTTTAGGTGGGTGACTCAATGTGACCTTCTGATGCAATCTGGAGATCTGGTAAGCATGAACTATAAGTGGCTACTGCCAACAAAATTCACAGCATATTGTTAGGTGGTGAATTTTTTAAGAAAGTACACCCTAAAGATAAAATGTCTGGTATAATATGATAATTAACTTTGATTGTCACCTTGTTGGACTAAGAGACACGTAGAGGTTATTGGACTATGAGAACATTAACTTCAGCAATGGGTCAAACTTTTGATCAATGGGTTCTTTAGAGAAGGAGCCCAGGCAGAGAAAGCAGATCATCGAGGGTGTACCTTTGCAGGTCCTGTATGATCCCTGGCCCTTCCCCTTTCATTCTACTTTCCAGATGCCATGAACAATAGATTTCCTCACCATGCCCTCTGCCAAGATGTTCCTACCTTGGAG
>NW_004524600.1:9352256-9354116 GCF_000260255.1 Octodon degus | reverse complement strand
CAGTACCGCAAAAAACCAAAACAAAACAAAGACTTATAATATACTTACTATAATCAAGTATTGTATACTGTATACCACTGTATGAACTGTGCTTTTGCATGATTGGTTGTGCAGAAAGTTTGTTTATACCAGCACCACCACAAGCATGAGAGTAATGCGCTGTGCTACATTGGAATGGCAATGACATCACTTTGTCATCGTATTAGTTTTTAGCTTCATTGTAATCTTATGGGACTGCAGTTATACTTACTTAATATAGTTTGCTGTTGACTTAAATATTATTACTAGCACATGGCTACAGTATTAACAGCGAGCCAAATTATTAGAAAATTGGCCATCCTGAAACTAAAGAATAAAATTTACCCATTTCAAACACAAATTATGATAGTTTGAGGTAAAAAATGAAAAGATATTTTACTCTCTGATGGATGGTGCATATTATATAGGTTCCTTTCAGCTACTTCCATCTGTTTCCAGTTGTTTCACTGACCATTAACATTTTTCACTACAAAGTGGGGCAGGTGATGACAAGAAATAAAAATATAAGTTAAATATAGCTAAGAACTTAACATTTTACATAATGCCAACATAAGAATGATATAAATGTCTCAATTGAGAAAATAAGTTGTAATGTTGGTTAGTATATGGCATTCTGAATATGTGAAAAGTGATGAGGAATTGCAACAAATTCTGTAGAATACAAAAAGTTCACAGAACATTACTGAGGAAAGGACTATATAGACAGACTATAGAAGCATCTGTCCCTCAAGGTGGGGACTGCAGAAAAATTCATTAAACAAAATAATTTAGTAAGTACACATGAACTCTTAAGACCTAGCCACAGTTCTAGAAGCTAATTGCAAAGCTTGGCCTAAACATGAAAAAGCAGAGATCATTTATTGTAGTCAGAGAAGGCATGTGCAGTAGGATGCAGTTTTAGAAGGTTGTTTCATTAACCTTTGAAAAAAGGAGATTGGGGTTAGGAGAACATGGTACTAAATGAATATGAATCAACATAGTAACATTATTACTATTAATATAAATAATGCTAAACATGTAGGACATTTAGGTTATTTTTATTATTACATTTATATTTTCCCTATGAAAATTTGTATTGAATATACATTGATTTAACTATCAGAAAGTAATTTTGAAAGAAAAACTGTTATGTTCTATTGCCATGCATTGTTTTGGTCAATAGCATTTATTAGGGAGTTTTGCTAGTCAAACCCATCCCATAGAGGGCTAGAAACAGGGACTAGTACTGGAGATTTCCAATATACATGCAAATGACCAAACCATGGAGATAAACCATGTACCCATATTGATTAGATTGCTCCCAAATAGAAGGATTTTCAAATTTGAAAGACTGAATGACATAACTTCCAGAAAATTCAGAAGTTAAAACACATTTTTAAGTGATTAGACAAGATAACTGCACACAACCTGCAGCTCAAATAAAATTACTATTATAAAACATAATAGTAATTACAAAACATTAATGCCTTGTTCCAGAAATGCCCTATATTATCAAATTAGAAATATATATCAAAATACAAATCTGTATCAAGATGCCAAGATAGTAGAATGGTAACCAACAGAGAAAGAGTCTCTCTCAGAGTTGCTGTCCAGACTCAGAAAGACAGCAACACCAGGAAGACAAAGAGGCAAGTAGGTTCTCTGGACCCAGGAAGGATCTGAAGCATGAATTGAAGCCCACAGAGAGAGTGAAGAGAGATACTTCAATGAAGAAGAAGGTAGCCATCAGTGCCTTCTCCCAGAGATGGAACTCACTGAATGAGAGGAGCTATTCAAACCTGCAGACACATCATGACTTCTGGTAACCCAGAGATCTCCACA
>NW_004524600.1:9335891-9352141 GCF_000260255.1 Octodon degus | reverse complement strand
GAGAGAGAGAGAGAGAGAGAGAGAGAGAGAGAGAGAGAGAGAGAGAGAGAGAGATATTAGGTAGGCACTTATACTACTGAGCTATATCTCTGGCCCTGAGAGAGGGAGATTAGGAACCATTTTAGAGAATAACCAGCTAAGTTCAGAGCAGCTGCTGGCTCCATCTAGCGGCTAACAGCTGGGCTCTGGCCAGATGAAGGTGTGCTGATGGCTGCAGATAAAATAAGTGTGGTCTCAGCCAGAAGGTGCAGGCTTGCTGAAATTATCCTCTACCCAGCCAAAAAGCTATGATTAGCTTGCTGGGAAAATATCAATACAGATCAGGACTCTACATGTCATCTACCAGTGAAAGCAGAGACAAACCTGAAAGTAGATCTCTCTCTCCCCCCACCCCCATTTGTCTTATGCTGTTGTGGTAATTTATTTTGTTTTTTTTTGTTTTTTTTTTTTCTCCTGCATTGTTTAATAGTGTTTTTATATGAATGTGAATGTGGTTTCTACTGTCCATGCGATTGTGGTTCTGTTCTTCTCTCTTTCCCTCCAGTCTTCTGTACCAGCTTTCCAAATTTATCATGATTCCCCTTTGCATTCCAATCTTACTTCTAATCACTTACTCTTATATCTCTATATTTTTTTCTGTAATCCTTTTTAAATTTTAACCCCTGAGGGTAAAATTGACATATTGAGAATTTATATGCTCGATATAATTTTCTGGTCTGTTTTAGTTTTTAGTTTTTAGTTTTTCTTTAATAACAATAAATCTAGTTCATATGGTTAAAGTTGCCAAATAATGGTCACTTTTGTTTGTCATTTTTTAGGTTGTGATTGATGCTAATGTTATTGCTGATTGTACCACTTTAGCCATAAGGGACATAAATGTTTTTAAGCAGATGTACTTCCATGACAAAGAACATCTGAAAAAACTTGTGACTTCGGGGCCAGGGAGATAGCTCAGTAGAATAAGCACTTGCCTGGCAAGTGCAAGGGCCTGAGTTCAATTCCTGGTTCTGAAAAAAAAAAAAAAAGAACTACAATGTCATGAACCCCAACAGAAGTAATCTACCAGGTAAGGCAAACAAACACAAAGAGAGAAGAAAAAGGTGGTGAAGGGAAGCCAACAACAGGAAAATAACATAGCAAGGATAAGTCAATACATATCAGTTATAGCCACCAATGTCAGTAGTCTCAATTCATCAGTCAAAAGACACAGACAGGGCCAGGGAGATGGCTCAGTGGAATAAGCGCTTCCCTGGCAAACGCAAGGGCCTGAGTTCAATCCCCGGTTCTGCCAAAAAAAAAAAAAAAAAGACACAGACTGAGAGAATGCAACAACAAGTGAGATCCAACTTGCTGCATACAAGAAATGCATTTCATTAAAAAAAAATTCATAGAATGAAAGTCAAAGGATAAAAAAATGATACACCATGGGACAGGAACCCAGAAAAAAGTAGGAGGAGCTATTCTATGTGTAGACAGATTAAATTTCAAGCCAACACTGATTAAGAGAGCACAACATACTTATTAAAGGAATAATCCAAGAGGAAGAGATTACAATCATAAATATATATGCAACAAACACCAGTCTATACAACTATATAAAACAGATATTAATGAACATGATAAATCAAATAAGAACTAATATAATTGTATACTCAATTATATTAGAGGATAATATATTGGAGGATATAATTAAAAACATACCAACAAAGAAAATCTCAGGCCCTGAAACAGTCATTGCTGAATTACACAAGAAATTAGAGAAGACCTAAAACCAATACTTCTCAGACTCTTTAATGAAATTAAAATTGAAGAAATACTCCCAAATTCATTCTTGGGCACAAGCATTACCCTGAAATAAAACTGGAGAAGGAGCTAACTAAAAACAATAATGATAATCTCTTTATTGAATATAGATGAAAAAATTCCCAATAAAGTACTGGCACATAGAATGCAAATTATCAAGAAAATTATGGGGCCGGGGAGATGGCTCAGTGAAATATGTGCTTCCCTGGCAAGCACAAGGACCTGAGTTCAATCCCCAGTTCTGCAAAAAAAAAAAAAAAAAGAAAAAGAAAGAAAGAAAGAAAATTATACACATGACCAAGGAGGATTCATTTGAGAGATGCAGGGATGGTTCAACAAACCCAAGTCCATAAGTGTAATACACCACATTAACACAGACAAACATAAAATCATATGATCATTTCAATATATGTATAAAAACTTTTTTGAAAAAGGTCTAGCACCAATTCATGATAAAAGCTACAGAAAGTTTGAAAAGATGGTCTTTATCTCAATTTGATAAAAGTCATCTATGACAAACCAACATCCAATGTTATACTAAATAGACAAATACTGAAAGCTTTCCCTCTAAAATCAGGAAGACAAGAATGTCCACTATCTTATTCAACATAGTCCTGGAAACTTTAGTCAGAGCAATTAGATAAGAGAAAGAAATTAAAGTGATAACAATTGGAAAGTCAGAAGTTAAACTATCATTCTTTGCAAATGAAATGATATTATACATAGAAAACCCTAAAAACTCCATTTAAAAGCTTTTATAGTTAATAATAAGCAAATTCAGCATCATGTCTGGGCAAAGTGAACACTCAAAAATCAATAGCATCCCCATACACAAATAACAAACAAACTGAAAGAAAAATTAGGGAGTCAATACCTTTCAAAATAGCATCCTCCCCCCACCAAAAAAATACCTAGGAATCAATCTAACAAAGAACATAGGAGACTTCTATATTGAAAACTGTTCTGAAACAGAGAGATTAAACAGGATATCAGAAAATTGAAAGGTAGGGGCCAGAGAGATGGCTCAGTAGAATAAGAGCTTGCCTGGCAAGCGCAAGGGCCTGAGTTCAATCCCCAGTTCTGCAAAAAAAAAAAAAAAAGGAAAGAAAAAATAAATAAAATTGAAAGAAATTCCTTGTTCTTGGGTAGGAAGAACCAATGTAGTGAAAATAGTCATACTTCCAAAATTATTTCACAAATTTAATCCAATTCTGATGAAAATTCCTATAGATGGCTCAAAGAATTAGAAAAAACAATCCTAAAATTCATTTGGAGCCAAAAGAGACCTACACTACCACAGACAATTATGGGCAACAAAGACAAGCCAGAAGGCATCAAAATCCCTGATTTGAAGTAATATTATAAAGTTACTATAAGAAATGCAGTGTGGCATTGGCAAAAAACATTGACCCAAAGATCAGTGGAATAGATTAGAAGATGCAGAAATATCTATAGGTATACTAAGCCACCCTACTTTCGACAAAGGTGTCAAAGGTATTCACTGTAAGAAAGATAGCCTCACTAATAAGTGGTGGAAAAACTGGCTCTGTACATACTGAAAATTAAAATAGAGCACATATATTTTACCATCTATTAAACTAGATTCAAAATAGATCAAAGAGTTAAATATTAAAAAACTGTTATGGTTTGTATCTAGTTGTTCCCTCAAAGCTTCATGTAAGTCATGGGGTGGAGGTGGCTCAAGGAGCAGTGGGTGGCTCAAAGAGAGGGGCCAGAAGAACAGGGTGGGTCTCAAGAAGCAGGGCCAGAGAGGCACAAACTGTTAAACTGGCCCCCAGGCCAGAGGCCTCTCTTGGATGTGTGGAGCAAGTCATCCTGGACACGGCAGCACCACAGCCTCTCCTCCAGACCCTGCAGAGCAGGGCGATTGAAGCTGCCTTCAGCAGAGAGATGTTTGGAGAAGACAGAGGCACTGACCCTCTCTCCGGAGCTAATAAGGCTCCGAGGTCATGCAATGAAATTCAGATTGTTTTAAACTATGAATCCTGCAGTAACTGTGAGCTAAATAAATCTTTCCTTCCTTCAGTTTGAATGTCGGGTATTTGTTCCAGCAACAAGAGAAGAGTAAGACAAACAGAAACATTAAATGTACTGGAAGTACAATAGGTAAAACTGAAGATATTGGGATAGGCAAGGACTTTATGAATAAAACATCAGTTAAGTGGAAAACATCACAAAGATTCAACAACTTAGATCTCATATTATTAAAAAGCTTTTTCACAGCAAGAGAAACTATCAACAGAGTAAAGAGACAACCTACATAGTGGGAAAAAAATGTTTGCAAAGTGTTACTCAGGTAAAGGATTACTATTGAAAGCATATAAAGAACTCAAAAGAACCAGACCTCCCAGATTTATAGACTCAATCCAAAACTGGCATCTGAGAGAAATACTTCTCAAATGAAGAAATACTTATAGCAAATATATGAAAAAATGTTCAACATCATTGGTCATTCAAGAGTCCAAATTAAAACAGCCCTGAGATTATATCTCACCCCAAAAACAATGACTATTATCAAGAAGTCAACCAATAAGAAATACTGGTGGGGATGTGCAGAAAAAGAACCCTTTTGTACTGTTGGGGTTGAAGTTTAGACTGGTGCAACCACTATGGAAGTCAGTATGGAGATTCTTCAAATAATTTGGATTAGAGGTCCCATTTGACCCAGTTATTCCCCTTCTGGGTATCTTCCCTGAAAAATTAAAAACATACTACAGTGATATATATGTACCCATGTTTGTGGCAACATTTGTAATAGATAAATCATGGAAACAACCCAATAGTGCATCAACTGAAGAATGGATAAAAAAACATGTTTTTTATACAGTGGAATACTACTAAGCCATAAAGGATAAATTTGAGATTTTTATAAGTCAATGGATGCAACTGGAGACCATATTCATAAGTGAAATAAACCAGACACACATGTGGAAACATGTTGTCTTCTGTTATGGTTGATACATTGTGTCAATTTGACAAGTTTAAAAGTTTAATTAAGACAATTGGCAGAGAGCCATGGTCCTCACTTTGTAAACATCGTCATCCTGTGAAAGAGAAAGGCTTGGAGACTGTGCAAGTGCTACACCTCCCCAGGTGGGGGTACCCTGCTTAAAATGTAAGGGGAAAAACAGGCTTGCTTCTCCCTCTTTTGCTCTTGTGGCTTTTGCTGTCTTCTGCTTAAAGCGTTGCCTCTGTGCCGCCACACCACCCTGCCTTGGAACCAGCTAATTAAGGACTGAAACCACAGACTGTGAGCCAAGTAAACCTTTTATCCATTAATTTGAAGTGTCAGGTATTCTGTCTCAGCAATGAGAGGAAAGTAGCCAAGGCATCTCCCTAGTGTGAGAAGCTGAAAGAGTAAGTAAGATCCAAAACATACAATAGATGTAGTAAAATGGGAAGAAGCCATTGAAAAGGAAAGAGAAACTAGCATGGGAGAAAGAAGACAAGAAAGAAGAAAAGAAGAAAGGGATGACATAAATAAATAAATATATATTTATTAGTTAGTTAAGATATACTATTAATTTCTTTTAGTTGAAAAGAAATTGTTTGGATAATTAAGTGCCCATGTCTTGTACTGAGTAACTAGTATAAAGATAATAATTTGCAATGTATTAACCATTGTTACCCTACTATTGTTATAAAATTTTATCTTTTTTCTTTTAAAAAATAAATATTTTACATATGCTATATGGAAATATATTACATTTTTGTATGCAAATATAGAGACACATATATGTAGCAAAATGTAGAGATTACATTCACCTATTTGTGAATTTCCCTGAGTTTCAAGGAAATTATAGGCATTAAATATTTTAGTGTCATTTCAGGCAAATGAATTCAATCTTGGGATAAGTTCACAAATCCTTTTCTGAGGATAAGGAATTTAGTTTTGCTTATGTTTGTTGTAGTACAAACCTAGAGAAGTGCCTGAATCATGTGCATAAACATGGAACATATTGCTGGATGCAGAGAATGGCTCAAGAAAACAAGATTCCTAGAACTTCCAAGATCTGTTAATGTGAAAACAAACATAACTTTTGGCACCTTGCCAAATCTGGGAAAACTTTGGTAAGCTTTGTATTGTGAAAATGCTAACCTTCTTATGAATCTGACAAACTTCATCCTGAAGTTCACTGTGAATAATTCTGATTGCTTTATGTAATTAATAATAATAATAATACATATTCATGCCATTTTCTATTAGGTTATATTCCATCCATGTTTATGAATAAAATCCCTGTGTATCATACACTGATTTCTGTAAATTGAAGTTTACAAAAGTGAAGTTCTCTAAAATTACAGAAAGATACACAAAATCATATATAATCACTTGTCTTTTTACCAAACCATAGCACTCTGCCCTGTCATTAAATAACTAGAAGAAGCTTGGAAGAAAGCTCATAAAAACTGAAAGCACTGTCATATATAATTATGCTAAGAAAGGACTAAGAAATTTACATAAATTTTATGTTCAGAAGGGATGATTATCAAAGGGTTAGAATACAAGAATCATTATGTTTGTATGTTATTCTTGAAATACATTAATTGCTATTCTGTGTTAATCCATGCATTCTGTTTTTCATTTGTTATTGTTTCTGTATGACAGAATCATATAGGGACTAAATGATTTAATAATATAAAAAGTCTTAGGACATTGTTTAGCACATAATAAATATTCAGTAAATATTAGATATTATTACTGCTATATATCAAACATTACATTATGCCTAGTAACATATATAATTTCCTTCAATTCTTGATCATCACTGGAAGATGACTATCATTATTATTTTTATTATTTTCATATGACGGATCAGAGAAGTCTAGAAGTGACCACATTTGCACAGCTACTGTTAAATAGTCAAGATTTGATAGGGAAGCACATTTACATGGCTAATGGCTGAGAGTTACGATTAAAATCCATGTCTTATAACTGTAGAACACAAGACTGGTTAATTAAGAACTATTTTCATTCTTCTATAGAGTTGGTTAAAAACAGGAGACAGGCCATCTGGGGCCTGCAAAGCTAGCAGTACTTATTGCTTGAAACTTCATAGAACAAGTTTGCTGAGTACCACTCTCGTGTTAATTTTTCCTTCTATTATATCTGACTAGGTTGCCTACTAATAACTATACATTTATTTTAATTGGTTGAATCATCCACCGTTTTCATTCCTTCAACAGACATGCTTTGAGCGCTTGTTATGTGTTTGGCCTATGCGAGAGTCTGTTCTGGAAACTTTCATCAAGAGGATGATATATTTAAATTTACATTTTAGAATGATCCTTTTGGCCAAAAGAATGCCACATAGGTGTGTAGCCTTAAAATAAAAAAGGCTAGATTTACCTCCTTGCTTTAGTCAACTACAACACTGGAGAAATAACAGAAAAAAGCAACTCTTTTCAGACAAAAGACCACACAGGACTGTGACTATAAAGGCAGCACTTCTGCCTGAATGATGTTCCAGACTGCAGAGATGGGGATTGCATGCAAAGAACCGTTATGTTAAGAGCTGTGTGGAAAAAGAGCAGCTCCAGAAATGCCCTTGCGGGATCCAGGGACTCTTCAAAAAACAGAGAGATAAGCATGCAAAGAGTGGATCTCTAAAACTTGAGCAAAAAGACAACCAAAAAGTTGAGATAAACATTATTCCTCTGTTTGCATAGGCATGAGAATAACTTTCATTGCCATCAGATAAGACGAGAGCCCTCATTGAATTCCTTTATCCAGGGAGCACAGTGAAGACTGCAGAGGACCACATCTTAATGGTAGGAAAAGCTATTCTTAAAATAAAGCTTCCTCTAGACCTACCCAACTAAAATCAAGACTTAAAATGAGCTTTCCACGTATGTTAGTGCTTGGCATGGTTCCTAAATGTCCCCCAAAGTCTCATGTATTAAAGACTTGCTCTTCAGGTGAAGGTGCTGTTGGGAGGTGGGGCCTAATTGGAGGAAGTGGGTCACTGGGGCTTTACATCCAAAAGAAAACTGAGGCCCTGGCCCCTTCCTTTCCCCTTGTATACTCCTGGTTTCCATGAGGTGAACATCTTGCTCTGCCATGTATTTCCTACCATGTAACTCTGCCTCATTATTGGCCCGGAGTGAACATGGACAGAAACTCCTAAAATTTTAAAGTAAAATGAACCTTTCTTCCTTTTACATTTATTTCTCCCAAGTAATTTGTTACAGCAAGTATTTTGACACAGGAAAACAGGAATATCAACAATCAATCTAAGTTTATTTGAATCTGAACTTCTACCATAAGAAAGCTAAGTCAAGAAAAAAAAAAAAAAACCTGAGGTTATTAAAAGAAAAAGAATAGAACAAGAAGAGCAGAAATCAAAATCCAAAAAATTGAGAAAATTCATGAGACCCAAAGATAGGTCTTTGGTATTATCAATATTAATAAACAACTAACTAAACTAATAAAGGAAACATACAAAGTTATCCATTTCAAGATTAAAGAAAAGGCATCATTATAGATTATTTATTTATTTATTTTTGTATTTTAGGGAAGGGTCTATAGGGTGTTCGGGGTCTCACTACTAGATTGGACTTGTAGTGATCTGCCTGTTTACAGCCTCCCAAGTGCTGGGATTGCAGGTGTGCCCCACCATGCCCAGTCTCAATTGCAGTCTCAGGGTGTCCCGGGGGAGGGGCCGACATGGCAGGCCTGGGTATTGAACCCCTGGCCCCTCTGCCTGCTTGCAAGTGCTTTAATCCGCTGAGCTATTTGGCCAGTCCTATAATTTTTATATAAAAGGAAATCTAGGTTAGCAGCACTGCCCCTGACCTCATGTGTGGCTTGTGAAGTTGACGTTTGCAGCTGCGAAGGGTTTGGCGAGATGTCTCACAGTATTTTGCTGGTGCAGCTTACCAAGAGGCCAGAAGGGAGAACTTCCGCTGACTATGAATCTGTTAATGAATGCATGGAAGGCATTTGTAAACTGAACATCTGAAGGGAATGAACCCCAACATCCCCTCTATCACATACGATACCAGTCAGTTGTTTGATTTTATTGATGATCTGGTAGACCTCAGTTGCCTTGTTTACCGAGCTGACACCCACACGTACCAGTCTTATAACAAAGACAGGATCAAAGAGAAGATCTGCTTGCTCCTTGGTCGGCAAGCCCACCAGGCTGGCAAACAATCGAGTTGGAAACAGTAGGGGCTGGGGGCGGGCTGGGAGTGCAGGTGTGTGCCGTGCACTGCTTTGGGGTGCTGTCTCGTGAGCCTCTTTCCGTTTTGTTACACTCTAGCCAGGATCCAATGCATTAGATGAAACGTGAGGTGTGAGGATCTTCTCCATTCGAAACCCCCATTGAACCTTTTTTCTTTTTCTTCTTTGTTTTTTACTTAAACATTCAGATGGAAGTTGTTCCTTGTCAATGTTGGTTCAAGTCCTTCAGATTGTTCCTATCTGCTTTATAACACTCACTGTACTAACCTTTTAAGATGGGGTAGGTGATAATGACAAAGTTTAGTTATGACCTCAAGAAAAAGTCTTAGTGAAAAAATAAATGTTTTTTAGTTATTAAAAAAGGGGGGGGAATCTATTAAGCCAAAGTTGGATCATTGTGAAAAGCACAACACAGCAACAGTAGTGGCATTAGCCATTCAAGAAAAACCACTTAGTGATTAAAAAAAAAAAAAAAAAAAATTAGTGACTTGATGTAGCAAACTCTGCTTAAGTAAAGTGGAAATAATTAAAAGTAAACCATATGTGAAAAGCAAGGCTTGTTTATTGATAATTTTCTGTAGCATGTTTTTTTTTTTCTCTTGTGCTTTCACAGAAACTCATATAGGCAGAGGAGAAAGAAGTTTTATAGTGAGAAAAGGAAAAGGCTTCAATTATGTTCTGACTAGAGGCTGTTGATTACTTGGAGAAAAGCATCCTATTTCGTTGGTTGAAGCGCACATTTGGTTTCCTCTGGTTGGTCCTGAGAGAGAGACTAGAAATAGCAGTGTGGCTTCCTACATGTTTAACTTGTAGTGGACCACATTCCTGGAACTGTTTTATTGAAGAAGTTGCAGGAGGTTGAGGGCCAGAGTTCAATTTTTATATTCCCCTTAGCCATTGTCTGTTTCTATATTCAGTCTCTTAGTAATAAATGATACACTGAACACCCTTTGCTCTGAAAGTACACTAAAAGGGGCAGCACAGTCTTCCGGGGCACACCCAAGAAGACTTCACAGGGAAAGTAATATTAAAGATAAATCTTGAAGTTCAAGGCAAAGATAGGATTGAAAGACAACATTGCCAGAGATTGCAAACTTTGCAAAGAAATGAGCAGGTGAGTGTGCAATATGTCAGAGGAATAATAACCTTTTAGAGGAGTTTGAACATTGTGAATGTGGGGTCAGAAGATTGGCAAGGGAAGCAAGGTTGGAACCCAAATGTAGCAGACTGTGGATGCTATTTTCCTATATAAGCATATCAAACTCCAAGGGAGGGAGAAATGCTTTAAGGCCAAAAGTTATGATATTATATTTATTATATTTATGCTCTGGGCACATTATTCTTATGACAGTAAAAAAATATGCATGGGTGTAAAGAAGCTAGAAGCTTACACATGAGGGTGGATGGTATTGTTTTTTAAATTAAAAGAAATGGTGAAGGCCTTGATTTGAAAATGGAAAGTAGGGATGCAGCTGAAACAACCGGGCCAGCATCTTGGACACAGAATGAGCAGCCTATAAATATCTGTGACATTTTGAGTGAATAAATGAAATGCCTAGGAAGTGGGCTGAACTGGTCTTGGTGACTGATGAATGCTAGAATGATGGGAAAGAGGCAGGAATTATTAAAGTAGGCATCAGTAATGGAGTGTATGACAATACCAAGGGCAAAATACATAGAACAGGATTGGGCTTGTTTACAACTGCAGGTGACAAGTTCAATGTGATGAATGTCGTTCGGAGTTAAAAAGTTGAGATGGGGGTTTAGCTACATTATATGGAAGTCAGGTATCAGCAGTCACCGGCAGCATATAAGTAGTAGTTGAAATCATATAAATGGGTCTAATGATCAGAAAGAACTTTCTTATTTTCTGTTCTTTCTTTCTTTCTTTCTTTCTTTCTTTCTTTCTTTCTTTCTTTCTTTCTTCCTTTTTTTTTTGTATTCTAGGGAAGGGTCTACAGGGTGTTCAGGGTCTCACTACTAGATCGGACTTGTAGTGGTCCACCTGTTTAACCCCCCCAAGTGCTGGATTTACAGGCACAATCCACCACACCCAATTTCAATTGCCATCTCAGAGTGTCCCGGGGCGGGGCCAGCATGGCAGGCCTGGGTATCAAACCCCTGGCTCCTGCCCCTGCTTGCAGGTGCTTTAATCCACTGAGCTATTTGGCCAACCATTATAAATTCATTTTAATGAGAAAAAAAAGATAAAATAGCAATGAAATAGTTTCAAAACAGGTTATGCCTAAAGAGAGTCACCTAGAGAGAAAAAAATGTTCTGGGCTTTCACAGAGAGCAAATTGGTCAAGCAATGGCCATGACTCATCCAGATGGCTGACTGACAAAAGATCTATAAGATGTTGTACATGGTTTAAGGGTAAATCCTGAGGGGAATTAACTGACCTTGTCAGATACAAAAATTACATTTTTGGTTACATAGGTCTTGCTTTAACTTGGTCTTAACTATCCACAGAGTTGTGTAAAAGAACTTTCAAGGCTAGGGAAGAAAATCTATTCCTCTATTATCTTTTAAAAACAGTAGCAGAAAAGGGTGAACCAATGTTTGCCAGTAAAAGCTCTTTTACACAACTTTTCTGAGGCTTCCTTTTTAGACTGCCTATACCCAGTTTAGCCTCTGATTCACATGGATGCAAAGATGTGAAACAGCTTTTTAAGGAAAACTGAAAAAAATCACATTGGGTGAAACGTGCAGAATTCTGAGATTTGGCTCTTGGAAGCACGGCTCTTGTGTAGATTAGACTGCGTGAGAAGACCTAGGACAGGGCCTAAGCTCACCTAATTTCTTTGGCTTTACCCACATTATTTCTCTCAGCTACAAATTCAAACTAATTTTAATTTTTTTTTTTTCAGTACTGGGGATTGAACTCAGGACCTTGTACTTGCCAGGCAAGCACTTATTCTACTGAGCTATCTCCCCGGCCCTAGTTTTACCATCTTAAAGAATTTTTTTAGGGCTAAGTGAGAATCTTGTATAATATATACAAGATACCTACTATTTACCATATACTTTGTACTTAATAAAAAAGTTATTAGTCTGGCGAGATAGCTCAGCAGACTGAAGGGCCTGCTTAGGCAAGTGCAGGGACCGCAGTGTGATTCCGGGCATCACATGCCATGCCAGCGTCCCCTCCCACCCCCAGAGTGGGCTGAGCTGGCCACAGAGTCTGGGCATAATGGTGTAGGCCTGTAATCCCAGCACTCAGGAAGCTGAAAACAGGAGGATCACCATGAGTCTGAGCTGCTTAGTGAGACCCTGTAACCACCAAATACATTAATTAGCAAATAAATAAATGTTGTTATTATTATTAAAAGCACTAAAAGAATGCCATTCAAGATGAGCAGTGAATGCAATTTGTTTCTCCTCATATGCAAATTGTTTATATTGCAAGAATAGCAATGTGGACTTAATTCTTTAAATTCTTCCTTACTTAAAAAAATGCATTTTTGTGCCTGGCTTGATGACACATGCCTATAATTCCAGCACTTGGGAAGCTGAGGCAGGAGGATTATCATGCATTTGAGGCCATCCTGGGCTACATAGTGAGTTCAAGCCCAACCTGAACTGTATTATTAGATCCTGTCTCAAAACAAAGGGGGTATTCTTCGCCAAAATCAACTGTGAGGGTTTTTTTCCTAGAGAATTTTGAAAATAAGATTTTATTATTTCGAGGCCGGGGAGATGGCTTAGGAGAATAAGCGCTTGCCTGGCAAGCACAAGGGCCTGAGTTCAATCCCCAGTTCCATGAAAAAAAAAAAAAAGATTTTATTGTTTCTTTGGTTCAATATATGTTCCCATATTTATCCAAAGTTGTACTGAAAGTTACCTCCTATTACAGTGCTTCTAAGTAATAAGCACCTGTTGGATACTTACCACCTACCGGTTACTGTGTTCGGTACCCAAATATGCATATTATATACTGTAAATAATTTATATAATGAGGATCAAAGTAAAACTTCCTCACAAAAACATGAGTCGTGAGTGTATGGCGCTAGGATGTTACAATGACTATGATATCACTAAATGATAGGAGTTTTTCAGCTCCATAATCTATGAGAAAACCATAGTAGATGTAGTCTATCATCAAGATATTCTGATGCAGTGCTTCATTGCTTGACTGTACTTTTCTTTCATAAAAATTATTTTGACTCATTACACTCACACCCCTCCCAGAAGCCCTGCACACCCCAGAGGAGGCATCCACACTGGTGTCTTCCAGCCACTGTTTACATATTGCTTTTCTTCATGGAGCCCTCTCCACATATCTCTGCATTTACGTAGCCTGCTACAGCTCAGTCTTTGTGCACTATTTTTCCTCTCTACACTTCCAACACTAGATAATCCCCTGCCCTTTAGTAGATGTTAACTAAATGTTTTACAAATGACATGCAGGAAGGAATTTCTCAAGAGAAGAGTTAGTCATCTTGGTACAAGTAATATTCCAAATATTGGAATTAGCGAAAGTTTTAAATCATGCATGATTTTTAAAACATGAAATATTTATTTGAAGTTAGTTTGTATTCATGCTATGTGTTTTGTGAAAGCAAAGAGAATTTAGTCACAAGGCTTTGTGAAGCCTTTTATGACACTATATTTCAACTACAAATGATCAGTAAATTGGCATAAATAATTAGCAGGGTAGCTTGTCACCTAATTATGTCTGAAATGCTTTCTCCTTTGAAGAATGATACAGAAAAACAATTTTTACATCTCTCTCACATTCATTACCAAGTGCAATGAATTGCAAATAGCAAATATCCACTAATATCTTCAGTAATGTAAATTGCCTTAAAACCTTTTCTTCTTTAAACTAAATGAAGAGGCTTTGACTCTTGAATGTCATAAGTGCTGCATACTTATCTTGCTTGAGCAACGCCAAGAAGGTGCATCTCAGTCAAGCATTCGAACACACCACACTGCCCAGAGTGTTTATTCCTCTCAACTACAACACTGTCAGTTACACTCCCAGAAGGTTGGAGTTGCCTTGCAAAAGTCACCACCTGACTCCTCCCTTTCTTTTTTTCTTTTTTTTTTTTAATTTTATTTATTAATGTGTGTGTGTGTGTGTGTGTGTGTGTGTGTGGCCAGCTCAGCCCACCAGAGGGCGGGGCTGTCTGGCATGTGGTGCTGGGGGATTGAACCGTGGTCCCTGTGCTTTGCTAAGCTTGTTCTGAGTAGGTGCTTTAGACCACTGAGCCATCTCACCAGCCCCTCCCTTTCTTACTTAGGGTATTCTTACCCCTGATTCCTTGCCTCAAGGTCAGCCAGTCTGGACAGCCATTATGGCCAGAGCAGTTACTCTTCCCCTTCTAGGACACAGCCAGCTTCTCAAATCCCTCAGCTTTCTTTAAGCATATTTACAAAGAAAACAGTTATTGGGATTCATCTTTTTACTATGATTGCTGCCCCGTCCAACCCTGGCCTTAGTAACAGTACCTGCTTTTCTCCTTTCACTTTCACAAACTATAAATTGGCAGAAATGATCTTACCAGTATGCATAAGCTTTTGTGCTTTTTGTGGAAATATGTACAGTGATGAAAATTATGAAGCTAGTCATTTTCCTTTTCTTTTTTTTATCCAACCATTTCTTTCTCATGAATATGGCCTTATTGAATAGCAATTAAATGATTGGCTGCCTGAGCTTTGATTTTCAACTTCAAATAGGCAGCTAATTAATGGATATAATCAGTATGTTCTATATCATATGTATTAAGTTTTATTTGTTTATTGTATTCATTTATATACTATATTAAATAAATATTCATAAACTACATTGCATCAAGCTCACTCAAACCAATTAAATTCAGGTCTTGGAGCAGGAAAGGATGATAGAAGAGGAAAGCCTCACCACCTGTACTTTTATAAGCTCCCCAGGGTGCATTTAGTTTATTAAAGGTTGAGAAACTTTACTATAGCTTAGTGCCCTGATTATTATCTAAGTGTTATATTCAAAGAGTTTGACTAGGTGACCAAAAGCACCAACAATCATAATTTTTCATTGGCAGGGTATATTTACATTCATAAGGATCAGAAAGCCACTTCAGTCTTTCAATACATATTACAAAGGACTGTATTCCACATTTGGAACAGAATCAATAAGAACACTGGAAATTTGGAAGGAAGCTGAAAATATGGGGGAGTTCATCCCCAAAACCCCATCTGAAGAGGACAAGTTAAAAAACTTGGAAAGCCTTCTAGAGAAGGTTTCTTATAATACATTGTACAGTAAAGATAATTTATTTTAAACTTTTACTTCTACTAACCTTATCTCCTTTTTACTTTCTTATCTAAAATTCTCCAAGTTTAAAATATAAAATACAATACTTAGACCTTTATTGAAAACACGAAGAAAGTTTTGATCTTTCCCTTAAATGAACCCTAAAGTACATGGTATTCAAAAGTTAGGAGTTCCAGACTGCATGCCTTTCCTAGTTTAGATTTAAGCACACAACTCTGAGAAAAACAAAATGCAAGCAGATTCCAGACAATAGGACAGCCAACAACAGATGTGAGGCTGATGAGAAGACAAGCTGAGTTAGAGTATTGTGCTAGTCAGCTTTCTGTTACTATAACAAAATAGCTGGAATAATCAATTTTTGAAACAGGAAAGGTTTACTTTGGCTCAAAGTTTAAGAGCTTTCTTTTGATGCTTAGCAGCCACGTTGTTTCTGGGCCTGAGATGGGGCAGAACGTCATAACAGCAACGTGCAGCAAAGAAAGGGGCTCACTTTGGAGTCAAATGGGAAAGAGAAAGAGATATAGCTAGGGTCGCACTGCCCCCTTTAAAGGCAAGTCCCAGTGACCCTTGGGCCTCTCACTGGGCCTTCCAATAACGTCCCCTGCCCCACCATGGTAGCACTAGCTCCAAGTAGAGCCAAAGGTTGGCAACCAACCCTTTAACACATGGATTTTGGAGGTCTTTTAATGCCCACACTATGGCAAATGTGGAGAATATAAAGCATGGAAATGGCTAATAGTGGGCTTTGGAATCATCAGCTTTGGATTTACATTTAATCCATAGCCAATGTATCAATTTTAAGACAGTGTCTAGTCCCCATTGTTTTAAATTTAAGATTAGTGGTAAGAATAGATGGTTCAGAAAAAAGGCTTAGAGAAAATTTATAATTGGCTCCTGACAACATGGAGTAGTTGAGGTTAGACAGAAGCAAATAGTGATAAAATAACAAATTAATTTCTTTTCTCGTCTTAAGTAAAATATAA
>NW_004524600.1:9333368-9335557 GCF_000260255.1 Octodon degus | reverse complement strand
ACAAAATTTATTTTTTTATTTATTTCTACAGGGTCTTGCTATACAGCTTGGACGCTTAATGATCCTCCTGCCTCAGCCTCCCCAGGGCTGGGGTTACAGGTGTGAACCACCATACTAGGTTTCAGTGACAAGCAAGGCACTCCTGGTTCTGGGGCCTAAACAGAGTGCAGTACTCCCGGGGTCCTCATACTTCCAGGGACCTTGTGTTTGCCAGGAGGTGCTTAGACAGCTGAGCTGTCTCCCTAGCCTCACACGAGTTTAAAACTACTCCATGAGTTCAGTAAATTAATGCTCATGTATCTGTTTTTCTCATCTGCAAGTAGGAGGTAACAAAAGTAGCAACATCACAAGATTATATTGGGTATTATAAAAAATAATTTAGCTTGACATAGGGAAGATATACAATTAGTATTAACCATTATTTTTATTGATGTACTATCATCTAATAGATTATAAATATCTTGCTCGAGTTGAAAAGTGTACCGTGTGTTTAACTGACAAGATTTAAAAGTGGAGGGATGCATTCAAATTATGTTAATTTAGAGTTTAATGTCATTTTGCATACACTTAAGCCTGCAAAGGACATAACCTTACCTGAATTTTATGTTCTTTAAAGACTCTGTTACTTAAAAAAATAAATAAATAAATTTTAAAAAAAGTCTCTGTTACTATAAAAAGACACCCTTAAAATTCTACCAAATTATACATTTAGGACTCTTTAGAACAGTGTGTTTATTTTTAATTTGAAGGTGCCCTTGGGTGTTCCCATATTCACAGTCAAAACCAAAGAACTCAGAAGTGTGCAGGCCTTGATTGGCTGGCTCAGTGCTGGAATGTAATTTGCATCCCCTACCTTCCTGAGCTCCCCTGAACTGGGACTCAGAAACATTTCCCTGCGAAAGTAGCTCTGAGAAACAGCTATTCATTTATTCATTTACTCAGGACCAAATGCTAAGCAGATATCCACCAAAGGAGCTAATTCTCCCCACTGGCTTAAGGAGGCTTCTTTTGTTGGCACAAACACATTCCCTGAGGTTGTATCTATCATATTAATTCTGTATGGCTTGACATAAAATCCCCTGGTTCTCCTTCAGTGACTGAGGACCTTGTGTGAAATCTCCTTGGCTTTATAAGTCCACAAATCCTGAGTAAAATGAGTAAGGAGAATACACAAGAAAACAAAATTCAAACAAATCTTGTTTCCTGAGTGCTTGAATCCTTTTAAAATTGAATGCAAAACACTGTACAGTTATTCTATTCTATTGTGCCTTTTATTTAAGCCACTTGTCTTCCTTAGAATTTATTGTCTCACCATTTCTCCGTAACTCACCACGGAGAAATTCAAGACACTTAACAAGTAGGCCCAAATTTGAAAGAACTAATAATCTCAATAGAACAATAGGAAAAGCAAGTTTACAATAAGCAAGTTTACATTATAAACTTACAAAAGCAAGTTTATAATGTAAAGAAGAACAGGTATCTGTAAAGTAAAAAGATGAACTTCTGAAATAAGTTGGAAATAGTCAAAAGTATGATCATTAAGTATTTAAAAATTTTTGAAAATAGATGATACAGAAAACAAGTCATACTTGCAAATGAACTAGAAAATAGAAAAGAACATCTCTGTAGGGTAAGGGAGAAGGATAAAGGTGATGAGAGATATAAAAAGCAAGAAGTCATAGATATTCCTGTATTTGCCTCACAGAAATTCCAATGATGTGAACAAAGAGTAGGTAAACAATATTCTAGGCTTCAGGATTGAGAACCTGAAGAAATAGAAGGTAGAGATCCTCAAATTGCAAATATTCACAAAAGGCCAAATACAATAAATAGGAGTATAAGGAGGAAAGGTTTAAATGAAGTATAAAATAATGTATCACAAATAGGTGCATGATATGGTTAAGAAGGTCTTTTGGGCTCGGATTACAGAAACTCTGGAACCAAGATAAGGAGTTTCAACTTTATCTTGCAGTAAATATGGTTATTTGTTGTGGTGGTGGTTGTTTTGTTTTGTTTTCCTACTGCATTTTTCTTGATCTAGCCCGTGTTTATCATGATAATATCTCCCTTTAAAAATAATTTTTCTTATTTTAAAGAGAAAAAAATTAGACTGGGCGTGGTGGTGCATGTCTGTAATTCCAGCTCTTGGGAGGCTGTAAACAGGCAGATTGCTAGGAGTCTAATCTAGT
>NW_004524600.1:9322451-9333268 GCF_000260255.1 Octodon degus | reverse complement strand
GAAGAAGAAGAAGAAGAAGAAGAAGAAGAAGAAGAAGAAGAAGAAGAAGAAGAAGAAGAAGAAGATCTATTCATCTAAAAAGAAAAAAAATTTAAAATAACAATAAAACAAAGTTTCAAAGCAGGTTAGTAGGAGAGTTACAATAATTAGTACATTGTGTATCATTGTCTATAGAGTAGTGATTCAGAGTACAAGATCTAGGCATGATATCTCATCCAAACAATATTCACATAAACCTTTCTTTTCAATGGACTAAGAGAAATTAGCTATATAACTCTCTTAACTATCTTGTGTTTATTTTTCCCTTTCTTCCTTTCCCCTTTGCGCCATCACACTTTGCCCCTTCTTTCAAACACTTTCTTCCCAATTCACATATTCCATTATACATTTTGGATCTTATTTACTTCTTCAGTTTCTCACACTAGAGAGACAATGTTGGGATCTGTTGGTCTTAACTGCAAACAGTTCTACCCGGGGAGACACGGCGACAGGAATAAGAAAGATAGACAAGAAGACAAAAGCTGGGCTAGGGGGTTGGTAGTCTGCCAGATGGGCAAGACTCATGCTCCAGCACAATGAAATCTGCATTTATTTATACCTTCTGCAAAGTTAGTTAACACTTGACACAAGGTTGCCTGGTGACTAGTAGCCAACATTAACAGGTCAGGATGCTTATCTCAGGAATGAAGCAGCTTGATTGCTTTAGGCACTGAGGCCTAGTCTGACCTACATACCTTTGACTGATTTTCCAGCCTCCGCAGCTTCCTACAAGACAATACTATGTTTACACACATGGGTCTGATTTATTTCACTTATAAGAAGGGTGTTGAAAAGCATCCATTTACCTTTAAAAATATTTTTGCCCAAATAGTCTTATATATCATTTATGTATTTCATATTTTATTCATAAATACATCTTCCATAATATTCTGAAATGTTACTCTGAGATACTGTATTTACAAAAGCTAAAAATGCAAAATTTTTAAAACCATGTAAACAAAACTTTATGAAGCTGCTTAGTCTATATTCATTGAACAAATCTTTTCAAATGAATCAAATGGATAAAAATCTATTATTTTAGCCATGCCCAGAGAGGATGACATTCATTCATGTTCTTGTTGAGCAAGACTGAGGGTCAAGATCAGTGCCAAGCTCCGTGGATAAAGGGTTGATGAGCCAGTCCTTTTCTTCAAAGTATGTGCTTACCATCCACTAGGGAGACAACCCTCAGTTTCAATTAATACAATAATGTGGGCTATGTGCTATGGCAGAGGTATGCCTTTGTCACCAGGGAGCCTCAGAGGACTCCTAATGGCACTAATGGAGGTCAGGGCATCTTCTAAGAGCAGGTTGTGCCAAAGTTGCAGCTAAGACATTGAGTTCACCAAGCAGAAGACACTCTGTACTCCTGGGGCACTGTGAGGGGAAACTTCCGGCTGAGTCACACAGAGCAAACGAGGGCCTCCTGAAAGCGAGGTGAGAGAGGGAAGGAGATGCCAGGGCATGAAGTGCTAACTGTCACTCTTTAAAGCTTAACTTTATACATGGGCTGACAGGGAGTCAATAACTACCCTGCCAAAGTCAATACCAGAATTGGATTTTTGTCTGAGAAGGATTACTTGGGAGCAATGTGAGGTATGACTCACAAAGGGACAACATAGAGGTGGGAAGGCCAGTGGGAAGAAGGTCTAATAACCCACGCAAGACATAATGAAAGCTGCAGCTGAGACTTTCTTACCCTGATGGTAATGAAGGAAATGGTTTGGTTTTATTTGTAGTGTGCAACTTTTCCCCCTCAAATGCAATCTTGTGAGAAACCTTATAATATGACCAATAGTGGGGGCAGTGAGACAGAAAAGATAAGACCCTGGGCTCCACCCTCACCTTGCATCACATGGCAGCTCCTCGGGTCCCTCTGAGAAACACAACTTGAAAACAGCTGGACCACAGAGATAGAATTAAGAAGTAAAATTAGTGCATCCACTCATTTTATTCTGTAAACTGTTCTGGTATCTAATTTTATGTAGTGTCAAGCTGCTCTTCACTATCTAAAATAAATCTGCAAGAGCTCATAAGAAGTCTTGGCTTATTTCTGTTGATGTTGAACAAATATTGCACTCCACTGATCGCTGCTTTTCTGTCTGGCCTCTGCACCATACATCAAAAGCCAGTTAAATATAGTCTTGTGTAAACAGACTTTCTGACCCTCTTTCCTGAACCAGTCTGGGTTCCAGACTGCACGCACAATGCGGATTGTTCAGATCTCATCTAAGCTCATTTTATGGTCTCTTCTCCTGGATCATATCCCCATACATGTCTTTGGTCTCTACCTGTAACTATTCAATGGTATTTAAGTACTTGCAGCATGTTCTGCCTATATTTTGAACTCCAGGCTTGTAGTTCTCCAAGGCATGTCTAATGAGGTTCTGCAGGCCCAGTACTGGCCCAAGTGAACCTCACCACTACTTGTATTACACTGATTCTACTGTCAACTTTCCTCACCCTAGTGAGTATGCTGAGTCCCCAAGGATCACCCTACACCATTCCTTCCTAGCTCCACCCCACCACACTGCCTCAGTCCTTGTGGCCTTCAATTTCTGTGTCCTTCAGACCACACGTGGCTTCCTGCCTCCTCTCTTGCCTTCTGCAGCTTTCATCTAAGCCACCTGAACTTATTGTGGTAGACACTGTGGACCTTACCAGCCACTCCATCTCTGCTCCCTTTTCCAGCCTGCTAGGTTTAGGTAAAAATCATAAAATGATTTTTATTGCGTTCTTTGGTTTGGGCTTCTCACGTAAGAAAAATCCCACAATATTTTAGCTTGTGTGCCTGATTTATTTCACTTAATATTATGGTCTCAAGGTGCATCCAGGGCTGGCCAAATAGCCCAGCAGATTACAGTGCCTGTAAGCAGGTGCAAGGGCCAGGTTATATCCCTGGGCCTGCCATGCCAGCCCCACCCCCAGGGTGTGCTGAGACAGCAATTGAGACTGGGTGTGGTGGCGCAAGCCTGTAATCCCAGCTCTTGGGAAGCTGTAAACAGGCAGATCATTATGAGACCAATCTAGTAGTGAGAACCCTGAACACCCTGTAGACCCTTCCCTAAAATAAAATTTAAAAAAAAAAAGTGCATCCATTGTCTTATAAATGACTCAAGTTTACCCTTCTTTATAGCAGCGCAATACTCCATTGTGCATAAATCCCACTTAGGAAATAGGGAAACAGAACTTCTGCAGATAGGAAAGGGATAAAAGATGAGAGCAAGAGTGGAAGAAAGGGAGATTAAAAGAATGAAAACATATTATGCATGTGTACCAGCTCTCCACAGTGCACCCAATCATTACACATTGCAAACAGGTACTGAGAAATATAACTTTTAAGAATGAAAACAACAATGAAAAATCATGTAATAAATTTTGACTTCCGGAAGAAATGGTATGTGTACTGCCACCAGAAAGCATTGACAACCTGTGCACAGCTTTGCAGTCATCTCTTCTTCAGTGGGACTGAATAGGTCACGTGCTCCAGATGGTAAAGTGAACTACAGCTCAGCTTAGTTCCCTTGGTGACCTGGGAGAACAGAGTGAGCCCCTGCTGCCCTCTTTGAGGCATTTGAAAAAATGAGAAATGATCTCTTGTACAGAGCTGCAGAGGCTTAAGCCTTGTTACCACACAGTAGCTTCTAACCAACGCGTTTATTCACTTCTCTCCACATCTTCAGGACAGCTGCACAAGTTCTGAAGTGATTGTTTCCAAAATGAGTATTTCAGGGCCAGCCAAATGGCTCAGGAGACTAAAGCATCTGCAAGCAAGCGCATGGGCCGGGGATTTCATCCCTGGGCCTGCTTTGCTGGCCCCGCCCCGGGAGCTCGCTGAGACAGCAATTGAGACTGGGCGTGATGGCGCGTGCCTGTAATCCCAGCTCCTGGGAGGCTGTAAACAGGAGGATCACTACGAGTCTGATTGAACACCCTGTAGACCCTTCCCTAAAATACAAAAACAAAAACAAAAAAAATTACTATTTCATCAAGTCACAAAGACTTCAGCCCTATGTCTGACACAACACTCCTTGGTGGCCCCTCACGTCACCGAAACTGTCTTGAAATCTGTGGGTTGGCCTGTAATGGGCTTGTGGAGGTCTGCCTGTGATGGGTTTGGCTCACCTCAACTCCGAGTGGCCATCAGTACAGCCCCAGAGTTCTCCCCACGTCCACCTCTCTGCGCATCCTTAGGTGAGCTTGTTTGCTCACTCGTGAGCCCCGAGAAGCAATGAGACCTGCATGTGATGATCCCCCATCTTCACCCTAGTCTGCGCACAAATGCCTGTCCCTTGTACAGGACTATAGGAGTCATCTTGGCATCCCCCTCACCCCATTAAGAACACGTTACATGAAGATCTACCTGCAACAAATTTTTAAGCATGCAGCCTAGTACCACTGACTACAGTTAACGTTGTAGTGCAGCAGATCTGTAGCTCCTCTTCATCCTGCTCGACTGAAACCACATGGCTAATGATTATTAATTCTCAGCTGCTCCTCCCCATCTTCTGGAAATCACGATTTCACTCTTCGTTTCTACCCATTTTGCTACTTTAATATCTCATTCAAATGAAATTATGACATTCTTGCCTATCTTTGACACACTTATTTTGCTTAGCATGTTCTTTAAGGTTCACCCATGTTTCCTTATACCACAGAACTTCCTTTTTACAAAGGCTGAATAGTATTTCACTGTGTGTATACGCCATGTAGTTTTAGATGTCCATCGATCAGTGTACATTCAGGTTGTTTATCTTGGCTACTGTGCATAGCGCCACAGTAAACATAAGGGTGTTAATATCTCTTTGGATTTAAATTGCTTTGCTTACATGCCCAGAAATAAGATTATGGATCAGATGATGCTTCTGTTTTAAGTCTTTGAGTAACCTTCACACATTGTCTACAGTTCCTCACTAGCTTTCATTTCCACCAACAGTGTGTATGGTTTCCACCTTCTTCGCATCCTCACCAAGTTATCTTTTTTCATAGCAACCATCCTGACAGGTGTGAGGTGAAATTTCACTGTGATTTCCTTTCCCTGACAATTGGCGATGTTGAACATTTTTCATGTACCTCTTGATTTCCTCTATGCTTTTTTCAGAAAAGTGTGTATTCATATATTTTTACATTTTTAAATCAGTATTTTTTTAGTATTGAGTTGTAGTGTTCTTTATTTATTTTGGAGATTAATCCCTTATAGATACATGACTTTCAAATATTTTCTCCCATCCATAGGTTGTTTTTTCACACTTGTGTTTCCTTTGCCATATACAAACTTTAATTAGATGTGATATTGCTTAGTTATTTTACTTTCATGTCTGTGTTTCTCACGTCATTTCTATAAATTGGTGTCAGGACGAATGTCATGAAGTTTTTCTCTATATTTTCTTTTGAGAGTTTTACATTTTAGATCTTTATTCCACTTTGAGTTGATTGGTGTAAAATAAGAATTCAATTTCTACTTCCTATATGAATACCCAATTTTTACAGTGCCATTTCTTCATTTCATTACAGATCAATTTTACCACATATATGTGGATTTATTTAAGGGTTCTCAATTCTGCTGCATCATTCTATATGTCTATTATCATTATGCCAGTACCATATTGTTTTGATTGCTTTTGGTTTAAGGTTGCTTTTAAACATTTAATTGGCTCCCTTTGTGGTTATTGTTTATCACATGTTTGGAACATAAACACTCAGATCCCTTCCTTGTAGCCTTTTGAGTACAATCACTATAATTACTCTACTTTTTAAAAGCATACTAGAACTTCTTAACCCTGTTGAACTATAACCTATTACCCATTGATCAACATTACTTACCTTCTCTCTACTCTCTTCACCCTTGGTAACCACTGTTCTACTCTCAATTGCTGAGATCCACTTTTATATTTTTTAAAAATTATTTATTTATTTTTTGGTATAGGGTCTCACTATGCAACTCAGTTTCAGCCTCTGAGGGCTGGTATTACAGGCGTGTGCCACCACACTCTGTTTCAGTGACCAGCAGAGAGAATGCAGCACCAGGGATCGAACCCGGGTCCTTGCACTTGCCAGGCAGGCACTTAGACCATTGAGCTATCTCCCCAGGCCAACTATCAACTTTTTAGATTTTGTATATAGTGATTGTGCCTTGTTTATTCCACTCAACATGATTTCCCGTTTCATTCATGTTGTCACAAGATTTTATTCTTTTTATGGCTGAATAATGTGTGTGTGTGTGTGTGTGTGTGTGTGTGTGTGTGTATGTATGTGTGTGTATCATCCATCCATCAGTTGATGAACACTTAGGTTCTTTTAATTTCTTGGCTGCTGCAAATGCAACTTCAATTAACACAATACCACAGATACCTCTTTGACATACTGATCGCATTTCCTTTAGATAGGTACTCAAGAGTTGGATTGCTAGATCAAATGGTAATTCTATTTTGAATTTTTTGAGAAACTTCATAACATTTTCCACAATGTGCTATCAGTGAGTGTCATGATTTGAGGGTTTTGCAAGGCAAACAATATAATGCAGGCCACATTTTATAGTAGTCTGTTTATAAGGAACCACCCAAGAATCATATATATATGTGCAGGAAATCTATCCAAACACTAAATACTAAAGAATCCAGCTGAAGGACTGGATCCCAATGTCCTGTATGAGTCCAGGTGAAAACCTAGAGCTCATAGCAATGCCTCCCACCAGTCCACCTGGAGGCCTCGAGTCTACAACAAAGTCTCATGCAGGCCTGCTTCACAGTTCTGTGCTGGAAAGGCCCACAGTTCAGTGGTGGAAGCCAGAAAGTCTATGCCAGTGGGATGAAGAATCTGTGCTAGCAAGCTAAGGGATCTCAACTGAAGCTAGGAAGCAATGCTCAAGGTAAGCACCAGAGCTCCCCCAAAAGTACTACCACCATCCTGAGCAACAGTGAGGTTGTGAATTCCTTTGGCAATGAGGAAAGTCAAGTTCCCATCAGGAAAGTCAATACAAGCTTCTGCATGAGGCTGAGTAGTGCACCATCTTCCTTTCTGGATCCAGGAAGCGATGCTCAAGATGAGGACCAGAGTCCTCCAAAGTTCATCAGGAAAACCAGCATTACAAGGTTCTCCAGCAGCACAGCCTAAGAGAACCAGCAGCTTCCAGCAGCTTCTTCAAATAGCATCCTGGCAGCTTCTCCTGTTCTGCCTTTATGCTGCTGGCAACAACCCTCAGGTGGGCCTCCTGTACCCAGCACCATGATAGTTTAATTCAGCTGGGTGTAATAAGTTGACCATGAGTTAGAAATTCATCACAGTGGGAAAGCATTCTCTTTTCTCCATATTCTCACCAGCATTTGTCATGTTTTATCTTTTGGATAAGAGCTATTCTTTTTGGAGTGAGATGATACCTCATTGTAGATTTGGTTTGAATTTCTCTGATGGTTAGAGATGTTGAGTATTTTCCTATTTAGAGCCATTGCACATTTCTTATTAGGTTATTTGAGTTTGTCCTTGAGTTTTAAAACTTCCTTATATATGTGATGCTAACCCCCTTCCAGATGCACTGTGTGCAAATTTCTTCCCTAATCTGTATGTTGAACTATTTTGACTGTATTCCATAGATTTCCATGTGCTCTGTCTCCATTTTCATTTCTCAAAAAATTTCAATTTTCCTTCACAATTTCTTTCTTGATCCACTGGTATTTCAAGAATACATTGTTTAATTTCCATGTATCTGTGTCACTTCCAAAGTTGTTAGCTTTCAAGAACTAAATTTTTTAAAAATTCTTTGTTATTTGACTGTAAAGAAAAAGCATATAAAACAAAAATTCCAAAAACTAAAGACAGATTAAGGAACAATTGAGAAATTAAAATTAATTGATGGCCATTAATCAGTCAAAGAACTCTCTGACATAGTGTTAGGACTAGTTACAATTAAATCACATGAAAATATGTGAGAAAGTCTATATTTTGAAGAATTTCTTCCCTGGGAGTTGGTACTAGGCTCAGTGGTAATGTTGCTCTCATTTTTCACATTTATGATCTGATATTTTCCTATTTTTAAAATGCACATTATTTCATTAAACAGAAATTTATTGATCATCTTTTTGGTGCAAAGCATTATACGAATACTCTCAGCTCAAATAACACCTGACTTGGTTCTAGTGTAAAATTTATAGGAATTCATAAAACATACTATAAAAATGTTTAAATTATTAAGCAGTACAGGATCACACAATAGAAATGCCAGTGAAGAATGGTGATGTTCTTTGATTCCATGTGCTGGTGCTAAGCAATATTCCTGTCCTCTGCATCTCATCTGCTTCACTGTACCTTCCAAACCTTCATATTAGCTCAGACAGCTTGGGCAGGGATGTGATCTGGCAGCTTCATGTACATCCTTTTCAGCCCTTGAAAATGCTATATAGCACCCTATAGCTAATATATATCCAACTTTCTTGCCCATATGAAATATACAAGTACAAATGTAAATAAATTTGAAGGAGTCGGAAGGGAAGGGGAGCTGGCATTAGAAAGAGCACATACACAGGTTTCCTCTCTTCTTCTGCAGGCCAAGCACGTAAAAGAGCCCAGGCAGGGCGGGCGCCAGCTGCCTGGCACCATCCGGATTGTGGAGTCAGAGGCCTCTCCGCAGATCTGCATCCTCTAATCCCACAGCTCATTACGCAGTCTGCTCACTTGGCCTTCCGTATGCTGTTTTCCTCATTTTGGTGCAGAGGAAACCAATGCTAAAAATGCTTTCTGCATATCGCATTAACTTCATTTTGTCCTAATTCACACAGAGGAAAATGGAATGTGGCTTGATTCCCTAATTCATTTCCATCCAACTCTATTCTCCGTCAGGTTAACCCGAAGCCGGGTCATAATAGGCGTCTGTATACTGCTACAGGTTGGGCTGTACCTTCATTTCCTTTCTGAGTCATGTTTTGTTGGTTGCACTTCAAACTATGAAATAAATTGCTCCCCAGAGTGTATGACATCATGCATTTTTAATGGATGTGACATGGAAATTAAATGCTTTTAAGCCCTTCTGAAACAGTAGTAAGAAGGATCCATTACCACACTGATTCCATTTTCAGCAAAACATTTAATTTAAAAATTTGTAGAACATGTTAGTAAATGGCCAGCTTCCTGGTGGTATTTGAAAAGCCATCTTTAGGGAAATAATATGTGGACAGTAATAAGAGATGCCTGTGCCAATTTGATCCTATGCCTATTGTTTATAATATCCTCACATTTGGTCTTAGAGGACAGAAAACTGTATACCTTTTCCTTTTCCATCACTCAATCATTTTGCTTAGGATAAAGGAGTAGGATGAGTGACCAAGAAATATTGGATGAAATGATGAATGGTTGGACATCTGAACAGTTATAGTCACTTACAGATCAAGGGATTAAAGATTCTTTTGTTCCCATCTTCTCAAGGCAAATACTGTGGGATACTGTTTTTGTTGATTTGCATGTTGCGCTTGCTTGCTTCCTTCCTTCCTTCCTTCCTTCCTTCCTTCCTTCCTTCCTTCCTTCCTTCCTTCCTTCCTTCCTTCTATCCTTCCTTTGTCTTTCAGAAAACAAGAATACACAGGTTAGTGGTTTCAATCTCTCTGATTTTTCTGGCTAAAATGTCCCTTAGCTTCCTATCTAAGCCTTTACTTCTCCCATTCCCCTACCCAAAGTCAATTTCGGTACCCTGGCTTCTTTGCTACTCCTTATAAACATGCCAAAGACATTCATGCTTCAGAGCTTTGCTTTTCCTGCTCTTTGTCTGGGCTCTACTTCTCTCCAATACACCTCTGCTATGTTTCCTGGCTTAACAGAAGTATAATCCACTTCAGTACAATCTCAAAATTGTTGTTCCTCTATGTTATGTCTAAGATCTGTTTGATATTCAGACAGATAATGATGTTAAGCTCAACTGCCTATGTTGTAGGGTAATAATAAGCTTCTCTTCTGGAGGCTTAACAACCGAAGTCTGCAGAGCAAAAATTAGAGAAAAAGAAGGGCTGCAAGGAAAGCCAATATTTTGGTCCTAGCCTTTCAAGGACAGTGAGGACTCAAGGACATAGGAGAACCTGTACTGTAACATCCTGTAACTCAGTGGTGTCCCAAATTTTCAGATCAAGGAGATTATGGGGCCACAAAGGAAAGTGATTGATGATGTAGTGTGTGCCTAAGGAGAGTCACATGAAGAGAAAACATTCTCTCAGGCTTTCATAGAGAGCACATTGGTCAAGCAATGGCCGTGACTCATCCACATGGCTGACACTGACAAAGAATCTGCAAACTGCACTACAGGGTTTCAGGGTAAATCCTGAGGGAATTTGACTGAACTTGGCAGATACTAAAGTTACATTTCTTGTTATATACGTCTTGCTTTATCTTGGTCTTAACCATCCAGCAGAAAAGTATAAAAATGAAGTATAAAGAATAAAGCCATATTAATATGCTGAGCTGTAAAAGGCTTGTCAACAACTTTTGACATTGCCAGTCCTACGGATAACCCGCTACTATTATGGACTACTGGACTATATTGGAATATTTTGCTGAATTCACATACCTACAATATTTATTTATTTATTTATTTATTTATTTATTTATTTATTTATTTTGCGGAACCGGGGATTGAACTGAGGCCATTGCGCTTGCCAGGGAAGTGCTTATTCCACTGAGCCATCTCCCCGGCCCAAAATGGAATAAGGATTTTTTTCTTTTTTGTTTTTTTCTTTTTTCCTCCTCCTCGACTGCCTTCAGGGCACTTTTGGCTGGCTGGAGGGTTGTGGGGATCGAACTTC
>NW_004524600.1:9320542-9322269 GCF_000260255.1 Octodon degus | reverse complement strand
AAAATAAAATAAAATAATTGTTGTTCCTAATTACCTCACACTAAAAGTTCACTTTTTCTATCCCTTTCTCTCCAATACTTTTTGCTACATTATACTGCATATATTACTTTGTATATGTTAACTTTATGAGAATAAGGACTTGTCTACTTTATTCAACTGCACCTCCTTGGTGAGCGTAGTAGTGCCTGTCAATACAGATTTGGAGAATGAATGCATAAATTTGGTATTTGTTAGGTTAGCAAGATGTTAGTAGAGAGGCAGTACCTGGCATTGAAAAAACTAATTTGATATGAAAACAATTCAGTCCTATCATTTATTATTTGAGACCTTAGACAAATTATTTGACTTTACTAAATCTGCTTTTCTCTAAATATGAAAAACTAATAGTCACTGTGTTGGAAACGCGAAAAGAAGGACAGCTTCAGAGGGATCAAGCTGGTTACAGGCATGTTTTCCAGAACAAAAAGCCTAGCTGGGGATGATGAATTCCAGGCTAAATGGAGAGTGAGATTTCTAAAACCCTGCATTTTACCCTCTACTTCAGTACTAGGTATTGAACCCAGGGCTTTTACACTTAGCTACAGTTTTAGGTCTTTTTAAAGCATTTATTATGAGACAAGTCATTCGCAAAATTGCCCAGGCTGACCCAGAATTTGATAATCCTCCTGCTTCAGTTATCCAGAGTGCTGGGATTATAGATGTGAACTACTAACTTTGTAAAACTCTGTATCGTCTTTATACCTTAGAATCTACATGTCAGTTTCTTTCCAAGCAATTCATAATTATTAGAGAAAATCAATTCAAACCAATAATTCAAAAGAAAAAATTGTGAAGACACTTAGAAAAATTACAAAGGGTCTTTTATTTCCCTTGGAAACAAGTATAGGACAACTATTTTTCTTGGATTCCTTCACCAGCTTCCCCTACTTCAGTCCATGTGGTCCTGGATGGAGTGCCAATCAAAGACCCCCCACCCCTCTCACTAAGGCATGGGCATGGGACCCCAGCTGGCCAGCTAGCACCATTTCATCTGGGGTTGAGTTGGACACTGGCAGATAAGCCAGTGCTTGTTGCCATGCCTGTCACCTCATAGGAAGGACTAGTTCAAGTGAGAATCATGCCAACACAGAGAAAGCTGCATTGAAAGATAAGGACAGATAAAATCTTGAAGATAGTTGAATATGTCTGTAGTCATATCTACATTTTCTGCCCAGATTTTTAAATTATAGGGGATGGGGAGATAGCTCAGTGGAATAAGTGCTTGCCAGGCAAGCACAAGGTCCTGAGATCAATCCCTGGTACCACAATAAATAAATAAATAAAACATGCCAGTAAATTATTTTCTTTAACAAAGCTAATTTGAGTTGTAAGAGGCCAAAAAATACAGAAGTATGTAGGAAAAACACAGAAAATAGGATGGGAGTTTGTCCAAATCACAGAAAAACATGGGATGAAAAAGTGTTAAATTAATTTCTGCATTTAATAAAAGAAAAGTCATTTTACTATTCATCCCTCCCCTAAGTCCCTATTTTCATTGTTTTTCCCTGCCAATCCCAGGCTTGGGTGCCCTCTCAGAAGCTAGGAGCTGAAGAATTGCCAAGTTCACTGTTTAGAAAGGCGCATTAGAGCAGTAGATGATCTTCACCTTCTTCTTCTTCTTCTTCTTCTTCTTCTTCTTCTTCTTCTTCTTCTTCTTCTTCTTCTTCTTCTTCTTCTTCTTCTTCTTC
>NW_004524600.1:9313646-9320210 GCF_000260255.1 Octodon degus | reverse complement strand
TCCTTCTTCCCCTTCTCCCTCTCCCTCTTCTCCTTCTCCTTCCCCATCTCCTTCTCCCTGTCCTTCTCCTTTTTCCTCTCCTTCCCTTCCCCTTCTTTTCTTTTTGACACAGCTCAGACTCACAATGATTCTTCTGTCTCAGCCTTCCCAGCGCTGGGATTACAGGCATGTACCACCACACCCAGTTTCAGCGACACATGTCTAGGTTCTGGGGCTGGCATGGCATGCAGTACCAGAGATTGAACCTGGGTCCTTGTGTTCGCCAGGCGGGTGCTTAGACCACCAAGCTCTCTCCCTAGTCCTGAGCCTCCTTTCTTCAAGCTATACAATTCTTAAACTATTTTTCTTTTCACAAAATATATGCTATCAATATAAAATGGGCTTGTTACTACTTAAAATATAGTAGTATATATTTTAATTTTTTTCAGTTTTCATTACTAAAATGAAAATATTGATGGTATATCCCACATAAATAAAATGTTTGGGCTTCTCAATCTTTAGGAATATAATGGGATCTTGTAACCAGAAGGTTTTAGAATTATAGTAATAGACTGTAATTATATTTCAAATTTTACTTGAAATATAATCAAGTAAAATTTGTAGTAACTGAATATTGTATATGTCTACTGTCAAATAGAACTATATAATTTTAAAGTCTAAAGATCACTATGGTGGACTGGCCAAATAGCTCAGCAGATTAAGCGCCTGCAAGCAAGCACAGGTGTTGGGGGTTCGATCCCCAGGCCTGCCATGCCAGCCCCACTCCCAAGGCATGCTGAGATTGTGATTGAGATTGGGTGTGGTGGTGTGCACCTGTAATCCTAGCTCTTGGGAGGCTGTAAACAGGAGAATCACTATGAGTCCGATCTAGTAGTGAGACCTGAACACCCTGTAGACCCTTGCCCTGAAAAATGAAAAAAACAAAAAATTAAAAAAATTAAAATCACTATGGTAATCTTCAGAAACAAGTCTTTATTGCAGTTAATTAAAATGAGTATGTTCCATAATTTTATATTGATTTTGAAGTGCCTATAAGAGAAAATACTGATTTGCTATGGAATGCTGCTATCATTAGCATACCTATATTTTTTTTTAAAAAAAGAACTGTTAAAAAGTACCTCCTCCAGATGAGGAAGTTAGGTCTTTTCAGCAGGATAGCCTAAAGCAGGTGCTGGCAAACTTTTTTTTAATAAAAAAATGGTAAGACACAATTTCAGAAGAAAATAATACAAGAATAGCAAAAGTTAATACATTGCATGTTGTTATCTTTAAAGTAGTTGCTCAGAATACAAGATATGGTCATAAAAATTTCTCCAATTGATAGTACAGCACAAATTTTCCTTTTTTGATGAACTAAGGGACACTTTTGGTAAAACTGACCTGTGTTTTCCCTTTTCTCTTCTGTACTCTCCCCTTTCATCCATCCTAGTTCTTTCTTACTTTAAACAATTTCTTCCCATTTCTCAAAATCTGTTGTACATTTTAGGTCTTATTTATTCTTTCAGCTTCTCACATCAGCAGAACAATACAATTTTTACACATATGAGTCTGATTTATCTCACTTTGTGAGTATGCGCTCAAATTGCTTCAATTTACCTATGAAAGCCTCAAGTTTATCCTTCTGTTTCTGTTTCTTCATCTGAGAAGTACGTGTTCATCTCAGATGCTCATTTTTTGATTGGGTCTTTGAATTTGGGAAGTCTGCTTTTCTTCAATATTCTATATGTTGTAGATAGAAATCCTTTGTCTGTGAGACAATTGACTAAACTTTTTTCCCACTCTGTGAGCTGTCTTTTCACTCCATTGGTGATTTCTTTTGATTTGCAAAAACATCTTAGGAAGGTAAGACCCCAGCATTTGATTCTCTGGAGTATTTCCCATGGAGTTTAGGCTTTGTCCATGAACTCTCTACCTACTCCTATGTCTTAAAGATCTCTACCTACCCTTTCTTCCAGTAGACTTAGTTTTTTCTGTTTTAATACTTAAATCTTTGATGCATTTTGACTTTAGTTTATTATATGGGGATAGACATGGGTCTAGTTTTAGTCTTTTACATATAGAGAACCAGTTGTTCCAGCACCATTTATTAAAGAGGCTTTCTTCCAGTGAACATGTTTGGCCCCTTTGTGAAAGATATGGTAGCTGAGTGTGTTTGTAGCTGTGTGTGCATCTTGTAATCTATTCCACTGATCCTCAAGTCTGTTGCTTGTTTGTTTGTTTGTTTGTTTGTTTCCACCAACAACTTGCTGGTTTTATCACAATACCTTTGTAGTATTATTTCAAGTCAGGGGGCAAACTTCTTATGCAAGGATCCTAATAATAAATATTTTTGGCTTGGTACTGGATATAATTCCTGACTCGGTGCTAAGCTCTGCCATTATACTAAGAGCTATAAGCAATGTGCTAGCCAAAGACTGTGGCTTCACTCAGGTATAATTTGACTAATGAACAATGAAATTTGAATTTCATGAAATTAGCATGTATCACAAAACACTTTTATTTTTAGTGATGCAAGTATACTAAAAACTGTCCTTAGCTTATGGGCAATATAAAGGTAGCAATAAGTTGAATTTGTAATTCTCAAGCAATTATTCCATCAAATTAACATTGAAAGTTGTTTCTCTAAAGAACACCAAACATAAGTGCCCGTTTATATCACACATGGTACAGATGGTGATTTTCCCTGTATAAAAAAACTAAATGTTCATCTGGTACATCTATTTTTGGGCCTCAGTCAGAAAGACTTGGCCCTGAAATTGACTTGTCACAGCCTAAACAAATGACAAAGCATTTTCTTAGCCTATACAAGCCCTTAGACACCTGTTTGCAAACATTGGCATCTAGTACATTATGAGAAATGACACCAATTTCGAGTTCCAATTCAAAAAATAGGATAATTTGAACATGCTACTTCTCACGATAGAAAAATGATCCTATATCATGTTATGCAACATCCTCATAGAATAGCCAAAGAAAGAACACAGGAAAGATGTAACTAGAGGGAATGTAACAACTGTGCATTTGCTTTTGATATTACATAGCCAATTGGGATGATGTTTCCCAAACTTTCATGCAAATAAATTATGGGATCTTGCTAAAATGCCATTTCTGGCCCAATGGATGTGGCGGGGCACCAAAACAGTCTACAGTTCTAACAAGCTCTGAGTAGTACTGGTGCCCTATGGGTTCAGGATTCAGGAAGGGACTTCTCACATTGCACAAACTCAGTGAAATTAAACACTCTGCAGAATAGAACCTGCATGTCCACATGATACCCAGGGAGCTCATATACACACTCAAATCTGAGATACATTGCTATCAAATCAATTCCCATGACAAGTGTTCTCAGTACACTGGCAAATCAGTCAAGATCTATTAAATAATGTTGTATCACAGTGAAATAAAATGTCTTTGAGGAAAAAAGGAAAAAAGAGAAAAACAGATTCCTTCTATGGCTTGGTATGTGGACACTGTTTTACACTGGAGAGGCTAAAGATTATTTACTTAGTCCTTGAGGCATCAGTGCTATGCAGTGGTGGTATTTCGTTGCTTGTCAGCCTTTGTATGCATGCATGGACATGGCCTAAAATGACTATACTGAGCAAGCAACTCAAAGCTATGGGGCCTACCCCACCCAGCCCGGGCAGGGCCACTCCCAGCAGAGCAATCAGCCCTATGGACAGCAGAGTTACAGTGGCTATAGCCAGTCAGCAGATACTTCAGGCTATGGCTAGAGCAGCTATGGTTCCTCAGAACACATGCTATGGCACGCAGTCAGCTCCCCAGGGTTACCGCTCCACTGGTGGCCAGGGCAGTAGCTTGAGTTCCCAGTCATCTCATGGACAGCAGTCCTGTTATCCTGGCTATGGTCAGCAGCCAGCTCCCAGCAGCACCTTGAGAAGTTATGGTGGTAGTTCTCAGAGCAGCAGCTCTGGGCAGCCCCAGAGTGAGGGCCATGGCCAACAGTCTGGCTCTCATGGACAACAACAGAGCTATGGAGAGCAGCGAAGCTCCTACAATCCCTCTCAGGGCTGTGGAGAGCAGAACCAGTCCAACAGTAGCAGTGGTGGTGGTGGTGGAGGGGGTGGTGGAGGCAATTATGGCCAAGATCAGTCCCCAATGAGTGGTGGCGATGGTGGCTATGGCAATCAGGACCAGAGTGGTGGTGGCAGTGGCAGCTATAGGCGAGGACAACAGACCATGGGTCTGAAGCAGGGGTGGTGGCGGTGGTTACAACCTCCGCAGTGGTGGCTATGAATCCAGAGGTCGTGGAGGTGGCTGTGGAGGCAGATGCAGCATGCGGAAGTGACCGAAGTAGCTTCAATAAATTTGATGGCCCTCAGGACCAAGGATCATGTCATGATTCTGAATAGGATAATTCTGACAACACCATCTTTGTCCAAGGGCTGGGTGAGAATGTTACAACTGAGTCTGTAGCTGATTATTTCAAGCAGATTGGCATTATTAAGACCAATAAGAAAACCAGACAATCCATGATTACTTTGTACACCGACAGGGAAACTAGCAAGCTGAAGGGAGAGGCAACAGTTTCATTTGATGACCCTCCTCCTGCTAAAGCAGCTATTGACTAGTTTGACGATAAAGAATTTCTGGGGACCCCATTAAGGTCTCATTTGCTACCCAGCGAGCAGTTTTCAACCAGGATGGTGACAATGGTTGAGGAGGCTGAGGAAGAGGAGGATTCATGGGTTGTGGAGGTTATGGAGGTGGTGGCAGTGGTGGTGGTGGCCAGGGAGGATTCCCCAGTGTAGGTGGTAGTGGCAGTGGACAGCAGCGAGCTGGGGACTGGAAGTGTCCTAATCCTATGTGTGAGAACATGAACTTCTCTTGGAGAAATGAATGCAACCAGAGTAAGGCCCTTAAACCAGATGGCCCAGGAAGAGGTCCAAGAGGCTCCCATATGGAGGTAACTATGGAGATGATTGTCATGGTGGCAGAGGAGGTTATGATCAGGGTGGCTACCGGGGCCATGGAGGGGATCATGGGGGCTTCCAAGAGGGCCAGGTTGGTGGGGACAAGGGCGGCTTTGGCCCTGGCAAAATGCATTCCAGGGGTGAGCATAGACAGGATTGCAGGGATAGGCCATATCAGTCTGGTTCTGGTATTCTGGAACAACTTTCCCCTTGTACCCAGTGTTACCCTCATTATTTTGTAATCTTCCAAATCCTGATCATTCATGGATTTTTTTTGTGTCGGACTATGTAACTGTAACCATATCTCTGATTCTCATTAAAAACCATCATTTTAGTTAAAAGAAAAAAGATATTACTTACTAAGAAGTTAACCTTAAGACACACACACACACACACACACACACACACACACACACACAAGTTAACCTCCTTCTAACATCTGCCAATAAGTGTACATTCAAATCCAGAAAACAAAATGGAATATAGAGCAAGAGATCAAAAGTCAGTTGTAAACCAAAAATTTCTGATATTAGGGACTGACTAAAAGAACTATATAATACAGCCAAACAACACGATTTTAAGAATGTTAAGTTTCAGTGACATTACTCTCATGAAAACTGGTAGTGCCCCATGAGTGAGTGATCAGGGAAGCCATAACTTACACCTGAAGCGTGTCCTAGGAAGAGCTGACATGAGGTGATAATTCAAAGACTTGAGGCTCTCTGTCCTAGCTTGAGATTATAGAATAGGAAACCACATCCAGAACGGTATGCAGGAATCATGCACGCACATGAAATTGAAACAATTCATGGTCACTTGATAAATACATGGTGAATAATCTCAAGAATAATCTGACTTCTGAATAAAAGAATTTTAATTTCTGTGATCATTTTCTTAATTTTAAGGGTGACAATTGAAAATTCCTCAGCCTTAGACATGCTATATCTTGTCAGTTCGATTTGGGAAACACTTGAAGAGGATTAGGGAGGATATTTATGTTTGTGATTCAAGTATGAAAGATCAGTAAAAATGTTTGGGACACAACACTAAAAGTATGTTTTGGTTAATAACAATGTTGAAAGTTTAATAATGGAACTAGAAGACTGAGCTCTGGAGAGTGGGTCCTACTTTAATCAAAAAGCAGCCCAAATCTATCTGGCACTGAGCCTACCTTGGCAGAGTGGTGCCTTTCAAGGGCTCTTGAACCCTGGAGAGTACTTCCTAACACTATGTCAAGGAAGGGACTTGGTGCATTGCCTTGGTTCACAGATCTGGTATCCGAAATCACCCAACTCTCTCTGTACCTTTCCCTATGTTTATTTTTATCATCCTGTGGCCACAGGCCTAGCTTCCTGTGCAATCACAATTGGGTGTTTATTCTTAGTTTTCAGGTACATTCTTTCTTCTGGGTCTGACCATAACCACGCATCACAGTTACATTACAGCACCTCAGATTTTGAGTGAACTCATGACCTTCAGTGAATAATGTCTCTTTTTATATCACAGCTCGCAAATCATTTAGTGCTTATTATCTGGTTCCGAAGAAGAAGAAGAAGAAGAAGAAGAAGAAGAAGAAGAAGAAGAAGAAGAAGAAGAAGAAGAAGAAGAAGAAGAAGAAGAAGAAGAAGAA
>NW_004524600.1:9303322-9313546 GCF_000260255.1 Octodon degus | reverse complement strand
AAGAAGAAGAAGAAGAAGAAGAAGAAGAAGAAGAAGAAGAAGAAGAAGAAGAAGAAGAAGAAGAAGAAGAAGAAGAAGAAGAAGAAGAAGTGGTGGTGGGTGAAGCACGCTGTGGCTCCTATCAGAACAGACATTATTTAATGGTCTAACCAATATTGTTGGTTGACACTGAGCTCCCATTCTGCCTCTTCTCACTGATATTTCCAGCTGCATTTCTATTGACTTAACTACTTGATTATTTCTTATTTGGAGGAAGGAGTTCTTTTACTTTTTAACTCTCATAAATTTTGATGACAGAAGAAGTATATATTGAATGTCTTTCACATACATGCCTAAACTGAGAAGAGTTGCTTAGGCTCTGGCTGATATATTCTCTGAAAGGAAGAGCTAGCACTCATTCATTATGAAATTATGTGCATCTACCTATAGCCAACACATTTTGTATACTTCTTACCTAGGCCAAAATCAGACCAGTGGCTAACTTTATGTCAATAGATGTGTCCACCCTTTTTTAAAAAATGTATTTGGTTGTTCCAGGGTCTCACTATGCAGCTCGGACTCATGGTGATCCTCCTGCTGTTAGCCTCCCCAGTGCTGGGATTATAGGCAGGAGACACTAGGCCTGGACTCTGGCTTGCTCAGCCCGCCATGTGGGTGGGGCTGGCAGGACATGTGATGCTGCGGATCTAACCATGGTCCCTGTGCTTGCCTGGGCTTGCCTAAGCAGGCACTTTAGTCTGCTGAGCTATCTCACCTTCTACAACTCGGATGATCTACTTTACCCTGTACTCATCACACAGAATAGAGCTGCTGTAAGATTATTTTCCTATTTAATTTGAAACCCTGCTGACCCAAAACAGTTGATTTTTTAAAAAAAAATTTAAGTCTTGTTTTTTTTTGTTTGTTTGTTTGTTTGGTTGGTTTTTTTTTTTTACCAGGATTCAAACTCAGGACCTTGCGCTTCTCAGGCAGGCACTTATGCTGCTGAGCTAAAACCCCGGCCCAAAACTGTTGATTCTTGTTCAGAAAATAATGTTCATAGCTTTCAAGGACTATGTTTTCTAGGAATAGCTGATAATTTTTAATACACATTCTATACACTTAAACACTTTTCTAGGTCAAAAAATTATAATTTTACCCTAACATACAAAATTCTACTTTCACTAGAAGATTTTTGACTATTAGTTAATACATAAAGGATTGATCTACAATAGTTTCCATTTGTTTTTAAAGTAAAGCCAATATTAAATTTATTTTGTATAAGAAATACAGCTTCAGACAAATGTGTCTACTCTTAATATGTGAATGAACGAAGACAGACTGAGGGGGCTGTAGTACTTACTCCTTTTTGTTTCTCCAAACCTTAAAAATTTACCTATATTTACATTCTCTTAATGAATAGAGGGATTTGTTCTAATAGTGTTTGCAGATAAGATATCATGTCTGCATCTTGTACAGCAAATAACCACTAGGAAGAATGTATGCAATGTGTTAATTATTGAAACTGTCCTACCAACTTGATTTGAAACTGTCTCATTGCTATTTGTTTCTCAATAAAATTATGGAAAAAATTACCTATTGTGTAACTGTGTACATATATAAAAATCATGAGGAGGGCTAGTTAGGATGAAAAAAATCCTACTCTTAATTTTGCCTTTTGAGAGACTTGTTTTTCTTGTTATACTCAGTTTTAATTGTTTTATAGCTAGCTTAATGGACTTCAGCACAATTACAAATATTCTTACGGCCCTTGAAACATTTCCCTTCACAAATCTGCCTCTCATAACGTAAAGATCTTTTCATGGTGGCAGCTACCTGCTACCTGTCCCTTCAGCTTGACTTTGCTCCGCTGGTATCTTCCATTCTTCATGTCAGAGTAAACCCCAAGTTCCTGGAGATATTTAAAAAGTCATCTTTTAAGTTTTTGATATGTGCACACATGTGCATCGTCTTATTAAAGCACATCACAGCAGCTGTAGCCAAGGTTTTATACATTGTACATGCTAATAAACTAAGACTCAGAGGTTTATCAGCTTTACCCAAAGTCACACAATTATTAACTGATGAAACAAGGAAGGTTCATCTTACTCCAAACTACAGATACGAAAAACAATAATTATTTTCTGAGTACTGCCTACCAGCTACTTAACTGAGCATGTCCCAAGATGACCTCAAGCCCTACAGTAAGTACACGAAGTAGACTTGTTTTAAATACTAATTTCTTGATGAGGGGGTCAATTATAGAGAAGTTAAGTAGCTGAGGGGGGATAAAGGGGAGCAGAAAGATGATGAAAATAGAATTAAGGTGCATGATGAGTATACATATACCTACTCTCCACAATAAGTATAATCATCACATACTGCAAACCTGTACCAGTAACAATAAAATTTAATTTTAAAGGGTATCTTGCTTAAGTCTACATTGCTGAGGTTGCATAGAGATTTGACAAGGATGTCCTGAATTAAGTATCTACTTGCTTAATCAAAAGTATTATTATAGACACCTATTTTAGAATGTATTTTAAATTATCTGGCTACCAATACTGCTCATATTACTGAAATTCATATATACAATACAATAAAAATTAATTATACTTATGTCAGTGTTTGTCTCTATATGAATGCTAGGATTTAAGTGTGCAGAAACAAAAGACAGTATTTCTTGTCAAAAAGCTCACAGAGGAGTTGAAAAACATACAAGCTAATAAATGCCCTAGAGTAGTTCAGAGTGAATGCTGTACTCCTACAGTAGTACAGAAACATCTTCTAGAAGAAAGTGTAGGGTACAGGTAGAAGCATTGCACCATACCTCCTTGGAACAGTGTTTGTAGGTGGAGGACTCACAGCTGAGAAAACAGCACGGCCTGTTGGGGCAATGGCAGAGCTTCATGAATGTTCCCTGCAAAGTACACAGTGCGCTGAGCCAAACAATGAGCGTCCAACCTCAAAAGGCCTTCAACATTTAAAATTTATTGTTTTGTAGGGTCATCAAGTATTTATTAAATGTCTACTACATATCAAGAACTGTACTCATTGTGTAGGGACTAAGAAAGGCACAGTTCCCTCCTTTAAACATTCACTGTGCTATTTGCTTCTTTGAACAGCTTGAATTTAATCCTATCAGCAACTGAGAGGTGTGGAGTGAACTGAAGCAGTAGGCCATGTCTATTTCATGCTTGGAAACAATAATTCCTGAGCAGTAGTCTCTGTTGTAAAGAAAGCCAAAAATTTAAAACAATGTGCTATATATTTCAGTAAGTGTACTTTGTTCTTATTTTGGGGCCTCCTACTTTTAATTAAATTTTATCCTCTTTATGTAGTGTTTTTTTTAAATAGAGTTAATATTTAAAGATTTTAGTTTATGACAAAATTAAGTAGAAAGTATTGAGAGTTCTCACAAACTTCTTTTCCCAAATAAGTATTGCTTCCACCACTATCAAAATGCAGAGTATTTTATTTGCTACAGTCTATATTGATGCACCTTTATTTTCTGGAGTATTAAATGAAGGTCTGCTGTTGAAACTGCACATTCCATGGCTCTTGACAAATGTAACATGATTTGTATCTACCACTGTAATGTCACACAAAGTAGTTACACTACTGTAATAATCCTCTGAGCTTTGTCTATTCATTTCCTTTTTTAAATAACATTTTTCTTTTAATCAGCTCAAAACTTTCTTCTTATTCCTGCCATAATGACTCTTTTAACTCAGTGATTATTTAGATCTATGGTGCTTTAATTCTAAATACTGAAGACTTTCTGCCTATATTCCTGTTCGTTATTTCTACTTTAATACTGTCGTGGTCAAGAAATACACTCTGTGTGACTTCAATCTTTAATGTTTATCGAGGTATGTTTTTAAAATCCAGTGGATGTTGATCTTATTGACCAGATCAAGTTGGTTAATACTGATTTTCAAATCTTCTACCTATTGGCTGATTATTTTATCTCGTCTTTCCATGATTTACTGAGAAAAGATGTTGGCATCACATCAAAGCTCTCAAAAGAAGCAGAATGAATAGGACATGAATAAAATAGATAGAGATCTACTTATTAAGAGATCCATTTCAAGAAATTGGCTCATTTGATTTTAGGGTTAACAACTCTGAAATCTACCAGGCAAAGCTGGCAGGTTTTGGAGGTTCAGACTAGAGTCAATACTGCAGCCTTGAATTTGAAACTGGAAGACAGGACAGGAAGCTAGAAACTCAGGCATGAGCTAATGCTTCAGCTTCGATTTTTGCTTTAAGTGCTTTAACTGATTAAAAGAGTCTTCTCCCACATTATCAATATTTAATTAGAATAATCTGATTGTGGATGTAACCACATGTAGAAACTATATCCAAAGTAGCACCTAGATTACTGTTTGATGAAATTACTAGTCAAGTTGATGCATAAAACTAACCATTATACCAATTGCAAGTGAGAATTGGCTCATTTCTCTCTTTATCTTAACAATTTTAATAGCATGTATTGTCGGAATAAATTGATCCATTTATGATTATAAAATTCCTTTTTTGATAAGGTTTCCTTTAATTGACTTTATATTCACATATCCTTTCTTAGTTATTTTGGAGTTATTGCTATTTTTTAAAAATACAAAATAGTAAAAAAATTAGAAACAACACAAAATTTTACTAGATAAAGTAATAGGAATTCAACAGTGGTTACTGTACTGCATGATGTTATCTTCAAATTAGTTGTTTAGATTACCACATATAAACATGTAAAATTGGTTAAAAAATAACAAAAAAAATTATAAGAAATTAAAAAGAAAAAAAATTTAAGCATTAACTTCTCCTTTCAAAAGACCAGAAGAAATTAGCATTACAATTATATGAATTATCCTGCATATATACATAAATATATATTTTTCCCTTCTTTCTTTTATCTTTTTCCTCATCTTGCTTTTTCCTTCCCATTAAACAAATTCTTCCCTCTTCACAGTATCCATTATACCTTTCAGATTTCACACTAGCGAGATAATACAAAGTTTGCAAATGTGGTCTGATTTATTTGATTTACCAGTACCATCTCTAGCTGCATCCATATAGCTATAAAAGTATTGAGTTTGGAGACTACAATATTTACACATGTGGGTCTGATTTATTTCACTTATGAGTATTGCCTCTAATTGCATCCACTTACCTATGAAGGCTTCAAGTGTATCTTTATAACTGAGTAACACTCCACTGTATAAAAATACTACATCTTTTTCATCCATTCCTCAGGTGATAGGCATTTTGGTTGCTTCTGAGATTTAGCCATGACAAATTGTGCTGCTATAAATATGGGTGCACATATATCATTGTGGTACAATGAGTTCAATTCTTTTGGGAAAATACCCAGCTGTATTGAATGGGATTTCCAGTCCTAGTTTTTTTTTTAGGAGTCTCCACACTGATTGCCTTGTGGTTGTACCAGTCTACATTCCCACCAATAATAGAGAAAGGTTTCTTTTTCCCCCAAAGCCTCTCCAGTATTTGTTATTAGCTGATTTCTTTATGATAACCATTCTTTCTTGAGTGAGACGATATCTCAATGTTGTTTTGATTTGCATTTCTTTAATGACCAGTGTTGGGGAGCATTTTTTCAGATATTTGTTTGCCACTTGTATTTCTTCCTCTGAGAAGTGTGTATTTATCTCAGATGCTCCCTAGTGTAACAAGTTGAAAGAAGAGATAAAGCCTGAAAGTTATTGTCGGGCGCGGGCGCCCTGCTCCTCAGCCTTGCCCCTCCCGCTGGAGCTTCTGCTACAAGTCTTGTTTCCTGTATAGCCCTGGTCCCTGCTGGCAAGATTTGATTGGTTCGCACAGCCCTGCGAGGCAACTGGCTGTTGGCCTATTGCCTGTGTCGGACGATATACTTGGCTCCCTCTGATAGGTCCGGGGGGGGGGGGGGGGATATAAGAAGGGGGGTTAGGAGAGGGGGAGGAGGAAGGCCAGAGAATAAAGAAGTCTAAAGACAAAGGAGAAGTCCCCGTCTCTTCTTTTCTCAGCGCCGGTCAAGTTATAACAGAGTAAAACAGAAGGAAACAGAACTTATGGATTAGACAATGAAGATGTGAGAAAGGATAAAGATAAGAAAAGGACAGGGCAAAAACATGGAAGCATATACACAGGATGGCTGAGGGGATTGTACTTAATACTTCCATCATTTTTTTAAAACAGCAGTTATTGTGTAGAATTTTCACCTTGATTAACTGTTGATTCCTGCAATCTAAGCAACTATACCAAGGACAGCAATGTGTAATACCAAAATCATGCTTGAACACTTGTCATCTTGGTCTTCTAAATGTGTCCCATTTCTAATGTCATATCAATTATTACTATACTCTCTTCAAAATAATTTTGTTTAGAAAAAAAAAAGAAAAACAAGAAGGACAAGAACAAAAATTTAAGGTTTCTGGAAAACAAGTAGAAATATGTAATCCTATGTCCAGTCATATAACTATATCTGTAAATCTGAGCAGCTGACTTGACAATATAAATAGGTAATATATAAACCATTGTTAATCAGCTATTATTGTTCTGAAAATCTGTAACATATGTATTGTTGTATGTTATCCTGTGTCTGTCATTGTTTCTGATTTTTGTTCTTGTTTTTGTCTTTTACTTTTCAAAATGAAATAATAAAATTTAATTTAATTTTTAAAAAAGTATCCATTTTATTTTTCTTTATGGTTGAGTAGTACTCCATTGTATAAAAATACCACATCTTTTATCTGTTATTTTTAAGTGTTTTTTTCAGAATATTTTTTCCTATTCTTTCAACCTACATAGGTCATTCTATTTATATTGTGTCTCTTATAAGGAATATATTGTGAGCCTTTATTTTCCCAGTATGACAATCTCTGCCTTTTAGTTGAGCATTAGTTCATTTATACTCGGTGTAATTACTAGTAAAGCAGGGTCAGAGCCTACCATCTATTTTTGTCTCTGTAACAACTGTCCTCTATTCAACTTCTTTCACTCGTCTTACTGTTAACAAAGTACTTTCTAGCACTCAATTTAATCTTTCCCATTGATTTTAAAAGATACATTTCTTTTTTTACAAATAGCTCAGTCTAAAAATAGTATATGTCAAGTTATCACAGTCTTCTTTCAAATATTGTACTACTTCACAAACAATATGAAATCCTTATAGTTGATTTATCCTCATTTCCTGACTTTTGTGTTTTTATTTTTTTCTATTTTGCCTCAACATATTCTATATAGCTTAATACACTGATATTCTTTTTGCTTTTAAAAAAATTAATGTACCATGAATAAGTCAATATTGACAAGAGTATATTTATTAAAAATATACTTTGGGACTCTCTCTTGATTTCTACAGATGTGACGTTGTATCTGTTTTTGTTTTTGTTTTTGAGTACAGGGTCTACAGGGTCTCACTGCATAGACTGGACTCCTAGTGATCCTCCTTTTTCAGCCTCCCAAATGCTGGGATTACAGGTGCACGCCACCATGCCCAGTCTCAATCGCCATCTCAGCGCACCCTGGAAGCGGATCCAGCATGGCAGGTTAGGCCTTGAACCCGACTGCTGCATCTGTCTAAGCAGGTGCTTTAGTCCTCTGAGCTGTTGGCAGGCCCTGGTATTCTTCTTCAGACTGAAAACAAAAAACCTTTTTTGGTAAGCAGACCCATCAAAGCTCTCAGCTTTTGTTTATTTTTACTTTGCCTTCATTTGTAGGGATTTTTTTTTTTTTTTTGAACATAGAATTCTACGTTGATTTTTTTTTTCTTTGAGAACTCTAACATATCTTTCACTGTCTCCTGGCCTGCAAAGTTGGCTGTGTCTTACACACCATTGTTTCCATGGTGTAGTTTCTTTTTCCTCTGGTTGCTTCTAAGATCAGTGCTTTATTCTGCGCTCAACAATTTTGTGAACGATGTGTCTTACATGTGGTTTCCTTTGCATTTGTCCTGTATTGGGGTTCACATGAGAAGCAGATAGAATTTTTCTAAGAACTGCATGGCTCAAACCCAAATATATTAAGCAGAAAGAATGTGGGTGATTTTCCTGTCCACATGCAGAAGTGTGAAAGACTCCTAACACCCAACAGATTTTGTGAAAAATTTAAGCTATGACTGTCTTAAATCATGATAGCTGGTAACTTGTGGAAAGCAAGCTGCCATTTTGGAAAATGGAGAATAAACTTTTAAAGTGTCTTGATTGCTTATATTACTATCAGGAAAATAAAAAAATGAGACAAGAAATTTAAAACAATAATTTGCCTCACATTCTTGTTGGGAATGTGTTTCTTTGGGTGATTAGTCACACGTTCACCTTTGTTGCTAGCAAGAACTAAGCATCACGTTTCCCATGGCCGGGCTAGATGTTCTCGTCTATGAATCTGACAACCAGTGTAGTCACACTCTGGCAATCAGCAGGAAGTTAGCCATTGGAGGTGCTTAGGTACAGCAGTCTAGATCATTGCTGTATGGGAAAAAAAGGTGAAAACTAAAAGAGGAAGAAAAGATAACCTCAAAATCCATTCCCTTTTCTATTTTAGATTTTATTTTTTTAATGTATTTTGTGACTTTTATTTATTTATTTATGTAACATACATTTTGTTTTATTTTATTTTATTTTATTTGTGGCCAGCTCAGCCCACCCTGGAGTTGGGGCTAGTGTTGCATGTGGTGTCAGGGATCGAACCGTGGTCCCTGAGCTTTTGCCTAAGCTTGCCTAAGCAGGCGCTTTAGACCACTGAGCTATCTCGCCAGCCCTTACTTTAGATTTTAGACTCATTTTTATAAATACCTATTCAGTTTTTGTAAAATATAGTGAGGCGAGTCTCCCAGACTACCTCAAGAATTTTAATCTTTATACTTCAAATAGCTGTTGACAAAATATTAGTATTTTTTCTTTTTGAGATGAGTAGTCAGTCTAAAGGATTTCAAACTGCAAAAATAATATTTCTTAATTTTATCATAATCACTAATCAATGGTAATACCAAAGAAGTTTTTGATATGCGTCCAGCCTGGATGGATTGAAGCACAATGAGCACCCTTGAACTCGGGGTGAACAGTTCATTTCCATGTGTATGCACTGATTAAATTTGAATAATGTGTTCTTGTCTCTCAGGAGAAAAGAGATAAATTCATATTTATGCTGGTTTGCACTCAGACAAAAGGAAAGTAAATATTAATTTTTGTACCTAAATTTACTAAAATTATGAATTCAGGTATTTTTCTTTAAAAGAAATATTGATTTCAAAATAGCTTTTTCCTAAATAATAGTAAGAAAAGTTAAATTATAAAATGATCTTTGTATTTTTGTACATTTTATAACTATACATTCTACCATGTAATAGACGCTAAAATATTAAACCAGCTGCAGTGTTAATTTCAAAATCAGTATTTTTGTTTGCTGTTATGAACAAATGGAAAGATTTTTTTATTCCAGTAAACTCAAGCCACAGATAACTATTTTTACAATTTATAATTCCATGCCGTTTCCTACTTTGCTGTGTATCAAATTATGTTTAATTACAGAAAACTTATAGTGGACATGAAATGGTAGGTAGGTGTCACTTGAAAAGGTGTTTTCAACTGCTAAGCAATTTGTTGATAGTAAAAGTCCAACTAACAGAAAAACTGAAATGGAAATTCAGGTTTGTTTTATGCTATGACTATGGTAATGTAATTACTAAAGCTGAGTGCTACAGAACAGAAGAATCAAACTAGTGAATTTAATCACTTGTTGGTGTATTCATTTATCCTATCAGCTATTTTTGTAGGTGCTAATGTTGATGATAGGGTGCTAAACACAGCAAATACATTCCCTGGCTTTCAGGAGCAGAGTTGCCTTGGGGATGGATGAGAACCCACACATTATGTAATTAATGTTGTAATTAGAATAGTGGTATATACTGCCACTGCCCACCCCACAAAGCCTGCAGCCATGGGACCCCTTGGTTTGTCACAGAGAAAAGAAATAGCTATCAGCAGCCCTGCAGCCCCCACCCTGGTGACCTGTGTCTGCTGTTGCTTTCTTCCCCAAGGACTTGTCATCATTGAAGTCTGGAACGTGGGTTTGTGCTCGGGGTGATGGAGAGGATTAGGTCGGGTATCATCATGGGGGCAGCAGTCAAGCCAGGTGGACTGTGGCCCCTGTCTGCGCCCCGCTGTGTCCTCTTCAGCTGAGGAGCACCCCCTCTGCTGTGCCGTGGTCATGTGGTGTTGGTCTCTGTGAGCTGGGGTAGGTTCTTCCTGC
>NW_004524600.1:9300950-9302292 GCF_000260255.1 Octodon degus | reverse complement strand
TATAGTTCTTAGTGGGTGGAATGCCGTGGAGGGGTGGAGATTTCTGAGCAGGGCAGCCTTGCACATAGTCACTGTATATTCTAGGAGTGATTCTGGTCTTCATTTTAAGAACTGTGTACTTGGAGTTATTGACAACTTTTAGGCATAAAGAGACATGAAAGATTTTGCATTTTGGAAATCATCCACCTGTTGAAAAAGTGGGTAATGGGTAGACTGGTCTCACGGTAGATGAGAAACCCATCTAAAGGACTCCTCTAAAAGTTCAGCCCAGCAATCAAAAATTGACTAGCAGTGGCAGCAACAGAGAATAAGGGATATTTTTCAACTTACAGATATTCACAAAATAAGTCAACAGAAATTGGAGACTGATTAAATCTAGTGGAGGAAAAGTTAAGGAGTTTGAATAAAGATTGACTCCCAGTTTCCTCTGTGTGCGGTTTGTAGATACCAGTGTCATTTGCCGAGGCAGGCAGCCCTAGAGGAGGAGGCTTGCCATTTGCTTTTACTTGCTGGGGAAAAGATCAGGGACACAGAGCTGGGTTTAGGTGTGCTGAGTTTGATGTGCCTGTGAAATGTTCAGGTGGAGATAGCGAGTGAACAATTTTATATTCTCAGAACTAAAAGGAGACATAAATTTGAAAGAGGGTAAATAAAATTATGAGAGTGAGATTTTTCTCAGCAAGACTTCTCAGCAAAAGTTCTGCAGAATCTCAAAGATCTGTGAAATGTTGCTAGGGTTTCCATGTGGAATAGTAACTGAAAAACAATTAAACATCAGGTTTTGAACTTCCTGTGCTAGATGATGGACCATGAACAAATGTTCCTACTGGCAGCTTTTTTAGACAATTTTCAGCTCCACGCAGTACTGTGCAGGACACTGTGCCTCCAGATGAATCCATTCTCAGATTCTGGACACAAGCTGAGAGAGGATTTTTATATTTGTTAGGTGTTGTGTTGTACAAAATAAAACTTATCAATTAGTGTTTCCCAATTAACTTCCTTATCCCCCTTTATGGAAAGTTGATGAAGGAAGCAAATATGCTTTATTGGTATAATAAAGCATTATAGGAATATTTTCATTTAAAGAAGATATTATATACACCATGAGTAATCTAATTCCTACTGCATCTTCCTGTGGCAAGGGAAGCAAAACATGAATAATGTGAATTATTGTGTATACCTATATTGCTAGAATATGACGCTTTTAATTCTTTTGGGAAGATACCAAGAAGGGGACTAGTTGGGTCAAATGGAATCCCTTGCTTCAGCTTATTTTGAGGAATCTTCACATTGATTTCCACAATGGTTGTACTAGTATATACTCCCACCAACAGTGGAGAAG
>NW_004524600.1:9277251-9291962 GCF_000260255.1 Octodon degus | reverse complement strand
TCAATGAGAAGAAAGATTTGTACTAATAGTGTTTGGACAGGATATCATGTCTGCATCTTGTACTATGAAAAACCACTATGAAGACAACAATATGCAATGCATTAATTATTGAAACTGTCCTAATAATCGGTTTTGAAATGGTCTCATTGCTATTTGTTTCTCAATAAAATTAATAAAAAATAAAATTAAAAATAAAACAAGAACAGAAATTGATTTTGCTTGAAATATTTGTATGTTTGTCTCACACAGTTAACTTAAATTTAATTATTTGAATATTTTGAAATAAAGATAACATAGGTTTCATATTCAGGTCATGACTATCATTCATTCCTTTGGATTCAGATAATGCTTTCACCCAAACTGAGGCCTACAAGAGAGATCATGAAATTGAGACGTTCACATAGGAATTTTGCAACTGCCAAGGATGTATTTGCTCCTGCCCACTTCACTCAGTAAGAAATCATTTTCCCTTTGACATTTATACATATCACAAACTGTATTTTACTTAAATTTCTGTAGTATATTAGTTTAGGAGGTTTACTATTCAACCATTCACAATAGATTTTTGTGTTGTAGACAAAATTCCATAAAATCAGTTTATAAACTCTAAGTTAAATCTGTCAGGTCTATATTTTAAAAAGCAAATCTCATTTTGGAGTAAAGCATTTGAGAGAATTATGTAAAAATTAACCATGTAAGTTTTAAAAATTTATAATGATAAAATAAATTGGTTTTTAAAAGGCAAACTAAACTTAATTGCCTTCTTTTTTAAAAGAAGGATCAGCTAAAAAGTCATAGTTGTAAATAGGGGGAAAATACTCTTACCATTTACCATGTGTTACATATTCTATATTATCATCTTTTTTACTGAACATTATCATCTTTTATTGTAAATAGTTACAGTAAATATTTAAAGTATATTTGGAAAAGGTTAAAAAGAATCCAGAAGAATTTTTATTTTCTAAATGAAAAACTAAAGTTTCTTCTACCTATATTGTTTTTTTTTCCTAGTTACATTGCTTACTTACAATCAAGTGGATACCTTTAGTGAAATGGGAAGCCATGAAAAATGAATTACACTAATAATAAATTAGAAAAAATAAACAGATCCAAAGAAAACTGACGTTCTCTTCTCAAAAGAATATTCATACTATTTTTGGGTCATTACATTTACAACTTACTTATCACGCTAATACACTGGAAGGCCTACATGTAATTTTCATGCAGTGATTCTTTGAGACTTGAAAATTTTTGAGAAAGTTGGTCTAGGGACAAAAGTAGAGCCTATAAGCCAACAGGATCTAACTCAGTAGAAGATTCTTTGAAAATAAATGATCAATTTTATTGCACTTTGATGAGAGGGCAAGTGATATGAAATCTGAGGAATGTGTTTAACCCTTGCGGACAAAAGTAATTAGTGAATGAAATGTAAGGAAATGGAACCATTGAGAAAAAGACAACTTTTTCTTTTCTGCACTACTTTTTCTTTTCTGCACTTCTATAGGAAGTAAAGACAGAGTGATGGTTGTAGCTGGAGGAGAAAATGAGATGAAAAGGTACATATGAGACATATAATAAGAAGTGAATGTGAGGTGGGTGGAAGGATTGCCCTATGGCAAGTCAATACAGGAGAAAAGCAACTGTAATCCTCTACAAGGACAGGAAGAAGCAATAGGTGCAGAGGCAGGCTGACTGGTACTGTGGAAGGCACTTTGTGCATAGCCTGGTTAGAATACACGTTTTTACCTTTGGATTCTGTGCTCACTCCATACGTTGCAATGCTCACATATAAACTAAAATGAAACCTCGAGGTTGAAAATTATAGCATTTGACGGTATACAGATTTCTCTCTTTGCTTTTCCTCCTTCTCTCTTCTCCCCTGTACCTTATCTATATTTGACATGTTCCCACTGCACTGAGAGAAATCAACATTTTGAAGGAGGCTAAGTAGGGTCAACAACTCAAACCCCTCAGGAGTTCTACAGTAGTAAATTCATTTGCCAGGAATCATAATCATAATTGGGCTTTGAATAAGAACAGACTTCACGTGTCATTACTTTTAACAGGCATTAAACCAAAATGAGCAAAAGAAAGGAAAAGGAAAAGCTCTGAATTCAAGCAAATAATATGTCACCTCCCTTCTAGTAGTTTGCCAATTTCTGGAATTATGTAAGTGTATATTGTGAATGCTTTGAGTTTTAGGAGGCTTTGAGTAAGGAAAATTATTTGTGTTTTTAAAAGGGAATAAGTAGGGAAATGGGAGTTAAAGATTAAGTACTTCTTCCAAGCAGGACCAAGACTGGGACAATATTCAAATTTTCTCTTTAATGATGATGCTAAATTAACTTCGAAAATCACAACAAAGCAGACACATACATAATTTTCAATGATAGAGCATAGGAATTATGAAATCATTTATTCTGGATGTTTGGTAGAGAAAAATAACACCTCTAAATAAAACCAACAACTTCATTAGATGAAAGTATTCTTAATATATATTACTTTAGATTTCCATAGGCATAACTTTTCTCATTATAAAGAAAATTTTCAAAGGTATTCATTTGTTTATACTTCTAAAACTTTACATTAGACTGAAAGCTCTTCAGAGAGGAACTTGTTCTCTAAGAGACTGAACTATATCAAATTTGTGACTCTGCAAGCTAAACAGGGTGAAATATCTACAGTGGCACAGAGCTCAACCTAATGTCACAAGCATATAGGATACAATAGGCAATTGATAAATTTTTCCTAAATAAATGGATGAGCTGAAAAGTGAATCATGGATTTATTTTACTCTCTCTGAGAATGCATTATAGCACAGGACAATAACATGCCAACTTCAAATATTAAAAAAAAGTATATGACTGAAAATTAATTAGACAAACACAAAATGTCTATCAAATGAGTTTTTGACATTTTCTGATAGTACCAATGAAAATCAACTATGGAAAGTTCAGAATAATTTTTAGGCTGGTATTCTAGAAATGCCAACCCTGTAGAGGTCAATGAAACATTAGCCAAAGGGGGAGGGGAATCCTTGCTTAAGGGTTTATCTTCAATTACTGAAAATAGCTTTTTTAAAATTTTCTTTTCAAGGATTAGAAAAATAAAAGACCAGAAAAGATTCATGAATTCTAAACAAAATTTAACTTCCTACAAGAAAACATTGAGTTTAAATTTGAATATTATTATACACCTCTGGCAATTTTTAAGTTGATCATACTTAATAGGAATTGTGATTTTCAAGTAATTTTTGAGTTTAGAACTTAGGACTAGCGCCCAGTATCAACAGCAAACTCCCACCCCTCCTACACATGTGCACACACACACACACACACACAGAACCCACTGGCCATCACATCACCCTGTTTTATTTTTTATAACACTAATCATCATTTATAATAAATATCTGTTGAATCGGTATATGATTTTATTCAATTTAAAATTATTTATAAAGCTCTTATTATATGAAAATCACCATCTTTGCATCTTAACTGTAAAAGTTTTAAGCAGATGATACCTCTAATTCAGGATGCAGAAAATCTTTTGGGGTGGATTTCATTGGTAAAAATACAAAGTACATTATACGATAAAAGCCAATTATGCAAATGTTGTACTTTAAAGCCACCATAAATTACCAAATTTTATATAAAAATTGTGTGCCCATTTTTGCATATAATTTAATGATAATAGCTAATGAACTGAGAAACATCTGTAACTCTTCTCATTAGCCACTTTTGAATCTGTTTCTATATCACATCCCTAACACTGTGTAACCACTGCACAAACCACTTCTAATTTAATCCACTCCCAAATTCTTTGTGATACATGCTAATATTTACAGTGTAAATGCTAAAGTTCAGAAAAAATAGATGAAGCAACTTTACCAGGGTGATATGACTATTGTAGAATAGAACTGTAATTCATATCCACACTTCTCTAAAGCATTTGCCTTTAATACTTATGTTCTGTGGTGCCTCACTTAGAAATAAAAATTCTTCCCTTTTACAAAAGATTTTTGCTGTTCCATCTTCACAAGAGACCACCAGCCTGGGAAAAATGAAATACAATCTTGGGGGGACTGAGGAAACCATAGATTTCTTCCCTTGCCCTAAGAGAAACACATGTTTAAGTAATTTAAGTATATTTTTCTGTGTAGGCATACTCCACCTTTCAAAATGCCTCTCAAAATAGGGAATCTTGTCCCATGTTCATGAACATTAAAACATACCCAAGCTAGTGGTCCCCATTCTCTTTGCCTCAGAGCTCTGATCTACAACAGCATGTTTTAACTATGATAACTATATCCTCCTCTTCATCAAACACATAACTTCATGCTTTTCTCTTCATTTAACTTTCCTCAAAACTCTCTTCTGCAAGGAAGTGATTTCTGAAGGGCATAAGTGATTCTTCCCCCCACCCCCCCCCCAAAAATTGCTCGTCACTACTAAGGGTAATGTTCTTGAGGCAGCTAAGCTAGCTGTATCTCTGTTTCTCTCTCCCCGTATTTGTCCTGTCTACCTTCTTAAAATGAAGCCCCAATAATGAAGGTGCTACACTGTGTTTGCAGTGGTTACTAATTGAAGACAGACTAAAATTTGGGAAATGATTGCATCATTCTGCTGAAAAGCAAAATTCCATTGACAAGGTCACCAAATCCTTTCCTGCATTAGGTGTTTGCTTTTACTGGCGGCCCCAAAGTCCTGTGCCACCTCCCAATCCAGGAAGCACATGGTGTTTCCTGTCCCTCCTGCTACCTTGCAGGAAATGCTTGGCTTTGGGTAATCTGAGATACACAGGCTGGAAAAAGCAGAAGAGACAGGAAGGGAGCTGACATGAAGTTGAGACAGTGAAGTGACTTGGGCCTGGCCAAGGGTTTGTGTTGACTTTTTGTACCACCCCCCCCACACCTGTCTACCTTGCCACCTCCATTTATCATATAGATCCTATGTACACATAAATAGTGATCATGCACACACTCATATAAATTCATTAGTCCATTTAGTTGGGGAATCTAAATATTAAGGGATATTAAATATTTTTATTTCAAAAATGTCATTAAAATTTTCCAATTCTTAAAGTGTCACCATTCTAAAATAATGATCAGTTTATAACTACCAAACAAAAGGAAAGTACGTCTACTTTGTTATAGGAAAAAAAATCATAATCTTCCAACTCAGTTTAATTCTATATCCTCTAACAGAAGACACTACTCACAATAAAGAATACAAACAAGTTTGAAGCCATAGAAGAAAGAGTATAATAAAATCACTCATATTTACTGCGTGTTTATTACTATGTTGGCTTGGATTCTTCAAGAAACAGGTGCCAAAGTAGAATAAAACATCAAAAAACTACACTGAGGGAATTACACTTGAGAAGTATTGCAAGACCAAGGTACAGGAGAAACTAATGAGGACCTCCACACCATATTACAGCTTTCTAATAGTTCTTTTCTTAGAACTGAGTGAAATTGTCTGGTTTGGGCACTTACACTATTTTATTTCTGAATAATCAGAAAAAGCTAGTTTGCCATAAAAATGAGTCACATCAGACAGTAGTGTATGAATTCCTTCCTATTGTACTTTCAAAACTAGTATTAACCTTCATAAAAATCACTGTTGCACCCTCAAGGTCATGAAAGCTAACTTTTCACCCATTGATGGTTATGAGCGTTTCCTGGAATGTTACCTTTGTGAGGGAAATAGTTTCATCACAAAGCAATTCAGTTTATTATTAGAAAACTGTAATCATTAGAAAATATTTTCCTTTAACTTTATTTTCATGTAGATTTTGGAAAGATCTTCCTGAGAAAAAGATATATTTATGTATATATACAGGATAGCTAAGTAATTGCACTGCTGATTTCTGCTGGTCTATTGAAAGGAGAAGTTAATGCTTACATTGTTTTCTCCTTTTTAATTTTTTGTAACTTTTTAAACCAATTTTGTATGCTTATATCTGGTAATCTGAACAACTAATTTGAAGGCAGCAATATGCAATATAATAACCATTATTGAATTCCTATTATTTTGTTCAGTAAAACTCAGTGTCTTTTCTATTTTTTTATTACTTTTATTCTCTTTAAAAGATTTTAAATAAAGAAAGATCTAACTATATCTTTGCCCTTTGACCCTAGAGACTTTGTTTTGGTGCAGTTTTTTTTTTTTTGTGTGTGTGTGTGTGTGTGTGTGTGTGTGTGTGTTGGCTATTTGTTTTTTGTGCTGAGGATGGAATCCAGACACTTACACATATTAAGTAAGAGCTATACCACACCCCCAGCCCTCCTTTAGAGCTTTGAGGACAGATATTGGATGAAAGTTATAAGACCCTCTGGTCTGAGGCAGAGGCTAACAAACCCCAGCTCATTTCACTATTTCTTTGACATTTCTTCCAGATTAATAGCCACTTTAGTCACCCTCCAATAGATATGCCATTAATTTTTCAGTACTCTTCAAAATAGATGACAGCCATAACCTGATTATCCAGAGAAATGAAATGCCTGTGCTGAATACAACGGGATTATCTAGTTCTATATTTCTCTTAATGAATCATATGTTTGACATAATATATCAGAAAATAGGCGACATTTGAATAATTGCATGAACTAAGAGCAAAATGTTATATCTGTCCACCCATGCATGTTTTTTGGGCTTTGTGAACTCTAAGAATAATCTGGTTTTGGAGTCTTTTGTGAGTTTAGATGAAGAAAATTAAGGACGAGTTAAATGTCTCAGATTATATTATAAAGGTTTTCTGGTCCCAAAATCTCTTTAATTTCATTAACTTTAACCATCCAGCAGAAAAGTATAAGAACAAAGTATAAGAAGTAAATCCATGATGTTATGTTGAGCTGTGGGGGACTCAGGTCAACAATTTCTGACATTGTCAGTGAAGTAGAAGATCCAATACTATTATGGACTACTGGACTCTTTTAGAATATTTTGCTGAGTTAACATACCTGTAATATTCAAATAATGGAACTAAACAAAAAAGGGGATACAGATGAATGTCCATTTTGCATCTGTGTATTCAAAATGGTTAGGATAGATACATAGTTACATTCTCTTAATGAATAGAGGGATTTGTTCTAATAGTGTTTGTAAATAGGATACCATGTCTGCATCTTGTACAACAAATAATCACTAGGAAGAATGTATGCAATGTGTGAATTATTGAAACTGTCCTACCAATTTGATTTGAAACTGTCTCATTGCTATTTGTTTCTCAGTAAAATTATGGGGGGGGGGAAGAGCTACCCCACCACTAAATTCTGCTTTGTCAGTTCTTTTGCATGGCCTAACTTTTTGATCTTGATAGCAAAATGCCTAAATATCTTTGATAACTCTCACTAATTTCTTAAAAGCTCCTGTCATCTTTTCATTACTGTAACAAAATATCTGGGATAATCAACTTAAACAGAAGAAAGGTTTATATTAGCTCACTGTTTGGGAGGTTTTAGTATATGGACAGTTGGCCACCTGCACTTAGGCCTGTGACAAGACAGTACCTCATGGCAGCAAAGCATGTGAGAAAAGCTGTTCACCTCATGGTGACCAGGATACAAAGAGAGAGAGAAGGGGTGGGGTCCCACAGTTTCCTTCAAGAGCACCCTCCCCGGTGAAAGTTACAAGATGAATGTTGTAAGACCCTTTGGTCTGTGGCAGGGGCTGACAAACCCCACTTGTACTTCTGCTAAGTCACCTAGCTTGAAAGTTCTACCTCCTTCTGAAAAACACTACAAGCTGGGGATGAAACCTTTGACAAATGAGCCTTTGAGGAAAGTTTCATTTGCAAATGACAGTATTTGTCTTCGTCTGAGACCAGGGTACCATCTTAAAAAGGAACTTGATTCTGTTAGTCTTTGAGTTAAATATTAACCACATCTCTTCATTTCATTCATTTGGATCCTCAGCCTACATTGTGAACAAACTGGCTGTCAAAACGATGATTGATCATGTCATTTTGCTTACCCTCTCCACCTTCTCAAAGGACTGAGCAGTGTCCCTCAAGTGGAATCATAGATTTTTGTACTAGTTGACTGATTCATTCTATTCATGACTACCTGTTTTTTGTTATTTGTAGCACATCTATTGTATGCAAAATACATATCAGCTAACATCTTATTTATTCAGTATTTTGTTTTAGCTATTTAAATCTGCTGTTAAAAACCTAAAAACTTTCTTGTTTTGAATATTTAAACCTACTGTCAAAGTTTTCCAGTCTCAAAAAAAAAAAGAAAACCAAAGTTTTCTAGTCTCCCAATAATATGTAAATCAAAGAAACCCAAGGTTCTTAAAGACAAAGTATGTACATATATTAAGTATATAATTATAAATCTTTCATATTTAACTGAAAAATATTGATTCATTGATTTACAAGGCATTTAACAGTACTTCATTTTTAGTTCTTTGCTCTAAGATACAGGAATTGCTTTACATATGGACTAGCATACCATGTATATACTAAGCATGTATATATTCAGTAATTGACTCAGCAATTTAATTTTTTTCCATAGTTTTATTGAGAAACAAATAGCAATGAGACAGTTTCAAATCAAATTGGTAGGATAGTTCCAATAACTAACACATGGCATACTCTCTTCCTAGAGCAATTTAATTTTGGCTTCTGTATCTTCTTATGGTTGTTGTAACCTCAATTTCTCTTTATATTCCCGAGGCCACCTAAAAACACGAAAACAAAATGGTTGCATTTCTTGTGACAAGTATGATCAAGAAGGAAAAAGAAACCTATCTTGCTAACACTGCCTCTCTTTCCTGCCTATTAAGGGCTAGGAGAGCATTGTCACTGTAGGAAGAATACACAATGTAAATTTTACCATTACTTTATGGTAGCCACTTTGAACCACAGCAAGTTGAAATCTCACAAACTTGTTTTTCTTTTTTTATAAGTTCACTCATCTATCTAGCCATTTAAAAGCAAGCAAATGAAACTAATACAGACTCAACAGTTTGCTGTAAGAAATTCAAAGGAACGCCAGAATGATAACATTTTTGAATGCTCTGAAATTTAACGTAAGTTCACATGAGAATGTAAAAGATTTTTGTACTTTGCTTTGGAATATGGATATCACCATGAAAACCTGCAATGTAAAAAGTGTGATGTAGTAACTCAAGCTCAGCGCACTCCGCACTGGGTTGGCACTGACGTGTGTGTGCCGAGATGCTAGCACGGATTCATTTTGACTTAGCTCATCCCACCAATAGAAGCTTTGCTGCCACACATTAGTAATCTGCAGTCATGAAAAAGTGTTCAGTTCATAAGAAGTTGATCAACATACGAAGCAGGAATCAGGAGGCACTTGACATTGGGCTACTTCTGAAACTGTGAATCAATTAATTACTTACTAATTCCCAACTTGAGGCATTCTAGTTCCGAGGAAAGAGCTAATATACCTACAGTCAAATCCTGGTTCTGCCACCAATTGCATAAGTATATACCTTACTATAATCTATCTCAATTTCTCTTTAAAGCAAGGACAGTAATAACATTCATCAAAAGGGCTAAATAAATACACTTAATTTGTTTTGTCTCCTTTTTCAATTCTTTGACCTTTTTCTCTTTTTAATTTCTTATATATTTGTTTTTTTCTTTCTTCCTCCATTTTTGCACGCATATATCTGGTAATACAAACAACTAGTTTGAAGACAACATTATGTAATACAATAAATAATGTGAAATTCATATTATTTTGTTTAGTGAAATTCTGTATTTTATGTAATTTTTGTTTTAATACTATTTTGTATTCTCTTTTAAAAATAAAAATTTAAAAAAAACTTAAGTGGCACATGATAATAATTATAAATGTTAGCTATTTTTATCATTTAACCTCAACTTCCTAGTTATTAAAATAATGCGATAGACACAACTCTATTATGTTTAAATTCCACAGGATGTGAGTCCTGAACAAAATTACCAATATACTGCTCACATATCTTTGGTTTACAATTCCTCAAGCTAGCTGCACCTAAACCACACTTACTGCGATAAACCAAGAAGTGTCCTCCTGTTGGTGCAGCTGTGACATAAGGACAGTGAAAGTGTAAAACGCCTCAAGTTACCATATTTTGACCTCACGATTTATCACCATATGAATGTTTCTTTTTTTCAGGGTTCAAGTGTCTTCAATGCTAACCGAAGAACTCAGGCAATAATACATGTGTCATTTAAGTTTTCTTTTTTTTTTTTTAATTTTTACTTTTAAAAGAGAGTATAAAATAGTACTAAAACAAAACTAATATATGATATAGAATTTCACTAAACAGGTTGTTTAGAGAACACTCTTCTCAGGCAGAAGAGTGAGGAGCAAATAAGAGACTCAAGAATATTGTTTGAATTATCCTATTAATTGTTTTAGTATTTTGCCTCACTTGAGATGGAAACCATTCTTCACAGGCTAAGGGAAACATTCACATACTCGCAAGAGCAATTAGGAGAAAACAATCTAACCATGTTAGATTAAACTAAAAATATCTTTTAAAACACATGAACAATAATCCTAACCACTACTTTGAACCTCTAAGTATTATTTCATCCTTTGGGGTCTCAAGCGATATATAAATTTGAAGCAAAAAACCTACAAGAACCACACCAGAAAGAAAACAGCTGGTTAGCAGCTGTACTGGGGTAACATAGGCCAGTTTTCAAGAAAATGAGAAATAAGAGATTTTATTAGAGCTTGTACGATAAATCTATTTTCTTGGGTTATTTCATGGCTAAGCAAACGATCCTCTTATATTTTATTCCTTTCACATTCAGGCCCAACCCTACGGCCTTAAATTCAAGGCAGAAAAGATATATGAATTTCAGTCACATTATCTTCTTTCTAAATCCTGTTTCAAAACTCATATTCATTCCAAGTAAATATACACAGCATGTCATGTAGAAGAGATTTTCGTTCAAGGACACCCAAAGAAAGGATGTTAATTATAACTTATATCCTCGCGGCACCTACTTAGCAGGAGTTGAAAGCAAATGCACATGTGGAAAAGGTCAAACGCACCAGCCAAACAGGAAACCATGGAGCTTCTTTTCCATTCCAAGTTGTCCATGTAAGGTGGGGCTTGCTTTCATGTTTAAATTTAGACATCATCAGAAAAGTTAAGCCACAAGAGAATGAAGACAGCTATGCTCAAATGTGGTAGATGCTTATGTCTTCAGGGCCAGCACAACTCATTGGTAGAGTCTGTATAGCTTCTCCGAGAACTTTCCCTATGATATTACATAAATAGGAAGTTTTATTGTTAAAAGAAATTAGAACTCTTGATAAAGCAGAGCATATATTTTGTATAACCAGCATACAAAGTTATAAAGTCAATACTTTGGCTTACTTTATGGCTTGTTCCTGAGAGTTCTTCAAGGCATCTTTTCCTGCTCCCCTTTCTGTATGCATAGATAGGTATCCATCCAGTTGTCTCTGTTACTCTTCTCTTGTTGCTGGGACAAAAATACTATGTGAATTCATTTAAAGAGAAAGCTTTGATTCTATGGTAGGAAATGTCATCTATGTCTATAGTTTTGAAGAGTGATCACTACTCAAAAGATAAAAGTGAGAAATAGAGTTAAAAATGACTTTCAAGAAAGATACAAAGAAATGAGACAATGCGGGGAAGGAATGGGATATAAAGAGAGTAGTGAGTAGCATAGGTTATCTAAAGCTGGGCTAAGGTCAGAAAAATTATGACATGTGCAGTATCAAGCTTGTAAGCAAGAGTGTGCATCCAGGCTCTGCCACTTAGAAATTTTGTTTTCTTGAATAAAATCATAAATTCTTCAAGTCTTGAATTTTTCTACGAGAAAATGGTCTTAACAATCATGTATAACTAGTATCATTTCTGTGAAGATTGAAATCTCTGAAAGCTTTACAATGATAGACTATATTATGCTCATTTTTATATATTCAAAAGAAAACACAATGATGGATTCATAGTAAGTGCTCAGTATATGAGCTTCAATGATGAGTAATAACAAATTAAGAACTCTGGTAAGATTAGAAAGGTGGGTACAAAGCAACAAGGCCTTGAGTTTTAATTATTAAGGGATTTTAATTCTATATAAAGGTAAAGTTTGTGATAAGAACTTATAAATTATTCTGGAAAATGAGTTTTCCTAACTCCAGAGTTAGGAGCGCCATTGAGAAACCTAAACAAAATCTAAACTGGTGCTATGGTTTGTGTCTAGTTGTCCCCCAAAAGCCTCATGCAGTCATGGGGGGACTTCTAGAGCTTGTTATTAACTCATGATCCACTGGGTGTGAGTGCTGCTGGGATTACGGGTGTGAATGCTGCTGGGATTATGGGTGTGAGTGCTACGCCCAGCCTGGGGTGGGTAGCCTGGATGCAACATAAGGGAGACAGACTTGCTTTCTGCTGCCACTGTTGCTCTCTGCTCTTTGCTACCTCCATGAAAGGTTGCTCTCTGCCATGTGCTGCTCTGCCATGGAGCCAGCTGAATACAGACTGAAACCTCCAGTAACTGTGAGCTAACCTTTCCTTTGTTCATTTTGAGTGTCGGGAATTTGTCCCTGCAACAAGAGAAGAATAACAGAGACAACTGGAGGGATACCTATACATATGGAAAGGGGAGCAGGAAGAGATATCTTGAAGAACTCTCAGGAACAAACCATAAAGTAAGCCAAAGTATTGACTTCACACTTATAACAACAAACAATAGGGCCAAAATAATTTTTTTTTTTAAGTTCAACATTAGACTGACCAGTGGGATTATGAAATAAATTCTAGGGCTTGAATATTCTCAAGATATAAATTTCAGATATATTAGACATTTACTGGAAGGAGCTATAACTTTCATGCTAACCAAGAAAAAGTCAGAAATTTACACTATTTCTATGACTTAAATCTATATATCAGGACAAGGAAAGAATTTATATAATTAAATAAGAATATTTGCCAAGTGGAAAATCTTCCAGAGTTTAACCTCAGCCACATTTAAGATGTTGAGCAAGTTATTCAACCATGGTAGGCCTCCATTTACTCATTTTTTGAACCACTTACGTGTGCTAATATCTAACTTATATTATTATCTATTATAAAACATTCTTGGGATTATATAATATGCTTTAAACACTACCACTCTGCCTGGCACACAATTAAACATCAATAAATATTAGCTACACTAATTTCCAGGCTATCCTTACATGACCTAGGCTGAGATCCTCTAGTTCTAGGGATCCATCTCAAGTACGACCCATTTTCCTTGTACTTGCAATTGTTCTTCATATGCCATTATCTACCACAATCACCAATAAAACTGATTAATTTTTCACTTACCCTCATGGGTCACATACCACACACCCCAGGTTTGGCAGTGTTGCACACAATGTCAAATATGACCTGTCTTTGCATGCATCATACATATCCACATCACAAATTAGTACAATACTTCCAGAAAGCAAGTATTATGGTTTCAGATGACTGATCAAAACACAAATTCCTGACTTAGATTCAAAAATTTCGCATATTTTTAATATACACATTAATGATCTAAAAAAAGTCACATTTTTGCTCTTCCCTGTCTTTCAAGATGGCAATTGAAAAAACTGAGAAGTCAGATACTATGGAGAAGAAACCCAAAGCCAAGAAGGCTGCTGCTAGTGGCACTGGTAAAAAGGGTAAGGTGAAGGCAAAAAAGTCCAAGAAGGGGCAGCCCCACTGCAGCCGAAATCCTGTCCTAATTAGTGAGATTGGTAGATACTCCCAATCTGCTACATATTCCAGAAAGGCTTTGTACAAGAGAAAGTACACAGCTGCTAAATTGAAGGTTGAGAAATAAAAAACGAGAAGGTTCTTGCTGGTCACAAGCAGACATACAAAACAGTCGGTGGGGACAAGAATGGTGGTACCTGGGCGGTTAAGCTTTGAAAAATGCCTAGATACTATCCTACTTAACATGTGCCCTGAAAGCTCTTGAGCCACAGCAAGAAACCCTTCAGTCAGCATGTGAGGAAACTTCGAGCTAGCATCACTCCCGGCACCATCTTGATGATCCTCACTGGGCGTCACAGAGGAAAGAGAGTGGTCTTCCTGAAGCAGTTGGTCAGGAGCTGGCTACATGTGACTGGGCCTCCTAGCCTTAACCATGTTCCTTGATGAAGAACACACCAGAAACTTGTCATTGCCACCTCCATGAAAATTGATATCAGCAAAGTGGAAATCTCTAAGCACCTCACTGATGGTTACTTCAACAAGAAGAAGCTGCGGAAGCCCAAACACCAGGAGGGTGAGATCTTAGACACCAAGAAAGAGAGATATGAGATTCCAGAGCAGTGCAAAGTGGATCAGGAAGTGGTGGACTCAGAGATTTTACCAAAAATCAAAGCTGTTCCTCAGCTCTGGGACTACCTGCGATCCATTTTTGCTCTGATGAATAGAAATTTATCCTCATAAACTAGTGTTCTAAATTTCTTACTAAGAACCTAGGGCCGGCCAAATAGCTCAGTGGATTAAAGCACCTGCAAGCAGGTGCAGGGGCCAGGGGTTTGATCCTGGCCTGCCGTGCTGGCCCCGCCCCTGGGGTGCACTGAGGTAGCAATTGAGACTGGGCGTGGTGATGAGTGCCTGTAATCCCAGCTCTTGGGAGACTGTAAACAGGCGGATCCCTATGAGTCCGATCTAGTGGTGAGACCCTGAACACACTGTTGACCCTTCCCTAAAAAGTACAAAAAAAAAAAA
>NW_004524600.1:9269089-9277025 GCF_000260255.1 Octodon degus | reverse complement strand
ATTATAAAATTATATTAAAAATAAAAATGAAAAGGTCATCTTTTCAAATATAAGTCACAAAAAGAAAATCCATATTAAAAGTACATCCAGTATAGGAATTCAAAGGAAATTTGCCTAATTTTGCAATATATTCTTGGATAATGAGCATAAAAACAATAAAAGGCATGTTGCTGTCTATTGCACAGTAGACAGTTATTATATGACTACTGCATAGACCATAAAATGCTGATGCTAAGTTCATAAAATAGAATTAGTATACTATTTCTCGCCATATCATTATTGTATCTGAATTTTAAATGTATATTAATTCAATCATCTTATTGTTCTAGCTCACAAATTTTCTGTTGCTCATTATGGGCCATTTCATTCCCTCAGTGATTAATCTCTATTTAATGATGGACTAGCTATTCCAAAGCAATTCCCTAAATTGAAACTGTTCTTCAGATCAATTCAGCATCTCCAACTTTAACCACCCTGAATTGCAAATTTAGTGTCATCACAGGCATGCTATGTGAATGAATTCTTTCAAATATATTATATTTGAATATAAACTAAGTGTAGTAAAAAAAATTTCTATTCGTTGCAATTTGAAAAAAACACAAGGAGAATAAGCTATTTTTTAAAAAATAGCACACAGAAGAATTGAAAGTGTATTATAGCAAGTAACCACAGCTCTCAAATTTCTAGGGAGCTACTTTACTCATTGAGCACTCTGCCTCAAATCAAAATACATATTGAGGGCTGGCCAAATAGCTCAGTAGATTAAAGCACCTGCAAGCAGGCGCAGGGGCCGGAGGTTTGATCCCTGGGCCTGCCATGCCTGCCCCAACCCCGGTGCGCACTGAGGTGGCGATTTACACTGGGTGTGGTGGCACATGCCTGTAATCCCAGCACTGGGGAGGCTGTAAACAGGTGAATCACTATGAGTCCAATCTAGTAGAGAGACCCTGAACACCATGCAGACCCTTCCCTAAAATACAGAAAGAAAAAAAAAAATGAAATATATTTCAACCTGCACCACATGGGTCAAGCAGAAACCATCATGAATGCCAAAAGAGATCTTTTAACGGTCAGATGACCTTTTCAGAAAGTATGTTTCAGTTCAGTGCCTAATTATTGTGCAAGTCCAACAAAAGGCCATTCATGATTATTTTATAAAACCTCATCTGTCTAGATAAAGCAAACCATGTTTTCATGTCACTCTATAATATTAAATAACATGAGTAAGTGTTCACATCTGTTATCCTCTTATTCTTCTCCTTTATCAGCAAATAAAAGAAAAACATGAAAGATGCGAATTGATCTTGAACAAAAGGAAAAAGGAAAATACTCCACCTTTTGCTTATCAACACAGGAAAACACACTGCCAAGCTCTATACTCAAGGGACGATTACGTGCAGCGGAAGGGACAGCAGTGACTCTCAAAATCCTTCCCAGTTTCTCAGATGCAGTTGATCTCATTACCTATTGGGAACAAAATGCAGGATTAGACTTGCAGTGTCAGCACTATCTCTCCCAGTCTTCAGCGAGGCAAACAAGCAGGAAGCATCCTAAGAACCCAAGTTAGAATGCCTTGAAGTTCAGATCCCAGCAATCCCACCTACAAGACAGGTGACACTGTACAAGCTATTTCCCTGAACCTCAGCTATTTCATCTATAAAACAGATGCATAGAAAGGGTTTAGCACATGCTCTGGTACAAAGCAAGCCCTCAACAAGCTTAAGATCATCATTACTACTTCATTCAGCGACAAAGGCAGGAATAATGACTATATCTCTGTGGCTGCTTAAGGGTTAGTTACTTTCGATTAGTCAGAGGTGCTGGGGCTTGAAAATGGGGCCTTAACACAGAGCTATGGTGCAGCTCTTTTTTAAAATTTTTAATTTCAAGACATGGTCTCAGAGTTGCCCAGGCTGGGTTCAAACTTGCACTCCTCCCGTCCTACCAAATTTTATTTTTCAATATCTACAATTTAGCACTCAATGTCTCCTTTGAGATAAGTATGGAAAAAAAATTTCTATCTTTCTTCATCTAAAATTATTTTACTTCATTACTGTTTGAACTATTTTGTGATAAATAATCTTCATTTTCTTGTCAAGACAAAATAGAATTATCATGATTACCAATATTATGCTTCTGTAATTAACCAATGAGATGTAACAGGCAATGCTGATAGCTCCTAGGATCTCATTAAAGGGAAGAAGACATACACAAGGACCTCACGGCCCCATGGTACAACATGGCTGTCCACCACGTTCTCATGCTATACAGCAGGATAAAAGAACAAGCCTCTCTCTTCAGGAACATGACCCAGAAGATGTTCACATGACTACTGCTTACCTCTTACTGGTCAGAGCAGGGACACACTTCACTGCAGAGAAGACTGAGAAATGTACTATTTAGTCTGGATGCCACATGCCAAAATTTTTTTGCAGAAACAGGTTAAAATAATTTGGCAAGGAATTACTAGTTTCTAACACACTCACCTATAATCCTTTGTCAGAAGAACCCTAAAGTATTTCTGCAATGTCCCCAGGCACAGCATGAAAAACTAAGGAACATTAAAAGAGCATTTACCCACCCAATGGCAAAAAATGCACATTCTTAGAGAATGTTCCAGGGGCCAGGGAGATGGCTCAGTGAAATAAGCACTTCCCTGGCAAGCCCAAGGGCCTGAGTTCAATCCCCAGAAAAAAAAAAAAAAAAAAAAAAAGAATGTTCCATGTACAATTAAAATAATATTTTCTGACATTGAGTGTATGTAGAAGTGGTGAACCATTACATATATATTTGAAGTCATCCTTAAAAAAAAAACCATATTTGGTACAGGGTTTCACTATGAAGCTCAGACTCCTAGTGATCCTCCTGTTTTCAGCTTCCCCAATGCTAGGATTACAGGCCTGCACTACCACATGTGGACCACACCCTGACTCAGTGGCTCAATGCACCTGGGGGCAGGGCTAGCAAGGCATGTGGTGTAGAGGATTGAAACCTGGTCCCTACAGTGGGTCTTAGTCCACTGAGCTATCTCGCCAGTCCTGAAGTAATCTACATCGGACAAACTTATGGTCTCTGACTAAAATGGTATTTAAATAGCAAGAGAGAAAACATGTAGGAAATGCCCCAATACTTAGAAATTTAACAACTCTCTTCTAAATAATCCATAATCAAGATGAGATCACAATAAATTAGAGAATATTTTGGCTAACTGATAATTGAGAAAACATGTTACATCATTATTCATGGAATTGGGCTAAAATGTGCTTAGAGGAGAATACATTCTTTTCTAAGTGTGTACACTAGAAAGGAGAAAATTGCTGGGCATGGCACTTTGCTTGCAGTCCCAGAGTGCACTAATGCAGGAGGGTCACAGGATCAAGTCCAACTTGGGCAGTTTAGCAATCTAGGGACACCCTGTCTAAAAATAAGCAGGATCGGACTGTAGCTCAATACAAAGGCCCTGGGTTCAGTCCCCAGTACCCACACACGTACAAAGAAGCAAGTTTAAAAATTGGCTACCTAAGTTTCCATCACACAATGCTAGACAAAGATGGAAAAAAACTAAGTTAGGCAGAAAAGAAAAGACTAAGTGGGTGAACCAAAAATCATTAAAATAGGAAATATATATGTATTGATATAAAAATAAAATCAAAAGCTAGTTTCTTTTAAAATTTATAGACTTGATGAACATTTATCTAGATGTATCAAGAAAAAAGAATGTTAAAATATCAATCATAAGAATAAAAAATAATGCCGCTATGTTTTAAAGGTGTTAAAAGGATAATGAAATATTATATACAAATTGTGCATCAATCAACTTAGTGACTTTAGTAGAGTATAAAAACTATTAAAAACAAATTTTTCTATTTGACAAAAGAAGAAACAGACTATCTGAATACTTCTGAATCTATTTCTTATTTGAAATTGTAATTATTATCATGTAACAAAAGAAATTTTAGGCCCAAGTGGCTTCTCTGGTATGTTATATCAAATATTTAAGAGGAAACAATACCAATTTTACTTTTTCAAAACAGAGGACAGAAAAATCCTATAAATCATCTTAAAAGATAAGCATGTCTCTGACACAAAAAATCAAAGGTATCATCAAAGAAATAAAACTACAGGCCAGTGTCTGTCATGAAAGTGCTTGCAAATATCCACACTGAGTTAAACAATATGTAAACAGGGAAATATATCATGACTAAATAGAGTTTATTGCAAGGTTGACTTAACTTCTAAAAAAATCAGTAAATGAAAGTCAACACAAACAGAATAAAGAAAAATTCTGTGTGATTAACTCAGTTGGTAAAAGCCCCAACATCCATTCATGATAAAAACTCTCAGTGAACTAAGAATAGAAAAGAACTTCCATAACCTGAAAAAAGTACTAATAGAAATTCTAAAGTTAGCATCACACCTAATGATCAAAGATTAAATACTCTCCATCTCAGTTCATCATTGAGAACACTGAACTTCTAGTTAATATTCTACCAGAATTATAAAACAGTAAACAAAGAAAAAAATTTAAGGAATACATAGTTGAAAGACAAGACAAAAATGCCTTTGTTCATAAATGCCATAATGACAAACAGAAAATCCTAAATAATCTAAAACACACTTAGTAAAACTAATGCAATTAATCAAGGAAGTAGAACATAAGGTCAATACATAATAACTATTTGTGTTTCTACATTAGCCAGAAAAATTACAAAATAAAAATTAAAATATCATAAGTGCTTGCCTGACAAGCACAGGGTCCTGAGTTCAATCCCTGGTACCACCAAAAAAAAAAAAAAAAAAAAAATTGAAATATCATACACAATAGCATAAAAATATGAAATACTTGGATCAATTTAATAAAATATATGTCATACCTGTTTAAGCAAATTAGATGCTATTGCTAAGATAAAGCAATAAAAACGAATAAAGGCATATACTATATTCATAAACTGGAAGACTCAAGAATAAGAGGTCAATTCTTTCCTAATTACTTTATAGTCTCAAACCAAAAAAAGACAAACTGGTACTGAGATTTAAGTAAAAATACCAATGATTTAAAATAACCTAAACAAAATTCTTTGAAAAAAAGAAAAAAACAAATTTTAAGCATTTATTCTCTAACTATAAAGCTACCGTGATCAAGAGAGTATGGTGTTGATGTAAGGACAGGCACAGGCAGCAGTGCCATGGGATATTGTCCGTAAACAGAGCCACACATATATGGTCAATTCATCTTTAACAAAAGTCTCACACTACTTCAATAAGAGAGAATGGTTGATCTCCACAAATTGTGTTAGAAAAGAAATAAGCCTCCTGTGAAACACAACTCAGTCTCAGTGGTTTAAACTCCCTCTGTCAGCAGGGTTGCAGTCCTGGAGGATCTCGGGAGAAAATCAGTGTCCTTGTTTTTCCCAGCCTACATTCTTGGTCATGACTCGTCTCCCATCTTCAAAGCCAGTCGCATACCATCAATTTAACATGTTCTCGAGTTCCAGGAATTAAGATGTAGAAGTCCTTGGGGTATCGTTACATGTACTATCACATCTCTGGAGTCCCCAGCTTCAGTAAGATGCTGTTGACAAGATCAAAAGGAAATCAGAGCAACCTAGTCATATAAGGACCAGGAACTATACTTAATATTTCACAGGAGACTGACTTCCTTACAAAAAGAAATTAAACCAACATTAATTTCAGTCTGTCTTATATGTGTATCAATTTATAGGTTCACACATCTTTGTCAGAAAAAGATTTCTTTCTTTGAAGAGTTTTCTGCATTTTCAGTATTTATTAGTGGTTTTCAGAAGTAGACTTTAATATTTATTTAATAGCTTTTGTCTTCTGGTATTTTATCTGTTCAATGGCATTACCTCTTAAGGACTCATTTGTTCAAGCTCCCAAGAGGACAGGGTAAAGATAAAAGAAAAAATGAAGGGTCAGTGTTGAAAGAGAAAGACAGAAGGGTTGGTGGCAGGGCCAAGGAAGAAGGACCTCACCTCTTCACAGTATACATGATATTGACTTGAAATTGATCACAGACTAAAAAGACAAAATTAAAAGTAAAGAATTTCTGATGAAAATAGAGAATAAAAGCTTCATATTCATTTTAAGGCAAAGATTTGTTGAATAAAACCTTAAAAAATGATGAAGCAGCCAGATGTGGTGGTAATTTCAGTACTTGGGAGGCTGAGGCAGGAGGATTGTTGCAAGTTCAAGACCAACCTGGGCTACAAAGTGAGCTCAAGTCCAGCCTGAGCTGCATAGCAGGACTCTGTTGTCTCAAAAAGATAGAGATAGAACCAAATAAAAGTAATGAAGTATACATATTTCTTTAAAAATATTCTGCTTGTTCCATTTAACAAAATAAAGTTATATTCATTTTATGACAGACTGGGGAGAAATAATATTAAATATCCCTAACAAAGGCCTTATATCCAGAATATATAAAGAGCCTTTATTGTATATAGAAAAACTTTAACATACTAGTTAAGATAGTAGTAAAAACACAGACCACTCAAATACGTCACCTCTTCACTTTTGCAGCCATCACTGGAGTTACAGCAACTAAAATGATGTTCAGTCCCTCTGTGACTTCAGACCAAAGCAAGAACTGTAAGAAGCATTTCATTGTGCCTTCCCCGTTCACAAGAAGAGTATACCTTCCCCTCTTTTCAAAGAGCCCGGACAATGTTTGATATAGACCCATCCAAAAGATAATGAAGTTCAGGTTGTAGGAGAACACTGTGCATGTCATCAGATTGGCAAAGTAGCCCAGGTTAATGCCATCTACCTTGAATGGGTGCAGTGGAGAAAGGTAAACGGCACAACTGTCCGTGTGGGTACTCACCCCAGTACAGTAGGGTGGTTATCACCACCAGACTACAACTGGACGAAAACTCCAAAAAGATTCTGCAACAGAAAGCCAAATCTCACCAAGGAAGAAAAGAAAAGGGCAAATTTGACTGAGAAAAAAAAAAAAAACCTTAAAAGATACAAGGATGGGTACAGGGACCAGGGTTCAATCCCCAGCTTGCTGTGCCGGCCCCATCCCAGAACACACTGAGAGGGCTACTGAGACTGGACGTGGTGGCACATGTCTGTAATCCCAGTGCTTGGGAGTCTGAAAACCAGGAAGGGTCACTACACATTCAATCTACGTAGTGAGACCCTGTAGACCTTGTACTTAAAAAAACAAAAAAACATACAAGAATGAGTCCTCCTAAATGTATGTTTAATTAAAAACTGGTTAATGAAAATGAAAGCAAATGTATCAGTAAAAAAATGAATGCCCAATAAGTAAATGAAATATGTACCATGTCAGTAGGAAACTAAAATTTCAATTACATGCTGAAATGGTTAAAATTTAAAAGACAATTCCAAATGTTGGGAAGAAGGTGGACAAACTGAAGCAAGTTTTCGTTTTGGCCATGGGAACACACCATGCTACCACTTTGATAATGAGTTCTGAAAATCCTAAACAGCTTCCCAAGCTCCTCCCCCATGCTCTACCTCACCTACTTGCAGGTCCCTGTAGCTTCACCTTTTAGTCCTCCAGCCAGAAGGTTGAAACTTTCTTACAACTCCCTCCCACTCCCTTCTTGCCACTCTATCTGCAACAGGTAGGAAGAAGAAAGAGACAGAAAAGCAGAAATAGGGGTTTGCCTTACTCTTTTAGGTCTTTCCTCCAATCAGAAAAGAAAGTTCCCTTCTTTTAGCATTTGAGGTTCCTGAGAGCCTTCCCTACAGTTCTGTCACTAATAGGAGATCATTTTCTTTGTTTTGAGTTAGAGAAGCTAGAGGAGAGCCAATGAGAGAGCTCAGTGGTCTAAAGCGCCTGCTTAGGCAAGCTTAGGCCAGTGCTCAGGGACTGAAGTTCAATCCCAGACACCACATGCCCCACCCCCAGGGTGGGCTTAGCCAGCCACAAAAAAAAAAAAAA
>NW_004524600.1:9261250-9268494 GCF_000260255.1 Octodon degus | reverse complement strand
TTTTTTTAAAAAATGTATTTAGTATAGTGTCTACAGGGTCTCACTGTGTAGCTCGGACTCATAGTGACCCACCTGTTTACAGTCTCCCAAGCGCTGGGATTACAGGCGTGCAACCACGCCCCGTCTCAATCTCTGGTTCAGCATACCCCAGGGGTAGGGCTGGCACATAGCGTTTTTTAACGCTGCTAAATTTTTAATCTTAAATAATGAAACCAATCTTAATGTTTACCAAGTATAATTAGGTCCAATGGCAATACAAATGTCTCATTAAAGAACACTATGTGATAAATACCTAGTAAAGCATTTCAAGTGGAATATTTTGGGGCAGGAGGGAAATCATCAGGAATTCATCATTAAATATTTTTAGTTGTCAAATTTTAGTTTAATAGTCAAAATACAGTTAATCACCTTGTTGAAGTTATCGCAATGGGATTCAGCACAGAAAAATTCTTTAAACTTGAAACACTGAGATACACACACACATATGTATATATATGCATATTTTAGGTTTTCTCTGTCAAAAAGAGACTTCTAGGTAGCTCCTTCATAGATCACAAGTTTTTTTTTAAAACTTGCTTTTGAGTTTGAGAATGAGACTGCTATTTTGTGTCTAGTTGTCCCCCACAAAGCCTCATGCAGTCATGTGACACACTTCTAGAGATTGTGATTAATTCATGAACCTGAATTAATCAGTGGGATTATGGGTGTGAGTGCTGCACCCATCCAGGAACAGATGGCCTGGATGCAGTATAAGGAAAGGAGAGAGGCTTGTTTTCTGCTCTGCTGCTGCTGCACCACCGTTTCCCCATTTTTGCTCTTGCTATTTTCCACTCCCATGAACTGCTCTGCTGCTCCCTTCCATGTGCCACTGTGCCTTGGAGCCAGCTGAGTACGGACTGAAACCTCCACTAACTGTAAGCTAAATAAACCTTTTTATCCTTAATTTTGGGTGTTGAGTATTTTGTCCCAGAAACAACCAAAAACAAGAAAGAGACTTTCCCCCCAATACTGGGGATTGTGCCCAGAGTCTTCACACTGAGCTGTATTTCCAGTTCTTATTTATTTTTTAAACTTTAAGACAGGGTCTTGTGAAATCACTTCTCTGCCCACCTGGAATTTGCTCTCCTCCTGCCCTCAGCCTCTAGGAAGGCTGGATTGCAGCTGTGCCCTGCTGCACCCAGCTTAGGGTAGGATATCCCGACTTCCAGAGCAAGAATCATGATAGTTCTACAGGGGGAGGTTTTGATTTCTAGACCAGAAGCGCTTTTTTGTTTGTTTATTTTGTTTTGTTTTTAAGTTGTAGAGGATTTCTTGAGATAGAGATTTGAGGAGGACGCTGTTAAAATATATTCCAATTTAGGAATCAATCAAGGAAGAGTACCTTTCTCTCAGCTGAGAGTCATTTCTTCACCATCAGCTCCAAAACCCTAACTTGATAAGCTGAGGATCGAATGGAGGCCTCACCATACTAAGAAAATAATCTTATCACTAAGGTACACCCCAGCCAGTATTTATTTATTTATTTATTTATTTATTTATTTATTTATGCCAGAGATTGAATACAGGACCTTGTGCTTGCCAGGCAGGCACTTATGCTGCTGAGCTATCTTCCCCCACAACCCCAGTACTTATTTTGACTTAAACCTTACTTCCTTCTGGTTGCTAAGGCAAAGTTCATAGGCTGATAATGGTCCAGACCCCCACTTTGGGTGAAGTAGCCAGTTACTGAGTTTCCATGGCCTTGCCCAAGATAACCTACACAGTTCTCAGTACCTGAATAGGGTGACACCAAACCCTGCCTTAACTCAAGAAGGGGATCTTGTGAACTTCAGCACTCCCCAGGGGGTGGCTGAAGGCTTTGTGGTTATAGCATTGCAGCTCCTCCTCTCCAGTTCAAAATGCTTCTCTTACTCCCTCATGGTGCTGTTGCTGAGAATCCTGCCAAGAAATTTTCTACAAATAACTCTTCCTCCAGAGCTGGTTACCAACAGTTACTCTAGAATATCTGAGCAAGGGAAAGTGGAGAGAAACCACAAATAAGCTAATATCATATGTAAATTCATTTGTATAGTGCTTTCTTGCTTTACAGAAGGATATAAGGCAAGTAGAAGTATTAAAGTGCCTAGGAGAAGACAGATTGCAAGAGGATATGTCAATCTTTTGATTCAGTAATATAACTCCAAGAACCTCTAAATTACGGAACCATATGCATATTTATTTTTAAGGTTGTTTGTTGAGTCATTATACAGTACATAACAGTGGGAAATATGAAAGCAATCTAAATATCTAAAACTGGAAGATTTACTTAAGCATCATGGAAGCTTCCTATGATAGATGGTCCATTAGTGACCACATTACACACCCTTAAAAGAAAAACAGTAAAACTTACAGAAGATCCCAATTCCATTAAAAAAAAAAATGCTTTTTAGTGTTTAAAAAATGTTTATTAAAAGTATGCATTCTAAAGATAACAATTGTATTCTATCTAGTGATAATATGTTGGATATTTATTTTCTTTATATTTTAATGATAGGGAAAAAGAAACAGGAAGGGAGAGAAAAGACAGTAGCGGGGAGAAAGCTTTGGTTCCTGTTTCACTGCAACTTGCAAAAGCTGAAAAAGAGGTATAAGTTACGATAAATAACATTACAAATTATTTCACCCCTCTGGGCTGGGGATATAGCCTGGCAAGCCCAAGGACCTGAGTTCAATCTCCCATACCTCAAAATAAGTAAATAAATAAGTAAATAAATTCTTCCATCCCCTAACCAACCTATGAATAATCTCCAGATCATTCTCTATAATGGATGAGCAGCATAAATACTCATGGAGGCAAGTAGTAAGTCTCATAGTATAGCCCCTGCCTCAGAAGGGGAAAGGTGGATTGATTTTGGCTGTCGTGATCTAGCAAGAAACCCCACACGACATGCCGAAAAGATGCCGCACCATGCTCTAAAGGGTCCAGAAATATGAGCCAAAAATACAACCTTTCATTATAAATTATTCAATCTGTGTTATTCTTCACATCAACAGACAATAGACTAACAGAAAATATCAAGCTTCCACCTTAAAAAAGATTTTACTGAATTTTAGGATGATTGCAATGGATTTGCTTTTCTAATTTTTTTAAGCATCTTCCATGATGCTTAAGTAAATCTTCCAGTTTTAGATATTTAGATTGTTTTCAAAGCTTTCTGACAGAATACAAAACCGTCAAAAAATTTAGAAATGATACAACTTTTTTCAATACAACATTTCATTAAACAAAGTAATAGAAATTTGACAATGTTGTTGTATTATATAATGTTATCTTCAAATTAGTTATTTAAGTTACCAGATATAAACTTCAAAATTGGTAGGAAAAAAGTTAGAGGAAATTTTTAACAAATGTAATCATTAACTATTCCTTTCAATAGACCAGCAGAAATCAACAGTATAATAATCCAAACTATCCTGCATATATACATGAATATATTTTTCCTTCTTTGTTTTGTCTTTTTCTTCATCCGTTTTTCCTTCCCATTGAACAGATTCTTTCCCTTTCATATTATCCATTGTACTTTCAGATTTTATTTACTCCTTCAGATTCTCAAACTAGTGAGACAATACGATGTTTGCACATGCAAGCGATTTATTTTGCTTACCATTACAGTCTCTAGTTGCATCCATTTACCTACAAAAGCCTTGAGTTTATCTTTTTTATTGCTGAGTTATACCCCACTGTATAAAATTACCACATCTTTATCCATTCCTCAGTTGATGGGCATTTTGGTTGCTTCCAAGATTTAAATATGACAAATTGCTGTGCTATAAACACGAGTGCACATAAATCACTTTGGTATAACATTTTCAGTTCTTTTGGAAAAATACCTAGGAAGGGAATAGCTGGGTTGAATGAGACCTCCAATCCTAGCTTTTTCAAGGATCTCCCCACTGATTTCCATAATGGTTGTACCAGTCTGCACTCCCACCAACAGTGGAAAAAGGTTCCTGTTTCCCCACAGCCCCCAATCATTTGTTATTGTTTGACTTCTTCATGATAGCCATTCTTTCTGGGGTGAGATGGAATCTCAGTATTGCTTAAATTTGCATTTTTCGAGTGAACAGTGATGTTCAACATGTTTTCATTTACTTATTTGTGATTTGTATTTCTTATTTGTGAAGTTCATATCCATCCCAGATGCCCAGTTTTGGATTGGGTCTTTGAATTCTGAAGGCCTGATATTTTTAAATTCTTTGTATGTTCTAGATAGAAGTCCTTTGTCTGAGGGACAGTCAGCTATAACTTTTTCCCAACTCATGGATTTTCTTTTTACTCTGTTGATGATTTCTTTTGATGTGCAGAAACTTTTTAAAAAGATGAGATCCCAATTGTTCATTCTTTGAAGTATTTCCCATGCAACTTGGTTTTTGTTCATAAACTTGCTGCCTAACATTTTTTGAATATTTTTAATTGACAAATCAGTTGGCTAAAGCCCCAAGTAGTATTATACAAAGTAGAAAAATGATTACATCTAATTCACCATTAGTTAAAAATAGTTTGGTAGAACACCTCAAAGAATTAGAGGATTATAGCTTTTATGTACATGATAACTTTGAGAAGTCAGTAAATCTACATTAATGACAAAATTTTATCTTCATAGCTAAAAGTTTTCTAATGAATATTTAGCTATTGCTGTGTTGCTGGTGAATTTGAAACTATCGAGTGTCTTCCTTTGCCTTCTATATTTTTCTTTCTATTTTCTAGCTTTCATACATATAAATACCATAGAATGTCTGTCATACCAAGACAAAACACAGGGTGTGTAAAATAGTGACTAGGTGTCACCTATTATGCATATATGATGTACTAAGTAGCTTTCTAAATTAGTATTAATGTGAGAATGAACAAAACAATTTCTTCTCTCATAGAAATTACACTCAGATAAGATAGTCAGACATTACACAAATAATAAGCAAGTGAAATATATAGTAGTTAATCAAAGTATACCTTGAATTTTTCAACTTTTTAAAAAATAATTTCAGTAAAAGATTGTCAGAAATTACTCTCAAAACCCCATAACCAATTTTGAATGCACTTAGTTTGTCATCCTTCCTACTTTCTAAAGCAGTTGTGGAAGTTCTATTTTATGAGTGAGTTTAAGGGTATGAGCAAACACAGTGAACGCTGCTACTGAGGGACATCCCACTGAAAGGCAGGCTCATAAAAACACTACAGTATGTTCCCATCCATCTTATCACTGAATCTGGCAACATGCAACATATGGCTCTTCCCTAAAATAAAGCTAACCATGAAAGGTAAACTTTTCAAGTCAATTCTGGTCATGGAGATAGTCATGACAGTGCAACAAGAAAACCACAAAACAGTATTTTTGGAACTACTCCAGAAAGGTAGTAAGAACAATAGGGTAAGTGTGTTCAAAATGAGGGAAAGTATTCTAAAGAAGATCAATGGCAGTCTTATTACAGTAAGTAATATTTTTTAAATTAACATTATTTTTATAATACTTTGTATAATATATTAGATGTTAATGAGTACTAGAAGAAAACATAATCATAAAAGAGAAGTGAGATATAAACATGATTGAATTTTAGATTTGCAGACAAAGAGTTATAGTATTTTAAAGAAAATCTTCTTGTTGTGGTGTCTCAGACAAGTTGATAAAGTCTCTACATGAATAAGAATGTTAGGAGCCTCTGATACTTAAATCATTCCCTTGATCATATTTCAATTCCATATAGGAAGAGATTATCACACAGAGGAAAGCCTGATGGCTCTGATTAATTCATACCAAAATAAAGGGTCAAGTTAGAATTTACTCTCATCTCAGATATCTATATCTATATCTATATCTATATCTATATCTATATCTATATCTATATCTATATAGAGAGAGATACATATGTAGATATATATCTGAGTCTCAGCTGTAGAAATGTAAAATACAAGACAAAGTTCCATAGAAACAGAATCCTATGAAAATCCCATTCTGTTGAAGCCCAAATAAAGACTGGGTTTATTTTGTGTTCTGTGTATTTGTTCATATTTCCTATTAATTCTTAATTAAATGCAGATGAAATATCTCAAAAATACTTTACAATAATTCCTAAGTAGTGGAAATACCTGAGATGAGAGTAAGTTTGGACTTGACCTTTATTTTGGTGTGGATTAATCAGAGCATCAGATTTCCTCTGCATCATAATCTCCTTCTATATGGAATTGAAATATGATCAAGGAAATGATTTAAGTATCAGAGGTTCTTAAAGTCCTTTATGTAGAGACCTCATCAACTTGTCCGGAGCAACACAAGAGGAAGATTCTCTTTTTTTGGGGGGGGGGCGGAGAGATTCTCTTTTTAAAAAAAAAACAACCCCAGTACACATTACATACTGACCTTAAAATAGCATCTGAAGCAGCTGACCAGATTAATCCTTTGGTAACTCCCTGGCACTACTTGGAGATCTAGCTTTACAAGGTGTATATATAAACATGAAACTGATTGTCAGATTGTTTCAGCTTAAAACATTTTAAGACAAATTTTCCAAACAAAGACTTTAAGTTCTGTGGGAGAATAGAATGGAGAGTCTAAGTAACATGAAATTGTGCTTTTTGGCCCACTGCTAGCATATTTTAAACTAATGATCATAAAGAATTATTGTTTTAATTAGTAAACTGTTGTCATTAGCAAGGTCATTAGAGGTAGAATTCCTCTTATAACATATTATCATATCCAATATTCGCTTAATTATTCAACAAATAATATTTGTGACATTTTCCCATGACTTAATGGATGATTTTAAGAAAGCAGTTCTCTATGCCGTGTAATGCAAATACCCATGGAGGATATGGATGGAGATCTTGCCACTTCTATCCACAGGACATAAGAACTAGCATGACACATAAGCCCCACATCACAGAGGAGCTTTGTTGGGAAGGTAATTATTCTGGACGATGTATTATTCTCATTGTCTCACCTCCAGCTCTATTATTCACCTTTCTCTTGCTAGGACAAAATACTTGCATACACAACTTTTCAAAGAAGTGTTTTATTTTGGCTTACAATTTCAAAAATTCCAGTCTGTGGTCAGCTGACTTCATGGCACAAACATCACAGAAGAAGGTCATGGTGAGGAAAGGCTGCTCAACTACTGAACATCAATAGCAAGGGAAGAGCCAAAGAGAGAAAGATTAACAAGCAGATACAATCTTGGTTTTTTGTTTGTTTGTTTGTTTTTTGGGGTTT
>NW_004524600.1:9255285-9261145 GCF_000260255.1 Octodon degus | reverse complement strand
TCTTCAAGGTCATACCCCATTATCCACTCCGATATACATAGAAGTGTGCTTTATTACTTCTTCTCAAGCCAATCAGGTTGACTCTCAAGATTAACTGTTGGATCAGGGTTCTAATTTTCTGGCACTTTGTATCTAGTGATAGATTAGAAAAAATTCTATCGAACATATTCCCATACTTTCTCATTACTGAGGCACAATCCCAATGCCCACAATTTAAAGGAAGTAGATTTAATTAAAGGAATTGGATTATTTAGGCTCACAGCTTTAGAGCTTTAAGTGCATAGCCAGGTGATTCCAAGTGTCTCAGTTACTCTTCTCTCATTGCTGGGATAAATACCTGACACTCAAAATTAATGAAGGAAAGGTTTGTTTAGCTCACAGTTACTGGAGGTTTCAGTCCATGCTCATCTGGCTCCAAGGCAGACTGACACATGGCAGAGAGCAGCAGTTCATGGTGGCAGAAAACAGCAAAAGCAAAAGGGAGTAGTAGCAGCAGCAATGGCTACAGAGAGAAAGCCTGTCTCCCTTAAATTGCATTCAGGTTGTCTGCCCCAGGCTGGGTATAGTACTCACACCCATAATTCCAGTGGGCTATGAGTTAATCACAAACTCTAGAAGTCCACCCTATAACTGCATGAGGAAGAGCAGCACATGGTAGAGGGCAACCTTGCATGGAATTGGCAAAGAGCTGCCAAGCCAGGCCTGGCAGGTCGAGTTCGAGTCCACTAGAACTAAATCTGGTGAGCTGATGCATACTTCTGGGCCCAGAGGGGCCCAGGCCTATGGTGAGGATCTGCGTGGCAAGGAAGTGGCTGGTGGTAACTCGGGTGAACTAGTCTGCCTGGAAGACTTTGAGGTGACCAGACAGAACTCAGTGGAACTAATTTAAATATAAAATCCTAACTGACAATTTGCTTTGATATATATCTATGATGTTTGCTCCTATGGTCTAAAGAACAAACCTGTTAAGTTACAAAAGATTGTGAATTTCTAAATTTCACTAGCTGTTATTAGTATTGCTAATTATACTACTGCAAGAGGACACCATATTTTCCTTGAACATGTGTTCTCCCTTGGGCATTAACATTGGGAGGTGCTTCAGTAATAAACTCACCAAATCCTTATACCAAAGTAAGAAGACATTGCCAAACAGAAACCAATATCTAACTCTTAGTCAATAGAAAAGCAAAATGTTGGTACACACATAAAACGAGAATCTGTGACACAGGTGGGATACTAAAGAGCAGACCCTTTATAGAGAGGTTCTGATTGCGGTGATACAGCTTCCTACTATCAAAAAAAAGTATTAGAAACCAATTAAGAGTTCCCTCTGAAACAGAAAATGACCAAAAAAAAGGAGCAAAATGCAATCTCAGATCCTGAGCCCAGCCAAAACAAACCCAGGAAACATCAGCATAGAAGAAACTGGAAATCACATAAAATATCTTAAATAACAGCAATTGAAGTAAAGAAACAACTGCAGAACAGTATAGAGGAAATCAGATCTGAAATAATCTGCCATGTCAAAAAAAAAAAGACTATAATGAAAAAACTTACTGTTTCTAAAGAAGACACTAATTTAAAAAAAAAAAAATAGAAGAGAATAAAAAAATGATGGAAGGGCCAGCCAAATAGCTCAGTGGAATAAAGTGCCTGCTTAGGCAGAGCACAGTCACTGGAGTTTCATTCCCTCCCTGGTGTGCCATGCCAACCCTACCCCAGGGCATGTTGAGACTGCAATTGAGACTGGGTGTGGTGGTGCATGCCTGTAATCCCAGCTCTTGGGAGGCTGAAAACAGGAGAATCACTAGGAGTCTGATCTACATAGTGAGACCCAGAAGACCCTGTAGATCCTGTGCCAAATACATTAAAAAAGAAAGAAAAAAGAAAAAAAATGATGAAAACCTTGAATAAGCAATATAGGAAAGAAATGAATGCATGAAGCAGATTCAAAAGGATATAGAGGAAATTAAAAACTGTTAAAAGTTGGCAAAACTGTTTGAAAGTAAAGATAAGACTTTCAGACCTGGAAAACAGCATTGTAGCTAGGTACCAGGAAAGAAAAAGATCTCTTAAAAACAACAATGATCTAGGAAATAATAATTCGACAGCCACAGGAAGATGCAAAGATGAACTACATAAGACTAATAGGCATCAATGAGAAAGAAGGGGCCAACACAAATGACATTAAAAAATATATATGGGCAGAAGTAATAGCACAAAACTTCCCAAACATGGTGAAACAATATGGTATTCAGGTAAATATGAGAACTCAAATCAATATCAACCCATTAAAAACTACACCCAGACATATAATAATCAAAATCCCAGAAATTCAACACAAGAAAAACATACTAAAATCCACTAGAGAAAAGAAACAGATGACATTTAAAGGAAAACCCATCAGAATAACAGCAGATTTCTCATCACAAACCATCAAGTCAAGAAGACCGTGGAGCAAAGTATTTTAAGTCCTACAGGGAAACAAATTCCAACCCAGACTGATATACCCTGTAAAACTCTCTTTCAAGTTTAATGGAGAAGTAAACACTTCCATGACAAAGAATAACTAAAGAAATTCATGATGACCAAACCAACCTTACACAGCTTACTAAAAGACATTCTAGAAAGGGAACAAAATGACCACAATTCCAAGAATGAGAACAAAAAGAATGCACCGAACAGGGCAGATAATTAAACACAGGAGAAAAGTAAGGAATCAACAACAGGAAAATAACATGACTAACATAAGCCAATACATATCAATTATAACCACCAATATAAATGAACTCAATTCACCAATTAAAATAAATAGATTGGCAAAATGAATTAAGAAAAAAAATCCAACAGCATGCTGTATATGAGAAACACATTTAACCCATAAAGAAATGCATAAGCTAAAAGTCCTCAAATAATGGAAAACAATTGTACATGCTCCAGGAGTTAAAAAAAAAAAAAGATAGCTATCCTGTTAACAGACAATCTGAAAATCAAACCAAGAATGACAAAATAAGATAAAGAAGGAGACTACATACTGGTTAGAGGAAAATGAGAAAGAGTTAACAGTCATATTTATGTATGCACTAAATATGGGAGCACCCAACTATATAAGACAAATTTTAATGGACATGAAAAATCTAATAACCAGTATAACAACCTTAAGAGGGGACCTTAATACCCCATTATCTCAAAAAGATAGGTCAAACAGACAAAAAATTAACAAAGAAATAGCAGAATTGAACTAAAGCTTTGAACAAATGGACTTACTAGGCATATACAGGGTGTTCCACCCAACAATATCTGAATACACATTCTTTTCAGCTGCCCGTGGGATATTCTCTAAAATAGACCACATACTAGTTCATAGATTGTGCTTAAGTAAATGCAAGAAAACAGAAATTATCCCATGCATATTATCTGACCACAGTGCAATGAAACTGAAAATTAATGACAAAGAAACCACAAAAACTCAATAAAACTTGAAAATTAAATAATAACCTCCTCAGCAACCAAAAGGCTACAGATGAAAGTAAACAATATCTACAATACAATGAATATTCAAGCACAACTTAACAGAATTTGTGAGATGCAATGAAAGTAGTTCTCAGAGGGAAATTTATACTGGTGAATTCACACATCAGGAAAACAGGACAAGAACAAATAAATATCCTAATGCTGCACCTCAAACTTTTAGAAAAAGAGGAGCAACCCAAGCTCAGAGCCCAAAGACAAGAGGAAATTATAAAGATTAAAGCAGAAATTAACGAAATTGAGATAAAGATAACAATACAAAGAATTAATGACAAAAATCTGATTCTTTCAAAGATTAAATAAAAGTATAAACCGCTAGCCAATCCCATCAAAAAGAAGAAAGAAAAAACTCAAGTGCCAGCAATAAGGAATGAAAACGATGAAATTACTACAGATTCTGTGGAAATTCAGATCATAAATAGCTATTTTGCAAATCTTTACTCTCACATAATCAAAGACAAATAAGAAATGGACAGATACCTAAATTGGTACAAATTACCAAAACTAAATCAAGAACATATAAAAACTGAATGGTCCAATAAAAGCCAATGAAATTTAAAATGTAATCAAAGGCTTACCAACAAAGAAAAGCCCGGGTCTTAATGGACTCACAGCTGAATTCTACAACAAATTTAGAGAAAATGTGAATCCCAACACTCCTCAAACTCTTCAGTGAAACTGAAATGGAAGCAATACTCCCAAAACCTTTCCTGGAGGCAACTATTACACTAATACTAAAGCCAGAGAAATCTTCAATCAAAAAAGAATATTACACATTAATCTCTCTCTTGAACATAGTTGCAAAACCTCAATAATAGAATACAGCAAATCAAGAAGATTATACACCACAACCAGGTAGGATTCATACCAGGGATACAAGGATGGTTCAGCATATGTAAATTTGTAAATGTAATACACAATATAAATAGAACCAAAACCAAAAACCACATGATCATCTCAATAGATGCAGAAAAGGCTTTTGACAAAGCCCACAGTCATTCATGATCAAAGCCATGCAGAAAATTAGAATAGGTGGTCTCTACTTCAATCTGACAAAAGTCTATGATGAACCAACAGCCAACATAATTCTAAATAGAGAAAAACTGAAAGCTTCTACTCTCAAATAAGGTAAAAGACAAAGATGTCCACTATCACCACTCCTATTCAATATAGGTCTGGTATCATCAGCTAGGACCATTAGACAAGAGAAAGAAATTAAAGGAATAAGAACAGATAAAGAAGAAATTAAACAATCATTATTAACAGATGACATGATACTTTACATGGGAGACAAAAAAAAAAAAACTCCACCAAGAAGCTCCTAGAATTAATAAACAAATTCAGTAGGATAGGAGAATACAAGGTCAACATCCAAAAATCAATAACATTCCTCCACACTGATAACAAACTTACTGACAGAGAAATTAGAGAAACAATGTCCTTCACAATAGTATCCAAAAAAAATCACTTAGGAATTAATCTAACAAAGGAAACAAAACATCTATACAATGAAAATTACAATACTCTGGAAAAAAGAGATCAAAGAGGGCTTGAGAAAATGGAAATATATTGCTCTCAGATAGGAAAAACTAACATTGTGAGAATGACCATACTCCCAAATTGTTATACTGATATAATGCAATCCCTATCAAAATATCATCAGCATACATCAACAGAGCTAGAGAAAACATTCCTAAAATTTATTTGGAACTCGAAAACTAAAATAATAAAGGCAATCCTTAGCAACAAACGAAAGGCAGGAGGCATTACAAGCGCTGACTTGAAATCTTGAAATTATACTACAAAACTACTGGGATAAAAATCAGCATGGTCCTGGCATGAAAAAAGACCCAAGAATCAATGGAACAGATTAGAAGATGCAGATATAATTACAAACAAACTCAGCCATCTGATCTTCGACAAAGGAGCCACATATGTTCACTGGAAGAAAGATAGCCTCTTTAATAAATTATGTTGTAAAAACTGACTCTCCATGTAGCTAAATCTAAATCTGGACCCAGGTCTATCTCCATGCACTAAACTAAAGTCAAAATGGATTAAAGATCTAAACATTAAAACAGAAACACTAAATCTACTGGAGGAGAAAATGAATGTTAAAGATATAGAGGTAGGCAGAGAGTTCATGAACAAAAACCAAGCTGCACAGGAAATACTTCAAAGAATCAACAACTGGATTCTCATCTTATTGAGAAGTTTCTGCATGTGAAAGGAAATCAACAACAGAGTGAAAAGAGAACCCATAGACATAGGAGATCCTGTACTGTAACAACATGTAACTCAGTTGTGCTCCAAACTTTCTGATCAAGAA
>NW_004524600.1:9247526-9254280 GCF_000260255.1 Octodon degus | reverse complement strand
AATTAAAAAGTTAAAAAAAGAAAAGAGAACCCATAAATTGGGAAAAAAATCTTAACCAACAGTCACTCAGACAAACGTCTTCTATGTAGAATCCATAAAGAAGTAAAAAACATTAGATCCCCAAAATTTAAAGACCCAATCCAAAAATGGGTATCTGAAATTAATACATACTTCTCAGAGGAAGAAATACAAATGGCAAATAAATACATGAAAAAATTTCCATGCCACTGGTCATTTGAGGAATGCAAATTGAAGCAACATTGAGATACCATCTCACCCCAGAAAGGGTGCAGAGTCCTCGAGACAGAAAGAATGGTCATCCTAAGGAAATCGACTAATAACAAATGCTGGAGAGGCTGTGGGGAAGAAGGCATCCTTTTCCACTGTTGGTAGGAATGTAGATTGGTACAACCACTATGGAAATCAATGTGGAGACTCCTGGAAATCCCATTCAATCCAATTATTCCCCTTCTAGGTATTTTCCCCAAAGAACTGAAAACATCATACCATAGTAATATATGTGCATGTTTATAGTAGCACAATTTATCATAGCCAAATCTCAAAACCAACCAAAATGCCTAGTACCTGACGAACAGATGAAAAAGATGTGGTATTTTTATACAATGGAGGATTACTGAGTTACAGACAAAGACAAACCTGAGGCCATTATAGGCAAATGGATGCAACTAGAGGCTATACTAATAAATGAAATAAATCAGACCCATATGTGTTAATATCATATTGTCTCACTCATATGGAAACCTGAAAAAATAAAACCTAAAAGGTGTAATAATTATAGTAAAATGGAAAGAAACTGAACATAAGGATTAAACAATAAAGGTGAGGGAAAGGAGAAAAGAGGGACTAAAGAAGGGGAAAAATTATGCAAGTATATATACAGGATGGCTTGATGATTGTACTAATAATTTTCATCAGTTTTTTGAAAATAGCAGTTAGTGTTTAGAATTTTCACAATTGACTAAGTGTATGCTGATATATGTGATCTCAGGGACTATATCAAGGACAGCCATGTGTAACACAGCAACTATCTTTGAATGGCTCTCATTTTGGTCTTCTAAGTTTATATCATTGCTAATGTCTTATCAGTTATCATCCTCTCTTTAAAATAAACAAAAGTTAAAAAAACAAGAAAAAATTAATTAAGGTTTATTGAAAGCAAGCATTAATATTCAATTATTTGTCCAATCTTGCATAACTTTATCTGTTAATCTGAGCAACAGATTTGCTGATAGAAATAGATAATATAACAAGCATTATTGATTTGCTATCCTTATTTTTAAAATCTATAACATATGTGTCATTGTATGTTACCCTGTTTCTGACTTTGTTTCTGCTATTTGTTTTTACTCTTCAAAATATAAATAATTTTAATTTTAATTTTTAAAAAAAGGAAGTAGAGGGAGTGAAGCTGAAAGTGCAGTGGAGACCCCAGGCCACTGGAAAACACAAAAGGATGGAATGTCCAAAGAATGCCACAGAGAGAAAACAAAATTGGTCCAAGAAAGAGGCCATGAGCTAGGTGTGGAGGCACACAACTGTAACCCAAGCACTTGGGAGGTAGAGGCAGAAGGATTGCTGTGAGTTCAAGGTCAGCTTGGGCTACAGAGACAGCAAAGCCAGCCTGTACTACATAGTGAGATCCTGTCTCAAAACAAAGCAAAACCAAACAAAAGAAAAAAGCCATGAGGGTGTGAGGGAATGCAAGCACCAGCAGTACTACAGAGGCAGGGATAGCCAAGCCCTCTGAAGCTTACATCTCACCACAATTTTCCCAGGGTGTTGGACATGGAACTACAGGATTTAATGTTTGCTCTTTTGGATTCTGGTCTCGCTTTGATCTCATTCCTTTCCAGCCCCCTATTTCTCCCTTTTGGAATGGAAACGTACACCCTATACCTTTATATGTTGGCAAAGCTTAACTTTCTGTTGAATTTACATGGGCTCATAGCTAAGAATTTGCCTTAAATCCAAGAAGCCTTTGGACTTGGACTTTTCAACAGTGCTTAAACTGTTAGGACTTTATGAGAGCTCTTAGAGATGGACTAAATGTATTTCACATGCAAGAATATTCATGAATCTTTTGAGAACCAGGGGTATAATGTTATAGTTCATATCTAAGTGTCCCCACAAAACCTCATACACTCACAGGTGGAGCTTTAGGAAAGTGATTGGATCATGGGACATGATAATCTTCATGGATTAGTCTGCTGATGATTTTATACCTGATTTGCAATTAGAAGGTGGGATCTGTTCTGAAGAGGTATGTTACTTGAAGAACTGTATTTGGAGAAAAAGCTATCATTCCCTACATGCAACAATCCATAAAAGCTGTTTTGTAAGAAATATCTTTCCTATATTGTACTAGTGTTCTCCAGAGGAATAGACCCAACAGAGTATACACATGGATTTATTAGGTTGGTTTATCTCATCAGAGAATGGATAGTTCTACAATCGTCACCTGCAACTAGAGAACTGGAGAAATTAGGAGTCCAATAAACTGAAAACTTCAGAAGAGGGACTAATGATACATCCCCACATCAAGCATGAAGACCCAGAACTCTCTCTCAAGTGTCACTGGTGCAAGTTGGCATTCAAAAGCGGAAGAATCTAGTGTTCCTTCTCCCACTTTTTGTCCCATCTCGGGCCTCCAGCCTTTTACCCAGAGTGGTTCTTCCCCACTTCAGTTCACTGACCCACATGCCAATTCTCACTGGAAGTACCCTCGCAGAAACACCAAGCAGTGTGCTTTACTAATTTTCTAAGAATCTCTCATTTTAAGCGAGTTGATGAGCTATATTAGCTCTCACACAAACGAAAACTGAAAAATAGCCCTCATCACCAAAACCTGGTAACTGACACTATTGTGAACTTAAATAAACAAATTCATTGACATTAACCTTCACTAGCTAGTAATCTGCTAGCTTTTACAATCCCCTTCCCACACACAACGATAACTCTTGATAACATTCCTAGAATTTCTTATCCTTCTCCGGAGATCCACTTGTCTTGTCATTCTTTCACAAATTTATTAATATTTGTTTTAACAGTATAAAAGTGCCAAAATTTGTACATTTCATTGGACTTCACTCTATTGTGAAGACCTCCACACACATATAAATTAATTAAATGTTTATGTTTTCTTTTCTTCTTAGCCAGCACCTTTATCAAATTCTTAGATCCAGCCAAGGAGCCTACACAAGAACTTTTGGATAATAGGGAGGATCTCACATACCTCTACAAAGGCAAATAAAAATTTATTTACAACAACTTTTGCTCCCATTCAAAAGGGAATTGTGATATTGATCAACAAACTGAAGTTTGGGGAATGTGTATAGGAAGGCTTTTATTAATAATAATTACCAAAATTTTAAAATTAATTTTTTGACAATTTTTCAGTATTGTTGGCTCAATATCCATTAGATCTTTATAATCAGCTTCTATCCCCATTTTGCAGGTGAGAAAACTGAGGCATATAAGACTTAATTCTCCTCAAGTCACACAGTGAGGGGTAAAGCTTGTAGCAATATTTAAATCACTAGGCTCCAGAGCACAACTGCACTGCTCTGCTTCATCTGTATGTGAGGGTATCTATAACCTCACAATTACTGCAGCTGTTTCCAAACATTGATTTTGCTTCATTCTCAATGAAAACTCTTCACAGTCCTTCCCTGTTCACACTGCCACAGGGATGAAAAACAGTTCCTGTAAGGCAAGTGTAGTAACAGTGTTCTGATGGACAAAATCTTTCACATATAAAATAAATCTCATAAAACATTTAATGATAAAATTTCATGTATGTTACTATATATATATATATATATATATATATATATATATTTTTTTTTTTTATTTTATGAGTGTCTTTTCAAGAAAAGGTACATTGATGTTTATCTTTCATAATTTTATTATAAAATATCTTATGGTGTATCTCAGTCACTGTTTGCTCATTGCTGGGACAAAATACTTGACACCAAAAATTAAGAAAGGAAAGGTTTATTTAGCTTTATTTAGCTCCACAGTTAGTGGAGGTCTCAGTCCATACTCTGCTGACTCCAAGGCAGGCTGGTACAGGCAAAGGGCAGCAGTTCATGGCTATGGAAAACAGCAAAGAGCGAAGAGAGAAGCAACCACTGCTGCTTCTAGAAAGCCTCTGTCCCTTCCCTTCCTGCTGACTGGGAACCCTGGAGCTCCTCAGAGGAAGTATTGAGGAAGTACCATCCATCTTCACTTCTCTTTTATATCTTTTTTGTGCTGAGTCATTCTAGGGTAGGCCTTCCCCGCTCTAGGGTGTGGAATTGCTGAGCCAATTCAGATAAGCTTTTAACGTCTTAAATTGAAACAATGTATCAAGCACTGCATGGTCTGAAACTCATCTAACTACAAAGTAAACAGATATCACCATCCTTCATCCCAGCGATAACTTGTATTAACATCATGTATTCTCTGATTCTACAGAGATATAAATCAGTGATATTGAAGGATATATCCTCTATGCCATTTATAAATGACAAAAACATTGATACATATATGTGAAATTCATTCTGATATGAAATGTATAATACACAAATTCGTTCATGGATTTTTCATTAGAAATGTTAGAAAATAATTTATAATTCAATATTAGGTAAGTCTGAATTATTTTGGATTCTTGAGCCTAAAAGTTAATATAATAATGTTATTTACATAAGTCTCTACTATGGAAATTTTTAGAGATACAAATAGTAATATATGTTTCAAGATTCTCATTAAAGTATTGTTTTAAATAGTATCAAAAATACAGAAACAAATGGTAATGTCAATGAAAAGGGTTAAATAAAATCTAATATATATATATATATATATATATATATATGAATGCAATATTCTAATTTAGTTTATTTTTATTTCTTATAGTGTGAAAATATCCTTAAAAAAACCAAGTTTGAGCCAGGATTCCTCCTTTTTCTTTATTTTACTTTTTGCTTTCTGAGACAAGGCCTTGCTACAGATATACAGTTCAGGCTGGCCTTGAGCTCACTTTGTAGCACAGGCTGGTCTTGAACTCCTAATGATCCTACTAGCTACACCTCCCTAGTGCTGGGATTATAGACATGGCCACCACTCCTGGTGAGCCAGGATTCTTCTTAGATATGTGTGCTATTTTAACAAACTATTTCATACCTCAACTAACCTTTCATCTTTCAGTCACTATATTGATCAACTTTCTCACTGCTAGGACAAAATGCTAGGACATACACAACCTACAGGAAGAGATAGTGCATTTGGCTAGTGGCTCCAGAGGCTTTAGTTTCTAGAGAGCTGGCTCCAAGGCAGGAACAATACAGCAAAATCATAGTGAAGTGAAGTTGCTCACTCCATACTGGCTGGAAATTTGAGTACAAGGGAATAGCACCGTGAGAGACATTGTTCAAAAGTGACCTCAGTGACCTGCCTCCAGAAGTGGGCCTCACCTCCCAGCAACACAGCCATCTATAAGTACCATGAATTAACCCACTGATGAGCACACCTCCTTCATAATCCAATTGCTTTTTCTCCTGCATTAATAAAAAGGTAAGTTTGATCTGATGACTGGAACATTGTTAGAAATCATAAAATACCCATTTCTCACAATTTTAATTTAATCAATATAATTTATTAATCCAGTCAGGTTGATAATAGTAACTGGTGCAGTCAACTACAGGCTTTGAACAGGCCTCCATGCATATGCAAGAATATAGCTAAAAGAAGCTTCAGACATGAATTTCCCCAGCCACTACTCCTAGATCCCATGGTTTAAATTGATAGTCTGCTTGCTCTTCAGATTACATTTATTCTTTTACTATGGCTATAACTGAATTGAGCAAATGTTGCTTATAAACATACAGAATTTATGTACATAAACAGACTATAATATGTTATAGAGACATGGAAAATGAAGAATACCATTAAGATTTGTTGTGAAAATAAAGACCATTATGCTTATAATGCCACAGCATTCAGTATTCAGATTATAGGTCTTTAAGACCACTTTCAAAGTTACAAATACAGGGTGTTCCCTACGGTCATGGCCGCTGCGACCGCTGCAGCCGGTGCCGGGGAGCCCATGTCCCCAGACGAGTTGCTCCCGAAAGGGGACGCGGAGAAGACCGAGGAAGAGCTGGAAGAGGATGACGATGACGAGCTAGACGAGACCTTGTCAGAGAGACTGTGGGGTCTGACGGAGATGTTCCCCGAGAGGGTCCGGTCCGCGGCCGGAGCCACTTTCGATCTCTCCCTCTTTGTGGCTCAAAAAATGTACAGGTTTTCCAGGGCAGCCTTGTGGATCGGGACCACTTCCTTTATGATCCTGGTTCTTCCTGTTGTTTTTGAGACTGAGAAGTTGCAAATGGAGCAGCAGCAGCAGCTGCAGCAGCGGCAGGTGAGCCTGGGCTCTGGAGGCTTTTGCCAGTGGGAAACGCTTGTTTTTATTTGTCGGGCCCCTAGGTAGACTGGCAGGTAATGTGCAGCTGTGGGGCTTGGCGGTTGGGATCTGGCCCATCAGGCATGGTGAAGGTGCAGTGACACCCCTAGGCTTGTACAGTGCCTTATTTTCTTTTTCTTTTCCAGATACTTCTAGGGCCTAACACGGGCATCTCAGGAGGAATGCCAGGGGCTCTACCTTCGCTTCCTGGAAAAATCTAGATTTATTGATAACATATGACCCGTCTTGGTGAGAGAAGTTCAGACTCAGTTGTTTGAACTGCTGATGATTTGT
>NW_004524600.1:9242908-9247105 GCF_000260255.1 Octodon degus | reverse complement strand
TTACAAATACATAGTTTATTAAAATGCACTATAGAAGAGAAATACATATACAACTCATAGATACTCATACCTCATGCCAATCTTGTAAAATTACTAAATAAAACTTTTCTTCTTTTCTGAATACTTACTGTTTACATTTTGTAATTACTAGATATAGTCCTACACAAGACTGTTGTTTAGAGATCAGTCATTTCTAACTGCAGCAGTTTCAAATGAATCATTATGCATTGCAATTTTTAAAATTTCTTTTCAATGCAGTAAATTACATACCACAACTTCCCTGGTTTGAAACATGTTGAAATATAATGAACCATGGCAGAAAAAAGGCAGGCTGAGGAGGTAGAAATTGTTTCAATGACAGAATGGGAAGAGGAAAAGCAGGGCTTGGAGTGCAGACAGACATATCATCTCATGGACAGTTATCAAAGTTTCCTCATGCATAGTGATGCATGCCTGTAATTCCAGTTACTTGGAAAACTAAGGTGGGAGGATCACAAGTTCAAGACTAGCTTGGGCACCACAGTGAGATCCTGTTTCAAAATTAAAAAAAAATAAAAATGGCTGGGAAGTAGCTCAACACTCCTGGATTCAATTTCCAATACAACAAAAACAGAACAAACATACTGTTGTTATTTGATTAATAATCACCACATTAAAACAAGTCTACTCAATATCAGTTTATCTTTTCTCTATGACAGAACAGATCAAAGATTTCCAATTTTTTTTCACAAAACATCATATTTTTCAGTCAAATCTCATGCCAAATTTTGAAACACTAAACTTGTGAAATCACAGCTATGCTACTAGAAGCTGCCCTGTCTTCCTCTTCCAGCCCTCTCCCACTCCAGTTGACTCCCCCAACTGCTATAGAATTTAAAGCCAGGCTGAACACATTTTCCAAACCACTGACTTCAAATTTGCAAGAATCTGTCACTTAAATTATGGATATTTCAATAAAAGTCAAAGAGTTCTTTCTTGCCTACTTGCCTCCCCCACTTCCAATAGTCTCTCATTACTTTGAAAAATAAAATTGCCTACTGGAAATTTTTTCTTTTTTATTAGTGCATATTAATTCTGGAGAATAATGGGTTTCATTGTAATAATTTCAAACATGCATGTAACATACTTCTTCCTTTTTTAAAAAAAGTATGATGGTTGATTAAGCTTTGAGTCAATTTTCTTTGTGCTCAGCAGCAGACACAAATATCTTCAAACTATCCTAAACAAAATGACTCTTAGGAAATTTTATTTTTAACTAGTGCTCATCAGTTTATGAAGTGCCTACATTAAAAAGGATTCTACATACCTTGGGTTAATTAATGTCTCTCATGCTAAGAGGAGGACCCTTCATCAAAGTCATGTGACAAACAAAAAGTATAATCAGAAACAGGGATATTTTCTGGCTTCTAACAATGTTCCATTCATCAGATCAGACTTACTTTTTTTATTAACCATGAAAGAAACCATGACAAATGGGGAATCCTTTCCAAACCAATTTTTTTTACATCCCAAATGATATTGCCATAAACCCTGAAATATTTTCTCTTTTTACAGAACTAAGCAAGGACCAGTTTTCTAGAAACCATGGCCAGATGTGTATGTGTATATAAGCAGAGCAAACATATTTATTTTCTGTATATTTGAATTTTTGTCTTTTTGTAAAAAAAAAAAAAAGTCTATTCTTTGTAATGGAACTGAGTATTTTTCGTGGAATATTTTAACTTCATTATATGTAGTATTACTACTCGTGCATTTAACCCCAAGTTAAGTCAGGAAAATCCTCAAGATCACTTTTTAAAACAAAAATAGATTTTTCAGTATTTTTTTGATTATAAAAATGTTTGTTAAATTCATGAAAATACAAATTTAAGAACCACAGTGAGAAAATAAAATCATTCATAGTCCTCTATTTAGAAATAAATTGATTAATATTTTTCATGTATTTAATATACTTATAACCTTATATACTATTGAAAAGCCCCTTAGTGAATATTGCAAAGGTTTTATTTGTGATAATAAGAGTAAGCAACACTTATGGGTTACTTTAGTTGTAACTATTGTATGGATGTTCAATAGTTATTTTTAATTTTATATTAATGGAACTTAGAACATTTCTTTCTTTTTATGAAAAGAAAGGGCAGGGTTTACAGGGTGTGCAGGGTCTCACTTCATAGATCAGACTTGTAGTGATTCTCCTGTTTTCAGCCTCCCAAGCACAGGATCATAGGTGCGCACCATCATGACCAGTCTCAATTGTCATTTCAGTGCAATCCCAATGCCAGGCCAGCACGGCACACTGGGGAATGGAACCCCAGCTGCTGTGCTCTGCTGAAGCAGGAGCTTTAGTCTGCTGAACTATCTGGCTGGCTCCAGAACATTTCTTAGTACAATTCTTACTATTAAAGTTTAGCATTCCTAATCTAAAAATGTAGCATCTGAAATACTTCAAACCTCTGAAATTTATTTTCAACATGATGCAACAAGCAAAAAATTCAGTATCATTAAACATGTTTCATGCATAAAGTTATTTCAAATAGTGACTAAATTTATGCTCATGTACATGTATTAGCATACAAAACTAATACAACACATGAATGAATTTTAACTTCCATTATGTGTAGGCAAATAGTCTAAATTTTTTTAAATATAAAACACTTCTCATCTCAAGCATTTCAGATAAGATACCTACAACCTGTATGAACAATTTGATGATCAATACTCTTGGACTTAAAGGTGATATCAAAATATATAATAGGTTTAAGTATCAATCAATTAACCAATCATAATTTATGACAACTAGAAAATTTTTAAAAAGATAGAGCCATAACTTTAAATGTTTCAAATGACTGTATGTAGATACATTTTGTATTTTATAATTTTTGTATTTTTTATTATTTTATACTCATAAAAATTGAAATTATTGATTAGAAAAATATGCACTTTTAAGAGGGTTTTGAAATATACTCTGGAACTACTTCTCCAAGTAGTTTATGATCCATTTATATTCCCACCAGCCACAGTGTATAGGAGGACCCACTTCCCAAAAGTCTTGACAACCCCAAATGTTATTAGTGATGCAAAAAATCTGAACTAACCCCTGTGCAAAAGATAGCACGTGCTCTCAGATGTCTACTCCTATTTGCACTCACACACTTTGCTTGTGACTTTTTAGTCCCTACTGTTAGAAGACAAGATATCATTCTTTTGTGCTTGATTCTGAGATTTGGCCATGTCATTTTTTTTTTTAGCCAGTCAGATGTCAACATACATGGCACAAGCAGGAGGGTAAGAAACAATCACCAAGCTTTTGCCATTGCCCCAAGAAGGACATGCTTGGGGCAGCCCATGGGTCCCAAGGCGAGGCTGAAAGTGCATGAAATCCTAGAAGACACACTTGGAATGTAAGTGCCCTCCAAAAATTTCTCAGCCAAGCCCACCATAGAGAAAACAGGCTCTCATTTGCATATAGAAATAAAGGAAAGCCAGCTAAGGTCATCTTAAAGCAAGCAACCCTTAGACAACCAAAAGACCAGTAAACTAAGAATTATTGTTGTTTTAGCCATTGAGTTTGGGAAAGTTTGTTACCCAAAAATAAAATAAATCAGACTCGCATGGTAAACATCCTATTGTCTCCTGGGTGTAAGAAACTGAAAGAGTAAATAAAATGCAAAAGGTACAATATGTCCCGTGAAAGGGATAGCTACTGCTCAAAGAAAATAACAACTGGGATGCAGGAAAGGAGAAAAGAAGGAAGGGAAAATAAAAAAGCAAAACAAAACAAGATAACTGAGATAATGATACTATTATTTTCCATTAGTTCAGTGAAAGGAGCAGTGCTTGTACTATTTGATCAATTTTGCACGCCTATATCTTAAAATCTGAGTAACTACTTTGAAGATAGCAATATGCAATTTGATAACCATTGTTACTTTCCTACCATCTTGTTTTTAAATTCTGTATATTTTCTTGTCATTTTTCTCCCTTCAAGATAAAAAAGTTGGTGGTGGGTCAGCCAAATAGCTCAGCGGATTAAAGCACCTGCAAGCTGGCACAGGGGCTGGAGGTTGGATCCCCGGGCCTGCCATGCTGACCCCACTCCCAGGGCGCACTGAGATGGCAATTGAAACTGGGTGTGGTGGCGCAAGCCAATAATCCCAGATCTTGGGAGGCTGTAAACAGGCGGATCGCTATGAGTCC
>NW_004524600.1:9240622-9242483 GCF_000260255.1 Octodon degus | reverse complement strand
TTTTTTGGTGGAACCAGGGTTTTGAACTCAGACCCTTGTGCTTGCCAGGCAAGCACTTATTCTACCAAGCCATTTCCCCAGCCCCATGTGGAACATATTTTGGTAAAAAGGTGTAAGACAGAAAAGTTAATGTTATTTTTTTATTCCACCACTTTGAACTAACTATACATCATCTATTAAATTCTCTCAAAAGACTTGACTTTTTCTTAGGCATTGGATTTTGCTGATTTATTAGACTTTTTTCTACGCAAATATCTTAATGATTTTTTTTTTTTCCTTGAGACAGTCTTACTATAGTAGGTCAGGCTGGCCTGGATTAAGTACTTAGCCCAGTGTGGCCTTGAGCTCCTGGCAATTCTCCTGCCTCAGTCTTCCAATTGCTGGGATTACAGGTGTGTGCCACCACATCCAGCTGCATTTATTAGTCTTTATTTTTGTTTTTTTTTTTAATCAAATGACCTCAGTACAGATTTTAACTGTATGTCCAGAAATGCACATCTACTGCTTTCTTTAAAGAAATTGTGTTGGGCATTTGAGAAACATTCTTCTGATTTAATTTTATGGGCATTTGTTGGAATTTTCAAAAACTCACTTAGATCTGAGTGGCTTAGAGAAGTTGTATGTTACGATGTTACGCCTTCTCATTACAGATGTAACTTTAAAAAAAATTACACAATTATTATAATCCTATTCTTAACTTTTTGGTTTTTTTAATTATATAAGTCCTTCATATCACTACTTAAATATTATGATAGTTCCTGTTAGCATTAGAGAACTCTTCTTTCCTCAGAATTTATGTAAGAAATGTATAGATTTTGTAACTAGTTGTTTTATTTATTTGTTTACTTTTATTGATTTTATTGAGAAACAAATAGCAATGAGACATTTTTCAAAATTGATTAATAGGACAGTTTCAATAATTAATACATTGCATATTGTTGTCTTCTTAGTGGTTATTCATAGTACAAGATGCAGACATGATATCCTATCCAAACACTATTGGTACAAATCTTCCTTCTCATTGAATTAAGAGGAAGTAGCTGTATTTAACTATTTTGTATGTACAAATACAAAATGGCCCTTCATTTGTATCCCCTTTTTTTGTTTAGCATTTTATTTAACTGTTACTAATTTAGAAGACTTTCTTTTCTTTTTTCTTTTTTTTTTTTTTCATTTTATGTATTTGGTACAGGGTCTCACTAGCAGCCTGGACTCATAGCGATCCTCCAATTTTTAGCCTCCCTAGTGCTGGGATTTCAGGGATGTGCCACCACGCCCTGACTCAGTATCCAGCTCAGCACACCAGGGTGCAAGGCTGGTGCAGCATACAGGACCAGGGATCAAACCCCAGTCCCTGTGCTTGCCAAAGCAGGTGCTTAGCCCACTGAGCTATCTCACCAGCCCCAGAAGACTTTCAATAATTCTCATAGATAAACAATTGTTATGGTTTGTGTCTAGTTGTCCCCCCAAAGCCTCATGCAGTCATGGGGTGAGGACTTCTAGAGTTTGTGTTAACTCATGATCCCCTGGGATTATGTGTGATCCAAGGCTGGGATTATGGGTTTTAGTACTGCTGGGATTACCCATAGGTGTGAGTACTTCCCCTACCCTGGGGCAGGCAATTTGCATTACAATGTAAGGTGGGAAAAGAAGCCAGCTGCTTGAGCTGCTGCTACTTCTCCCTTGTTCTTGCTCTTTGCCGCCGCCATGAAAGGTTGCTTTCTGCTTTGTGCTGCTCTGCCTTGGACCCAGATGAGTATGGACCGAAACCTCCAGTAACTGTGAGCTAAATAAACCTTTCCTTCCTTCATTTTGAGTGTCGGGTATTTGTCCCAGCAACGAGAGAAGAGTAACTAAGACA
>NW_004524600.1:9229178-9234367 GCF_000260255.1 Octodon degus | reverse complement strand
TTTACATGACAGGGGCAATGCCACACATTTATATACACAAGATGGTTAAGGCTATGATCCTGAGAATCTTCAGCATGTTTTTGAAACTAGCAGTTAATTGGTAGGATTCTCACCCAGACTAACTATAGATGCTGATACCTGTGAACTAAGCAACTGCACTGCAGATAGCAATGTGTAATGGTAGGGTCATGCTTGGAATGCCTGTCATTCTGGTCTTCTAAATATGTACTGCTTGTTATATCATACCAATTACTGCCATACTATCTCTCAAGAAAATCTTCACTTTAATAAGCCCTTAGATAATTCATATGCACACCACTTGAGAAACTCAACTGAGAAGATTCTAGTGTGCAGCTAGAGGTGAATTTCACTATAAGTAAGCACTATATCTTCCCAGTCTTCAGCTTTATAACAAAAGGCATTGTTCCTGAGTTTATTTTCATTAAAAACAAATGTTTTTCAGTTAAGAAGAGCAAAGAAGATTCCCTTTGCTCTCTAATACAGAGTTTACCATAAAGAGATAAAAAGAGGAAGACAAAGACCCATTAAAAGCAAATGAAGTCTTAATTTTTCTTAGAATATTATAAGGAAATTTCAAGATTAGAAATAACTGATTGACTATATTTACTAGAATACTCTTCTTATCAACCTTACGAGAAGATGGAGTATTTCTAAGTTGTCGTGAATTAACAACAGATTTACAAACTAGATGACTTATCCTTGTTGCTGTAAAGTTCCAATTAACTCTCCCTTTCTACCACTTACTATGAATTAAAGAAATCTAGTGTTGTATATTATCCTTTCTTACATTAAAAACACAAAATGTTTTCAGACTCTTTTTCAGGAAAAACACAGCTAAGAAACACTTGGAAAGAGAGTAAGAAGAGGAAAGGGCATAAACTAAGGGGTGTGTGTGTGTGTGTGAGTGTGTGTGTGTTGTTTTCTCCAAAGGCTCTAGAATATCATTCTGTGTTAATGATTGATTTCTGGTTTTATTTTTAAGTTTATGTTTCGTTAGTTTTTGTTTTCATTCATGGGAAAGAAAACTAAATATATAAGGTTATGTTTCTAAGCCCTAGTATTTTAGGAGAGTTTCACTTTGTTGTATATCTGGAAAGACAAACTGATCTCTAACCTTTTGCATAATCTGTAACTCTGTAGAACCTGTAAGAAAACCACAGAAGCAACCACATTTACGCACATCAGCACTGTAGCAAAACTGTGAGAGCTACAAGGTGAAAATAACAGGCTGGGGCCGGTGCTGCTGGAATGTGCATGTGCTATAAACACTGAGAATAATGGACTTCCAAATAAAGTCCCATGAACAGCTCACAGCATTTAACCTGTTACTACACAGGTTAGACCCTGTGTTTCCTCAGGACTAAGCACAGAGAAGCTTGTCTCCTCGTTATCTTTTTGTATTCTTTCTAGGGTTTTAATATAGTATCAGCTATTAACTCAATTGATAATTAATAGAATTGACCTTGTATTTTACTTTCTAATTTGAGAGAGAGAGAAATTTTAAGTATTTTAATAAGATTTATACACTAAAAATACAAACAACTCTGAGAAAAATGAAAAAAATATGTGTAAATGGATGACATATGTTGATGGATCACAAAACTCAAATTCTTAAATTATCGATTTATATAACTTGCTCAGTCTGATTTACCCTTTTAGCATAGATTTTTCAAGCTAATTCTAAAATTTTTGTGGAAACATAATGATCCTAAGTGGCCAAAAAATAAATTTGAGGATTTAACTGGCTAATCTCAATATTTACTGTAGACCTACAATAATCAATATAGTAAGTAATATCAATGTAAGACTAGATTTCAGGTCAATGGATTCAAGCTGAGAATCCAGAAATAGACACACATCTACATAGTCACTTGGTTTTCAATAAAATTATGAAGGTAATTCAATAGGAGCAAATGATAATTTTCAACAATAGAACAAAAATAACTACATAGTTATATTAAAAAGTAAAATTTAATACTTACATCTTTACAGTTAACTCAAAATAGATCCCACATATTAACAAAAATACTAAACTATAAAACTTCTAATAGCTAAAATTTCTCAGAACTGACCACAACTAGCACCTCTTTTTTTTATATTATTGGTAAGGCTCTAAAATGTCATTTTGGCAAACTCCTAAAGGGTCTAGTCCAGAATGAAATAGCAAATATGAATATATACTCCTGGAAAATAAATGATTTATGCTAGACCTAACAAATTAATTCTTTCAATCTTGAAATAAGGAAATGGAAAAAGAGAAAAAGAAAAGATTCAAACTTTTTTTCTTTCTTTCTTTCTTTTATTTTTTTTGTATTTTACAGAAGGGTCTGCAAGGGTTTTTTAGGGTCTCACTACTAGATTGGACTCGTAGTGATCCACCTGTTTACAGCCTCCCAAGAGCTGGGATTACAGGTGCACACAACCACACCCACTCTCAATCGCCATTTTAGCGCACCCTGGGGGCAGGGCCAGCATGCCATCAAGCATTTTTTACAAGAGAAAGTGATAACTGCTGCTAGAATTAGGCAGATGATACATAGATGGCTTTCAATTCAGTAGCAATAAAAAAACAAGCTATCATCCATTTAGCAATAGCAACACATACACTTACATAACCCAACTAATATTCTATAAAACTTGAAATATATAAGGATTGGCATTAGAAAGTGAAGTCTCAGAACACATGTAACAAGATGACTAGTATAGGTGTTATTACAATTAATTCAAATTACTCAAGTTTAATTTTTAAAAACCAAATACTCTAGGGTAATTTACAAATCATCACTCAAACTATCCTCCTTAGGAAAGACATGCCTAAATACATTTATTGGAAATAATACAAATGAAAACATGAGAATAGGCAATTTAAGCCAAACAAGTAAAATACACAGAAATAGCAATATTGATTCTGGATAAAATAAATTTCATGGTAAATATATTAATTGAAGGATGAGTGTCTTTTTTTTTCTCATTACTGACACTTCAGCCCCAAACCTCACATGTGGTATATATATATATATATATGATGAGTGTCTTTTTTTTCTCATTACTGACACTTCAGCCCCAAACCTCACATGTGGTAGGCAAGCACCACATTTTTTAGCTTCATTCTCAGCTCAAGAATGTCAGTTTTGACATTTTTGCCTTTCATCACGTTAAAATTGTCTTTTACTTTTCATGGTTTGTGACAAGTAATACTTATTCTTCCTCTGTTTCTCTGTATAAAAAGATCTCTCATAATTTCATTTTTCTCTTACATCACACATTTTTCCAATCTATAAATGCCTACTTATTAGGGAAAATGCTTTCTGAATTAAATACTTCTTAAAACCATTTAATAATTTTTACCTAATTTAACTAGGGTGGAAATTTTACACTTATGAATTATCCAAATTTGGACCACAGAGACTTAAATACCTATATGTTTGCAGCACCAGAACCTCACCAGCACTGGTGCAGCATAATTCATCCTTCTTGCAAGCGCTGATGAGTAATTTGCTCTGTTGATCATCTCTGTATTTTCCAAGAGACAAAAATGTCTTTGAGAGGTGCTTAGCTACAGAAGTCTGGTCAGTAAGACAGTGCCATGATTGATGCTGTCGTAGTTACCACGACGGGCTAGCACTTACTTATGTAATCCTATCACAACTATTTTTAGTGCAGCATTACTTATGCAGTAGCATTTAATTGTTCCCATTAAAGCCCCACATGTACAAAGAAGCCAATAATGTTTGTTCCTCTCCAATTGTAACTAATAAACACACACACACACACACACACACACACACACACAAGAAATCTGCACTATGATGCCAATAGTAAATATCATTTGACTGGGCTGCAATAAATTACTGAAGTTATTAACAAAAATGCTACTGTGAAGAATGTAGCCTATCTTAAAGGGAGCACTAAATACAGCCATGACCACTCCTCAAATTCATGAGCTTTCGTTAAGTTGTTAAACTTTTGATTAAATTGTTACATTCAGTATCAAACTATTTCTTCAAAGTGCCAGTGTAAACCACAATCTAAGGGATGCATTGGTGAAAATTTTTATAAGCATCTTAAAATACTCAGGATGTCATTTCTGAATATACAAAAACCTGCATAACAGAGAAAATAACAATCCAGCCTCTTAATTACAATAGAGAAATTATTTTGAAGTTCAACTTCCAAACTAATCATTCATCATTGAAAAGAACTTGAAATAATTTAAGTAGCTGTGAATTTATTTATTTACCTATGTTGCATAAAATAGGAGCTCCATGTCTCATTAGACTAGGTGAATCCAGGAGATGGCTCATAAAACCATCCTTTTGGCTTTGTTGGCTATTTTACTGACATATTTACAAAGTGACAAGATTTGGAAATTAGATAGCCCATTACTGACGTGTGTGTCTACTTTGATGAGGACAGTACCTACTATGTAACTGGAACTCACTAAATACATATAAACAAGTAAAGGCATGAATTGAGTAATCTACCACCCATGACCTATGAAACAGAGGTACTATTAGCTAATTTTCAAGATCCACATGATCAGTTTATAAGACAGATATTAGAGATAAAAATATAGAGAGATATATAGATATATGTTGTTATATATATGAAAATGTTTAAAATATATATTACCTTACTAGCAAGATAAACAGATAATAGGTAAACAGACAGACAGACAGCTATTTTACCAATGTATTTATAAAGTGACAAGATTTGATTAGTTATATATGAAGGCTTTGAGTTTATCATTCTTTGTAGCTGAGTAACACTCCATTGTATAAAAATACCACATCTTTTTCATTATTCCTCAGGTGAAGTGAATCACTGGGAGAAGAGTCTTGTCTTTTTACCATTTGATACTTAGACTCTTGTAGTCTTCTACCTCGATCACAGTACCTCATGAAGGTGTTTGATTTAATACATGTATTTGATATAATATGTATATATCTGTGCACCTATGTTTATAGCAGCACAATTGTGATAGCCAAATCTTGGAAGCAACCAAAATGCCCATCACCTGAGAAGTGGATGAAAAAGATGTGGTATTTTTATACAATGGAGTATTACTCAGCTACAAAGAATGATAAACTTGAAGCTTTCATATATAAGTAGATGTCACTTGAAAATATACTCATAAGTGAAATAAACCAGACCCACATGTGTAAATA
>NW_004524600.1:9227788-9229078 GCF_000260255.1 Octodon degus | reverse complement strand
TGATAGCCAAATCTTGGAAGCAACCAAAATGCCCATCACCTGAGAAGTGGATGAAAAAGATGTGGTATTTTTATACAATGGAGTATTACTCAGCTACAAAGAATGATAAACTTGAAGCTTTCATATATAAGTAGATGTCACTTGAAAATATACTCATAAGTGAAATAAACCAGACCCACATGTGTAAATATCATATAGACTCCCTAGTGTAAGAACAAAAGAGAAGAAATAAAGATTGAAAAGTATAACAATTAAATGGAAAGTGAGAACTTAAGGATTAAACAATGAAGAGAGGGCAAGGAGAAAACCTAGGAAACATGGCAGGGGAAAAACCATACGTTTATATACACAAGACAGTTAAGGCAATGATTCTGAGAATTTCCATCAGGTTTTTGAAACTAGCAGTTAATTGGTAGATTATCACCCTGACTAAATATATATGCTGATACCTGTGAACTAAGCAACTGCACTGAAGATAGCAATGTATAATACTAGGGTCATGCTTGGAATGCCTGTCATTCTGGTCTTCTAAAAGTGTACTGCTTCTAATGTCATATCAATTACTGCTATACTCTCTCAAGTAAATGTTTGCTTAAAAATAAAGATAATAAGTGAAAACAAGAGACAAGAAAGAAAATGTCATAGGACTGTCCTGCTACAATGTTGCATATGGTTAGATTTCTAAATTTCTGTGTAAAATTTGTAATTATTTATTTCTATCCTTTTTACTATCTTTTTACTCTTTTTATTTTTTTCACATTTTGTATGGATTTAAAGTTTAGCATATCAATAATTGACAGAAAGTACCTGATCCATGTTAAGTCTAAGATACTTGGTATTCAGACAGATACTGATATCAAGCTCAATAGCCTATGTTCTAGGGCAATAATATCATTAAGCTTCTCTTCTGGAGGGTTAACAATCTAAGTTTGCAGATCAAAAAATTAGAGAAAAAGAAGGGCTACAAGAATTGCCAACATTTTGGCCCTAGCCCTTCAAGGTCAGTAAGGACTCAGGACATAAGGGAACCTGTACTGTAACATCATGTAACTCAGTGGTGTCCCAAATTTTCTGATCTAGGAGATTATGGGGCCACAGAGCAACATGATCGACAATGTAGAGTGTGCCTAAGGAGAGTCACATGGAGAGAAAACATTCTCCCAGGCTTTCACGGAGAGCAAATTGGTCAAGCAATGACTCATCCACATGGCTGACACTGACAAAAGATCTACAAAGTGTGGTACAGGGTTAGAGGGTAAGTCCTGAGGGGATTTGACTGACCTTGTCAGA
>NW_004524600.1:9222885-9227473 GCF_000260255.1 Octodon degus | reverse complement strand
TATAGTACAAGTGCCACCCCAGTAACACCCCTCAGCCTGGGTTGTCAAGCTGATAACTAAGGTTATAGAACCTCACCAAGGATGTGCTAGACCCAGTAAGAGAAGATATACAAAATTGCATAGATATACAGTTACTTTCTCTTAGTTCAATGAGAAGAAAGTTTTGAACTAATAGTGCTTAGACAAGATATCATGTCTGCATCTTGTACTATGAATAATTACGACAAAGACAACAAAATGCAATGTATTAATTATTGTAACTGTGCTACTAATCTGTTTTGAAACTATCTCATTGCTACTTCTTTCTCAATAAAATTATTTTAAAAATAATAATAATATGTGTATATCATAGAGAATGGCAGCTCATCCTTGCAGATGATTGCTTCCAAGTGGGAATTCTGCTGTGTCTTTAGAAGGCTATTCCAGGGCTGGGAAGATAGCTCAGTAGCATAAGTGCCTGCCTGGAAAGCATAAGGTCTTGAGTTCGATACCTGGTACCTAAATAAAAAATTTAAAAAACATAGAAGGCTACTCCAACAGTATTATAGTAGTTGTTTCCAAATTGTGCAACAAGTGATACTATAGGGGATCCCATACCACAGGCTCTTCTTAACACTTTCATCACTGTAAAGTGGGTCTCCACTCTGCTGCCATTCTATGTAGTTTCACGTGATTCAGTTAGGTATTCTATAAATTCTACACCCAAATGAAGTACCTATAACATAGTGGAAAAAACGTTGGTCTTTCCAGGTGGATAAAAGCCCAACATGACTGACTTCCCACCGAGTGAATATTTAGTCTCCTAGAGTAATGATGAATATTTAGTCTCCTAGAGTAATGATGCCATATCAGAGGTTCAGAATTGCTCTGTTACTGGCAAACTGGATATTCAGAGGCAGCAATAAACTTAGTGGCTTTGGTAAGTTGGCAGCCCATTGCTGTCAGGTCCATGTATCCCCACCCCCATATATCTTCCGTCTCTGATACTATGGTTACGGTTTTCATGTCCCTATCCTATTAGTTCCTGAACATAAAGACTAAATAAGAGTAAATGGCCAAGTTGGGTTTTTTTTTTTTTTTGTCTATTTGATTGGCCAGTGACCCTTCAATGGTGTATGTCTTCTGTAGACACTCTCTATGCCTTCTGTCTCTCATAAAAATATCACTGCTTGTTGACTTTCCTCTGCCTTAGTATTTCTTCTTTTACTGTCCACTATTCCTACTTCACTCATATCATTTCTTTATTTAGATTTCAAAGACTAACTTAAGCAGCAAATTTGCTTCCTTGCCTGATGTCTTTACCATAGATTAAATCCTTTGTCTTAAGAAAGTTCCCACAAAACAATAAATTTATATTTACACAATCTCACTTCTGAATTCCCTTAATTAAGCCTCTTCAAAAATCCAATTCCAAGTTTATGTCCCTAGAATATGCCAGTAAATGGTACCTAATTTTTATTTATCTTCTCGTACTGGGTCTAGCACATCCTTTGTGAGGTTCTATAGCCCTAGTTATCAATTTGACAACCCAGGCTAAGGGATGTTCCTGGGGTGGTACTTATACTGTGTGGTAGAGACCTAGGCAACATCCTCCAACAGAAGAAATCTGCTGTGAAAGAAACAGCTATCTCTGGAGCCTCTGAGGCTTGGGGGAACCTTGAGTGCCACAACCCAAAAGGACATTCTCCTAGGTATTACCGTCCCAAGTAGCAAGGTCCTAGAACCTGCCTTAGCTGAGGATTTAAATGTCTCTGAGGCTTTGTGAATTTAGCTCCAAAAAGCTGAGTCTGTTTCTGAACTGTTGTGCTCTCCACTAAAAGAGATAAGGGCTTATTTGTAAAACACCAAAAAGTCCCTCTGGTGCACACAGTGATATTTTACTATTGCATTGACCACCCCCAGGTTTCTGTTATTCTTTGTAGGATATCAATACAATGTAGTAATAATCGGTCCTATGGATGTCCCATTTCCTACATTACGGGAAGGCAGTCTTAAGCGATTAGGCTTCTAACTGTACCTGCATCCACTTCACCCACAGTCCTCTCCAGATGGAGTCCTCTCATGTGCACAAAGAGCAAATCAGTTCCAAATCCCTTTTTTATGTATTTTTTTCTCAAATTCTTTCCAGTACCTCCTTTGCCCATTCAATGTCCTCTGAGAAGCAGGTGCCAAAATGAGATTAGATGTGTAAGAGATTAATTGGGAGAATGTCTGAAAGGATAGGGAAGTTGGGCCAGAATTAGACATGGAGAACCTTCAGATTGCACTACAGATAAGACCTCTACATAAAGAGAGAGGAAAGGAAGGTTTAAGGAGGAAATCCCCAGACCACAACACAGTTGTGAGAAAGTTTGGCCAAGTCAGTAGGGAATCCCCAAGAGAAGAGTGGGCCCTGAAACCACTGCCAGACTGTCACTGGCTGGGAGCAATCCAGGGCATTTGTAGGAGCAGTGACTTGCAGTGATCTCTAGCTTCCTGCAACAGGCTCTTCACAGGGGATCTGAGCAGTGCATCTCCATATGTGAGCGTGCTGAGAGATGAAAGGCTGTGTGAAGTAAGTCCTGTGGGAGTCTGGGAATAAATTAATCATGAGTGCATAGAAATCTAATCTTGACAAAAGGCAATTAGTGGGGAAAATGAAAAGCTGTACAGGAAAGAAATATGATCGTAATTCACTGGGGCTCTGTGGAGAATTATATTTGAATAATCATAATAAACATGGAATTTAATGAAGAAAATGTACAAAAACAATTTAATTAAAAGCTATATTGGAAGGTTGGGAAAGGGAAGTGTAATAGACAAGGACAGGAAAGCAGAGAACAGTTCGTGTCTACTATAATAGGAAGTCCTTAGATAATAGACATAACTGAAGCAACTGAAAGTTCTATCTCTAGAGAGGCAGAATTTATGATGGGAAAGAGTGAAGCAGAGATCCACTGTAACTAATTCTTGTATTATTTAATTTTTAAAATTCTGTTACTATTTAACTTTGAATAAACTATTGACTAATAATAAAAAAGCAAAGATTAATGCTTGGTTTTAAGTCCAAATGAATGCATTAATACAGTTCTCAGATATTCTGCTACTAAAGGGTACACTAATACTTCTGCTGTATGTCTAGCTCATGGTCACTGAAGAGACATGCTTTTACACTCATTCCAGATTTTGCTGCAAGTATTTTAGCATGCAAAATTAAAAATATCATCTACGGTGTCATTAAAAGATTGCAAGAGAAATATTTTCAAGTTAGGCAGTGGGGAGTTTTATGGGGTTTTTAGCTCGTTTTCTGATAACACATACTTGGCTTACGTTCCCATGTGTCAGCTGTTATCAGCTGCCTATGTGCGTCATCGGGTGAGCTTTGTGGTATTATCTGCAGCCAAAGGAAACATCACAGCAGCTCCACACATTTTAATCAGTGAAAAAAGAAATCTGCTCTTCCACTGGAATTTTCACACAGATCCTCAGCAGCAAGCCTATTGTACAGCAGTCAAAAACTACAAAACAAAAGGTGTATATGGGTTTGCATAGCTGCAAATTCATCCTTCAAAGAACAAAAGGTATGAGATCAACAACTCAGGAAAATCTTCCAGTTGCACAGTTTGCACTGAGCTTTACCACAACCGACAGGCACATTTGCTCAGTACCATTGCCAATAGCTTTCTTTCTTTCTCTCACATCTGGTTCAGGGAAAGAATCACCTTCCTGAATGTAAAATCCAAATCTGTACACACACACACACACACACACACACACACACACACACGCATACACACAGCGAGGGAAAGAAGCATGCATCTTGTGAAAAATCAATTCTGAAAGGAAGAGTATGAAATAACTACCATTTTATGTAAAATACATTGCTCCACCACAGCATAATATACTAAAGTTGTTTATATTATTTCCTGGATCCGAGTCCTCACTCATAGAGGAAAGACAGCAACTGGTTAAGCTCAGTAGGTATGTATGTCCACTCCCCTCAAGTCACTGTTCTCTGGCCTGCCAGAGTCCAGAGAAGTAAGGAAGGTCCAGGTTTTCATGCCTTGTAGGAATCCTTGTACTCTATCTCCACTGAGCCCAGCGTTCTGCTGTGTGATACACTTACCTGCCTCATTGAGGACAGGTGACAGAGCAGCCTTTAGAGATGATGGTGATGGCTTTTTGTCCCAGGGGGACATCACTTCAATTATGAGAACTTGGAAGCCTGCCCACAAGGCTATAGCCCCTCAGGTTGCACCTTGACAAATGCCCTCACAGAATTCTTCCATGGAATCAGTTAGCTCTTACTTTTTTCCCCTGACTTTTTTCTGATAAGACTGTTTCATCAGAATGCAGAAATAGTGGGTGGAAGAAACTGCTCCATTAAATAAGTGATATGTTGCCATGCCACACTTATTAAGATTCTTTCAGTGACTTGTCCAATCTTTCTTAATGTAATGAAGACTAAGTGTATAATGCTTATTTTCATGCCTGAAATAATTGCAGTGATCCTTGCTAACCACAGGAAATTCTGCTCTTGGAAAGTTCTGGGACTGACAGAACAGTTGGTTGGCAATACACTTTCACAAGAAATAAAAGGTTAGATAGG
>NW_004524600.1:9213110-9222785 GCF_000260255.1 Octodon degus | reverse complement strand
ATATTATAATGATTTAAAAGCGAATAAAAATCTGGAAGTCTTCTTCTCCAAAGCAAAGAATATTTGTCATGAAAAATCTGTTCTGGGGCTGGGGAGATAGCTTGGCAGTCTAAGCACCTGCCTGCAAGCACAACGACCTGGGTTTGATCCCCAGTACTGCATGTCATGCAGGCCCCAGAAGGCCACACCATGCTGGCCCGGGTTTGATCCCCAATACTGCATGCCATGCAGGCCCCAGAAGGCCACACTATGCTGGCCACGGAAACCTGGCATGGTGGTGCTTACCACCATGTAATCCCAGCACTAGAGAGGCTGAGACAAGAGGATAACTTTGAGTCCGAGCTGTGTAGCAAGACCCTACACCAAATAAATAAATAAAATATTAAATAATCTGTTCTGGTAGAAAATACTCCACCAAACCCCTCTTTCAATAGCTCCAGAACCACTGTTGCTGTCCCAAGGCCTAATGAGGCAAATATGTTCATAACTCTGAACATTCAGATTGAGAAACACTTTCCGCTGACTTGAAATTTAGTGTGTTGCGTTGTACTAATTCTTTATACAGAACCAACACAGTTTTTATGAAAGGCACTTGAAAGAATAGTTAGCAACATATGTTAGGAATATATGTATGCATATGTATCATGAGCAATTGGAATATATTAATATATGAATACTATTAATAATTTTATATACATATAACAGTGAATACTAATACATAAAAATTGATCCACACATTTAGTGCTAGAACTGACACTGTTCTTTATTTTTTAATCCAGTAGTACCTAATGCTGAAGTCTTGTTTACCAAAGATGGCAATAATTTCAATATTGATTACTTTCAGTGTGCCTTTATCACATTTTACAAAAGGCTTGGATCTTCTCATAAATTATTGGAAGTATTATTTCCCCAGATTAGTCTTCCAGTTATCTGCTGAAAGGATAAAATTTTTTGTCTGCCTAATTCCCATCGACCTGTGCCCAGAGCCGAAGGAGGAAAGATTAAGCTGGGGCCAACAGGGGATTAATATTCTTTTGCTGCATAAGGATCCTCTAAAGCACCTGTTTAAATACTAATTTTTTGGCCTCTCTTCCTGGAGATTATGATTCAACCAGGTTGGGCCTGAGCCCAGAAATTTGTATTTATGTATTTTTCAAGTTTAATAAGTAATTATGATGACCAGGTCTCAGAAAAAAACTATAAGGGATTAAAATAAACCCCACAGATGTGAAAGATCTCATATTCTAAATATTTTTATAAAAATCTAGCTCATGTAAATGAACCTAAAGTTCCAAAAACTGCAGTTGGCAAGAGATTGCTATAATTTTATAAGATATTCCTCCTCTTTCTGAGCCCTCTGCTTTTTCTAATTATGCCAAAAGACATATAAACTAAAACGTCACTGTTAGGCACATAGTTCCATGGTACCAAGCACATTCGCATTGTTGTGCCACCATCTCCAATATCCATCTGCAAAGGTTCTTAATCTTCTCCAGCTGGAACTCTGTGCCCGCTCAGCCCTAATCTAGCTTTCCCTATCCCCAAAGATTTGGAAGCCACCAATCTACTTTGTGTCATTATGAATTTACTACTTTGATATTTCATTGAAGTGAAATTGTATTGAACTTGTCCTTTTTTGTTTCTCTCAGCATAGTGTCCTTAAGATTCACCAATATTGCACATGTTTCAGAATTTCATTCCTTCTTTGTGTTGTAGATATGTTTATTTTTTATTTTATTTCTTATTGGTACATGTTTACAGTACATGATGATTACTTTCTTTATGAAGAGTTGATACATGGACTTAACACATTTTTTTCTGTTTTGAAGCTGGATTTTTAAATTAAAATTAAGTTTACTGGATGTAGAGAGAATTTGTACCTCTATGTGTCTTGGTACCTCTTTTTTTCCCCATGTCCCTCCACTCCCTTCAACCCCTCTCACCCTCCTTGCTTACTAAGATTTGTTTCCATTTTATCTTTCTTTTCTCATTTCTTCTTTCCTTTCCTTTTTTTCCCCCTCCCTTAGCCTTGTTCTCACTTATTTTTGAAAAATTTCTTCTTATTTCATAATGTCTACTATACATTTTGGTTCTTATTCACACTTTCAGTTTCTCATACCAGAGACAAGATACAATGTTTATTCACATGTATTTGATTTATTTCACTTAAGACTATGGTCTAAAGGCCTATCTATTTACTTATAAATGTCTCAAATTTATGCTTCCTTTAAACAGAGTAGTGTTCTATTGCATTAAAAAAATTCATTCATCAGTTGATGAGCATGGCTTGGCTTGCTTCTAAGATTTATTTATTACAAACTGTACTGCTATAAACATGGCTGTACATACATTGCTGTAGTATGATGCTTTTAATTCTTTTGAAAAGATACTAAGAAGAGGAATAGCTGGGTCAAGTGGGACCTCTAATCAACAAATGGATTCATTGAATGATTAAATTAAATTGGCAAACACTTAGCCAGCTTTATTTAAAAAGGAAAGAACCAGGGAGATGGCTCAGTAGAATAAGCACTTGCCTGGCAAGCACAAGGTCCTGAGTTCAATCCCTGGTACTGGAAGAATAAATAAATAAATAAATAAATAAATAAATAAATAAATAAAATTTAAAAAGGAAAGAAAAGACTCAAGTCCATGCAATTAAGAATGAAAAGGATGAAATCATAATAGATCCTGAAGCAATCCAAAAGACCATCAATACCTACTTGAAGAACTTGTATTCTAATTAAATGGAAAACAGAAGAAATGGACAGATTTCTGATTTCCACAATGGCTGCCCAAGTCTACACTCCCACCAACAGTGGAAAAAAATTCCTTTTACTGCACAGCCTCACCAATGTTGGTTGATTGCTTGATACTAGCCATTCTTTCTGGAGTGAAATAAAAATCTCACTGTTGTTTTAATTTACATCTATCAAATGACCAATGATGTTAAACATTTTTTCAGTTCTTTATTTGGTTTTTGTACTTCTTCATCTGAGAAGTGTTTATTCATATTGTATACCTATTTTTTGGATTAGGTATAATTTAAATTCCTGCTTTAGGGGTTGGGGAGATGGCTCAGTGGAATAAACGCTTCCTTGGCAAGTGCAAGGGCCTGCGTTCAATCCTCGGTTCTGCCAAAAAAAAAAAAAACACCAGTAAACTAACTCCAACAATAAAAAAAAAAAAAAAAAAGAATAAATTCCTGCTTTAAATATGGGGGGGTATAATTTTTTTCAGTTCTTTATATAGTCTAGGTAGTAATCCTTTGTCTGAAAAACAGCTGGAAAAATTTTTTCCTACTGTATGGGCTGTGTTTTCACTCTATTTGTGATTTATTTTGCTGTGCTAAACCTTTACTTTTTTTTTTTAAATGTGGTACAGGGTCTCACTATGCAGATCAGACAGACTCCAGTCTTCCTCCTTTTTTAGACTCCCTAGCACTGGGATTTCAGATGTGCACCACCATGCCCACATCTTGGTGGTTAGCTTGACACAACTGGTATGAGGCCAGCATGGCATGCAATACTGGGGATCTAACCCAGTCATTGTGTTTGCATAGGCAGGTGCTTAGACCGCTGAGCTATCTCTACATTGAAAAGGTTTCACACCTTTTCAATGAGATGAGATTCCAGTTGTTGATTCTTTATTATAGTTCCTCTGTGATCAGTGTTTTGTTTATGAAGTTGCCTACACCAGTGTCAAATAATTCTATCTATTCTATCTTCCAATAGATTTACTGTGTCTGTTTTAATATTTATTTATTTATTTATTTATTTAGTACAGGGTCTATAGGGTCTCACTACACAGATCATACTCATAGTGATCCTTCTGGTTTTTTAGCCTCCCAAGCGATTGGATTACCAGCGAGCACCACCATGCTCAGTCTCAATCACTGTCTCAGTGCGCCCCAGGGGCGGGACTGGTACAGCAGGCCAGGGACTGAACCCCTGGTCCCAGCATCTGCCTAAGCAGGTGCTTTACTCCACTGAGCTGTCTGGCTATCCTGTTTTAATATTTAGATATTTGATCAATTTATATTTTATTTTAGTGCATGTGATAAATATGGATCTAGTTTTAGTCTTGATTATGTGGAAAGTCAGTTTTTGCAGCATCATTTGTTGAAGAGGATATCCTTCCAATGAATGTGTTTGACCCTTTTATTAAAGATGAAGTGACCAAGAATGTGTGGAGTTGTTCCATTGATCCTTGGGTCTGTTGATGGCAAAAGAAACCACAAGAACTTCATAAATACATGGAAATAAAATAACACCCTCTTGAATAACCAGTGGTTCACAAATAAAAATAGACAGTTTCTACAATTAAATGATAATACTGATACACTATACCAGAATTTATGGGTTGTAATAGAAGTAGTCCAATGAGGGATATTTATAGTGGTAAATATCTCTATCAGGAAAACAGTGAGCTCATAAACAATCTAATGTTGAGCCTCAAGCTTCTAGAAAAAGATGAGCAAGTCAAGCCCAAAGCTCATATGAAGGAGGAAATTATAAAGATCAAAACAAAATTTAATGCAATTGAGACTAGGAAACAATACAAAGAATCAACGAATCAAAGAGTTCACTCATTGAAAGATCAAATAAAATTGATATGTCCTTAACCAACTTTGTCAGACAAAGGAAAGAGTCAGATTCGTGTAATCAAGAATGAAAAGGGTGAAATCACAACACATCCTGCAGAAATACAAAAGACCACCAATACCTACTTCATGAACCTATATTCTAATAAAATGGAAACCACAAAAGAAATGGACAAATTCCTAAATACATATTCATTATCAAAGCTGAGCCAAGAAGTTACAAAAATTCTAAAAAACCAATATCAGTCATTTAAATTAAAGATGTAATTGCAAACCTACTAACACTGAAAAGCTCTGGCCATAGCAAATTCATTGTTGAATTCTACAAGAAATTTAGTTAAGACTTAATGCCACTACTTCACAGATGCTTTACTGAAATTGAAAGTGAAGCAGTACTCCCAGATTCATGTTTGGTAGCAGGCATTATCCTGATTCCAGAACCAGAGAACAATCCAACCAAAAAAGAGAACTACAGACCAATCTCCCTAATGAACATAGATACAAGAATATTCTATAAGACACTGGCAAACAGAATAGAAAGAATCATCAAGATCATACATCATGACCAAGTAGGATTTATTCCAGGGATGCAGGAATGGTTCAACATATACAAATTAATAAGCGTAATACACCATATCAACAGAGCCAAGGACAAAGCCTATAATATCAACTCAATAGACACAGAAAAGGCATTTGACAAAGTCCAACACCCATTTATTATAAAAACTTTGCAGAAAATTGAAATTGATGCTCTTTGCCTCAGTCTGATAAAAGCCATCTATGACAAACCAACAGCCAACATCATATAAATGGACAAAAACTGAGAACTTTCATTCTAAAATGAGGATTAAGTTCCTCATTAATTAATGTGCATTTCTTCAGCAATTAATCCATCGATGGATAGACAAGCTGCTTCAAAGATTTAACTGCCATGAGTTATACTGCTACAATTGTAAGTGTGTGTGTATTAGTGTAATATGATGTCTCTAACTCTTTGGGAAAGATACCTAGAAGGAGAATAGCTGGGTCAAGTGGAATTTCTAGCTTTAGTTTTTTGAAGTATTTACATAACAATTGTACTAGTTGCCCTTCCTTTTTAAGGCTAAATTATATTCCAAATGTACATATCACATTTTGTTCATCCATTCAGCTGTCAGTATGGTCTGCTTTGGACTGGGGAGATGGCTCTGTAGAATAAGTGCTTCCCTGGCAAGCACAAGGGCCTGAGTTCAATCCCCGACTCTGCCAAAAAAAAAAAAAAAAAAAAAAAAAAAAAAAAAGCATGGTCTGCTTGTACTTTGGGATTAGTGTATATATTGCTTCTATGAATGTGGGTATTCACATATCTGAACAACTCTCTCCTTTCAATTCTTTTGAGTATATTCCTACAAATGGAAATAATATATTCTCATAATATTCATAGTACGATAGAGAAATGTCTGTGTATGTGTCATCCTAAAGTTCCCAGGACATGAATTTAACTCTGATTTTCTAAAGTGACAAATGTAAGACTAATTTCACATTTGTAGTTTCACTCTATTTGCCACTTCTTTTCAGGTCTCCTCATCTAATTTTTTTTCAAAGCTGTCCTATGACAGATTCATAATTCCTTTGATTTTGGTTATATTCAGTTACTTACTATGAGTCATTGGTCAACCCTGTCCTGCCTGCGGCCAACTGTAAAAATAGTTGAATCACTGGCTTTAATTGATTTAATAACCAAATGCCCTAGGACTTGAGTGTCAGGAATTCCCAATAATCAAAATTATAAAGTGTACTTCAAAAAAAATTGACTGGTCTCTCCAAAGTCAGATTATAGATTGAAAATTTCTCTTCACCATAGTGTACTCCAAAATTGGTCATTAACATCTTGTGAGTGTAGGGCCCTGATGATGGGAGTACACAGATAAGTAGAGTTTACACTTCACAAAGGCCCTTACTTTTCACTAAAACACACAAAACAAATGTCTTTTGGTATGAAAAGAATTAATCTTTTAATAAAGTGACAGCAGCAAGTACTGTTCTTTACTTTCAACAAAATCATGATAAAGGAATAAAAATAACAGGCCAAATTTCAAAACCAGAATGCAAGCTGTCAGAGAAAATTTTTGGTGTTCTGTTTTTGTTTCTCAGTACTGGGGACTAAATCAAAAGCCTACACACTGATTTCCATCCTTATCCTCTTTGATTTATTTTCAAACAGGATCTCACTAAGTCATAGAGTATCCAGGCTGGGCTGGACTTACAGATACTCCTGCCCCAATCTTCCATAGTTCTGGGAATACAACTGTGTAACATCATGCCCAGTTAACTCTGTGTTAAAAGAAATTTTTCCACGCCTAACCAATGCTTAGTTGAAATACCTGCTTTCTGACACTCTCTTTGCTTGTGAAATTCCACCCGAAAGAAATGTTAGACCTCGTGCTCTAGTCTTTTGAACCACAACTATATTTCCATAGCAGTTTTGGGCCTATTTTGCTAAGCCCATTAATTTAAAACAAAAAACAACAAAGTATTCAATACATTAAATTGGATTTTTAAAACTGTAGTTTTACTGCGTTGCTGGTAGTTTACACATTAACTATCTCTAAGTGTGCATAATCACTTTCTAAAGGAATTTGTACACTCAAGTCCCACCCCCTGCGTGGCATTTTTTTTTTACCTAGTCCAGACACTTTTGTGCTCATCTGGCTCCCTCCGTTTAGAACTTTCCTCAGCACCATGGCCGAATACTCCTACATAAAGTCCAGTAAACTCAGACTCAAGGGAACAAAAGCCAAAAGTAAGAAGAAAAAGAAAGAAAAGAAGAGGATGAACTCAACTTGATATTTTGGAATATGGTGGACAGTAGCCAACTTTGGTGACATTTCAGGAACTATCGCCATTGAAATAGATAAAAGAACCTATGTCTGTGCACTTGACAATGGTCTTTTTACACTAGGAGCACCACATAAAGAAGCTGATGAAAGTCCTAGCCCTCCAGAGCCATTTACTGCTGGCAAAGGGTCTGATTCCAGAATTGCCCTGAAAGCTGGCTATGGAAAATATCTTGGTATCAATTCAGACAGACTTGTTGTTGGACGTTCATATGCCATTGATCCAAGAGAACAATGGGAACCACTGTTTCGAGATGAGAAGATGGCTTTCCTGGCCTCAAATAGTTGTTTTATCAGATGCAATGAAGCAGGTGATACAGAAGCAAAAAGTAAAACAGCAGAAGAAGAAATGATAAAGATTAGATCCTGTGTTGAAAGGGAAACCGAGAAAAAAGATGACATCCCAGAAGAAGATAGCGGGAATGTAAAACAGTGTGAAATCAGCTGTGTAAAATATTTCAGAGTTTCCGAGACCATAAACTTAAAATCAGTAAAGAAGACAGTAAAATTCTTAAAATGATTCGGAAAGATAGATTTTTACATGAGACACTTCTGGACAGGAGAGCCAAATTGAAAGCTGATAGATACTGTAAATGACCAGGATTTTTTGTCTACCTACTCTTTTTTCTTTTTCTGAATAAAATATTCAATGGTAGTACTTTGTACAAAAATAAAAAGGAATTTGTACATACCAAGTATCATAAAAAATGTTGCACATTTCAATTTAATAATCATGCTTCCCAATAATGCTGTTCACATGGGTAAAAATTACCTAATATTTTAATAGAAAAATGAAAACTCTCCTACAAATAGCAATGTTGTACTATAAGCAAGATACACTAAAAAAAAATACAAACTATAAAGTTGTGGGGGCATGGGAAATGCAAAAGCATACTTTGTAGACTACCAAATATAGATATACAGCTATAACTGCATAAAGGTCTACAAAAATAAAGATTACAAGGTTGGATACCAAGAATGTTCAAAATGGGGGGCCTGCCCCTTAGCTCAGTTCTTTAAGTGGCTGCTTCAACAAAGCAGTCAGGCTCAGGTTGCTGTGGTTCAATCCTCACAACTCAAGACAGCCAAACCTGCCCTGAAGGCATTCGGAGAAAAAAAAAATGTTCAAAATGTTAAGGTAGGAGTAATATGTTCTTTCTCATATTTTATATTTTATAGTACTTTGGCATTATTTGTATTTGTTTATTTATTTTTGTATTTTAGGGAAGGGTCTATAAGGCATTCAGGGTCTCACTACTAGATTGAACTTGTAGTGATCCACCTGTTTACAGCCTCCCAAGTGTGGGGATTACAGGCACGCACCACTATGCCCAATCTCAATCTCAGTCTCAAAGTTCCCCTGGGGTGGGGCTGGCACAGCAGGCCGAGGGATTGAAACCCTGGACCCTGTGCCTGCTTGCAGGCACTTTAATCCACTGAGTTATTTGGCCAGCCCTTGGCATTATTTTTATAATTAAAATGTATCCAGTGTTTTAAAATTGCCAGTATAGTATGACTGTAAGAAATCATTACTAAAACAATTTTAATGATAATGAATACATCTCCTCTAAAATACAGTTTCTCGAATAATACATCTTGATTTCTTTTAAATGCATATGGATTATTTTCTCATTTAGAATTTATCTAAGATGATTCCAAATGCTGTAAAACCCTAATGCACTTACTCCATTTAGCCTGTTAACAAACTGTTTTATAGTCTATTGCCCAAATTAATGCCTCAGATATGTGCAAATACAATGGGTTGTCAAGCGTATTCAATTCCTAACTATATATCCTGACTGATATTTGAAAATCATATTATTTTTTCATAGATACTAATGAAATGAAATGGCTCTGGCTGTAATTTCCAACAAGATCAGATGAAATAATCACAAATTATGTATCTGGTGAGGTTTGGACATTACATCCATGTGAGAATTAGTACAAACTTGCATTAGAAAATAGGAAAAATAAAAGTAGTCTAGTACAGAGGTGAGAGATTTATTTTTCTGGTGATGTTCTGGAGAAAAACATGAAAGATACAAGTGGTTCAGGAAACAATTTTATTATTTATTTATTTGAAGGTAATTTTAAAAATTAGTATCATTTCATAATGAATGTATGCAGGGGGCCCAGCCCTAGCTCACTTCTTTAAGTGGCTGCTTCCACAATGCTGGCAGCCTCAGTTTGCTGTAGTTC
>NW_004524600.1:9202612-9203670 GCF_000260255.1 Octodon degus | reverse complement strand
GGAGAACCTGTATGGTAACATCATGTAACTCAGTTGTGTCCCAAATTTTCTGATCAAGGAGATTATGGGGCCACAGAGGAAAGTGATTGATGATGTAGAGTGTGCCTAAGGAGAGTCACATGGAGAGAAAACATTCTGTCAGACTTTCACAGACAGTAAATTGGTCAAGTAATGGCCGTGACTCATCCACATGGGTGACACTGACAAAGAATTTACAAAGTGCGGTACAGGGTTTCAGGATAAATCCTGAGGAAATTTGTTGACCTTATCAGATACAAAAGTTACATTTCTGGTTATATAGGTTCTGCTTTACCTTGGTCTTAACCATCCAGCAGAAAAGTATAAAAGGTAAAGCCATATAAATATGTTGAACTGTAAAAGTCTCAAGTCAATCACTTCTGACATTGCCAGTCTTACAGAAAACCCACTACTATTATGGGCAACTGGACTATATTGGATTATTTTGCTGAATTCATGCACCTACAATGTTTAAATGAAAACGGAATACCTTTCTCTGACAAAACTAAACAAAAAAGGGGATACAAATGAACAACCATTTTGTATCTGTATATTCAAAATTGTTAGGATAGATATACAGCTACATTCTCTAAATTCAATGAATAGAAAGATTTGCTCTAATAGTATTTGTACACAGGATATCATGTCTGCATCTTGTGCAATGAATAACCACTAAGACAACAATATGCAATGTATTAATTATTGAAACTATCCTACTAATCATACTTGAAACTTTCTCATTGCTATTTGTTTCTCAATAAAATTATTGAAAAATAAATTTAAAAAATAAAAATGGGTGAAAATAAACTCCAAAAAATAATAAATAGGGGCCAGGGAGATGGCTCAGTGGAATAAGTGCTTCCCTAGCAAGCACAAGGGTCTGAGTTCAATCCCCGGTTCCGCAAATAAATAAATAAATAAATAAATAAATATAAAATCAGAATTGTGAACAATCTCAAACTAGTAGTTCAGAAGTTTTTTAAAAGATAAGAACAGTATTGTATTTCCTTCAAGAATTTAAAAATTTTTGGGGCTGGTGA
>NW_004524600.1:9195968-9202512 GCF_000260255.1 Octodon degus | reverse complement strand
CTACTTAGAACAAGCTTAGCAAAGCACAGGGACCGCAGTTCAATCCCCCAGCACCACATGCCAGCCAGCTCCGCCCCCTGATGGGCTGAGCTGGCCATGCGCACGCACACACACACACACACACACACACACAAATAAACAAATAAATAAATAAAATTTAGAAAAAAATTTAAAAATTCCACTGACAATTTGTGAATTTGGTGTTGGGCCCTAGGGTACCACATTGTACAATTTGAGAAACTCAGGGCTAAACATTAGGAGAAAGATAAAGTTGAATTCCCTAACTATTTATGTATGGTATGAGTATATTTTATATGTGTATTCACTAAAATGCATGCCATTTTCCTTTCGTGTGTGTATAAACATATATACCATAAAATTTAAATGCCTTGAATATTATAACCTCCTATATGTGAAAATTATGATTACCCTTAAGTGATAAAATGAGTGATTCTTGTTTCTTTATGCTACATTGCCTATAGTTATTATTTTATAACCAATAAAGCAGTAAAGTTCAACTATGTATAAAAGACATTAAACTGAATATTAACAGCATAGGCCCAAGTTCAACTTATCTGTTCTTAAGTGAAAAGCTTAGAATTGACTCAATGAAAGAATTTTCCCGTTTAGAATGGATTTATATCACTGTCTGTAAATCCATTTTGCTAGGGTAAAGCTAGTACTTGTCTACATAGTTCAACTTTAAACTGAGGAGAACCTGTCCCAATCATAGATCATCCATAACAAAATGGAGAAGAGAAAAAGAAATATTCATGAAGTTGAAGTAGAAACATTCTATGAAAAAGATTTCTTAGAAATGTGATTCTTCCCCAAAAAAGGTGAAAATCTACAACACAGACTTTAAATATACAGGTCCTCCCTTATCTACCATTATACTTTTTCAGCTTCATTTAACTGCACTCAAAAATATCAAAAGAAAAATAAATAAATGACTCACAATTTTTAAATTATGCACCATTCTGGGCGATGAAATCTCACCTTTGCTCATGTGGTTTAGGGTCTGAGTCATCCCTTCCTACACATTCATACCCTTCTCCTTTATCAGATCAAAGTGAGACAGCTTTGTTATCATGAAGTAATTAACAGTCCCCTTGTAATCACAGAACTTAATGAAACAAAGTCCTCTAAACATGCTAGGAAGACTGGGCATGGTGGCACAAGCCTGTAATCCCAGCACTTGAGAGGCTGAAAACAGGAAAATCACTACTAGTCTGATCTACATAGTGAGACCCTGTAGAGCCTATAGACCTTGCACCAAATACATAAAAATATATATATAAAAAAAAAAAACAGGCTAGGAAAACCATGTGGCAGGGAAAGGAAAAAATAGAACAACACAGAAATGAAGGTCAAGGGGCTGGGGATTTGGCTCAGCGGTAGAATGCTTGCCTAGCAAGCTGGAAGCCCTGGGTTCGGTCCTCAGCATCAAAAACAAAAAATAAACCTCCCCTAGAAATGAAGGTCATACTTGGGATCAAGAGAAGCAATACAGAGAAAAAAAGCAGAAACATAGAAGACAAGTTTGAGGCAATAGAAGTAAACCAAAAGAATTTTAAAAGATCAAAAAATAAAATAAAAAGCTCTAGAAGACAAGTAAATCAAGGAAATATATATGTATTTAGAGCCCCTAAGAGCAAGAATAGTAAGATATAAAGATAATTCTAAAATACAATTTAAAAGTCATTTTTGACACTAAGAAAGGTTCTACAATCTGAGGTACAGGATCTCAGGATAAATCCTGAGGGGATTTCACTGACCTTATCAGACCCAAAAGCTACAACTCTTTTTGCATAAGTCCTGCTTTACCTTGGTCTTAACCATCCAGCAGAAAAGTATAAAAATGAAATATAAGAAGTAAAGCCATGGTGTTATGTTGAGCTGTAGGGGACTCAGGTCAACAATTTCTGACATTGCCAGTGAAGTGGAAGACCCAATACTATTTTGGGCTACTGGACTCTTTTAGAATATTTTGCTGAGTTAACACATGTATAATATTCATATAACGGAACTTAACAAGAAAAGGGGATACAGATGAATGTCCATTTTGTATCTGTGTATTCAAAATGGTTAGGATAGATATACAGTTACATTCTCTTAATGAATAGAGGGATTTGTTCTAATGGTATATGTAAACAGGATATCATGTCTGCATCTTGTACAGCAATTAACCACTAGGAAGAATGTATGCAATGTGTTAATTATTGAAACTGTCCTACCAATTTGGTTTGAAACTGTCTCATTGCTATTTGTTTCTCAATAAAATTATGGAAAAAAAAGAAAAAAAAGAGTCATTTTTGAAATAAATATTTGAAACTACCAAAGGTTATGTGTTTCAGTAAAAAAATTCATGAGTGATTACACTGTTAAGAGTATCTTTTGATAAAAATACTAAACTTCAAAAAGAAAAAAGAACCTACTCATCATTTCTAAGGGATTAAAAAATCAAGGAAGCATTAACTTTCTCATAGTTACAATACTAAAAGAAGGCACAGAAATGTCAGATTCTCAGCCAAAAAATCAGGTATTCCAGATATTTGATTGTTAAAGTTGTTCTTTTTTAGGAAGAAATATTTATTTTTGATTGCTACATTTTAGATACAAATAACGATAAAATTGTTCCTAGGGATTTTGTACCTGTACGTGATATAACTTCTTCTTTTTCTCCATTGCCCTCCCTGATCTTCAGCGTGGCTTCCTTTCCCCTTCCCTCTTCAAGAGAAAAACATTAGAAATTTTCAAATACAAATGAATTTAAGAACTGTAATCCTTTGAAGTTATCTTAAATCAGATCAGCATCTCAAGAGCAAAAAATAGTGGCAAAAATCCTGATAGCAAACAAACAATATGTTTGATTGCAGAACTGAGAATCAACAGCTCCTATGGCGATGGCAGCCACAAATGAGCCTGTGAACTTCACTGTCCTTCCTGAGGTACAGGGGACTACCCCTCAACCAAATAGGAAGACTATTTGTGGGACAGGTTGAGGGGTTAGAGAAAAAACTAATAAGGGCTGTTTAAAACAAATAACTCATATACAATCTAAATAGCACTCTGCGTATAAATGTTTTAGAGTAAATAAATGAAAAAGTAATAAAGCAAAAGAATGAGATAAGATCGTATAATAAAACTTGGTGTACTGAAAGGCTGAGTCTGAAGCAGTAACTTTGAAAATCAGAGAATCAACAAGGATCTGTCTGGCAAATATAAACCAAAAGAGAGAGACCATGATAGTGATATAAGAGAACTTCAAGTCAAAAAGCACAAAATAAGGCAGAGAGAGCCACTTTAGAATAAATCTACAACCCAAATAAAAATCTAATAGTCATGAGTATTTATGCACAAAATAATACTCCTTTAAAATGTAAATAAATCAAAAGAAGCACAAATAAATATAGGAAATTATTTCATTTCTCTCAATGATAGCAGATTAAGACACAAGAGACTTAAAGGCTGCCTTAATAAAACACAGAAATTAATCACAAAATTAGAACAAAAGTCCTTCTGTATGTGAGTTTTAAATTTCTCTGTAATACAAACTTTCAAGCAGATAGACTATACCAGTAGCTTAAATACAACATATCAGAAATAATAAAATATTGTCCAAGCAAAAAGAAATTTATGTATTTAAGTATTTATATGTGTAAATAATTAAGAAAACAATTTTGTATGACATTTGAATTAAAATGTTGATAAACATGAACAAAAGGCAACAATTAAAAATTACAACAGTAAACAAATTAGGAGTAAAATGAGTTAACAATAGAAGTGCTCGCTCTTTAGAAAAACAAGTTTAATTTACAAACTATTAGCTAAATTAATTATGAAATGAGAGAGAAAATACAAATACAATAAGTAAGAGTGGGTGGCTGGATTTAGTACCAGATCTAGCAAATGTATGTTAAATAATTAAAGGAAATTAAGCCTCCTGAGATTTAACGTTTTTAAGGACATATTGCATTTTATTCTAGTCTGTGACACACATTTTTAACAGGATTTGGAGCTGAGATTCACTTTGCTATGGATGGTACCTCACAATAGCTGTGGCTAAATTTAGTTGTCATTTTTGGTGATAGGCCTTACTCTCTGACAACATGACCTCCACATTTTCTGTGCTACAATCATGTCAGAAAAAAAAAAAAAATGGCTCTGTACTATCCATTGTCACCCACTGATAAATAAAGACAACACCACCCTCAAAACTTCCGGAATAGATATCAGCCACTTAGAAGAAAATGTGAAAGCAAATGGTATTTAGAAAGTGCTATACTGTACAGAAGACAAGGATATTCTGTGGAACAACATAACTTCAATGATTTTGCCTCAAAAAGTAATTCTGAAAAAAATTGCACAGTGGATATGAACTAAGACCATTCCATGACCTTGATCTCTGAAATAACTTTTCTGATATATAAGAACTCTACTGGGCTCTTCAATTCCTCCTTCCCCAATTCTACAGCTTGCTCTGATCTTGGCCTTAAAGATTCTGAAGCCTCCAAACAGATGCCAGAAACTGACTGTCCCCATGTCTCCATGATTGGGCTCCACCCTAACAGGAGAACAAATATTGCACTGACATCCTTTTATCCAACAATTTCACAGAACTGTGATTAGAGACGGTAGCACTCCTAAGGTACCAGACTGACTGTTCAACTCTAAGATTTCTATGTGCCAGCAGTCCCCATGTCTCCATGATTGTGCCTTACCAGACCTCTTCCATTATCCAAACCCTTCAATAGGACATATGACTACAGTAACATGAAGCTTGTGGTAAAACTTGCAAACAAGACAGTAGGAAGGAGTCCACACTTGGTCTGGAATCTAAACATCAGGGGACTGAAAAGGAACAGAAAAAGATATTAAGACTGCTCTATACATGAGGGCATCACATTTTGAGCATTTCAAATAGTTTTCAAACATTATAATTTCAACATGCATTTTTATTCAAGTTGAGAATTCAAAACTAAAATAGTGTCCTATAAGACCTATAATGTTGATGACAAATGTGCAAATAAACGTAAAAAGTCCAACATACTGATAGCAATATAATCAGTATTTAACCATCAACAAACACTATCTAGGAGAAGTATCAATGTTTGTTGATAAGACCTCAAAATGAATGTGTATTAATAAAGCAATGGTTAACTATTCTGCAATTAATAAGAAATTGTTACATTGGCACAATATCTTAAATTTGATATCAATACAGTATACTCATTTTCCCCACATAGATTGTCAATCTAATTCTCATATTTTTAGTGGGAAATATTCTGAAGCAACATTTTTGTCTGACATATAGAGACATCTATCACAACTTTAAATGGTCAAATCTTTTGACTCAATAATGCTATGTCTAAAAATTTCCCCAGAAATAAATTAGTTACACAAGAATATGATTTTTATGCTGAATGATATTTATTATGAAGTTTTCATAAGACTAAAAATTTGGAAATCACCTAAATTGCTCCAGTAAGGGATTGGTTACACATACATAGCACACTCAACGGAATACTAAACAATCAACTAAAAGAATTCATAGCTCTTTCTTTGCTTGTATGATTTCAGTGTCTCTCAGAGTTCATGTATTAGAAACTTATCCTCAAAGTCACATGTTCATAGTATTTATAGGTAAAACTTGCTAGAAGTGACTGGGCCCAAAGGTTGTGCTTTAATGCATAGACTAATCCATTCATGGATTATAGGATTAATTGTTTTTTGAAGGAGTAGCTTTTATTTTATAAAAGTGAGCTCTCTCTGGCAAGTTCTGTGTCATCATGCAGTGGCCTCCACCATATTATTATTTTTTTTCCACCATATTATGTAGGACCCTCACAAGATGCTTCACTATACTTTGGGAATTCCTAGTTTCTATAACCAAATAAATTGCTATTTACAAATTACCTAGTTTGTGATATTCAGTCATACAACAAAAAATGGACCAAGACAGTATCAATACAAAAAGGTGTCCAAAATATACTTCAAAGTAAAAAAAGAGATCAAAATTCAAAAGCATGTGCATATGTTCTTTTTTGTAAAGTATACATATTTCTAGATAGATATTTAGATATAGATGTACCTATTACATATGTGTTTTTTCTGAGGAGCAATATAAAAATGATTTTGTTTTCCATGTTTTATAGTATTTTAGCTTTTTACATATCTGTTATAATTAGACTAAGAAAAAAATACAGATTCAAAAACATTTTAAGCTGGACACAGTGAGGGCCCTGCCTATAATTCCAGCTAGTAAGGGGGCTGAAGCAGGAGGATTGGAGGCTTAAGGCCAACTTGAACAATTGGGCAAGTAAAAAAATAAATAAATAAAAAATGAAATCTGTAGATACAGCTTAATGCTAAAATACCCCTAAATTGTTTAGAGTACCTGTCATTTGGTCTTCTGAATACAGGCTGCTTGTCATGACATGCCAGTTGCTGCTATGCTGTCTCTCGGGTAGATGGTTGTTCAAAAAGAAGGGGGTGGTGAATGACAGCAAGAGACAAGAAAAGGAATATTGTGGGACTGTCC
>NW_004524600.1:9189303-9195868 GCF_000260255.1 Octodon degus | reverse complement strand
GAAGACTAAGAAAAGAGACACTAAAGTTGGGACTATCGATGATGATCCAGAATATAGGAAATTTTTGGAGAGTTATGCCACAGATAACGAGAAAATGACATCTACTCCAGAGACACTGTTAGAAGAAATAGAAGCTAAAAATAGAGAATTAATAGCTAAGAAGACAACCCCGCTTTTGAGCTTCCTGAAAAACAAACAGAGAATGAGAGAAGAGAAAAGGGAAGAAAGAAGGCGACGAGAAATAGAACGAAAAAGGCAAAAGAGAAGAAGAGAGAAGAAAATGGAAAGAAGAGAAACGCAAAAGAAAAGATATAGAAAAGCTGAAGAAGATAGACAGAGTTCCAGAAAGGGACAAATTAAAGGATTAAGTTGCTCAAGAAACCAGAAAAAGATGAGAGAGAATTGGATAAAAGAGAAAAAGCCAAGAAACTGGACAAAGAGAATCTGAATGATGAAAGAGCCAGTGCGCAGAGCTGCACCCTGCCCAAGCGTTCTGACAGCGAGCCTAAAGATGAGAGGCTGAAGAGATCTGAAGATGAGAGTGGCAGAGACTACAGGGAGAGGGACCGTGACTATGAAAGAGAGCAGGAGCGCATACTCAGAGAGAGAGAGAGACTGAAGCGGCAAGAAGAAGAGCGCTGCAGGCAGAAGGAGCGCTATGAGAAAGAGAAGGCTTATAAAAGAAAAGAGGAAGAAGTTAAAGAAGAAAAAGAAGCACTTCGGGATAAAGGAAAGAAGAATGAAAGTACAGAATCAATAGGCACCACAGAAAAAACTGAAAAGAAAGAGGAAGTGGTTAAGAGAGGTCGCATAAGAAACAAGGACCGCCCAGCAATGCAGCTTTACCAACCAGGAGCTCGAAGCCGAAATCGACTGTGTGCCTCTGATGACAGCACCAAGTCCACAGATTCAGCAGTAGAAAAGAAGCAGGAAAGTGGTATTAGCCATAGAAAAGAAGGAGGAGAGGAGTGATAGGTTCGCATGGCTGTAGGTGTCCTGACTGTCTAGGCAGCCAAAGAGCACGTATTCTGCAATCCAGAAGTGCCTTCAGGGCAAAGGAATAGAGACAGAGAAAGGGGTCCCTGTGCCGGTGGGATACACTGCAGAGGAGTATGTTTTGCGTCAAAGCAGGAATTTAATTGCAGGCTCAGAATTCGAAGTACGATTTCATTGTTTTTGCATTTTTTCCAAATTAATTTTACAGTGTCAGAAAAAGATGGTGGTGAGGATATGCATTGCAATTTGCAGGCAGGAAATGTCAAGTGAGAACGTAATTTTGTGTGGCAGGAGAGAAAAAAAAGAGCTGGCTCTAAAACCAAAAGGTGTTTATTAATCCTGGATCGAATATTCTTGATTTGGGTGGAGCAGAGTCACTTTGAAGTCTTGTTCAGATCTAGTTATTTTGCACTGTTGGTGATAACTGTTGACTTCGTGTAGTGTAGAAGCAATAAGCATGTAATTTGGGTACAAGTATAGTGAAGGGTGTAACAAATTTTCACTGATACAGAAATTTAAATAGTCATGTCTGTATCCTGTGTCCTAAAATCTTAGGATTAGTTTTATCCTTTTGTTTACATATATGAGCTTAGCATCAATGATATCTTTAAATCTTTCATTTTGCCATTAGCATTTTTTTCTATTAATAGGTAAAATGTAGTCCCTGTTTGGTTCTTGACAATCCAGTCTTTGTTTTTTCTTAGGTCTCATGATCTGAGATGAGTACATACTTTCTCCAGGAAGGAAACTGCACCGATATCTGTTCCTCTAAAATAACAGCTTTAGTCTTAACCTGTTTTGTATTGTTGTCAGTAAACATCAGCTGCACTCAAAAAAAAAAAAAAAAAAAATAATAATAATGAATGTATGCAATGTCTCGTTTCTGTTTGCAGATAAATGCTAATGAGGCTGCATTCTGATCAGAGCATTGTATTTGGACCACAGAGATAAGGATGAACAAAAGTTGTACGGAGTGGTAATTTAGGAAAAGGGGAATGAGTTGCAAAATTATAGGAACATGAGCTCACTTTCATCACCCACTCCTTACCCTTCTCCTCCTGGGGTGAGGAAAGTTCTCTACAGACTGTAGGTAAATGTCAGAGTTCTTCGGCCATTTTCTTTGTGTGTGTGAATGAGTTGTTGCTCTCAGAACAACAACAAGATGTGTTCAAAACATGCTGCAGGTGGAGCTTCAACGAGATCCCATCTGTTTCCTCTTTGCCAGTTTAACACTTCCAGGCACTCTGGTGCCCTCTCTTTCATTCACACAGTTATTGGATGATGAGGAGAGCACAGCAACTCAAGTACAAATGTGCCCTTCCCCTCTTCAGTGTCTTTGAATTGTGGTCTTATGGTTTTATCTGAAAATTCGGTCGCTTATGGTTTCTAAGATTTTTCTAGAAGCCAACTTAAATTTAGTCACAAAGTCCTCCCCCTGCATCACTTCAAAACAGTTCAATGACTGCATTTTGAAGAGACTTAGCAAATGTCTTTAAAAGCCTCATCATTTTACAGATAACATACCTGAAGTCCAGATAATCAAGCGACTACCTTAGTTTCTATAATTTCAAATGTTAAGGTAGCTGGGACCTAAGAACCTTGCAATCCAACATTCCTTCACGTGTGCCACCCTGTTCTCTCATCCATTTACTTCTCCTTCCAATTTAGTAGAATCACAGAATCTGACCATTGAAATTCCTTACATTAATCAATTTGATCACATAAAATTTTTAAAGTCCTGTGTGGTAAAGTCATCCACAGACAAAATTAAAAGGCAAAAATTATTAGAGAAATAATTTGTAATGAGGAAAGAGGGTCATCTCCTGGGGGGGGGGGAAACTCAAGTCAATCTTTTAAAAAAATCCAGTAATTTGCCATCAGATTGAGACCTCCCTCTGCTTTGCTTCTGTAATAAATCTCCCATGTCTTGGACACTCTTTCCTGATTTGTTCTTTCAGTTTGAGGAAGTATGTTACCAAAGGTTTCCTGAGAAAGTGTGCAAGAGAGGCAAATACTTTGAGGTCTTGGAGATCTACAACTATCTTTTTTCAACTACTATCACATTTCATTGATGTTCAAGTATGCAGATACTATATGTAAACACTGTATACAAACTGAATATTTTTATTTAGTTACTTAACTGCACTTACTCACTACTGAGATACATGTAATGCTGGGAACTGCTCAACTTCTTAAACCTTGAACTCAGAATGGACACAGCTCCCTGTTTTACCACTGTTCATTAATTTTCACAGAGCATTTATTTGTTTTTAATCATATCACCCCTGCTACAGAGATGATGTCATTGAAAGGACTGTAATTCAATCTAAAATCAGAATTGTCTTCCGCCACAGCAACCATTGAAGAACAGCAGCCATTGCCCTCTGCTATCCCATGGCCATAGGCCTCAAGAAGGGCCACAAGGTGACTAAGAATGTGAGCAAACTGAGGCACAGCTGCCATCATGGATGTCTCACCAAACACACCAAGTTAGTGTGGGACATGATCTGGTAGGTGTGCAGCTTCGTCTCCTATGAGCGGCACGCCATGGAGCTGCTCAAGGTCTCCAAAGACAAACGCACCCTCAAGTTTATAAAGAAAAGGTGGGGATGCACATCCGTGCCAAGAGAACATGCAAGGAGCTCAGCAACATGCTGGCCACCAAGAAGAAGGCAACTGCCAAGGACTGAGCCGCTCTGGAATAAAGCTTTGCAGAACATTCAAAACAAATAAATAAGATGGCCTCTACTTCAATCTGATGAAAGCCATTTATGACAAACGAACACCTAACATAATTCTAAATGGGAAAAAACTGAAATCTTTTTACTCTCAAATCTGGTACAAGACAAGGATGTCCTCTATCACCCCTCCTATTCAGTTTAGTTTTGGAAGAGTTAGCTAGACCCATTAGACAAGAGAGAGAAATAAAAGGAATAAGAATAGATAAAAAACAAGTTAAAGTATCATTATTTGTAGATGACATGATATTTCACTTGGAAGACCTAAAAAACTCCACCAAGAAGCTACAAGAATTGATATACATTTTCAGTAGCATAGCAGGATACAAAGTCAATACCCAAAAGTCAATAGCACTCCTCTACACAGAAAACAAACATACTGAGAGGGAAATTGTAGAAACAATACCTTTTACAATAGCACCAAGGAAAATGAAATACTTTAGAATTCATCTAACTAAAGAAGTCAAAGATCGAAGGAAAAGTACAGTACTCTGAAAAAAAGAGATCATAAAAGATTTCAGAAAATGGAAAGATACTACCTGCTCCCAGATAGGAATAACCAACATTGTGAAGATGACCATACTCCCAATTTTGCTGAACAGATTTAATGCAATCCCTATCAAACTACCACCAACATACCTCACAGACCTACAGAAATCATTCCTAAAATTTATTTGGAACCAGAAAAGACCTACAATAGCAAAGGCAATCCTGGGCAACAACGACAAGGCAAGAGGCAATAAAATTCCTGACTTGAAATTATACTACAAGGATACTGTGATAAAATCAGCATTGTATTGGTAATGAAATAGACCTGAGGATTAATGGAATAGATTAGAAGATGCCGAAGACTCTACGAACACACTCAGCCACCTTATCTTTGACAAAGGGGCTAAACATGCTCACTGGAAGAAAGATAACCTCTTTAACAAATGGTGCTGGAAAAATTGGCTCTCTACATGTCAAAAACTAAAACTTGACCCAGGTCTATCATCATGCACTAAACTAAAGTCAAAATAGATTAAAGATCTAAACATTAAAACAGAAACACTAAATTTCCTGGAAGAAAAAGTAGGAGGAACTCTTGAAGACATAGGGGTAGGCAAAGAGTTCATGAATAAAAGTCAAATCGCACAGGTAACACTTGAAAGAATTAACAACTGGGACCTCCTCTTATTAAGAATTTTTTGCACATCAAGTGAAATTACCAACAAAGTGAAAAGACAACCCACAAATTTGGAAAAAATCTTGACAAATAAGTACTCAGATGAAGGTCTGCTCTCTAGAATTTATACAGATCTGAAAAACATAAGGGCCCCAAAGTTTAAAGACCCAGTCCAGAAATGGGCATCTGAGATGAACACACACTTGTCAGAGGATGAAATTAAAGAAGCGAATAAATATACAAAAAAAATGCTCCACATCACTAGCCATACATGAAATGCAAATTAAAACCACACTGAGATATCATTTCACTCCAGAAAAAATGGCTATCATAAAGAAATCAATCAACAACAAATATTGGAGAGGCTCGGGGGGAAAAGGAACCCTTCTCCACTGCTGGTGGGAATGTAGACTGGCACAACCATTATGGAAATCAGTGTGGAGACTCCTCAAAAAACTAGGACTGGAAATCCCATTCAAACCAGCTATCCACCTACTGGGAATTTTCCCAGAGAATCTGAAAACATATATCATAGTGATATATCTGTGCCTATGTTTATAGCAGCACAATTTGTGATAGTCAAATCTTGGAAACAACCAAGATGCCCATCACCTGAGGAATGGATGAAAAAGATGTGGTATTTTTATACAATGGAGTATTATTCAGCTATAAAGAATGATAAACTCAAAGCCTTCATATTTAAGTAGACGCCATTTGAAGATATACTCATAAGTGAAATAAACTAGACCCACATGTGTAAATATCATATAGTTTCCCTAGTATAAGAACTCAAAAGAAGAAATACAGATAGAAAGGTATAACACAATTAAAAGGAAAGTGAGAACTTGAGGATTAGACAATGAAGAGAGAGCAAGGGGAAAAGCTAGGAATCATGATAGGGTCAAAGCCATACATTTATATGTACAAGATGGGTAAGGCAATGATCCTGAGAATCTTTAGCAGGTTTTCAAGACTAGCAGTTAATTGGTAGAATTCTCACCCTGACTAACTATATATGCTGATACCTGTGAACTAAGCAACTGCACTGAAGATAGCAATGTGTAATAGTAGGGTCATTCTTGGAGTGCCTGTCATTCTGGTCTTTTGAATACGTACTGCTTGTCATGACATGCCAGTTGCTGCCATGCTGTCTCTCTGGTAGATGTTTGTTTAAAAAGGACGGGGGTTGTGAATGAAGGCAGGAGACATGAAAAGGGATGTTGGAGAACTGTCTTGCTACAATGCTGTATATGGTTAGATTTCTAAACATCTGTGTAAAAATATGTAAATGTTTATTCCTATTTTTAAATATATTTTTATTTTTTAAATTTTTTGTCATATTCTGTAGGGACTTAAAGTTTAACATATCAATACTTGATGAAAAATGCCTATTTCATGTCATGCCTAAGATATCTGATATTCAGACAGATAGTGAGGTTAAGCTCAACTGCCTATGTTGTAGGGTAATAACAATAAGCTTCTCTTTTTTTTTGACATCAGTTATTTTTATTTTAAAGAAAAAAAATAAAAACAATGGTACAAAATCTCAAAACAAGATTTTAGGAGAGTAACAATTGTTAGTACATTGTGTATTGTTACTGCCAAAGTAATTTCTCATATTACAAGATATAGGCAAGAAATAATAAATAAACAACATAGGTACAAA
>NW_004524600.1:9181053-9189203 GCF_000260255.1 Octodon degus | reverse complement strand
AAGGGGTATACAGATGAATGTCCATTTTGTATCTGTGTATTCAAAGTGGTTAGGATAGATATATAGTTACATTCTCTTAATGGAATGATTTGTTCTAATGGTGTTTGTAAATAGGATATCATGTCCACATCTTGTACAGCAATTAACCACTAGGAAGAATGTATGCAATGTGTTAATTATTGAAACTGTCCTACAAATTTGATTTGAAACTGTCTCATTGTTATTTGCTTCTCAATAAAACTATGGGATAAAAACACCCTCCAAAAAAATAAAATACCCCTAATTTCCTAGTACCTAACACAAAAAAAATTAAGATTCTATCCTATTTGCCTTTCCTTCATCATATTTGCATAACTGATGTCCCCAAGAAAGAAGAGAATGGCAGTATGCAGTCTTGTGTCAGTACAGAGCAATTCAGGAAGTGGCATTTCCATATTTAAACTCTTTTACAGCTTATGTTAAGTGCCCCCAAAATTCATATGTTGAATTTCTCAAATATGACCTAATTTGGAAATAGAGTTCTGGGAGTGGTAATTAGTTAAAGCTGGAACCCAAGTAAGACCGGGGGAGCTCAGGGGCACAAACACCTGCCTGGCAAGTGAACAGTCCCGAGTTCAATTCCCCATGCAAGAAACTGCACATATGACTGGGGTTCACAGCAAAAGATGCAATGTGCACAGATACTGACACGGGATGCATCATGGAAGATTGTGGCAAAGATCCAAATGATCTTTCTTCAAGGAGCACCAAGGACTTTCCAGAAACTACTAGAAGCCAGGCAATAGCTGTGGAGCAGACTGCTTCTCACGGCCCACAGAGGGAATTCTGCCTCTAGATGGAGAATTTTGCCCAAGTTTCCAATTTGTGTATCAAGATTGCAACATTAACTTTTACCTGAATCACTTTTACCTTGACCACCTCTCCTACAGATGTAGGACTTGCTAGAATCACAGTTAAAACTAAATTTCTCGTAAAGCCATGGTGTTATGTTGAGCTGTAGGGGACTCAGGTCAACAATTTCTGACATTGCCAGTGAAGTGGAAGACCCAATACTATTATGGGTTACTGGACTCTTTTAGAATATTTTGCTGAGTTTACACACCTATAATATTCAAATGACAGAACTTAACAAAAAAAGGGGATACAGATGAATGTCCATTTTGTATCTGTGTATTCAAAGTGGTTAGAATAGATATATAGTTACATTCTCTTAATGGAGTGATTTGTTCTAATGGTGTTTGTAAATAGGATATCATGTTCACATCTTGTACAGCAATTAACCACTATGAAGAATGTATGCAATGTGTTAATTATTTTTTTTGTTTTGTTTTTTGTTTTTTGGCGAAACCGGGGATTTAACTCAGGCCCTTGCACTTGCCAGGGAAGCACTTATTCCGCTGAGCCATCTCCCCAGCCCCCCTACTGTGTTAATTATTGAAACTGTCCTACCAATTTGAATTGAAACTATCTCATTGCTATTTGTTTATCAATAAAATTATGGAAAAAAAACTAAATTTCTCTCTAAGTTTGAGTGTGTGTGTGTGTGTGTGTGTGTGTGTGTGTGTGTCCATCCCATTGGTTCTGTCTCTCTGGAGAAACCTAATACATTCTTTCCATCTCCAATAACTGGATTGAAGCTCCATAACCTGCCATTCACAATTCTCCTTAGCTAACTCCAGGACCAGTATTTCTGAGGGCATTCACTGGCCTCTACAATTTAACAGCCAAAAATAGTCCATGCTTTTTCACTTCTATGATTAAATTTCATGGAATATTTATTTCCATTCAGTACACAAAACATTGTATTATGTTAAATTAGCAAGAAAAATTGTGAAACATAGTCATGGTCTTGTTTTGGTGCTTAATAACCAGACTGTTCATTACATGAAATTTAATCCCCTGCTTTAAAAAGTTGGTAAATAACATAAGCTCTTAAGATACCTTTCTTTTAAAATTTGCCTCAAAAGTAAAAAATATAAGAATCATCCATTCTTTTGGGTATTTATGGCTTCTTGACTCCTTTTTCAACCAACACCCTTGTGCTTCTCAGTCTATACAAACCCTTTTCATTCTCCTAGCATTCTCAAATCACACCTCCTTTTCTCATTACTTTATGTCAGAGTTTCTCGGCCTTGGCATCACTACTGACATTTAGGGTCAGATAATTTTCCACAGGTGCGAAGGCTATCCTCCACATGATGCAACACTTAGCGTGGTCCCTGGCTTCTTCCCACTAGGTACCAGGAATGCATCTTCTACTGTTCCCTCCCCTCCTCCTGTGACAACCAAAAATGTTTCCACAAATTCCCATGTAGACCCTGGTATTCAAGACAGCCCCTGTTGAGAAACACTTGCCTATATATCACCCAGAACTTCATGCTGGGATTATAGGCAGGGTCCCCACCATGTCCAGCTAAAATGTTTTTGAATCTGTTTTTTTTCTGAGTCTAATTATGACAAATACATATTATAATTTTGGATTATAATAAGGTCAAGGCTGCATTCTATGCTGCCAGGGAAAAACATTTATCATAGTTCATTTTGTGTTTTCTCACCTTGTTCTTTTACCAGGTGAACAGTAAGAAAGGCAGTATCAGAAAGTCAAGGAGATTTTAAAAATAGATTACTCATATTGTTCTTTGTTTGACTGAGAGAGAATTATTCAATACAGCCATTATGTTAATGTTTCCCAAAATCTGTTATGTATTAGAGAAGGGAAACAATTATAAAAGATAAATATGTTTTTGTTCTATTATTTCATTGGTTACATGTTAAAGAAAGTGAACTAAGTATGAAAATCTCTCTCAAGAGCTCCCTAATGAAATCCAGGGATTCACTCTTTCTCAATGAAGAATATACTTTATAATCAAATGAAGAAAAAGCAGTTCTTCAGAATGAACAACAGTACATACAATGCAGTGGGACCTGTTGACATGAAATACAGGCCATCTGTTCTAATACTCACATACTGTTGGCTGTTACACTCAGAATGTCACACTTAGAATGACTGAGGGGTGAAGTCAACTCTTGATTTTTCCACACTAATGGAGACGAATATAGCTGACCTATAAGGTCCCTGGTCTCCATCCATAAACTCAAGTGTGTGAGAAATATTTTTACCTTATTCAATCTAATTTATATGTCAAACTCTGAGGCAGGGCAGGGATAAATTTAGAATGCTCCACTATCACACCTTCTGGAAACTGTGCTATTTCTCAGAGGTTCTTTCTGACAAAAAAGCCCCTTAGCATGTCAGTAACATGAAGCATGGGAGAAGGAGTACAAATGGAAACCTGCAGGCTGAGCCTGTGCGCCTCGCAGCAGGCCTTGCGCTAAAGCCCTTGGCGTCTTCCTGAGGACTCACTCAGATCATCACATGGTGGTGCAATCATGTTTAGACTGGGGAGGGTGGGGGCATCAGTCCCAGGGAGCTTTGTTCTTAAATCCATCCAGCAGGAAACCTGGATGGGACAAGTGGACACCTCCTCTGAGAGTGTCCTGCAGTGGAACGGCCCCTGCCCTGAAATCAACTCATTCTTATTGCTCTAACACCCACCTCTAATCCTCTGTTTCCCTTCTCTCCTTCATAGTGAGTTTTTCCCTCTCCAGAAATTTAAAGCAACAATCATCCAGGATATTTCTCTCAAACAATCTGTCAGCATCCAGAGGTATGTGCTCAATTGCCCTAAAGGTATGAGCTTTCAGCAAGTGTCCTGGACTTTTATAGACTTTTTATGCTGTTGTATACTTTTCTGCTTAGTATCTTAGCACATCTTTTCCCTGAGAAGAAAGTGACTTTGATGTTTAAATGGTAGAATTAGTAAGTGGGAGGATAAGTAGATTTATATTTCTTTTTCTTTTCTTTCTTTCTTTCTTTTTTTTTTTTTCAGAACCAGGGACTGAACTCAGGCCCTTGCACTTGCCAGGGAAGCTCTTATTCTACTGAGCCATCTCTCTAGCCCTATATTGCTTGAAATTCTATGATTTTTCTTTTCTTTTCTTTTTTTTTTTTTTTGGCAGTACCGGGAATTGAATTCAGGATCTTGCACTTGCCAGGCAAGTGCTTATTCTACTGAGCTGTCTCCCCAGCCCGAAATACTATAATCAAACCATTATATGTACCTTAATTTTTACTTGATGATGGCTTAATATTTGATTATTTTAGGCTGATGTTCTGAAAACCCAAGTTAAACAGAATGACAAAAATATTATTTATTACTCAGCTTTTCTATCATTTCCTCCATGAACATCTCCATACATTTCTTTATAATTAAAAAAATACAATAGTATTACCAATGTGTACACAGAAATTGAGTCTATAGGAAATAAGTTAGACATCATATGGGCAATTTTAAGGAAAAGATGTTTAAAAAGTCCTGAAACCTCACAGTATTTATACCTCAGGAAGATGTAAGCATATGCTGTAAGAGGCCTAGACACTAATTTCATGCTCCCTGTATTTCTAAGCTTCTATGTTTTATCCCAGAGCAACACAAATTCAAATCCTAGATGGCAGTATGAAGACCGATTTTCTGTCTTCTGCCAGGTAGCTAGTTTCCACATGAAACAAGGATCTTGGGAACTAATTAATCCTGTTCGCTCCACCCCTGGAGTAGGATTTCTTCCAAATGACCTTATCAGAGAAGTCTCTTTGTCTGCAAGCAACAGAAATCAATTTTAGCTCATTTAAGATTAAAGAGAAAAAATGTTTCTCATAGTGTAAAATTCCAAGTTAGAATAATTTCAGATAAGCTTGATGAAGATTTCATTCTGAGGCGCTGCCTATGAGTGGCTCCTGACATGCCTAGGCTTTGACCTGAGGCAGCAGAGAGATGGCCAACTTGCCCATAGCTCAAACAAAGACCAAGGCAGTTAGTACCGGGTCTTGTGCAAACCCACTGTCATCATGAGACGTGAATCACATAGTGGTAACCTGGGGTAAGAGTCACCAAATTTTTTCCATAAAGAGTCAGATAGTAAACATTTTGGCTTTACAACTCCTGTAGTCTGTAATAACTACTTGACTCTGCCATTTTAGAGAAAAAAAAATAACAAGATATAAATTGATGCACTGGGCTATGTTACGATAAATACTGGATGCTAGGATTTGAGTATTATGCATGTTTTATGTACCATGTGATTTTTATCCTTCTGACTTTTTCTGATCATTTAAACAGGTAAAAACCATTCTTAGATCACAGACTTTGTACACATAGACAGCACTGTAGATTACCCATTACATTAGAAGTACACAGACTGAAAATGAACAAGTGGATTCTTTGAAGCAAAACTAGATGGTGAGTTCTGAACAACAACCAATACATATTTCCCCTAGCACCATCATGCTTCGTAATTGTAACCCCCAGGGGCTCGAAGATGTATTATCTGATGAATGCATAGAGCTCATTCGGAAGACAGAAGCATAACAAACAGTCCACACGAACTCCTCGGTGCTATGTACAACCCCTCACCACTCACCACTACAGTAGCCCAAGAGATAGAGCCATGTAACTGTCTCTCTTCTGTGACATCAGCAAAGCGAGCAGGTCAGATGGAGGGCTCTGCACTAGTTCCCCTACCAGCAGGTCCAAGCCATGATACAACTGCTGGTGCAACAGCGCCACTTTGGGGGCTGCTCTGGTGATGAATCAGCCTGAATATAGACCCTGAGGATCTCTGACATTTAAAGCACCATATGATGCCGGAAAAGAGATCCGCTGTCCCAGAATAAGAGCATTCCAAGATAACCGAAGCTGTCTGGGGAATCCTGAGGCTCACATTATTTGCCCTCCATTTTGGCTTCACCTAAAAAGGAAAGATTTTGAAAGACGCCTCTGCTTTGTGACATAATGTTCTAGTTCTTGTCCCGGAAGTTCCTATCTACTGCTGATCAGTTTTTCACTCCCTAATCCCCTTGATGCTAAATTGTTTCTTAAAATAAGCTACACAAAAATATCCTATAGGTGAGAGGATTTTAAAGCACCATACTACAGCTAAGGTTAAGATATAACCCAGGGGCCAGGGAGATGGCTTAGTGGAATAAGCGCTTCCCTGGCAAGCACAAGGGCCTGAGTTCAATTCCTGGTTCCACAAAAAAAAAAAAAAGTAACCCAGCATTCCCTACAGCTTGCATTAATCTGCTTTTTCATCACCCAAACAAAATGCCTCACAAGCACATCTTAAAAAGCAAAAAGGTTGTTTTGGCTTACTCATTCAAAGTTTTTATTCCTGAGTCAGCTGGCTCCACAGCAGAAATATGGCAGAAGGGCATGACAGAAAAAAGCTGCTACCCTTGTGACAGCCAGGAAGCAGAGACTGGAGAAAAAGAAGTGCTGGATACAGGACTTCGGAGCCACCCCAGCCACGACCTACTTCTTCCAACTGGGCCCCACGCCCGATAAACTAATGAATTAATTCATTGATGAGGTCAACATCCACATGATCCAATTACTTCTCTAGTCGTATCCTCTGAACACTGCTGTAATGGAGATAAAGCCCTCAACATATGAGGCTTCAGGACACACTTGGTATTTAAGCCATAATAACCCTTGCATCGTTACCTACATCCAAAAAAAAAAAAGAAAAAAACCTGAATCCTATTTGCTTTTTCACAAGCAGTCTTGATGCCTTTGTCCAACAAATCCCTTCTTCTTGCAAAGCTTTCTTCCTGAATCTCTTAGCATTTTCGTTCCATCTTCTACCGCTAATCTCTGTTCAAGATAACAAACCTTCCCTGAAGATGAAAGACGGCCACCTGTTCTCTCCAGAGCATTTCCCCCCACTTACTATTACAGTGTTTATCACATCGTATTACACTGCTTCCACCAAGTCTGAGAGACCATCAATTTTGAAACACACTATTCATTTATAAAACACTAACAAACAATAAAAGCTGCCAATAAAATGATAACAAAGCCATATTGCTTAGAATTTTGACTTTGCACATATTGAAAGAGTTCTTTTAGTGTAATTGTAGAACATGTCTAAGAACTCAGAGTTCTGTTGCCATTTCTTATTTAACCAATTGATAGTCTCAATTTTTCTTTCATCAAATCACATGTCTCAGGAAGATAAGAAGCTGCTGTTCAAATTCAGCAGGATGCTTCTGATATTGAAATTTGACACTTTAATGATAGTCCTGCAGGAGGAACGAACGGGATACATCAGCTCCTTGTTGTTTTGATTTTTTTTTTTTTTTCCTGTCTTCAAAAGGCTTTGACAATTTTTCCTGCCTTTAGTTGAATTCTAGGCATGTGATATCAATGATTCTGAAACTATTATACATGTATAAATCACTTATGGATATTGGTAAAATGCAGATTTTGGCTTTGAACGTCTGACGGGGGCCTCAGATTCTGCATCTGTAACAAATCCTCAGATGTCACAGATTTCTGGCTAAAGGCTACATATGCATTGTGCAAGCACATGCAAGGCAACCCTTTGGACATATCTCAGTCACAAGACTACACAATATATCCAACTTGTATTTTTCTTTCTCAAACTCCGTGAATGTTTTATGAATTTGCAAGAAAATAAGAAATAGAGATACCCCTCCAGTTTTATGTATCTACCCCACTGACACAAATATATACTCCATTGTTTTCATCCTTTCCACACATGTGCTAACTTTTCATTCTAGTGTTCAAGTAGAGTGTAATTTGCAGAGTCATTTTAAGTGGCAGTTAAATTGTGCAGTATCAACAATGCAGTTTCCTCAGTGAGGGAAGGACAGACCCAGAGAGTATTTAATGACTGCTGCCCAGCCACAGACTCTGTAAAACACCACCCACTATAAAACAGAAACCGATTTCCAAGATGTGAAGCGTGGGGAAAGAAATACACACCTTCGTGGTGATGCAATACCATGGTTGCTGTGTTCTTGCCCCTTTCTCCCAACTGGGCAATGAGTTAGCCGAGTGCAAGGAACAGAAAAGTCTTTGTCAGAAAAACAGAACATAGCACAGGGCAAGAGGTACGAGTGGGAGACATACATATAATACTAAGATTTTGTGACAATGTTTTAGCTGAATCAGGAATATATGACTCAGGCTTATTTGTAACTCACATGTGTCTGAAGTGTTGTCTGACTGTGCCTATCCAGGGCTTCATGTGAGTGAACTGAGGACAACCAATGGAACTCATCAGGGCTG
>NW_004524600.1:9178185-9180953 GCF_000260255.1 Octodon degus | reverse complement strand
AAAAAAAAAAAAAAGTAACCCAGCATTCCCTACAGCTTGCATTAATCTGCTTTTTCATCACCCAAACAAAATGCCTCACAAGCACATCTTAAAAAGCAAAAAGGTTGTTTTGGCTTACTCATTCAAAGTTTTTATTCCTGAGTCAGCTGGCTCCACAGCAGAAATATGGCAGAAGGGCATGACAGAAAAAAGCTGCTACCCTTGTGACAGCCAGGAAGCAGAGACTGGAGAAAAAGAAGTGCTGGATACAGGACTTCGGAGCCACCCCAGCCACGACCTACTTCTTCCAACTGGGCCCCACGCCCGATAAACTAATGAATTAATTCATTGATGAGGTCAACATCCACATGATCCAATTACTTCTCTAGTCGTATCCTCTGAACACTGCTGTAATGGAGATAAAGCCCTCAACATATGAGGCTTCAGGACACACTTGGTATTTAAGCCATAATAACCCTTGCATCGTTACCTACATCCAAAAAAAAAAAAGAAAAAAACCTGAATCCTATTTGCTTTTTCACAAGCAGTCTTGATGCCTTTGTCCAACAAATCCCTTCTTCTTGCAAAGCTTTCTTCCTGAATCTCTTAGCATTTTCGTTCCATCTTCTACCGCTAATCTCTGTTCAAGATAACAAACCTTCCCTGAAGATGAAAGACGGCCACCTGTTCTCTCCAGAGCATTTCCCCCCACTTACTATTACAGTGTTTATCACATCGTATTACACTGCTTCCACCAAGTCTGAGAGACCATCAATTTTGAAACACACTATTCATTTATAAAACACTAACAAACAATAAAAGCTGCCAATAAAATGATAACAAAGCCATATTGCTTAGAATTTTGACTTTGCACATATTGAAAGAGTTCTTTTAGTGTAATTGTAGAACATGTCTAAGAACTCAGAGTTCTGTTGCCATTTCTTATTTAACCAATTGATAGTCTCAATTTTTCTTTCATCAAATCACATGTCTCAGGAAGATAAGAAGCTGCTGTTCAAATTCAGCAGGATGCTTCTGATATTGAAATTTGACACTTTAATGATAGTCCTGCAGGAGGAACGAACGGGATACATCAGCTCCTTGTTGTTTTGATTTTTTTTTTTTTTTCCTGTCTTCAAAAGGCTTTGACAATTTTTCCTGCCTTTAGTTGAATTCTAGGCATGTGATATCAATGATTCTGAAACTATTATACATGTATAAATCACTTATGGATATTGGTAAAATGCAGATTTTGGCTTTGAACGTCTGACGGGGGCCTCAGATTCTGCATCTGTAACAAATCCTCAGATGTCACAGATTTCTGGCTAAAGGCTACATATGCATTGTGCAAGCACATGCAAGGCAACCCTTTGGACATATCTCAGTCACAAGACTACACAATATATCCAACTTGTATTTTTCTTTCTCAAACTCCGTGAATGTTTTATGAATTTGCAAGAAAATAAGAAATAGAGATACCCCTCCAGTTTTATGTATCTACCCCACTGACACAAATATATACTCCATTGTTTTCATCCTTTCCACACATGTGCTAACTTTTCATTCTAGTGTTCAAGTAGAGTGTAATTTGCAGAGTCATTTTAAGTGGCAGTTAAATTGTGCAGTATCAACAATGCAGTTTCCTCAGTGAGGGAAGGACAGACCCAGAGAGTATTTAATGACTGCTGCCCAGCCACAGACTCTGTAAAACACCACCCACTATAAAACAGAAACCGATTTCCAAGATGTGAAGCGTGGGGAAAGAAATACACACCTTCGTGGTGATGCAATACCATGGTTGCTGTGTTCTTGCCCCTTTCTCCCAACTGGGCAATGAGTTAGCCGAGTGCAAGGAACAGAAAAGTCTTTGTCAGAAAAACAGAACATAGCACAGGGCAAGAGGTACGAGTGGGAGACATACATATAATACTAAGATTTTGTGACAATGTTTTAGCTGAATCAGGAATAAATGACTCAGGCTTATTTGTAACTCACATGTGTCTGAAGTGTTGTCTGACTGTGCCTATCCAGGGCTTCATGTGAGTGAACTGAGGACAACCAATGGAACTCATCAGGGCTGGCCAAATAGCTCAGTGGATTAAAGCACGTGCAAGCAGGTGCAGGGACAGGGGGGCCCAATCCCTGGGCCTGCTGTGCTGGCCCTACCCCCAGGGCACACTATGACAGCAATTGAGACTGGGCACTCATAATCCCAGCTCTTGGGAGGCTGTAAACAGGCAGATTACTATGAATCTGATCAAGTAGTGAGACCTGAACAGGTACCCTGTAGACCCTTCCATGAAATACAAAAAAGAAAGAAAGAAAGAAAGTCATTAGCCAAAACAGCCCAGGGTGGTGGAGTCGATGGCAAGTTATATTACTAATAGCTTATAATGTCATGCTTTGAGATTCTGTTTAGTCTGATTTGCTTTTTGATCCACTGTGACTCGATCACTTCTACTCTTTGAGCTAGTCTGTTTCAGTTTTACTTTTTTCCTGAGTTGTGGCACAAAGCAAACAAATGTAGCATCTTAGTATTGTTGTTCGCTCAGGTCTTTTAGCTCATGACCATCTCCGATGAAAGTGCCTGCATCTTCTATCTCCAAAAAGAAGTGTGAGGGAAAAAGTTATCATTTTTTGAAAGCATTTAATGAAATAGTATGTTCACTCACACAAAACTTAGAAATACAAATAAAATAATTATTATTTAGAAAATACTATAAATTCAGTACTCACAAAAAATAAATTTTAATTATTTTATGATGCAACAATGGTGCAATAATATAGCC
>NW_004524600.1:9166702-9177430 GCF_000260255.1 Octodon degus | reverse complement strand
AAAAAAAAAAACTAAAATAAAATTAAGAACTCCATTAAGCAAGTCATTTAAACTGGGGAACATGATATATGCCTATAGTCCCAGCTATTGATGCTGAGGGGGAAGACTACTTGAGCTCATGAGTTCAAGACCAAGCTTGGCAATATAGTGTGACACAGTCTCAAAAGGAAGAAAAAAAATTTAATTTTGTTTGGTTTTTGTTACCAAGTTGAAAATATGATTCTTGTGTTCATTTCTTCTGGGTTTTGTTATACATTGAAGTAAAAACCAAAGATCATGTCTCAGTGTGTTCAAAGCAAAAGTGCTCTGTGGAACATCATCTTTAATGATTGTATAGAACTGAATTACAATGGTTCCCCCATGGGAGAATCTTTTAAGGTACCCAACTCATTTTGCATTGGAATTATCTGAGTTATTTTTGTTTTGTTTTGGTTTGGTTTTTGTTTGTTTTTTTGCTTCCACAAGTTACACAGTTAGGTATGTCTTATTCATGGGACTAAAGTGGATAAGATCACCATAAACTACGTTTCTTTTAAGCTTCCACAATTTAAGAGTCCACTAGATTTTCTTTAAGTGATACAGCAGTAAGTACGAGAAGATGGGAAGATCTTCTCTTTCTTCTTCTGAAGACCTTTACTGGTGTGTGACCGACACACCATACCCTATGGTGCTGCCTTTTGCCACGTGCCACTCTACCTTAGAGCCAGCCAAGTATGGACTGAAACCTCCACACACTATGAGCTAAATAAACCTTTCCTTTCTTCATTTTGGGTGTCAGGTATTTTGTCCCAGCAATGAAAGAAAGGTAACCCAGACAGTTTCTAACTTTGTCCTGCTGGGGAACACTATTATTTCAATAATTTTAAATGTACTGGGTACAGTCTGCCACAGAGTTTATAGTCTATCATAGAGTTTATCTTGGACGGTACCCTATGAATATGAATTCTGCTGTTGTTGGATGTTTGTTCTGTAGATGTTTGTTAGGTTTGGTTGATTTACATGCTTCTTAGGCAAGCGTGAGTCCAATCTACGTAGTGAGACCCTGTACTAAATGCATTAAAGAAAAAAAGAAAATTGTATAGCCTCTAACTTTCTCATGGTTCTTATTTGCATATTTCTTCACTCTTTCACTTTCCATCCATTTTAATATGAAGTATATCTTCTGCTTAGTTGAATTCTTTTTTTGCTTTTGTTTACACATTTACTACAGGGTCTCACTATGCAGCTAGGATTCATAGTGATCCTCCTGTCTCAGTCTCCCCGGCACTGGAATTATAGGCATGCACCACCACACCTAGGCTTGGTGGCCTACTTAGCATGTTTGGGAGTGGGGCTAATGCGGTATGTGGTGCCAGGGATCGAACCCCATTCCCTGCATTTGCCTAAGCAAATGCATAGTCCACTGAGTCAGCTGAATTCTTTTCTCTATTTAATCTGACAGTCCCTGCTTTTTAAATTGACTGCTTAATATATGCATCATTTATGTCATTATTGACACAATCTTAGTATGGGACATCTTCTTTTGGCTTTCTGTGTCTCATGTCTTCTTGTTCTTTTTTTAAAAATTGTTTTAATAGAAAAGACAATAGTGTTTCACATTTCACATACTATTAAAAAGAAATGCAGTTTTATCTCACGCTAGTATTTAATGAAAATAAATCTTTTAAAAGGTAACAATGACCACAATGTTAGTCCTACCAAATCATTACAGATGAATTTCTTCTGCACTAAATAAATATTTGATAGCTTAATGTTTTTGTTTTGTTTTGTTTTGTTTTTCAGAACCAGGGATTGAACTCAGGCCCTTGTGCTTGCCAAGTTAGCGCTTATTCTACTGAGCTATCTCCCCGACCCCTAAAAATTAATGTTTTTAATTTCTAACTGTTCTAGTAGTCTTACTTTCTTGATGGTTACTATATACACCTTAAACTTATTAGAATCTACCTAAAATTTATACTAACAATCCTAATGATAAATCAACATTACTTCTATAGCTTTATTTTTTCTTCACTTTTTTGCTAATTATTGATATATGTTATAATGCAAGAAATTGGTGTAGTTTTTACTTTATTTTACATGTTTTCTAAAGAAACTCTGAGGACAGCAAGTGTGTCTTAGTAGATTTTGTTATATGAACCTTATAATTTCTATTTCTGGTTCTTTTCCTTCATGTTTGCTGGTGTTCTTGTGGATCATCCATTTGTTCTGTGAATTCATCTGATATCTTTACTTTATATAGCTTGGCTTCATTCACCCACTTTGTACATTTTTTGGTCAACTATTATTACATTCTTATATGTCATATGCCTAATGATACAATTGAATACATATTGCTTCATAGAATTGCTTTTCAAAATTAGAAAAGGAGGAAATTTGCATTCATATTACCTTCTATATATTTTTACCAGTATTATTTATTTTATCATGTAGATTCAAATTACTGTCACTGGTTTTCTTTTTTTTAATTTTTATGTTATTTTATTTTAAAGAGTAAAAATCAAAAACAAATAGAAAAAACAAAGGCCGAAACAAAGTATCATACAACAATACATATGGTACAGATTTTCTGAACAAGAACAGCAAATTAACAATGTTGTTCTATTATGTATTTTTATCATCAAATCTGTTGATGATATTAACAGATATAGGTATGCAAGATTGGACAAATAATTGAACATTAATGCTTATTTTTTATAAACCTTAACTTTTTCTTGTCCTTTTTACTTTTTAAAATTTATTTTAAAGAGAGTATAATATTAATTGATAAGACACTAGAAATGATACACATTTAGAAGAATAAGATGAGAGGCATTCACTCATGGTTTTTGTATTACACATTTCTGTCTTCGATGTATTTTCTCTCTCTTTTTTTTTTTTTGGAACCGAGGATTGAACTCAGACCCTTGCGCTTGCCAGGGAAACGCTTATTCCACTGAGCCATCTCCCCGGCCCCTGTATTTTCTCAAATTGTAAATATTAACATATAGAGTTAGTCAAAGTGAAAATTTTAAACACTAACTGCTATTTTCAAAAATCTGATGGAAATTAGTAGGACAATCATCCCAGCTATCCTGTATATATACATGCATGATTTTTTCCCCTTCCAATTTTCCTATCTTTTCTCCTTTTCCTCATCTTCATTATTTATTCCTTATGTTCAGTTTCTTTCCATCTTATTATATCTATTATAACTTTCAGATTTTATTTATCCTTTCAGGTTGTTACATTAGGGAGACAATATGATATTTACACATGGGAGTCATTAGTTTTGTACCTGAAAAACTTCCTGTAGTATTTCTTATAAAGTGGATCTGTGCTATTGGTTGGATCTGGTACATTTCCCCAAAAGCCCATGTAAGAAAGGCTTGGTTCTCAGCAAAGTACTAGTAGAAGGTGGTGGAACCCTTAAGGAATGGGACAAGTGAGAGGTCTCCGCTCACTTGGAAGATATATGTCTGTCTGTCTGTCTGTCTGTCTATATCTATCTATCTATCTATCTATCTATCTATCTATCTATCTATCTATCTATCTATCCCTTCCTCCCAGGTGATTATGCACACACCCAAATCTTTGGCTTCTGAGGAATGACCTCAAAGGTCCTGGGGCATGTAAATATCACTGAAATAGTCCAGTATAGTTCCCTAACACATCAACAAGCACACATAACAAGTTTGGAGACAGGATTCACTATACTGAGTAGAGACAATATTTTACACTAAACATTCAGTTTTCAATTTTCACCTATGAGACATGCAAAAAAGAAAGTGTAGCCTATCTGTGGGGCTGGGAAAACCACACAACAAAAACTGAGATGACTGACATTTAATAGTATACAGATGTCAAATTCTCTAGAACATATACCTTTTTTTAATTAATAGTTTTCACCAAAGAAATTAAAAGTTGTTCCCAAGAGATCTACTCTGTTGAAAGCCACATTCTTTATAATAGAATCTGCCTGCTTGAATTTACGAATCCAAGTAGTTCTTGCCACAGTTTTCTATTCCTGAGATTATCTCTAATATTTGTTTATTCATTCATCCCTATAGAGATGTTTATTGATAGTGATCTGTCTTTGTTTCTTGGACAAAGGATTGAATCCAGGGCCTTGTGCATGCTAAGTAAGCATTCTACCACCAAGCTACATCCCCTAAAGCATTTCTGTAATTCTGGTATATGCAAGAAACTAAAATGTTAACCCAGGGCTTAAAAAATATTAATATGTCTTTTTTTCATAATTTTATTGATAAACAGATAGCAATGATACAGTTTCAAATCAAATAGTTAACTAACACACTGCATACATTCTTCTTAGTGGTTAATTGCAGTACAAGATGCGGACTTGAGATCCTATTTACAAACACCATTAGAATAAATCATTCTATTCATTAAGAATATGTCTTTTTATTTTTATTTTATTTTTTTCGTGTGTGTGTGTGTGTGTGTGTGTGGCCAGCTCAGCCCACCAGGGGGCGGGGCTGGCTGGCATGTGGTGCTGGGGGATTGAACCACGGTCCCTCTGCTTTGCTAAGCTTGTTCTAAGTAGGTGCTTTAGACCACTGAGCCATCTCACCAGCCCCAAGAATATGTCTTTTTAAAAATCTAATTTGTAACCAAAAGAGTTTAGTTGCTGAAGTCAAATGGTACCTGGTTTTCATGTGTAAATTGCACATGTGATAGATTTGAACTCTTCCTTTAGAAAGCTACAAAATCCTATAAGTTGCCTTGGACCTACCTAAACCCCAATACTTAATTATTTATCTCTCTGTAGCACATTGGTAGACCTCCCGATTTAGCAGGTAGATAATCAGGAAACAAAATCTTTCTCAATTCTTTTACAGGAAGGACAAAAAGTCAGAAAACTACCTAACAACAACAACAACAAAGCTAGAGCTTTGGTGACCTCTTGTGGAATACTTTATGAATAGCCCATAAAACAGTTCCAGAGTGAAATCTGAGACAGGTTTTCTTCCCAAGGCCAGAAATGCATTACTGGATTACGGGGACACAGTGGACTTGTTACAGCCTGGAACTGTATATACATACAAAAAATTACCCACTATGTATTAATATGAGAGCTTTCAGATATGCAATCATAAATCAGGTATAATTTAAAGTAAGTGTTCAGCATCCTAAAGTCTTTTTATTCAGTCCATAGCACAAGAAGAAGCCTTCCACCCATCCATCAAGAATGTCATGCTTCCCTGCGAGTGATTCAATCCCAAGGAAATTTTGGAAGAGATTATGAATCAATCAAAATTAAACTACTGTGTCTGTACAAGGAAAGTATAAGCGCTGAGTAAGTCAATTAATAGATAAAATAATCTGTATACTTAATAGTTAATATTTATAATGTTAGACCTAAAAAAGTACAGCTATGGAATAAATTATAACATTTTCTGGTTAGACTCTAGTTATTGTCAGCTTATGACATGATTTAACTTACTTTACTTTGTAACAGTGAAAAAAGAGAATACAGCCATTCTGTTTTCTCCTCTCAGTACAGCATTCAATAAATTATATGCAATATCCATAACTTTTTTTTTTGGCAGAACTGGGTATTGAACTCAGGTCCTTGTGCTTGCCAGGGAAGCACTTATTCTACTGAGCCATCTCCCTGGCCCCCATAACTTTCTTGCACAGTAGATTTTCTAGATGATTTTCCCAACTATAGATAATGTAAGTGTTCTGAGTATGTTTAAGGTAGGCTAGGATAAATTACGATCTTCAGTAGATGAGACATTAATATTTTTTACTTTTTTTCAACTTACTATGGGTTTATCAAGGCATAAGCCCATCATAATTTGAGAAGCATGTATATATTTATAGATGATGGGATGAAGAACATATTTACTAATCAACAAAGTATTCATTGACATTACATACAAGGGCAAGATTCTGAACCAGTAGACCAGGGCCCAGGCAGTATAGTATGGCACAGTTTATCATTTGTGAATAGCAATACTTAATACACAGGCAAAATCTAAAGAAAGGTAAAATTTGGTTTTGTTGCCAGTTAATAATGTTATCTTTGTTGTCTCTGCAAATCACTAAATTATAAAAAAGCACTGCTGAATGTCAAACTAAATGGATGAATTATTTTATATAAAACATTTTAATTGGATATCTATTACAAAGAATTTACATCAATTGATCTGCTTTAAGAAAACATTATAGTTTTAGTGAAAAATGTATCTCCATGGTTCTGTGAAAGTTTTTAAAATAAGAAAATATGTAACTCTGTAAAAAGTATGTAGGAGCTTGCTAATAATAATAATAATAATAATAATAATAAATCAATGTTTAAGAAAAGTAGCTCTAGCCTAGCACTGTAACATCCAAATGAAACCTACACATTGAATTCCTTCTAGGGACTTTTGCTCTTTTTGCTGCTCTTCCTTGCTTCCATGATAAATTATCTTGCTTAGAGAGACTGTTGCCAGAACTGAGATAGATTTCCATGACTTGCTGACATTGGAGCTGTGCAATACTGATTAGGCTGCCTGGTCCAACACTAACCACAGGAAACCAACGTTTTTTCTACATCCAGGGTGCAGTGTCTTGGTGTCTGATGATTCTGTATGTCTCAATAATGACAACTGGTGGAAGAGATAAAGTCATTGTCCCATTCTTGAAAATAGTTTACTAGTTTTGAAAAAATAGTGCCATATTTTGCCGTTAGAGGAGTAATCAATATGAATTGATTTGTACATGAAGTAGTCAGCTCTAGGGTCGCAGTGGCATAGGACAGGCATTTGCGCTCACGTCCCTGGCCTGTAATCAGTTTTATGGCTCAGTGTATTAAGCTGAAATGCATGTTAGAAGGTAGGCAAATAGATTAAAAGCTATTGATGACATTGCAAAGCCAAGAACCATGTTATCTAATAGGATTGTGTAAATATTAATGAGTTTTCCTGTGTTGATATTTAATTCTAAAGATGATTATTTAAGAGATTGTACTTTGATTACAAGCAATTAGAAACTGCCCATTAAATAATTATCTTTATCTTATAAAACCTGTAGTTCAGCATTGAATGCCAACAATGTTAATAATTAATGGATAGATTTCACAATTAAGAGCAAGAATAATTTGAGAATTTAATAATTGCTTATCCCTTGCTCTGAACATTTATCTTGGTTTACATAAGTATAATGTTTTTAATATCTTAATACTGATGTTCATGAATAATTTTTAAATTATTAGATCTAGAATTAGTAGATTTATGCTCAAACACAATTATCTTTGTTTTTATTTTACTCTTCAGTCCTTATCCAAAGATAGCCTTAGTTTTACCTAGTAGCAATTCTAGAGTTAGATCTATATTGGGCACATAATTTTATTGACATATTTTCTACCATTTTAAGTCTTATTGTAGGTATAAAGAATAACAATATTTTATCATACTGATGTAACATCACATTTTATGGTTATATAAGTTGCTTGTAAGCATTTTGTATTGACTATGAAGCTATAGTGAATATTTTCATATAAAATCTTTTCAATGATTTATTATTACCAATAATTTGTGCCACATCTCTTTTGAAATAGTTCAGAACTCATAACAGAAAGATATGGCAAACCCTAAAGTGTTTTACTCAGGAGTCAAATGGAAGAAGTATTTACAAATGTATGGGCAGAGTTAAGTGCACCAACAAGGACATGCAGAGGCTAGCAAAAGAGAGATGCCACCACTAACCCATTCAACCTGCAGTGCAAAGGTCAAGAGGCCTGTAGGGACAAGCGAACGTGCCCCCGTGGTGAGCTGTGGCTGCTGAGGAATGCGCCATTGCTGGAGCTGTACCTATCTCTTTTTCACCTTGCCTGTCCATCTCTTGCCATGTGGTTGATAGCTAACTCCACGGAGTAAACTCCACCAAAGCTGGGGGTGAGGAGGGCTCCTAGGAAAGACACGGTGAGTGTCTGAGTTACGCAATTTACAGAGGTTATTCTCTGGAGCCGGTAGAATGGATCTGCTTGGGGAGTAGGACAGAATACTGAATAATACAGAAAGTGCCAGTTTTATTAATTTAAATATTTCATTAGAACAATATTTACTTACAGTTTCAAATATTTCTTGACAATCTCTGGCCCTCCTCATGTTTTATTTTAGTCCATGAGCTTTTTCTTTCTCTCTCTCTCTTTTTTTAATCTTATATTTATTTGTTATTTATTTATTTATTTATTTATTTATTTAGTACAGGGTCTTAGACTCATAGTAACCCTCCTGTCTCTGCCTCCCCAGGGCCAGGATTACAGGCGTGCACCACGACACCTGGTTTCAGTGGCTGGCACTGCGCTTGCAGCATGTAGTACTGGGGATCGAATTCAGGTCCTTCCGTTTGCCAAGCAGTTGCTTAGACCACTGTGCTATCTCCTCAGCCCAATACTTCCATCTCTCTCATAAGAAACGAAGTCTTTTGAAGGTAAGGATGTCATGTTTTCTTCATTTTATGACCTCAATATGTATTTGTTGAATGGAGTATATTAAGGAACCAGAAAAGTCTTCATACAGAGTTTTTTAAAAATATAAATTACCAGGGCTGGGGAGATGGCTCAATAGAGTAAGTGCTTCCCTGGTAAGCACAAGGGCCTGAGTTCAATCCCTGGTTCTGCCAAAAGAAAAATATAAATTACCATGAAGATAAAACATTTATTCTGAATATTTAAATGTTATGCGATTTTTCAAAGTCTTTGTACTTTTAACTATTTTGAACCAGTCTATGATATCCAAATATGCAAAGGAATTCAAAATTAATGCAATTTATAAGATTATTTCTATGCATTAGTAAAATGAGTAGAGAGCTTTAATTAGAACAATAGTGAAATGCTGAAGAGACTTAAAACAAATAAATGCTTTGTGTTAAATTAAATTGAATGTTTTACTTGGGTTAGTTTTTAGAATGCTGTATCTAACCAGAAAATCAAAATGTACAAACCATATTTTTAATGCTTTGTCACTCAGGGCAGAAAAATATGGATTCTTATGACCAGGTATTACATAGGCTTGATCCTAAAGCCTACAGAAATGCCAACTGTATACTGCTATTTATTATTTCCTCCAGTAACTATTAAAGTACAAATGCATTCTCTGCACAATATTCTTTCATCTAAAAAATATACTTCTTGACATGTCTGTGTCAGAAGGTCTTGTAGAAAAAAGTACTCTAGGAAATAGACTGGAATTATGTCAGGATTATTTAATACTCTTAGTATTTCTTAAGCAAGATTTCTCCCTGGACAATTATAGCCATATAAATGTAACATTTTAAGTATAAATTCAAAAGATTAACGTTTCTTTCATTATTCAAAGGTAATAATGGTATGTAAAATTACTAAAAATATGTATCTGGTATATACCATGTTTCATTTTGTTTTCCATTAATGTATACAATGTGTGCCAAAAAATATGCTGAATGCTTAAATCTTTAAAAAAGATACTAAGACACGGTGCCATTAATTTTCTTAAAAATATCCCCCCTGTGAACACACTTATCCAATCATTCTTGCCATTTTCTGAAGCCTATCAGGAAGTCCTTGGTCATAAATGTCTTCAGTTGTATTGTGGCTACCTCAATATCCAGAACTCAAAATGTTTGTCTTTCATGTTCATTTTTATGTTGGGGATTAGCCAAAAATCACATTATCTAAGATCTGGTGACTAAGATGAGGACGCACTGTAGTATTTTCATTTGACAGATACTGCTGAAAATGTATGATCAATGAGAAGTGATCAAAAACCTGGTGAATGTTTAAGGAATTCACTACAGGGGCCAGTGATATAGCTCAGTGGCACAGTGCCTGCCTGGCAAGTGCAATGCCTTGAGTTCTACTGCCAGGCTGGGGAAGTAGTTCAGTGGTCTAAGTGCCTGCTTGGCAAGCACAAAGACCTGAGTTCAGTCTCCAGTACCGCATGCTGTGTTGGCCACGGAACCCGGGTCCACCATGCTGGCCCTGAAAACAGTCATGGTGGCACACACCTATAATCCCAGCGCTTGGGAGGCTGAGACAGGAGGATTGCTATAAGTCTGAACTGCATAGAGAGGCCCTGTATCAAATAAATTAATTAATTAAAAACACATTGCCATTAATACCCTTCAAATTACTCTTCCTCACTTCTAACACACTTAATCCATAATTCTTGGAAATTTGTCTTTTATGGTAGTAAGATTTTTTAAAATGTAAACATTCATCACTTTTTCTACCAGGCCTTGTATCTGAAAAAATAAAAATGAAATTAAAAAATGGTTTAAGTGTATCATTAAAATTGAACATCAGAAGCCTTTTGAAATGAGTTAGATGGTAACAGAGCTGGCCTTGTCCCTGGCCTACATTTTTGTCTCTGTTTTCACTATAGTAATGTATTTAAAATGCAAATACATACTACACTCACTACAACTCTGGAACTTTTGTAATCTGCAAAGTCAAAGCTGATTTGTTCCAGGCATCTTTTGACAGAGATGGCACATTGAGACGTGGTAAAATGTTGCAAGATTTTTATTGCAAATAAAGTTTACATATATTTTAAAACAAAGAGTCAGAAAAATAATCATCTTTGAATGTCTTCAAGAGTAACAGTAAGACACAAAATAGGCCATGTCACAGAACAGTGGAGAAATAATTTACAGTTTATATTTGCATTTAATAGTTTTTTGTTTTTGTGATATCCAGGGATTGAACTCACAACCTTGTGCTTTCCAGGCAAGCACTTTTTCCACTGAGCTATCTCCCCC
>NW_004524600.1:9162734-9166220 GCF_000260255.1 Octodon degus | reverse complement strand
CTTTCTCAATATCTATTGTGACTTTTAGATTTTATTCTTTCTTTCAGTTTCTTATGTATTTTTAATTAATTAATAAATTTATTTTTTCTTTATACAGGGTCTTGCTACACAGTTTGGACTCATAGTGATCCTTCTATCTCGGCACCCCTAGTGCATGATTGTAGGTGTGTGCCACTACACCTGGTTTTGGGCCAGCATGGCATGTGATACTGAGGATCAAACTTGGGGCCTTGTGCTTCCCAGGCAGGCACTTACAATGCAGAGATATCTTCCTAGCCCCACTTTTTCAGTTTCTTACACCAGGGAGGCAACGTTTACAAATGTGTGTTTGTTTTATTTCAGTTATGAGCATAATCTCTAGCTGTATTCATCTACATATAAAAACCTCAAGTTTCTTTTTCTTAATACTTCATTGTACAAAATTATCTTAACTTTTTTATTTGTTCCTCAGTTGAAGGGCATCTTGGGTTGTTTCCAAGATTAAGCTATTACAAATTGTGCTACTATAGAAATCAGTATACATATATCTCTGTGGTTCAGTGTTTTTTATTCCTTTGGGAAAATATCCACAAGAGAAATAGCTGAGTGGGATGGGATCTTAATCCTAGTTTGTGGAAGAATCTCCACAGTGATTTCCTCAGTGGTGGTACAAGTCTGCACTCCCACCAGTAATGGAGAAGGGGTCTTTTTCCCCACAGCGTCAGCATTTGTTATGGGTTAATTTTTTTTATGTGGTAGCCATTTTTTCTGGGATGAAATGGAATCTCAGTGTTGTTTTAATTTGCATTTATTGAATGACCAATGATGTTGAACATTTTTTTTCATACATTTATTTGTCATTTGTATTTCTTCATCCTAGAAGTGTGTATTCATCTCAGATATCCATTTTTGGATTAGGTCTTCAAATTGGGGGGTATATCTTTTAATTCTTTGTTTTTTATAGATAGAAGGGCAATAGCTGAGTGGAATGGGAAAGGGGTAGTTGGCTAAAATGTTTCCCAATTCTTGGATCAGGGAGATAGTTCAGTAGAATAAGCATTTGCCTGGCAAGGGCAAGGTCCTGAGTTCAATGCCCAGTACTGAAAAAAAAAATCCCAATTTATAGGTTTTCTTTTCACCTTATGGGTGATTTCTTTTGATGTGCAAAACATTTTCAATAACATGAGATCCCAGTTGTTGATTCTTTGAAGTATTTCACATGCAGTTTGGTTTTTGTTCATGAACTTTCCACCTACCCCTATTTTTTCAGATTTCTAATATTTTCTCTTCCAATAGATTTAGTATTTTTGTTTTAATATTTTGATCTTTGATCCATTTTGACTTTACTTTAGTGAATGGTGATAGACATAGATTTAATTTTAGTCTTCAGCATGTGGAAAGCCAGTTTTCCCAGCACCATTTACTAAAGAGGCTATCTTTCTTCCAGAATAACAATACTTTGTTTCATCATCCAGTTTGAATCAGGCTTAAGCACACAGCAGGATAAGTCAAATTCTTAATCAAAAAAGTCAGCCCAATTTTGTGAATTTGGGATTCCTATTCCATATTTGAATTTCATTTTTTCTGAAAGTCATAGCAGCATCTGGCATAGTGCCATGAGTATAGCAAAGATTTAATAAATACTACATTGATGTTAAAAGAAACATTGATTTTCATTGTGCGCGATATGTTGGATTAGGACCGTGCTGCTTGTAAAAAGCATATTAACACTTGGGGAAGCATATGACTCCTAGACAATATTTGAAAATTATTGTTTTTCAGGAGGCTTAATACTCTACAGGAAGGATAAAATTTTGCTGAAAATTGTGATTGAGATGTATTAAAATCTAAAGAACTGTTCAGACAAGTGGACTTCACAGAGTGCTGGAAATTCTTTTTTGTATTATGATCTTACTTGTCTTCACAGCACAGCTAGAAGAGAAGTCTAGCTGTAAATCTGTAGGAGGAAAATAAGCCAAGATTTATGAGAACAGTCAGAACCAGCTCGATGGTCATGACTTAGAGCGCCTCTAATTTCAGCATCTAAGAAAACACAGCAAACCTGAATCCAAACCGCACTGCTATTCATAGTCACCATCTCAAAACCATGTAAGGGAACTGCACCAGGAATTGATTTCACAGGAAATACTGATATTATTTTATAGATGAGGGTGTAAGTTTAGTGTGGGAGGGGCAGCCTGGGTTGTAATAGGGCTTGCCTTGGTGGGCTACAGAGGGGACAATTCTGAACCCCTAGAGATAAGAGGCTGGTTAGCCTAGTCAGCTTTTTAGGCCTAGATAATTTGGATGGGGTTCAAGGCTGGAATCTACTTGCAACAGAAAATGATGTACAAACAAGAACAGAAGCAATAGTCTAGGTGCACATTGGGATTAGGGTCAAGAATGAGGAGGGATTTAATGTTGGTGGCCAGATATGTTTATATAGGGCTCACTCAATAGCAGAATTAGGGAACATATCTGTTGATACATACTACTTTCTAATTATTGATAAGAATAGAACTCTTAAAATCCAAGCTCGGATTCATTTCAGTAACAACTCGATGATCCTGTGTCTATAGGTTGATATTTTTAATATCTGCTTCTGGGCACTGTTATTATGCAAGAACTGTCACTGTGGGTTATTAATTTTTATCATGGAATAAACTACAATAAATCTAAAACTATAGTAACATTGACTATTTATATACTAGGATATTAGCACCCCAAAAGTAATCTAATTTTCTGTTCACAGGAGGATACTATGCATTTAGCTGGCATATAGTTAACTTTGAACAGGTATTTGTTGAATTAAATAATGAATTAACCAAATATTTGCTAAGTATTGCCATGAGGTCTACTAAATTTGGAGAAGACTTGCCTTTCTAGTTTCACTGTACTTTCATTTTTTAAAAGTCATCATGATATTATAATTCTATATCAACAATAGGCAGCGATATACCAAAGGGTTTTTGTGTCTTTATTCTACTAAAAAAAAATTAAATTTCATGATTTACCCAATTTTATTGAATTTTATCATGAAATCCAAACATAGATGATGATGTTTAATCTTATGTGTTGATTCAACGAAGCCATTGCCTAACCAGATATTCGATCCGACGTTATACTGGGTATTTCCAGAAGGGAATTTTTGAACAAGCTCAACATTGAAATAAATAGGTTGTGTGAAGCAGAATCCTCTCTGCTATGTGGGAAGTCAAGCACAATCAACAAAAGCCTTGAATGGAACAGAATGATGGACCATCTCATGAAGAAGAGGAAACTGCTCCTTATTGACTACACCCAAGCAGTGACATCAGATGTTTTTGATTTTCCTGTCTTTGGCCTCATATTGAAACACTGACTTTTCCTAAATCTTAGATTGGCCTTAGCATTCCACCGGCTCTTCTTAGTCTCCAGGTTGCCACCTGTAGCTCTTAAGACCTAGCCTCCATAATCATGTGAGCCAGTTTCTTATTATAGGTTTATAGATAGATAGATAGATAGATA
>NW_004524600.1:9147832-9153884 GCF_000260255.1 Octodon degus | reverse complement strand
AAAAAATCCACCAGTGTACAATATATCTTGATTCTTCTTTGTTCCACAATCCCCTCCCTTAAATCCAATAGTGAGATCCACAAGGTGATCACATCCATTGATACAGAAAAGCACTCAAACTCCAATCCATAATCATCCAATTAGGCTGAAAGTTGTCAGCTAAGGGCAGTGTTGGGGGAACTCTTTACATGAGGCAGAGCATCCACAAAACAGCATATAGCTAACATCATATTTAACAGTGAATACATAGTGTTTTCCCCAAGACTGAGAATAAAGCAAGAGTGTTTACTGTCATTACTCCTGCCCAGCATTGTAATGGAAGTTCTAGCCCAGGCTGTACAGCAGGAGTAAGAATAAAAGGCATACCAGAGGATAAATGTTTAAAAGGAAGGACTAAACTACCTGTGCCTCACACCTGTAATCCCAACCTGGGTGACAAAAATAAGTTCAAGGTGACCCCAAACTATGTAATCCTATGTCTCAAAAAAACCCAAAAACCAGGGCCAGGGAGATGGCTCAGTGGAATAAGTGCTTCCCTGGCAAGCACAAGGACCTGAGTTCAATCCTGGGTTCCACCAAAAAAAAAAACAAAAAACAACAACAAAAAAAAACTGATTGTGTATAAATGGCAACTGCCTATATAGAAAAATTCCAAAAACCTTCCTCAAACTTACATAAGTAAGTGATTTTAATAAGGTGGTAGGATATAAGGGCAGGATATAAATCCTACTTCTATACCAGTAATGTACAGTTAGAAACTTGAAAGAAACTGGATGTGGTGGTGCACAGCTGTAATCCAGCTTTCAGGAGGCTCAGGCAGAGGATTGCCATGAATTTCAAGCCAGCCTGGACTCTATAGTGAGTTCAAGGCAATGTGAACTACATAGCAAGACCGTGTCTCAAAGAAAGAGAGGTAGAGGGGGAGAGGGAGGAGAAGGAAGAGGAGGAGGAGGAGAAAAGAAAGGAAGAAAGTTAAAAAGGCAATGCTATTTTATAAGAGCTTTCTTATACCTAAGAAAATTAGGTATAAGCCTTTTGTGATGAAAACTATAAAATGCTGATGTAAGCAATCAAAAACCTGAATAAATGACAGGCAGGCCTTCTTTCCTGAACTAGAAGAGCCAATGTGGTTAGGGTACCAGTATCCTCAAACAGGCTGCAGACTTAACTCAGTCCCAGGCCAAAGTCTTAGCAGGATGGTTCTGTACAAATAGGCAAGCTAATTCTAAATTGTATGTAGAACACAAAACTAGAATATATATGTTTTTAAAACAAGATCTCACTATGTAGCTCACTCTAGCCCAGGCTGGCCTGGAGCTTGTGATGATCCTCCTGCCTCAGCCTCCTCAGTGCTGGGACTATGGCTGTGCACCACCATGGCTGGCTAGAACAATTTTGCAAAAGAAAAAGTTGGAGGAATAAGTGTGCCTCATTTTACACTTACTGTGAAGTTACAGTGTTGGCAGCCTGGTCCCAGTTAAGAGCAGCCATATAGATTAGGGCATGAGACAAAGTGCAGAAGTAGACGTGGATGAAAATGAGTCATTTGGTTGCTGATGGAGGTACAAAAATACTTCAGTTCATCTTCAGCAAATGTGTTAGAACAAGCGCTCATCTTATGTGTCCATAGCAAAAGCCAGCCTACCTCAGCTCAGCCTTACATCTTAGATACACATTTACACACATTTACACATTTAAATTTAATGGATTATAGCTGTTATAGATTTAAAAACTGTAATTCTCTCAAAATCTTTCTGGGTTAGGCAGAAAGTTCTTAGGATAGCAATAACGTGATTATAAAATCAACTGTGCCAGCCCACCCCTGGGACGTGCTGAAGTGACGATTGAGACTGGGCATGGTGGTGCACGCTTGTATTCCCAGCACTTGGGAGGCTGAAAACAGAATCACTACAAGTCTGATCTATGTAGTGAAACCCTGTAGACCCTGTAGGCCCTTCCCTAAATATGGGGGGGAAGGGGGGGAGAAATCAAAAATTGAAAGATGGGACCTGATCAAAATTTAAAGCTTTTGATGTGTCAAAAGTGTTGCTAAGAGAATGAAGACAACCTGCACACTGGAGGAAGTGCTGGAGGGTCACATGGCCCTCCGAGGAGTCATGTCTAGCTTAGAATAAGACTCTTTAAAACTCAGCCTTTGGGCTGGAGAGATAGCTCAGTGGAATAAGTGCTTGCCTGGCAAGCGCAGTCCTGAGTTCGATCCCTGGTACCACAAAAAGCAAAACAAAAAACACCTCAGCTGTGAGAAAAACCAGCTCTGCAGTGACAAACACACAAAGGAGTTGGACAGTAGTTCATCCATGCATGAGGACCCACAGGCGGCAAAATGCTGGGGAAAAGATGTTTTCAGCATCATTGGTCATCAGAGAAATGCAAAGGAAACTCGGTGTCAGGACAGTTCAAATGAAAGACTGGTAGCACTTAGGACAAACAGTGCTATGCAGTTGGGATGTGCCTGCCTTGCCGCTCAGGGCAGAAACCATTTGTCACTTTCTCACACTTTGTATGACCTGTCAGGGCCACAGACTCCTGCTTGTTACCCCAAATAAATGAAAACTCAAGTACACACACAAAAAAAATATACAAAGGCAACCAAAAGGAAAATGAAATTTAGTATTCAATGTAGTAATTAAAACACATAAAGATAACTTAAAAATGTATATCGTAGCTTAGTGCTTTAAATATATTAACCCATTTATCCTCACAATAATTCTCTGTAGAATGAGCTATTAATATCCTTATTTTATGGATGAAGAAAAGAGGCTCAGAAAACTTGCGTAAGTTGTCTAAGCGCACACAAGTGAGATCTCAAAGTCTGGGTTTTTATCTATTTTATTATAATACCTCTTCGTGTAACTTTTGGAGAAAAAGGTAAGGAAAGTGGATGACAATGCATATGAGTTAATCAATGTTTCTCTTAATAATAAATTAAGATGATAATTTAAATAGCGAGAAGAGTGGTAATCGCCAGAAGAAACAAAACTAGAAACTAAGGGTCTGGTCTCAGGAATAGGTCTGTGAGGAGTAAGTGAATCAGGGCTTTGTAGTTTCCCTTGTAAGCCCCGTTGTATTGTTAACAAGCACTTCAATAGTTTTTTCTAAATAGTTTAAAGATATAAAATTATGAACTACCACAGATTAGAAGTAAAAATGGAGTCATGAAACTAAGTTAAACATTATATAATGAGACTCTGTCAAAAACAAACAAATGAAAAATCTGGAATCCTCAAGAGAAACACACCAACAAAGACAAACAAGACTGTTTGTGAGGGATAAAATCTGAGGGGGAAAAAAAAATCTAATTTTGGAGTTGTAAACTTCTCTTACAAAGGATTTGAGTGCAAATTACTAACACAATAATTCAAGTATAAAAAAAGGAAAAAAGTCAAAGATTACTCCAAAGTGTTTGATGTTTGGCTTCATTGAAAAAAAATGGATTTGCCATTATATAAGATGGAGAAAGTTTCAAGTAGCATTTGACAAGATAAAAAGAGAGGTCAGTGCTCGAAAAAACTAAGCTTGAGACTTTTATGTGACATTCATGTGGAGACATTTAGTATGCAGTGAGATTTATGAGGCTGAAGCTCAGGAGAGAGGTGGGAGAGGTATACTTGGGAGTAGTAATCTGTGTGAAAATGGGACTTTAGAATCAGAAGAAACTTCCTAGGGAGTATGTATACACAGAGAAATCCAAGAACCTACCTCAAGAACACCCTCATATAAAGAGGTCAGGGAAATAAGCAGAAACTACCAAAGAAGCATTAAAATAAAAGCAAGTAAACAAAATCACTAATTAGAAAATATAAGGGAAGCAAATGCATTCTAAATGGCATTAAATGTATATGAAATACTAAAGAATGTATTTAATAATGATGTGAGAAATGTATTTAAAAAGGTCTTTTATTTTTTAAAAAACTACCACTTTTGGCATTTTTGTTATGATCAATAAACAAGCTTTCTGACAGAAATGGCAGAATGAAGCCATTAAAATGAATGAAATAATTGTGTATTTCTGACATCAAAAGCCTTCTAGGATAGTAATATCTGATGAAGAACAAAGATAATGTAGCAGGACAATATTAACTGTATGAAGATATCTTCATGGTTTAATATCCTTAGTATATTTCTGTGAAAGAAACTGTGAAGAATACATAAAAGATTATGACCAGTAATTAATGTATGACTTTCAGCTTTTATATTATAACTATCTGGATGGTTATTAAAGTTTTTGCGACAAGCACCTACAAGTATTACCTATGAAGTTAGAATTTGTAATAAAGTTTAATTTAAATATTAAATACAAAAAAATGTTAAATACAAAATGACATGAAAATGAAATTATAATATAATGGTTATTCAGGCAAACAGAAATATTGTTACATACAATATGACCAAAATTAAAGTGTGCGTGGAAAACACACTGAAAAGAAATTTATCAACGAAAGTTAATTGGTATTTTTGTTTCAGTAATGGTATTGAGTGCTTTTTCTTTTTTGTGCTTATATTTCAAATTCTCTGTGGTATGTTTATTCTTTTATTTTTCCTGAATATGGAAAATTTCAAAGCATATAATGAAGAAAAGGTAAAATAAAGTACCTGATGCCTATTAACCAGTTCCAACAGTTATCAAAATTGCAGTGTACTTGGACCATTTTCCCACATTTTTTGTTTTTATAATCTGCAATATCTTAAAGCAAATCTTAGGTACCTTGTCATTGGCCTCTATGCCTTTAAGTTACATACTTACACAACCACAATAATATTATTTCACCTAATGAGATCAACAATCATTCCTTCATATCATCTAATACTTATCCCACGATAAAAATTCTCTGACTAAAATATATTTTTCTAGTTATTTAGTTTGAATTTTAATCTAAACAAAGGCCATCAGTACAATCATATGGCCATGAAACCCTACTCCAGGAGTGGTATGGAATGGGTTGTGCTCCACATCCAATTTCATATGTTGAAGTCCTAACCTCAGGATCACAGAATGTTACTGTACTTGAAGAGAGTCTCTAAAGAGACAGCTGAGTTAAAATGAGGTCCTGAGGGTGGGTCCGAGACAGCAGTGACCGAAGTCTTGCATTTCTGGGTAATGAGAACTCAAGCAGCACATCTGCTCTCTGATGAACAAATTTACTACCCAAAATGCTACTGAACAGAACCCACTGACACTAAACAGCCTTTTCTCTAGACTTTCATTTCTTGAATTTCTCTTAATCATTCTTCTGCCAGTTACCTGAACCAAATACCTCAGCACCTTTAAAACTTAAATAATTGAAAAAATAATTAAATTTGCAAAAATAGCACTTAAAACTTTTGCATTTGCCAAAACTTCTTGTTGACAATTTTTATGTTTGTTTATATGTACTTTTTCTAATTTAAAAGTAAATAAGCATCCTTACTTTTACATAGTTCAGCATATATCTTCTTTTGCCTACTTTTTAATAGTATGTTGCAATACATAATGATTATATTCATCTCAGGGGATTGGGACCTATATAGTGAGCCCTTCCTGGTTCTTGTTGTAGTCTGAGAAGTTGATATCTGTAATCCCATGCAAATTAACTAGCAAGTTAATTCCAATCTACCACTTCCAGTGTAACCTATGGCAAGAATAAAGACACAAGGCCTATTTATATTTGTGTGGAGTCAATGGCATCCTAAGCCCAGCTACAATGATGGATAGCTGGAACAAAAACCGTTATCCAATGCTGAACCCAGGTTTTCTTAATTCATGAAGAAGGGAGTGGCTTGAGAAGGAGTGACTGTGACATCGGCAGAAAATGAGTGCTGTCAGCTGAGCTAGGTAAGTGGCCTGAAATCATTTTCTTTTTTATTAATTTTATTGAGAAACAAATAACAATGAGACAGTTTCAAAACCGATTAGGGTCTTCTGGATGGTTAACAACTTAAGTTTGCAGACCAAAATTAGAGAAAAAGGAGGGCTACAAGGAAAGCCAACATTTTGGCCCTAGCCTTCTAAGGTCAATTAAGACTCAGGACATATGAGAACTTGTACTGTAAC
>NW_004524600.1:9139956-9147732 GCF_000260255.1 Octodon degus | reverse complement strand
ATATAGATATAGATATAGATATAGATATATCCCAGGGTTCGTGTTTCTCTGGCAAAGCCTTGCTAATCCAGGGAGTTACAGAATTGGCTAATTTTCCAGCTCAACACCAAGGACCAGATTCTTGCCACTCTCTTATTCTGCCATATTAACCTCTTGGCTTGACAATTTATGCAAGTTCTTCTCACAGCCTAAGTGGATGTAACAGCTGTAGACATCACTTCCTCACCCACATCCAGAGTCAGAATAAAGTGCGTTTTTTATTGCGAAGAGCAAGGCTTTCTGAGAAGCGACCACAGCCCACATCCCCTTATCTTTCGTTGGCTAAAAGGATCACGTGACTCTTCCTAAACTGATCTCTGAAAAACAGAATAAAACTATCATGATTACCTAAGAGTAACTATCTTTCTCTCTGAGCTAGAAAATCTGAGTCACTTCCCTTGAGCCCATTGCTACATAGAAGATGAACAACAGAACAAGTTTGAACAGCAAGAAAGAAGAGAAATGGGCCTTTGAGCAAATACCTTCCTGATCCACTTCTCCTGCTTTAGCTTCCATTTCCATGCAGGTGAGAATACTGAATTTTTCTAACAGTTTTGAGCCTCAAAACTTGCTTTTCTAAGTGACCAGCTAAGAACAAATGATATTACTGATTAGTGACCATGTCCCCAGCAAGGTTGTAGCATATATGCCATCTCTTACTACCACTAGTTAGAAATTACAGTCATAACCATGGGAAAGAAGTTAAAATATTTGAAAAGATAACAGCCAGGAAAATATCATATGGGTCAGATTTGTGTAAATTAAAAACAGTTACTTTCTATCACTTTGTTTGTATCTTATTTTTAAATTAATTTTATTGGAGATATATATGTGTGTGTGTGTGTGTGTGTGTGTGTGTGTATACATATACACACACATATATATTCACATTCAACATAGGAAATTTGTACCTGTACCTAAGATACTCATCTTTCTTTTTCCAGTCCCCTCCCCTTCCTTTAACCCCTCTTTTCCTCCTTATTTACAAAGGCTTTATTTGCATTTTTTTCCTTCTCTTTGTTCCTATTCTAAATGCAAGGTATCAGATAAATTGTTGAATATTTATTGTTACCCTGAAAACATGGAAAATTTTGAACATTTTGGGGGCATGGTGGAACAGATTGAAAAATATTAAAAGGAAAAATAATTATTTGAACTCTTTTACATAACCTGCTCTACTCTGTATTCTCTCAGGCTTCAGCTTAATTTGACTCTTGTGAAGCAAACTATATGAGCCATAGCCAAAACTGTGACTGACTAAATACACTTATGTCCTTTCTTCTCAATAAACCAGCAACTGGTCGTATAGGAAACACATACTCACATACCTGTGTGTCTATATATATTTACATATGTATAATTTATCTCTCTGTTGATCAAGATTGAGATAGAGACAGACAGAGACAGAGAGAAAATATGTGAAATTACTTGGAGACAGAAAGTAAGCTCTTAGTAGACAAAAAATGACATCAAATTTCTCTCTTTTTTTCTTTCTTTCCTTTAATTTTGCAGTAATGGGGATTGGTCTCATGGCCTTCACACTGAGCTACATTACTCAGCCCTTTTCAAAGATTATTGTATTTTCTTTGTTTTGTGACACAGCTTTGATAAGTCAGTAAGTTGTGCAGACAAGGCTCAAACAGCTTATTCTCCTTAGCCTTCCAGAGTGCTGGGAATACAGGCACAAACTACATGCACAAATTTCTTAAATAGATGATTAAGCAGTTAGAGGAATGCTATAGTGTGTTGAATGATGGCACCTACAGATATGTCCAAAGTCTTATTCCCAGGTGCCTGTGAATGTTACCTCATTTGGGAAATATATTTATTGCAGATATAAATTAAAGGTGTCCAGATTATCTCAAATTTTCTGAGTGGGCTCTAAATTCAATGGTAACAATCCTTATAGAAATAATCCAGAGATGACACATAAGTAAGACAAAAGGCACAGAAGCAGAAGTTAGAGAGATCTGGCTACAAGCAAAGGATTGTCAAAGCCATCAGATGGGTAAAATGTGATGGGTAACATCAGGAACATATTGTTCCCTAGAGTCTTTGAATGAACCATGATCTGCTTAAAACTTTTTGTTTGTTGTTGTTGTTGTTTTCTTTACTTGTGGAGTCCAGATGCACGAAAGAATATTTTATTTTTGTTTTAAACTGTTTTCTTTATGGTGATTTGTTATTATAGCCACAAGAAGCTAATTAAGTGATGTGTAAAGAAGCTGAGAAAACTGGCCTTGCCGAAACAGAGATGTTCAGAAAACAGCAACAGGAAAGAAGTAACATACTATAAGAATTAAAAACGGAGAACTATTTGAAAATTAGTCTAAATTAGAAGGACAAGGGGGGGGGAGAAATATATCTATGTACGTAGGCAGGATGACTTATACTGGCCTATGGGAAGGAGCAGTTCATCTTAATTTGTTTTGTCTCCTTTTTTCAATTCTTTTGCCTTTTTCCCCTCTTAACTGCTCACATAGTTCTTTTTTCTTCCTTCTTCCAATTTTGCATGCATATAGATATATGTAGCATGAACAACTGATTTGAAGGTAACCCTATGCAATACAACAAATAATGTGAAATTCATATTCAACTTAGTGAAATTATGTATCATTTGTAATTTTTCTGTTTTAATACTATTTTGTACTCTCTTTAAAAGAAATTTTTAAAAAGAAAATTAATGTCAATCATAATTGCCCTCGCACTCCCTTACCCTAAAAAGTGGACTGCTCAGCACCTAGGTAGTCACCACTGTAGCAAAAAGCTGGCTGACTCTTCTGCATGGAATTAGCCCCATCTAGAGAAGGGTAAGATAACTAATGAGGCTGTTTCCCATCCAACACTCTGAAGCACTGCTGATAACTGACAAACTCAGTCCACAGCCAATCACTTCTCCTGCCTTATTTTTATATTTTATAGGATAAAGGTAAAACAAGGGCCAGCCAAATAGCTCAGCAGATTAGGGACCAGAGGTTCAATCCCTGGGCCTGCTGTGCTGGGCCTGCCCCCGGGGCAGGCTGATTTAGTGATTGAGACTAGGCTTGGTGGCACATGCCTGTAATCCTAGCTCTTGGGAGGCTGTAAACAGGCGGATCACTACAAGTCTGATCTAGAAGTGAGACCCTGAACACTCTGTAGACCCTTCTCTAAAATACAAAAAAAAAAAAAAAAAGAAAGAAAGAAAGAAAGAAAGAAAGGAATTAAGGTACAACAAAATGTCCTAACAAAATAATAGAAGTATAACAATAGGTAATACATCGTATATTCTGATTTTCAAAGTAGTTGCTCAGAGTATAAGACATGGGCATAAATTTTTTCTAATCAATATTAGCACAAATCTTCCTTTTTAATGAAGTTTTAGTATAACTGACTTGTATTTTTCACCTTTTTTCTTCCATCCTTTCTTGTTTCTCCCATCTTAGTTCCTATTTCCTTTTGAACAATTTCTTCACATTTCTCGATATCTATTGCACATTTCAGACTTTATTAAGGCTTTCAGTTTCTCACACCAAGGAGACAATCTGATGGCTACATATGTGAGTCTAATTTATTTCATTATGAATATGGTCTCAAGTTGCATCCATTTACCTATAAAAGTCTCACATTTATCCTTACTTATGGCTGAATAGTACTTCACTGTGTAATAATAACACATCTTTTTAATCCATTTCTTGATTGACAGCCTTATTTTGAGCAAAACAGCAAAAGTAGTTCTAACAAGGAAGTTTATAGCAATGAATTCCTACATTAAAAAGAATACTGAAAAGATTAAAATCTCAAATAAGAAACTTAAACTCACATTTTAAGGAACTAGGAAAAAATAGGCCTCAAATTACTAGAAACAAAGAAAGAATAAAGATTGTAATGCAAATAAATGAAATAAACACTAGAAAAACAATTAAGAATTGCTTATCCTTTAAAACATAAAGCTATTTAGTCTTTACCCAGACTAAGAACATCAGAGCAAATAAAATCATAAATAAAGAGGAAACATAAAATTTAACCAGGTTAGTAATAAATAAAACAGAAGCCATGATAAAACCTCCCAAAAGAGAAAAACTGAGGATTAGATCATTTCTCTGGTACTAATTCCAATTCTTCTCAAACTCTTCCAAAAATTTAAGCAGAGGAAACACTTCCAAACACATTTTGTAAGGCCAGCATTATCTTAATACCAAAGCCAAATGATACTATAAGAAAAAAAATTACAGTTCCTGGGCTATAACTCATTGGTACAGTGCCTACCTGGCAAGCATGAGGTTAATGGGTGAGAGCTTTTTATCCCCCAACCCTTAGACTGGCATGTAGGCCATTGTATCAAAAACCTGTTTGATCTCATGCCAGAAGAACTGAAGACTGCATCTGTTGATTGATTCCAGGTACAAGCCTTGGACACCCATGTCCTAGATCTCCATGCTTGAGAGGGCATGTCCAGTTGCCCAGCTGGTTGGCCAAGCCTAATTGCCTGTCTCATTTCCCCCAGAGATATAAATCGCCATAATTCTTTATGGGTTGGTGAGGGTGTGGCACTCTCTGGCTTGATACAGCTATGTCCAGCTGAAAGTAGGTCCTACCTCCTGAAGATTATGTTCCTTCCAATCAATATGTTGGGGTGCTGTGACCCACAAGCTGGCTTGAAGAAAAAAAAGAGAAAATAACTGTCCAACAACAATGAAGAGTTCCTAAGCGTGAACTGTTGAGATGCCTGTTCAATGACAGAAATCAAGGGCCGAAAAGATAGCTCAGTAGACTAAGTGCCTGTTTAGGCAAGCACAGGTACCATATGGCCCACTGGCTCCGCCTTTGGATGCACTGAGCCAGGGAGCAAGTCCAGGCATGGTGGCACACACCTGTAATCCCAGCACTGGAAAGGTTGAAAACCGGAGGATTATTGCATGGGCCCAAGCTGTATAGTGAGACCCTGTACCAAATACATAAATTTAACAGGACAAAATATATCTTGAACAATCATAGATCTAGCCATTAGACATTTCCACATATTAGCTACCAAGAAACTAGGAGCTACAGACTGGCAAATTTACCTGTATTACAACCTAACTAAAAACAAGAGTCCTAATATGAGCACCTATTTAAATGATGGTAGATTAGTGGTCATCAGTGATTCTATTTATCTGTACCTTGGAGTAATATCAGCATCCTCCTTTTTGAGAAGAGTCTCAGGTTTACAGGAGTAACTTTCTTCCTTTGGGTGGTATTTTGCTTTGGGTAGTTCAGGTGGACCTGGATCTATCCCATAACGTCTAGAGTCACCCAAATTTCCTCACAGAAGATGGATATTCCAGAGACAGCAGCACTGTAGGTACCTCAAGGCCCTTTGAGTCCTCCTCATGAGAGGAGGAGGTGAGGGTTTTGGCTGCCTCACCCTTTTCTGGGAACCAGGCCAATCAGTCCTCCAGTGCTATGAGTCAGGCACATTGGCTGCCTGGCACAGACATCAGGACCTGGGTAGTGGGACCTAGTTGATACAGTTGACTGTCCAGTGTCCAGTTTCCTTGCATTTAAAGCAGGAGATTTTTCTTTGCTTGGCTTTGGGTTTTCCCTTGGACAACTTGGGTGCATTTAAAGCATTGCCAATTACAACAGTTATAACTTTGGCATGTTTCCTTTTATCTTCACCTAGGTCCTAATTGCTAAACACAGGAAAGAATTTGTTCAAAAATTCAATCATTATGGGTAGTGGACCCATTTCAAGATTTTGTGGGCTGGTGAGATGGCTCAGTGGTCTAGAGCACCTACTTAGAACAAGCTAAGCTAAGCAAAGCACAGGGACCGCAGTTCAATCCCCCAGCACCACATGCCAGCCAGCCCCGCCCCCTGGTGGGCTGAGCTGGCCACACACACACACACACACACACACACAATAAATAATTAAAAAAAAAAGATTTTGTAATTTGTGCCAGGTATCTGGGGCTGATTAAAGAAATAAAGTCACACTAGTACCTGTCCCTCCTTGGAAGATAGATCAGGATTGATCTATCTTTTTAATCCCATGATAAGAGAAGTTATCGTTTTAGACCTAGTTTTTAATTTACCACCAGTATTGTAGTTTCAGTTTGGTTCTTTTGGAGGAATAACAACCTCTCTGGGGTGATTTCCTCTATACCAGGTATAGCAAGTGACCAAGATAAATTGGACCTCTCACCATTACAGGTCAAAAGCCAGGGTCCAAGTCTGAAACCCATCTGCAAGCCTACCAAAATCTTCTGAAAATCAGCCTAGCCCTTCTTTCCATTGTTGGGTATCTGATTTTTTTTTTTTTTTTTTTTTTTTTTTTTTTTGGTGGAACCAAGGATTGAATTCAGGCCTTTGCACTTGCCAGGGAAGCACTTATTCCACTGAGCCATCTCTCCAGCCCTGGGTATCTGCTTCTAAAAAGGAGCCTGAACTCAAGTAGTACCTTCTACTCCTGGCATCTCTTTTAGGAGCAGGCTGAGAGGTGAATTGGAAGAATAAGAAACTCTAATTCTAGTATGTCCTGAGGGGCTGCAAGCTGCCTGAGGAGATAGGGAGGGGCTGGGCAGTATGGAGTCTCTCTGAGGAGCTAGCCTCTGGTGGAGATTCTGAGTCATTTGGAGAAGATGGAACCAATTTACTGGCTGGTGGATTATAGGAGATCAAGGAGACCACCTAGTACGATTGTTTCCACTGAACAGGTAGGAGAGCTATATTCTCCTGAGAGACAGGTTGGGCATCTGAGGACAGGATAATCAGTGATATCTACTCCTTTTCCTTAGCTGCCTCTTTTTCCTTGCCTTTCTCTCCTTGGAAGATAGATACCTATCTAGACTATCTTGAACCTTTTCAAAAATATGGTCATAAAAGCCTCAACACAAGGGATTTGCCACCACTTGTCTTGCCTTTTGCAAAAAAGTTCTAACTGAAAAATAGAACTATAATTTAGACTGCCATGTATGCCCATCTCTTGCCATTTCCTAGTTTTCACTGGAACTAAAGAGCATTGCAATAGAAGATAAGCTTCTCTTTTCTCAGATAGTTAGGGTCAAATTGTTCCCAGTCTTTAAGGTGCACTCTAAGGTCAAGGTCACTGGACCTGTAAGGTGTTTCCCATAGTGTGTCCTGGGGCCTCTTGACTGGGCTGGCCAGGCTTATCTTACTGGGTTTCTGGGACTTTGAACGCCTTCTAAAGGGTCTTTTCAGTCTCTTGTCGGTGTAGTAGATGCAGCTTCTGAGCCAGCTGAAAGGTCTCCTTGAGGTACAGCAGCCTCTTCACCACTCCCCTGGCTCTGGGTGAATACTGCCCATACTAGGCTGCAAACAGTTGATAGTCCAGAACCCCAGTTACTCCCACCCCCTCCAGCCTCTCCACACTCTGTGCCAGTCACAAGTGAGATTTCAGAGCACCTAGAACCTGGTGACTGTGAATGTGTCCTAAATCTTTAAAATTCTATAAAACAAAATGTTAGTGATCAGATAAAATGATTATAATTACAAATATAGTTGCTAAAGTAAATCTAAGAGCTCATTAGAAGATAAAGTTAAGAAAATCTAGAAAATAGAGCAATCAGAGACAGAAAATACAGGAAGTGAGATTAGCATGTGGAAGTGGGAATAGTGAAGGGAAGCATACGGTTGCCAATTCCTAACCTTACAAAGTAGGGTGGGGGCCGGGGAGATGGCTCAGTAGAATAAGTGCTTCCCTGGCAAGCGCAAGGGCCTGAGTTCAATCCCCGGTTCTGCCAAAAAAAAAAAAAA